>NC_136059.1:317229041-317851541 GCF_964261635.1 Lissotriton helveticus | reverse complement strand
TGAAACGAAAAGGCTTGCTCTTGGGTAGGACTGATCACAGTTAGTCAGGTCAAACGCCATTACTACAATCCGACCTGCACCCTCGCTGCCGGCAGCTGCTGATAGCACTCTGCTTGATGGAATGAATGTAATAAATAAAGACACAAACACACACACTTGGGTGGCTGCACTGCATCACTCGGTCTCTTACATCTTAACTTCACTTGCAGGCAGTCAGGCACCACCACGCAGTAACCTCTTGCCGCCCGCCTCCTGAGTGAGCCCGCTCGGCCTGTCCTGTCCTGTAAAGCTGCTGCAATGGTTACTCCTCGTCTGCCGCTCTCTGCAACTGAATTTGCTGCGTGTGGGCAGTCGCGAGTGGCATTCAAGTTACTTCCCGTCCACATATTTTCCGGTGCTTTGTTTTAATTTAGTAATTTTTAAACACAGATTTTTTCCCCGTGTTGCAAACTTGCCTCACCTTTCAGCTGCCCTCCTCCACCGAACTTCAATGGAAGGAACTTCAACAAAACAATGAGCCTCACTCTTCTTGAGAGCTATAACAACAAGGATGGGAAGATGGCAGGAGTGTTACGGCAATCAGAAGTAGTTCACCTCATCAGCAAGAAGCTGATATTTCTACAATAAGAAAACCTTCTGGATAACAACTTGGAGAAAATAACCGCTTGCGCTCCCATTAGCCTTTACCCACACTTTGATGTGGTGGTAAGTGTTCCCGAGCTCATCTGCCCGTTTTTGTGCAATAAACTGGTCACCGAAATTCAAAAGGTTCGAACACAGCGAATTTTAAATAAACTCCCAAAACGCACCTTTCCAGGCATCGTGTAATTGAATCCCTTTGTTGAACACTGTTCTGTGGTTTCCCTCCTATAGTTTGTCCTTTGCGCCTTGCAATCAAGCATTTTAGAGCAGTCTGTGCATGTAGCGCTAAACTAATGAACTCAAATATTAAGACCGATATTAAATATTATTTTCTACATAAACATCAGATGTTGTGCTCTTAGTTCTCCGTACTAAAGGCACGCAGCTGGGGAGAGCAGAGGATGGTTGAAGGTCTCCCGCCTGCCCTCTGCGCCCTGGAACATATGGCAGAGGCCCTTAAAGGCAGCGCTTCTGGAACAATGGGCTCTCCGGTGCCAGGCTTTCCCCGAGCACAAAGAGCCAAAGCTACCGCTCCCGGGGCAGGGCTCCGAGCTAATGTAGGCAGCCAGGACAGGGTTCACAGGAAGCTAAGTGCCCAGCTCCTGTCCTGTAGAGACCGACTGACTGACTGACCCCGCGACCTCGGAGACAGCAGAAGCTGATCTCCGGACCAGAGGGGAGGCCAAGGGGCGCCCGCATCATCTACGGCAGGAATCCTTTAGGGGCCTAGCAGCAACTGGGAAGGGGGTGGGGGGCTGGACTGTGTGCAGAACGCTTTGAAACTGCATTTGGGAAACGACCTTGGTGCGCCTCGGCTACTCGGGCAAGGACACTGCGGCCGGAAATCATAGGCCTCCGCCGGAAGTACACGGGCCCAGGTACTGGCCCTCCAACTCCAGTAAACTGCCAGGCTTCACCCTGCAAACAGACCCCATCATTCCATGCACCGTCACATTCACACAGCATCCAGACTCCACCTTCTAAAGCTACACAGTCCTGCCAGAAGGAGTTCTTCGCACGGAGACAAGTTAAGACCAGCTCCCCTAAGACACCCCTTTGTCAGGGTGTATGACAGATCCCACTTTTCCAGTGCATGTATGAGTACACCTTTTCCACGACACGTATGAGCGCTACCTTTCTCCAGGACATATAAAAGGGTGCCCCCTTTTAAAGAGCATACATGAGAATGCCCCTTTTGCACGGGTACTCAAACTTTATCTCAGGGGGCCAAAAGTTCAGTCTGGTTTGTGGCCGAGGGGTTCGGTAGGGCAGGGTCAGTAAGGGCGGGACTACTAGTCAAAAGAACTGGGTCAATCCCCATCTGCCTCGGCTAAAACAGAGCATCTCACCCCTCCCCCGGCTCACCAGGCACCGACAGCAGAAACATCCTGCAATGATTTCCTTTAGCAGGAACAGCCTCGTCCAGTTTCTGCTGCCTGACGTTTGCTCTCCTCGACAACACCTGACTTCTACCCCGCAAACCGCAGCCGCCATTTCCAAAGCAGGCGCATTCACAGTAAATGATACTCTAAATCTCAGGAAAGGTGAGATTGGGACTCAGACTTTACGTCCCACAACCTAATACAGTCATTGTTGCCCAAGTCCATGTCCCCGTCCTAGCCGCCGCAGTTGTTCTAGGCAGGCTTTCAACTGCTTAATCCAGGCCAGGGAGACGGCTTCCCCTAGTATCCAAAGCAACATTGCTGCATGGCGGGGAGCTGTGTGGCATACCAATCGCATAACAAACAGAGAGTTACGCCGCCCAAACGTAAATGTGATGCTACAGCAGTTGTTTCTGAACCTCGCACATCCAAGTCTACACACACAATCTACAAGAGACCAGCTTTTCCGAGGCGAGGCAGAAATGCCTCAGAGAAAGCACAGTCATTTTTCGGATGAGGGGCCTGTTTACGTTCTCTCCTCTTCCCATTGGCTGGAAGGTAAAATTCCAGCCAATGGGACAAGGAGAGAAAGTAAATAGAAAGAAGATTAAAAAAACGCCCCTGAATCCGAAAAAGACGGGGTTTGGACCGAGTGACGCCCCTCTCCTCCAATGGCTGGTCAGCATTTACTAGGCCAGCCAATGGAGAAGAGGGGCGGGTTCCAAGCCCCCGCTAAAAATCATTAAATCTTCGGCTCCGCCCACTGCGTGGGACGGTCCTCGACCTAAAAACAACAGGCACTGGCAAAGTCAATAGATCAGTCCTATATTATGCATGTGTTTTTTCATGTACGAGCTGCAATTACAGTTGCTGACATACCCACCCTAATGCCGAGAGCCCAACTTGTAGCATTGGCATATCAGCCCAGTCGTCCCATGTCATGTGTGGCACCTTTAATACATTCTCTTTAGTGGTGCATGGAAGCTTCAATGTCCACTCACTACAATGGAAGCACAACCTAATAGAATGCCAATGCTTGGACAAAGACTTCACTTTAGCCAGGCACGCTTATATATTTGGCTGAGAAACAGCAGGAGGGAAAGGGCAGCAAAGCTCCTTAATCCCAAGCAACTTTCATCCCAGCCTGGATTCATTATTGCTAGGGTGCCCTCTTCTTAGAGAAAGTAAAGGTGTTATATTAGTTAAGGGTACAACACGTATAACAACTTGTTCAATTGAACATGCATATGTTGTAGAATGTACGTATAAACGTGTGATAGTATTGTGTTTTTATCTAGGAACCTAAATCGATATTTCTATTTTATGCCCTTGTACGGTTATAATAAATAATATCCCTATAAAGGCAAAAGAATCCTATCCATAATTAGTCGTAGCCCATGCAGTCACATTAAGCAAGGCTACTTCCCCGAACTCCTAGAAAGCACAACGAGTTCTCTAAACAAACCAAACCTCCAGCAACCTGGGAAATCCCCATTGCTTTTGTTTTGATTTCGTCCTAAAACTCCTGTAAAGCACTGTAAGAACGGCCAGTTCTTAGTTACATCTTTATTGACGTCTTATGTCCAACCTTACGTCAAACCCGGCACCTTTCAGGTATAAATATACCAACGTTGCCTTAAGCAAACACACGGTGGTGGTTTTGGAGCAGAGCAGCTATCTACTTGCCCGAGAGCCCAGCTGATGCGAGAGCCCACAGACGCTGCCCCACCCTTTTGACGCACTGAGAGAGACGCTGTCTTTTCTCCTGCCGAGAAATCCAGCTCCGGTGTTTCCAGATACCTTCGCAGGTTACTGGGATATCGAGTCCTGAGAGAGAGATACAAGACCTCCTGCTTTCTATTACCCAGGTACGGAGCTGACTAAAACCTTAGAGAGAATTCTTGAGTCAGATTCTTGGCAAAACCAACTTAACTTAAACTGCTACTTACTTACTTCTTCCCACGTATTAGGCTTAGGTCAGGTACACAGGGGTAGGCGTATTTAGAAGCACCAGTTGAGTACGTTAGTCAATGTATGTAAATATTTTATCTATTTTAAAGTATCATATGACTAAGAAACCATATCAATGCTTTTACAGTATTATTTCATAATACTCCTTTTACTGTACGCACTTTACTTTACTATGAGTATTGCAATTGTGGCAATTCATTTCTCTTGCATGAGAAAGAAGACTGCTCAATAAATTACACCTTTTATTGAAAACGCCCGTCTCTCTTTTCTCTGCACTCTGGTGAAACTAAGTATGCACACTTGACTGAGTGAACTAGCTGTCTATTGTTTTCACACGACTCTAGAGATACACTCTTAGTCTGAGGGAGCAAAGTTGTCATGTTATATGGTTGTCGGAAGCTAATCCCTTCTTGTCTATCCAGGGAGGTTAAACTCTTCCTCGTTTATTCGAGAAAGTTTCTAGTGACCTCTGAGCTAGCTGGCAAACCTTAAGTCTAATATAGTCAGTAAAGACCTAGTCGACCTCAGTCCTACGTCTACACTGCTGAATATATATTATTCCAATGCGCAGAGCCTATTGGGAATATAGGAACTACACTACAATAGGATGTACTTGGGTGTCTAACCTCTACAACGACAGCACTGTTACTCAATTCACCAATCTATGCCCGGGGGAAAAGAAATACTTCTTGCTTCATGAAAGAGAATTACAACAACCAATAGTGGTAGGATGAGCTAAGCAAAATATGAATGTCAGCATACAACGGCAGGGAACTTCTGAAATAGTGCTTCAATTAACCTATCAGGGTAAGTTTTGAACATATACTGCAGAGTGAGCAGCCAAACACTTGCCATTAAATGCACAGATTCGAGATAGAAACATTGCTAGAGTAAAACAGGCAGTGCTCAAGAGGCAGGGGTATCTGAAACTACCAGAAGGCGTTTCCACAGGCTTTTCCCTACGGACTACTGGACAAGGGTATACAGGAAATCTGAAAGGGTCTGCTTATCTGCATTTTCAGATAAAATTAGATTAGGCTGTTACAATGTTTAAGGAAGGGAAGTTTACTAAAACAAAGTCTTTATATAGTGCTTGTTGGCGCAGTCTTGCAATTACGTGGTCAACAGGTAGCTACCGCTAGTCATAGGTCAATGCAATGCCTTTATACATCACAGGTAAGCAGCACGTCTGGGATTCGGACCTGTGGCGTGGAATGCTTGTCTTTATCCGGGGCTTTAACCACTTTAGTTACTTTAATGGTTCATATGTGGAAATATGGCTGTTTGTCCGCGTTCTAGGTTTCTCGATTGGTATGGGGGTACCCGTGTTCGCCAAGTAGAAAAAGTGAGTAGGGGCATGCCTAATAGGGTGACAGGTTACTCTTGTGGGCTCTGGTATTACAATGTGGTAGTATATACCTCAGAGCATTGCCACCCCAGATATTACAAAAAACACAGTTGATGGACAGAATGTAGAACAAGGTCATACATTCACCCCAGTACAAGGATCTGGGCCTAAATCCATAGTTTTTTTGGACTCCACACCACCCTGGGTTAGACACTGACTATATGCAAATCAGCTCTGACCCTGTGCCTCATGGGAACAGTCCAGGCCGAACTACCAAGCCATGTCTTTCCCAGACCGGAATCAAGCATCCAAGGACCGGTTTCTGGCTATCAGCCTTCATCAGCCTGGATAGCTTGACTCCAGTGGTGTGGAGAGGTTGTGACTCACGTCTGAGCATACCCAGCCCACTCGGGGTGAAAATTGCAAAAAACACAGTTGATGGACACAATGTAGAACAATGTCATACATTCACCCCAGTACAAGGATCTGGGCCTAAATCCATCCAACCCAGATCAGTTGACTGGGGGTGAGTGTTTGATTTGTACAAACGCTCCGTCCATCATCCCCTTTTGTATCGCTTTGTTCGCCCTAAGTGTGGCAGGGTATGCTCAGACGTGAGTCCCTTGTTCACTTGGCCACTGGATTCAAGATAGCCTGGCTGATGAGGATTATGAATCGGAAACCGGTCCCAGGATGCTGGTTTCCGGTCCATGGAAGACATGGCTTGGCAGTCCGGGCTGGACTGTTCCCATGAGGCACAGGGTCAGACTGATTTGTATATAGTCATGTCTGAAATGGGGTGGCTGAGTGAACTAAAGCATGGTGATGGATTAAACCTAGATCAGTTGACTGGGGGTGAGTGTTTGATTTGCTCAAACGCTCCGTCCATCATCCCCTTTTGTATCACCCCAGATATTACAGCAGGTTTGTTGGGCCACTAAACTATTCTTCCATTTTATTTGCTCAGTTATAGGCTGCTCCTGTAGGTTTCAGTCGCCTTCAACTTCCGATGGTGGTTGAACTGACCGAGCAGGGAAACCGAGAACGTAGAGGGAGAACCACAAGGTGTTTACATTAAGGAAGACAAAGATGCTGTTGCGGGGCTCTTAGAAGAAGAGGAGATGTTTGTGACCTATAAGGGACAGCCCTCACATTGTTTTTATGGCAGGTGCCTTCTCCCGAGGAGCTATCTAGAGACTTCTACTGTATGCTCTTGCATAGCCAGCCTCTGCAAGCGTGGTAACTTCCAATCTGACAGTTTTGTGAGAAATACTCTGTGCAAACGAGCATCAGAATATCGCAGAAGAGGGGTTCCATGTTCTTACACCCAAGACGATGAAAGAACCAGTGCACCGACATCTCTCGCTAGCACATGCACTACTTCCCACCCACCTACAGTTGCTATGACGATGTAGGTTCCCATGTTCATCAGAACAATTAGGGGCATGCCAAGTACTGGCAGATAGAGATGATACACAGGACCACACGTTCACACAGCAGTTGCATTCACAGACAAATCTATCTTGCTGCTCACATAAAGCGCTCTTCATACCCAGGATCTGCTAGCACTATCCCCAAAACTTGAGAAACGTTACTGTGCCTCTAGAAGGCTCGAGCTCGGGGAGGGGTACATGGAGATCATATAGTAAACACCACAGATTTCTGCAAGATGCGCATTTAACAACAAATTTACCTTACATCTCACAGCAGACCACTCTCCCTGACATGCCATTGTATGTGTGATGCTTGCAACTTGTGTTTCTGGGTGGACATTAGGTGCCCAGGAGCTGCAGCAGTTTAGGATACAGGAAGAGTAATCCAAACAGACTGCTGCGAGAAGCAGAGCGCAAGAGGTACTCACTGAAATAAAAAGTGCAATTGATGTCCCCAGGATCACACGTGTTCAAGTGGAGAAGATGCGGGGTTGTGTGACATGCGTATCCCTAAATAGCTGCCTCATCATCTCTCACAAACTGCAATGTAGTCCTTCCTGTCAATTACATGCATTAAAAAAAAATTATGTACCCGCAAATATGGCACCTTTGATGCATCATGTGGAATGACAGCCATACAGAAATTTGTGTATTAAACCTGCCTAACACAAAGAAGCGAGTATATTTATTCTCAATGATTTTTTAGATAGACATTTTGTCAGGAAGGGCGCCGAAGGTCTTGCACTAATACATAAAAAGGAAAGAGGATGGAGGACGGGTGGAATCCTGCTGCTACCATCTGTACCCACTGACAAGTTCCCAGCATTGGTGGAAACATAACGGGCAGCCACGCCACCGCTGACTCAGACAGGACATCACCCCCAATCAGTTTGAAACTAGCAAAATCATTGAACCAGCCGCAGCGCTAAAGAGCTGACCTACATGTGTGGGTGTATTCGAGGAACCCTAGCACTCCCCCACGAAGGTAGAGCAGGAGATTCCAAGGTTGAACCTCAAAGGAATAAGAACATTAAAAACAATGGAAAGAGCTATGAGTAAGCTGCCACCGGCCCTGCAATTTCAGCCATCTTGTAGCGTCAAAGATAGGTCACACTTGTACACTGCTAACGCCTCCCAGTTAAGAGGCAGCCTATTGACCCAAATAAAGTGAAATAGGCCCGTCTCCAGCCAGCAAACACAGGCAAGAGATCCGTGCCATGTTCCAATGCCCAATCTCCGCCCATATTTCTCATTGGTTTGTGTCATTGTCCACTGTTAACTGTGGCTGTTCATTGGTCAATAGGCTTAGTAGTCCCTCCCTAGTACCGCCTTGTCTCATTTTGTAACCTCCCATGGTAACACCCCCGTTACGAGTGTTGTTACTCTACAGGCTTTAATTACAGCCTCCAAGAACTATCTTTTCAAATAGTAATGCCTGACAATGCCTTTTATTTATCGGTTATGAAAACATATAGATAAAAGGCATTTAATTTACAATGTCAATAGCTCAAACTCTCGTAAATGCGAAACCTACTGCATTGCAAATGCTTATTTTCTTTAAGCACTCCTGGCAAGTGCATGCGTTTCTTGCCATCTTCCTCATGTCACGCTCCCTCCTCAAATACCAGTGCACTCCATGTTGCTTCCTCCTCCCCTCACCAGCTCATTGCTTACTCCACTTGTTCTCACCATCGTCTGCTGCTTTTCCCCACCCACTCCAAAACTGTCACGTTTCCCAGGTCCATGCTTGACTAGCTGCGCCAGTCCAGGCGTTTTCTTCGAATTGTGGAGCTTGTAGTCTAGCTCATCCTATAATACAACCAGGACCAGAATTCACAGAAAAACATCTGAACTGAAGCAGCTCAACCTGGGACACTTGGGAGCTATGGCTCCATGTTGCTACCTCCTCTGCCAATCCATTCACTGCTTCCTTCCCCTCCAGGTATTTATTATTTAATTCTCCCAACCCATCCCAAACTCATCCGCTACTCCCCCCGGACAATTTCCTGTTACCACCCTGTCCATCTCAGTCCTCAAACTATTTTTTACATCTTTTTTAAAACAACCCCTCCCCCCCCCCCCTAAATTCCGTGGCGTGCATATTCAGAATAACGCTGCCACCAGCAGCATCATGATGCATGCACATAATTGTGCTTTTTCTATTGCCGGTGCTGTGCAGCATCGGCAAACCCAGTAGGTAAAAATGGCAACATTTCAGCTCTGTCAATGCTTGTTTTACCACACACACTGCAGTCTGCTAAGACAATACCAATTACGTCAGGAAGCGAAAAGTTAAGTGGGGGCAGTAAATTGAAACAGTTTCTAAAAACGCGAACTTATTGAAGGAATTCTTGTTCAGTATAAGACACAAGCAGGACAGCTCTTGCACTAAGAGAATATTTTCATTTTTCCCACTGTACACTACAGCATAATGAAGCCCTTCGAAAAACCAACTTTGGGGAGTTATTGTGGGTATGATATTGTCAATGTACTTTTGGTAAACTATTTCGTACCTACATGTTTCTGTCTTTTTTCCACTGAAGGAACAATGCTTCCGCAGTTCACTTCGGGAGAGGAGTAAATGAATCTGTAGTTTCAAAGCCGTCAATGTGCCTGCAGAAACGCCGCTGCCTCGACAAGAAAACCGTAGCCTAAAATGGTTCCCTTTAATGGTGAAAACTACCCAGGTAACCACCTAGACGTAAATTGCCTCTCTCTAGTAACTACTGCACACCCTCTATGCCACGAACGTTTTGCTGACAGGGATAGGTTGGAGATCAGGAGTCATTTCAGAGTTGAATGTGGGGTTTTCTTTATAGAGAATGATGGGCTACAATTCTGTTAAAATAGGACTTTGGCTGCAGCTGCAAATCCGTAGAGAAGAGTAAAGATGCAGAGACTAGTGTAGCGATAAACACACGGGTCAGGGAGGGCGCCCTAACGAGATCGGTGGCGTTCGAACCGGGTGAAATCACTGCAGGGACTGGGTGGGGGGAATGGAATGCGTGCGCGTGAACTCTGTACCACCCTCTTCGCGAATGGACGCTACCAACGAGCACTAAACAAAAGCTGTTGTGTTCCCTCTCCTTCTTGATGTCCTGCGTGAAGAAAAAGCGCGACAATTCTCGTCATCAGCAGCTGAAGCACAGAGCAGAGAGCACCGGCCGGTGAGACGCCTCCCCTTGCGGAAGTGCCGGCCTACTGCCTGCACCCGCCTCACCAAAACAAAGCGGTTGCCTAGCAACAGATCCCAGCCACCAGGGTGTTTGACCGACTGCCTCCCGATGCCAGGGCTGCGTTACTGCAAAAACGCAAGCTGAACAAATGATTTCTCTAAGCGAGAGCCTACCTCGCTGTACTGTGGACGGGAGACGCTGTGCCCGCCTCCCTGCTCGGGGCCGCGCTGTCATTGGCGGCCGCCGAGGCAGGAAGACAGGCAAACACGGAGGAGACGTGGAGCCACTTCCTTTGGGCGGGACTTCCGTCTTCCGAAGTCCCGCGCACGCGCCCAGGGAGTACCTGAGAGCGGGGCTCCCATGCCCGAGGGAGAGCCCCGGCTACCGAAGTCCCGAATGGCGGTAAGTGGTGCTTAGTTCTAGGGGGGTGCGCTTGTGTGTGTGTGTGTGTGTGTGTGTGTGTGTGTGTGTGTGTGTGTGTGTGTGTGTGTGTGTGTATATGTGTGCGATGGCGGCGGGGGGAGGGGAGTGTTTGTATGTGTGCGTGCAGGTGCGCTGGTGTGTGTGTGGGGGGTCTGTGTGTGCGTGTAGGTGCGCTAGTGTGTGTGTAGGTGCGGCGGCGACGGGGGGTGTGTGTGTGTGTGTGTGTGTGCCTGTGTATGCGTGTGGCTGTGTATGCGTGTGGCTGTGATGTGCGCATGCGTGACTGTGGGTGCGCGTGCACGCAGTGAAATCCAGGACAAGAGAAGCGCGTGGCACCCTCTTGTCCTTCCTTCCCCCGAGACAGGCAACATTAGGTCTCCAGCTGGACGCATCCTTTTGGATGCTAACTCCAGCTCGACCTAAAAAGGCGAAGAAGGAGAGCTGTGCCCTGACTTGGCGCAATAAAACGTGTGCAGTGACCCGTTGGAGCCCAGCGGAGGCTGGGCTGGACCACTCCCCTGAGGCTCTATTTTCGAGGAGCATTCCTTTATATATTTCATTGTTTTAATTTGTTTTTAGCCTCCTTGCTTGTGCCCACAGGGATTGTGGGAATGGGAAAGAGAAAAGCTGCAGGAGGCCCTGCCATCCCCACACCTCCAGCTAAAAGTACCTCGATAGACAGGGCTATGGGTGTCATGAGCACCGAAAGTGAACTCAAAGAAAGGAGACTTCCTCTCAGCTCCGCAAATGTGTCAGGTGCTAATAGGACACCTGTTCCTTCCCCATCTAACACATCTGGACGAAAATCCTTAGCTCCCCCCCCCCCCCCGCGATCGTTGGAGAATCACAAAATTGGAAATAGCTTATGGGAGGGGAGACCAGAGTAATATGCTGCCATGAAAAAACAAGCATTTGCAATGCAACAGGTCGCGCATTTGTGAGAGTTTAAGCTATTGGCATAGTAAATGACAATGCCTTTTAATTATTTGTTTCTCAAACCAACACACATAAAAGGCATTGTCATTTTTAATGCCAATAGCTCAAACTCTTGCAAATGTGACACCACTTTAATGGTGGTCGCAACCCTCTTTTTTTTTTTTAGACACTGCTCGCTGTATTCAGGTTACAGCCAGCCACGCCTAAAGAGAGGGGCGCGGCCACTAATAAAGTGAAAGCATGGAATGGGGAGCTTTTACTGGGGAGAAAAAAAAAGCTAACATAGCACGCCCGCTAAAGTTTAAGTGGTCTGCGCTGACAAAAACAATAATTAAAGAAGCACAGCTGCTATAGTTACAGCGGACCGCACTGGAAAATTAAATATAGAAGTACGGCTGCTTAAAGCGGACCGTCATTACTAATTAAATATAAAAGCGGGTGGCGTGCGGCATTGTAGGAAGCGCGCCGTGAGTGGAATAGGGGAAAATCATTGAAGAAAGTAATGCTCAGAGACTAGATATGGCCTTCTATGAAAAGACTTTCGTCATTTGTGATCTAAATCCCTTTCAACACCATATACAACTTTGGGTGCGGTACATCGATGATGTGCTGTTAATCTGGAAGGGGAATAACAACAAACTTGAACTTTTTCATTCATGGCTAAATCGACGGTCTCCTGACATTCAATTTACAATACATTCCAGCAATAAGAAGATCGATTTTCTAGACATTACGCTAGTGGCAGAGGGAGGCACACTACATACCACCTTGTTTAGAAAACCTACAGAAAGGAATTCATTGTTGCAGTATTCCAGCCACCATCCTAGGAGTCTTCGAGACAATTTGCCCTATGGACAGTTCCTACGTGTCCGAAGGAATTGCAGTAAAAAAGAAGACTATATGCTACAATCGGAGATTTTGATGGAACGTTTAATAGAGAGTGGCTACCCTAAACGTCTCATCAAACGCTCTAGAAAGAGAGCTTGGTTTTGCCACCGTGAAACACTCCTTGAACCATCAGCACGCAACAGTCAATCCGAAGAACGCATGATTTGCGTGACTACCTTCTCGACGAAGAGCCATTCCATTAAGAAGGTCATAAATAAACACTGGAGCCTCATTGCTAAACATCTGGATATTACACACGTACCGATGCATGCGTTTAAAAAGGCCAGGAATGTTAAAGACTATGTAGTTTCATCGTTTTTAGAATGTCCACCTGAACCTACCATAGCATCATGCTGGCAACAACCACGGATTGTTGGACATTATAGATGTGGCAAATGTAAAGCCTGCCCCTCGACTATTCAATCTAAAGACTTTGTTTTCAAAAACCATCGACACACGCACAAATATCACACGAACTGCAACACCAAAAATGTGATCTATGGAATAATTTGTCCATGTGATCTCATATATGTAGGTCAGACTCAGCAGTGCGTTAAGGCACGGTTCCTCTCACATTGCAGCAGAATCAGATGCAAAAGGTACCTGGGGCATCTCTAGTTGAACACTGTACAAAACACAACCATTTGCCTGAGTCACTTAAATGGGTAATTTTGGAACATGTTACACTGGGCCGAAGGGGTGGAGATCTATCCAATATCCTGAATATCAGAGAGCTCAAGTGGATCCATATTTTCAACTCTGTAGCCGAGGGTCTTAACGAATCTGAAAATAGCTTTGCACAATTAGCGAATCTTTAGGGTTACATGTTGAGTCTTTTTCAAATCATAAAACTAAGAGTTGCAAATTTCCCTTTCTTTCTTCTTCAGTAATAACATGCGTAGAATGTTTGAGTTTTCACTATCCTACGAGATAAGTGCACTCTGTTTTTCACACTAGCGGCTACTTAAATGTACAATAATACGAGAACATGTTGTACAACTTTGGTGAAATCTTTTCTCGTGTGAAATAATTTATCTTCATGAAGTACTGTATCCATGAGTATTCACTATCCTGTGAGATAAGTGCCCTCAATGTATGTATAAATGGAATGATAAATCTCAATGCTAAGATGTATTACATTGAACGCCGGGATAGGCTAAGAATGTAGGAAATAATGTTTGATGAGTTTGATAAGCCTGAATTTTATATTATTTTTTTAATTGGTGATAAGAGTCAGTTGTGCCACGATAATTTTATAGAGGGATAATCCAATTGGGATTCAAAATTGTAGTTACACTACTCGAGGTTAATCTGGACTACGAGCTTCCAAACAGGCAGAGTCTTTTGTCTACCCTTATGACACGAGGCCCCGCCCTCTTAAAAGCAACCAGGAAGTGTTGGTTCTGAGGCGGCAGCTTCGAGAGAGAGCAACCGGAGGCATAGTCGGTACGCGAATGACAACCTGGCGGTGGGAAACTGAATATTGAATATCCCTTGATTGAATTTCGGACGGTCTCCAAGACGTCCTAAGGTAATTACTGTCAGCCCCTCGCGCAATATAAATCGCGGTGCAATCTTGAATACTTTTCTGAGCCCTTGGGTGTTTGTTTTATTCACCAACAGGAGGCTGTGAACACTGCGTAGGATCCAGTCTTCCCGCACTATTAGCCATCATTTACTGGAGGTAATTGAAAAATTCAAAAGGTTCCCCTGAATTTATGGTTACAAACGGTAGTTTAACAATAATTGAAATAGACTGTTTTCTTTAATTTCCAGGCATAATCCAATACTGTTCAATCTGCTTGATGCTCCCACCCTTCAACAAGAAGCGGTAACTTTTATAAGTAGGATCATTCTTAGCCAGGCACTCTTTAGTGACTATGCATGTATTGAACAGAAATGAATAATCTGTTTTCCCACTTAATTAGGTTTTCGCTGACTCATTTCAAGAATTATTTTTTGGAATATGACATACTGGAATAACTAACTCTATGGCGAATCCATTTCTACTGCCAAATTTAACTGTATAATAGTGGTAAGCCGTAAAAGGTTTTTTTCTTGGAGCCCTTTTTGTTAATGACACTTTTAACAGAGTTAATTTACATCCGTTTTCCAAATATCACCATGTCTTTATTGCATATTTGTCTCTTTTTACATATTCAGGTTTCTCTCTAAAAATTGGTAGTTTACCTACATGAAATAGTGTGAAATATTGAAGCACCGACTTAGGTTACCAGCTGCTTGAAACCAAACCTAACGATAGGAAACGTTGTAAAAACCTGTTGAGACTCCAACCCATAGAGACCAATAGGTAAACTACAATGTGGCATTTTTCTAAATGTGCCCATATGTTTCTATTGGCCTAAATGTTGTCTTAAACTAAGAAAGCGGATGACTCAACAACTTCTTTATACTGTTTATTTCTCATTTGTAATAGCTGACACTAAATAGAGCTGTAGATACATCCCGGTTATCTGCAGGAACGAATCTCCACTCCGGACCAAGAGAATCCACCCTTTAGTTGATCAAACCCCTCTCGCCCCCAACGATAGGTGAGAACTAGTCTCTTGTCCAATGTTTAACTTAACAATATGGGATTCAGACACAGATAGATAACACGGTTTTTAACTGTCTCTTAACTGTTGAGTATGTTCCACCCTCCTTTGAATTCAAAACTGGATGGGTGTGTTTCTAATTAGTTTTCTAATTGTCCTTTAGGAGTTTGCCCACCCACAACTTCTTTGTCCTGATGAAGACCCTTTCGTAAGGAAAAGAATCCTACTGTTTATTTGGGTCGAAACGTAGACGACTACACAACCATCGACCAACTCCGGGCCCAATCTAGACATTCACCGCTCTAACTGAGTTAGGCCTGTTTTGCCAGTTATAATTTGGACTCTTTGTGAGCCTTATGATGTGGCCTTCACTCTAAGGGACCACTTGTATATATTTTTCAGAATACGAATAAGACTTGTCACTGAATGATTCAGATAACGTCTATCCTATCGCCGACACTTCCTTCACTTCACCCCTCCCCGTTGTGAATGTGGGCACATACATTCAACAAATTTTGATACATGTAATATAAATTCTAATCCTTTGAACAGGATATATATGCAATTTTGAAATAAATTCTTTTTGCATCCAATAGCTTTGCTTTTTTGAATTAATTTAAAACAATGGAATGAATTTGTAAATTTCTTTGTTCTGAGTCTGAGGACCCCTTCCTTTCATTTCAATTGCTACCCAGGTCCTCTTTGACTGTATTGGGTTCAACCCTGTTTTTTCTTAAACAGAGACTAGATAAAGCAGAACGTGTAACAAGATTAAAAAGTCTAGTTCTCATGGGAGGTTACAAATACAGAGAAGGCGGTACCAAGGAGGAACTACTAAGCCTATTAATGAATCAAATGCAACGATTTAGAAAGGACAATAACAGGAGCCAATTGAAAAGATGGGCAGAGCTTCAACTCCCTACCTGAATACAGCATGCCTCGCAGCACAGAGCTGCCCAGGATCGACCTAAAAAGTAACAACATCCTGGAAACAGCAAACACTCATAGGGAATGGAAGATTAAGTAAAGTATATGAAATGTACGCAGGAATAACAGTTACAATAAAGTTTTTACACTTAGAGAAATCATGGAGTGTTTTTGCCTGAAAAGTTAATAGGACTACAGGACTGAAAGAGAACTGTTTCAATGTCTGTTGCATATAGCCTTACAAAACGTAAGCTGTATGGTTTAAAAAGAACACTTTCCTGAACAAAGAGCAGCAGTGCACATTTTATAAAGTAAAATAAAGAAAACCATTAATAAATCTCTTGCTAAAGAGCAGAAAGCCTAACACAAGAAAGATCACCATTGCACTCTACATTAACAGCAGTGCCTTGACAATAGACACATTAAAATATTCACTGTGCATTCCAGAGCACAGTGCTCATATACAGGCACGCCAATATTCTCCACTGTGCACACATCGATGAGGCAGTAAAGGCAAACCTGTTCAAATACCAAAATGTCTCCTTTAAAGCCTATAGCAGTACCTTTGTTGTATCATTCATTCAGTAGATTAAAAACAACATACACTTTTGCCGGATTGAAGAGCTATCTTCAATGATATCTATTGTACCCTGCGTTTCGTGGCCGGCTTGATCTAACTAAGTAGGTTTAGGCAATGTTGGTGAAAATAGATGTGGCCCAATGATATTGATTATTTGGAACATGTGTATACATGCTATGGTACCAGGTGGGCCCTAGTTTTGTGCTGTCCACGCTTTTAAAACCTGAAGGCTGCGGGATATCACGCCTCGTATACCCCTGAGCAGGTGATGTGTGTCTGATGGGGCAAATAAATGGCACATAACTGAATAAACGTCAAACAGCAGTCACCAGAGTGGTGACAAAACAGGGATCTTGTCGCCTTCTAGGCCTATGTATTCACTGAAGCACTGTTGTGCACTTGGTCAGCGTGGTGTGAACAAATATGCATTCACCACGCCCACTGCTTGTTTATTCCCCAAGGCTCCTCATGTTGCACAGAATATGGTTACAATAATTGTGACTTACGAGAGATTTGCGTCTGAGTCTATCTAAGGGGCTACTGAATATGTGAATAAATACCTGTATGAGAGTGCTGCAAGTCGCCTTTTGCCCCAGGGTCTTCAAATGCCTGTGCCTGATAAATGGAGCAGCAGGCAAGGACCAAGTGTTGTTTTTTGGATCCATTTCACAAGAGAACAAATCAAGGAGAGGAAAGAGGGGGTACGAGCTGCTGGTTGAAGTAATGGCTTTCAGCAAGTGAGGAGAAGCGAGAGACAAAAAGGGGATAAGAGGGGGAGGAGGCAGCGGCAGAGCAGGAGAAGTGAACTCTTGTTTAAAGAACGGTGATAAAAACGAAAGTAGCGCTTCACTGACAAACTCTGTAAAGTGGCGCAAAAATGTGTTTGGTTGTAAATAAAACCAATCTGGCCATTTTTTGTATTTTGAACTTTGCTTTCTTTTTTGTTCTCCGTTCCGAGGCTGCACTTTGGAATAGAAAAATGTCGGAAGACGACGACATATGCAGCCAAATGCAATCTTTCTTTATTGGATCCATTTCACAGAAGAACAAAATGAAGAAAGAGAGGGTAAAAGCCATTTGTTGAAGTCATGGTCATTAGCAAGTTAACCGAGGAACAAACCTAATGACTCTGATGTCCTTGATGAAAATGCTATCGCGGTGAGCTGCTACTTTGGAAATGGAGCACTGGTGCTCACATAAAGCACTCCAATGCCTTCCGTCTGGTTTACGTTACAACTGCAAAATAAGCAGTTGCAAGGAGAGCTTGTCCTGCCTGCAACAGCAGATAGGAGAAAGTCCTTTAAGAAAATAGTGCTCAACGTCTATAAATAAAACATACAGAGTAACAAGGGCAGTCCTCATGGGAGGTTACAACAGGTAAAAGTAGCTACAAAGGAGGGACGACTAAGCCTATTTTCAAATCAAAAGCCACCGTTTACAAAGGACAGTAATAGGAGCCAATTTAAAAGATGGGCGGAAAATGGGAGAAGCTTAAAAGCCATACCTAAATACAGCATGCCTCGAAGAGACAATGCAATCGCTTCCTAGGCGAGACCTAAAAAGCTAGTGTGTTCCACTCGATAGAGATGCAATTTCCAAGATTGCAGCAGAGTCACCATAGAGGAAAGCCTTTGTCCCTCTATTATCAGACTATTCCCAATCGACACTCAGTATAAACCAACAGGAGTGGACAGAGTAATGAAACATAAACCAAGCTCTGACTCACAGCTCTCATTGTTTCTCCAATTATCCAGGCAATAAGCCTTGGACGATAGCAACTCTACCAGGCCAGTGTCCTGCCTCCTTTCACATTCCTCCCTATAGCTGCAATTTATAGTGGGAAAGTGAATGCTTGATATACTGAATAGGCCACTCACCCTGCACTGCCATGCAGTGGGAGAGAATGCTGGTCACTGAGTTTCACCAATGGAAGGGCATTCCCTGCCAGTAATAGCAATGTATAGCAGAAAAGTGAGTGACTGATTAGAGGCAGTGAGAGAAAATGCTAATGGGATGCGGAAGAACAGGAGCTCAATTTGACAGTTTAAAGGAAGGGTAGTGGTGTAGGGGAACAGAGGGATGATGGCAGTTAGGAAGGGGCCAGCGAGCAATTCTGAATTATAAGGGAGTGACACCGGAGAAACCAGGAGTGAGCAGAAGTGTGAAAGAGCGACGAACTACACACTTGTAAGAGCCCAATAATAAATAAAACAAATATGCAGAAAAATAATACCTTTATTAAACACAGCTGTGTGGAGACACACAGAGCAGGTGCATAGCACAATTACTGATATGGCTAATACATCTTGCCTAATACATCTGGCCATTTATGGAGGACGCCGCGCGGTGGTGAGCTGTGACCCTTGACCCTGCTCGCAGGGCCGGTCGCTCCACACACCGCACGGCTCCCCCCCCACCCCCGTGGGTGACCAGGACTCCTGCCCTCACCGCTGCTGCCGCAAGCCCGCCGCCACACCCGCACTTGTGAAGTAGTATTGTTTTTGCCCCAGTGTTACTTCTGCTGCCTTGTGCCCTGTTAGTGCCTGTTGCCAGTTTAATTTGCTTTTCTGTTTATTTATTTGTCCCTCCGTGACTGTGTCCAGCTTTCGTGCCCCCCTGCTTCCCGCCGCTGCTCTCCTGCGGCCCCGCCCCTTTTCCCTTCCGTGCCCGCTCCCTCTGACGCCCATTCGCCACCCCGCTCCCACCTCCCAGCTGCTCCTCCCTCCCACTTCGCCATTTATGGAGGACGCCGCGTGGAAGCGCAGCGGACACGCGCAGCGGGCGCACCGCTGGTGCGCCAAAGGCAAGCCTGTCTGCGCCCGTCCGTGCCTGAACCGCACCCAGCGCCAGAACCCCTGGACCCCGCCCCCACCCCCGCAGCGCCAGACTGCACTATGACTCCAGCACCCTCCGCACACGCAACACCGGACGAGCCCACCCCTGCTACCGGGCCACCCCGAAGCGCACCGAAGGACCCTTCACCTGCCGCAACTATAGCTACACCAGCATCCAGCCCACCAAAAAATCAGCCAAAGAACCCAACCACCTCTGATGCATCCTCCTCAACACTCGCTCCGCTCGCAAACACGCCATCGAACTCTGGGACCTCCTAGACTCCACCGACCCAGATGTCGCCTTCCTGACGGAGACCTGGCTGAACACCACCTCCGCACCAGACAGACATCGCCATAGCCATAGCCATCCCACAGGGCTACAAGATCTTCCGCAGAGACCGCACCAACGGAGTGGGAGGCGGAATCGCCATCGTCCACAAAGACTCCATCAGAATCTCAACGAACACCGACGACACCATCACCACCGCCGAGCACATGCACATCCAGATTCACACCGACCCCAACACGACCCTCAGAGGGACACATCTACAGACCTCCCGGACCCCGACCACAGTTCAGCGACACCATCACGGACCTCATCAGCACCCACACCCTCGCCTCCACGGACTACATCCTCCTCGGGGACCTGAACTTCCACCTCGAGAACAACAACGACGCCAACTCCACCACCCTGATCGACAACCTCGGACTCAAACAGCTTGTGACGACACTCACCCACGCCGCTGGACACACACTCGACCCCATCTTCTCCGCAAGTCCCCACGTCTCCTTCAACTACACCTCCAAACCCCACTGGACAGATGCGTCCACTTCACCTTCAGGAAACCCACCACACACCACCGCACCAAACAGCTGCCGCGCCGCTGCTGGGGCAAGGTCACCGAAGACCAACTGACGACCACCCTCGCCCGGAGACCACCCACCGACCCAGACACCGCCGCAACCAACCTCAAACAGTGGATCAACGACTGCGCCAACACCCTCGCCTCTCTCAATAGCGCCACAACCAACCAAACAACAAGAAAGCCACCTGGTTCACCGAAGACCTCCGTATCACCAAGCACACCTGTCGGAAGCTGGAGAAGAAATGGCTCCACGACCAAACACCAGACAGCCACACAGCCCTCAAAAGCGCCACGCGCAGGCACCATCAACTCATCAGGACCGCCTTCAAGGACCGCCAAGACAACAATGCGCACAACACCAAAGAGCTCTTCAGCATCGTGAAAGAACTTTCCAACCCCAGCTCCAACACCAACGACATCCCACCATCACAAGACCTGTGCGACTCCCTGGCGGCCTTCTTTCACCGCAAGATCACCGACATCCACGACAGCTTCAGCTCCCATACCCCCGCGTCCACCACCCCTGCGACCACCCGCACCAGCCGCCTGGTCCGATGTCAGCGACGAAGACACCATCAAAACCATGAACTCCATCCACTCCGGATCCCCATCTGATCCCTGCCCACACCACGTCTTAAAGCCAGCACAACCATCGCGCCCCACCTCCGAAAAACAATCAACAGTTCCTTTGAGACAGCACCCTTCCCGGAAATCTGGAAGCACGCCGAGATAAACGCCCTTCTGAAGAAGCCCAAGGCAGACCCCAAGACCTCAAGAACTTCCGGCCCCCCTCTCCCTGCTTCCGTTCCCGGCAAAAGTGACAGAGAAGATAGTCAACAAACAGCTAACCCGCTACCTCGAAGACAACAGCATCGTGGACCCCTCCCAATCCGGTTTTCACAGCAACCACAGCACCGAGACCGCCCTTATCGCCGCCACTGACGACATCAGGATCCTGATGGACAAAGGAGAAACAGCCGCCCTCATCCTCCTGGACCTACCAGCAGCCTTTGACACAGTGTGCCACCACACCCTATCAGCACGCCTCCACGACGCCGGAATTCAAGAGAAGGCCCTGGCCTGGACCACATCCTTCCTCTCCGGCAGAACCCAGAGCGTCCGCCTCCCACCCTTCCGCTCAAAATCCACTGAGATCATCTGCGGCGTCCCACAGGGATCCTCCCTCAGCCCGACACTGTTCAATATCTACATGGCACCGCTCGCCCACGTCGCACGACAACATAACCTCAACATCATCTCCTACGCCGACGACACCCGGCTGATCATATCACTCACCGAAGACCCCCACACCGCCAAAGCCAACCTCCACAGAGGAATGAAGGCCGTAGCCGACTGGATGAAGGACAGCAGACTGAAGCTGAACTCAGACAAGACGGAGGTCCTCATTCTCGGACCCACCCCATCAGCCTGGGATGACTCCTGGTGGCCCACATCGCTAGGCGCAGCCCCGGAACCCACAGACCACGCACGCAACCTGGGGGTCATCCTCGACTCCACCCTCTCCATGACCAGGCAAGTCAACGCCGTCTCCGCGTCCTGCTTCAACACCCTCCGAATGCTCCTCACAATCTTCAAATGAATCCCTACTGACCCTAGAAAAACCGTCACCCAGGCCCTCATCACCAGCAGACTAGACTACGGGAACGCCCTCTACTCAGGAACCACAAACAAGCTTCTAAGTCGACTACAACGAATCCAGAACGCCTCGGCCTGACTGATCCTCGACGTCCCCCGCCGCAGCCACATCACTCCCCACCTGAGAGGTCTGCACTGGCTCCCCGTCAACAAGAGGATCACCTTCAAACTCCTCATCCACGCACACAAAGCACAACACCGGACCCACCTACCTCAACAACCGACTCAGCTTCCACACCCCCACCCGAAACCTCCGCTCAGCCAACCTCGCCCCAGTCCCTCGGATCCGGAAAACCACAGCCGGCGGAAGATCCTTCCCCTACCTCGCCGCCAAGACCTGGAACACTCTCCCAACCAACCTACGACAGACTCAGGACCTGCTGGCCTTCAGAAGACACCTCAAGACCTGGCTCTTCGATCAGTAGGCCCCTCCCAGCGCCTCGAGACCCTCACGGGTATGTAGCGCGCTTTATAAATGTAATGATTGATTATTTATATCAATCAATAAGGGGTGTTGGGAATTTCCAAAATGTATTCAATCATTAATCAACAACATACATTCAGCTATATTTGGATATTGACTTGTGAAATGTTCTGCAACCGAAGCAAAGAAATAGCCTATCATCTACACACTATTGTGGAAATATTTCCTTTGGTTATTAAGCCTTGCAGTTACTGAGAGTTCAGAACAGGCCAAGAAGCCTTTAGATGTTCTGCAAGCTCATATTAAGTGCCACAAAATGGAACCTCGATACAACATGGATTGCACGCACTCCTATGGAGTGCTGAAACACACATGAAAAAGAAACTCCCTAATTTCAGAAATGGAGGACTACAGCTCAAAATCAGAAACCTGGTAAAGCAGCAATGCTTGAAGGACGCGACCAACAAGAACAGGGACGACCACCATTCATTTAAGAGTAGGGAACTGAAATGGACAAGAAAGCAATCCAATGACTATTAAAAGGCTGCCTTAGGATTCACGCTATGTACAGAACATTAAAGGTTTGCGACAACTACACAAGTTTGTTGGGGAGGCCTAAAAAGCATTTAGTAACTTCCCCGACACCTGCCTACTCTTTTCCACTAGCAGTATCTAATACTTACATCATTCAAAATTTGCGAAGTAAGCTACACACAATAGGCACATGTACAAAAAGTAATCACATTGGTTTGTACAACCTGTGCATTAGTGTACAACGCAATATACAATATTCACCTTCTTATCGGCTTCACTGTCAGAGTCGCTTCCAGATGAGCTTGAAGTAAGAATTTCTTTTGATTTAGGCATTCTGGTGGGGAAAAAATATTCATTACACATGATTAATCCATAAAACAATCATATTAAAATTACACAACTGACAATTTCAATATACCATATTTTCCGGCGTATAAGACGACTTTTTAACCCCTTAAAATGTTCTGGAAAGTCGGGGGTCGTCTTATACGCCGGGTGCCAAATTTGACAGTATGTTTTCATGCGTTTTTTACATAGCGCGGACTTTACCCGAAGGTGTCAGAACGCTTTACAGTAGGAACAGTATTGACACAAGAGGAACAATTACAAATGAACAAATTACAAAAGCAAACGTTAAGTTACATGGATCAAAAGTGACAATAGTGAGCAACCAAAATACATGAGGTAGCAATCGGTACATTCCTAGAGAAAAAAGTGATAAGTGTGCAGGTTACAAAAGGGTACAAAGTACGAGCCACCTATGCAGGACTGCGTTGGACTGCGCTGTAAGTGGGGGTAGTCTTATACGGCGAGTATAGCACGAAACCTACATTTTATCAAGCAAAGTAGGGGGTCGTCTTATACGCCGGAAAATACTGTAATCATTTCCATAGAGCAATTTGCAATATTGCCTCCAACAAAAATATTTTTCCTTAAAAAGGAGCACGTTCCAAACTAGAAACACTGCTAATCTGATAAAACACCCATTAGATCTGTAACAATTTGTGCGGTATATGTTGTCTTTTGACCGCTTTGCTGTGCATCGTAAAAATACATGCATAATAAAGTCAGAGCAGCCCCGTGAGATTAGTACCTTTACTGGAACATGTAACCTCAAATATAAAGCAAGAGGGGTTGAAAAGGGCGATGCTTCCACCACCACATACACCGATTAAGAAAGCTTTATTAAAAAAGAAAAAAAACTACCCTACAACCTGAAGCATTTGCTTTCAGGTTCTGCCCATGACCCTTCTTGATAAACAACCATTGACAAAGCTAAAAGGTCTAGTATTGGCTGCCGACCTTTCAGTTTTGCCAGTGTTTTTTCTTCTTCTCTGAAATGGTTTTTGTAAACTACATTATAATAACAAGCCGAAAATGGCCATGGACGTGCGCCCACTCGCGTGTGCCTATTCAGAAACTGGTTTGTAGGAACCTTTACAAAGTTTCTTAAATATGACTACATATGTGTGACCATGCACACCAGACCTGCCAACTTAAACATTCCCACCCTATCAGGAGGAAGTGGGACGCTGCAGAGCTTCATGCCAAGAACTGCAAAAGAGAGACTTTTGCTCCCTTCACCCACCAACTTCTCTCCCACAAGCTTACTGAGACTGTTGTCACTAACCTGGGGTGTTTTCAAAAACTGTAATGAACATTAGCTGTTCAGACCCTCGTAGGACAAGCTGGAGACCCACTGAGTTCAGGGGTTTCGGTTACCTTCTCTTCCACCAAATGATGTCGGTGGTGTGTGTGATGACATGTTGTGCTACAGCAGAATGCAGTCACTCACAAAGAAGGGAACGGATGGCTGAAGTGGGCTGGCCTACTTCCCCATGCTATATGGGGGAGAGAAAATGTGAATGACAAAAGACCAATGAATGAAAAGGGATGACCGAAAGCCCCTGTATATAAAATATGTATTTTTAGGTTTCGCCTGTCGAAACTGCACACCGCGCCGCTTTTCGACACAGGCGAAATCTTGTGTACAGTATGTGTGTCTTGTCCCGCCCCTCTGTTCCATTGGCTAGCTCCATAAATGGAGGCTAGCCATTGGAACAGAAATCTGTCCGTCGATGCCGGAGCAGATTTGTGGGCGTTCCCGCGATTTTTACTCATCCCGCCCCTTTGCGATCGTCATGCGGGCGGTGATTTTTTTTTTTTTTTTAAAGCTTTGTTTTCGCCACACTTCCAAAATGTCGTTTTCAGGGGTGGGTTGCGCGATGTCCCGCTGTCCGTTCCCGCCCCCCCCCCCCCTCCCGCTGGTCCGTGTGCCCGTAGGTGCTGGTTCTTATTCTTATCCTGGCCTGTTCTCGTTTCCCTTTTGCATTTTCTAATACTCCTCCTCTCCTCGCGTGCAGTCCTGTGAATTATTTCTTCCTTTCCTCGCCCACTACATTTTCAACTTGTAATTATTACTTTTTCCTCCGTGTTTTAAAAAAAATATTTTCTTTGTTTTTGTTTGCCTTAGAATAATGTTCCACCAGTCTACTATATATTTCTTTGTCGCTCATACCCCGGTCTGTTATCTCATTGGCTGTTCCTTGCCCCTTTCCCTGGTTTTGCTAACCAGTGTTGCTAACTCCCCCCCGCCCCCCACCCCGCGCCTTGCCCCTTTCCCTGGTTTTGCTAACCGGTGTTGCTAACTCCCCCCACCGTACCCCCCCCTCGTGTTTAGCACGTTTCTTTGACCATTGCTTAGTTTGTTTGTTGTGTCGCGCGTGCCAATCAAGAGCCCTCCTTCTTTCTGCCCCTCACCACCCTCCCCTAGCCCCTCGACCCGGGGCCATTCACAAGCCGGCTGCCCCTGCGCAGACTTATTGCATGAAGCCTGTCTGAGGAGGCAAGAGGATTCTGGTGAGCTGCCCGGAGCGGCGGCGGAGAGCGAGCCTAGCCCATGTCTGTTGAGGGCCCGGCCCGGCATGCTCCCGCACAGGCCTAGCACCGGCTCTCTGACGCGGAGTTGAGGCCTGGTCCGGCAGCTGCGCACCGGGTGCTTGTCGGTTTAAAAGGGGACCGAGGGGTGCAAGCGGTAGAGCCTGGGTTGAGCCGCACAGGCATCGTGGCTCTCAGGCCGGCTCTCTGACGCGGAGTTGAGGCCTGCTCCGGTAGCTGCACCTCGGGTGTCTTCAGTTTAAAAAGTGTCAGAAAGGTGCAAGCGGTGGTGTCTGCTGGCCCGGGGTGTGGGAGGAGTTTGACCCGTCTTGAGTCGTCAGGTTGCACTTGGCCCCCTCTCCTCAATCCGCTCCGCTTCCGGGCTTAGCTGTTGGTGGGAAGATTAGTTTGTGAGGATGTGATGAAGGTAGAATTAACAACACTCCGCCGAGCGTCAGAGATCAGCTCTGACCTCGGAGCCGATAGTATCAGAAGACAAAGGGTTCTCTTGTGGGATCTTCTTTCCGATGCTATAGTTTGTCTTTACGTATAGCACCTTGGGTAGTTATGCAGGTGACGCTAAGTACAGCAAATGCTCGTTCACTCTGGGGATCGCAGCCATGTTCAGAGCTGAAGTGCGTGAGCAAATGTCACTTTCAGACTTTGTAGAGCAAAGCTTTGAGCGTGCGTAGTAGTCTCACTACAGAGGCAAACAACTACGTGGCACACGCAGAGTCCCTTGGCAGCGCTGCTGCATGAAGCTATTGGCATTGTAAATGACAATGCCATTTATTTATCCGTTTTCAAAACCAACACATAAATAAAAAGTCTGTCATTTACAATACCAATAGCTCTAACTTTTCCGAAGGCAAAACCATTGCATTGTAAATGCTTGTTTTTACTGAAATCAAAAAGGTCCTGGCGCGCGCCATACCTGAAAAGGGTCCTACTACTCTGAGTCAATAGA
The DNA here is from genome assembly GCF_964261635.1 of Lissotriton helveticus. Classification (NCBI taxonomy): domain Eukaryota; kingdom Metazoa; phylum Chordata; class Amphibia; order Caudata; family Salamandridae; genus Lissotriton; species Lissotriton helveticus. The sequence goes on along the minus strand of NC_136059.1, from coordinate 317,825,122 downwards.
TTGCCAAACAATATGTAGACGAGACAGGGATAGTTAACGTTCGCTAATGGGGAGTTGTGCTGGGCCCGAAATGAACCACTGGCCATCTGTGGCATGACAATCGGTGCTTTGATTAAGAACATCTGAGAATCAGAGACCTCATTCAGGCAGTTTCTGGCGCCCTTGAAATCCATGTTTCCCTAACCAATTGGTTCTTGCTCCGTCTCCCACTTTTTGTTTCGTTTTCAGACCACTTTATTTCGTTTTTAATAGTTATTCATATCATTCCAATGTATATGCATAGCAAAAGGATTTAAATTTAGTTAATTAACATATATTGTGGGAGGTTGTTTACAATATAGGTTCACACAATCAAAACAAAACCAGTGTTACTCTCCAGGGGATAACTTAGTCTCTTTTGGTCAGGCATCAAGACTAACAAACAAGCACTGGACGCACAAGCAATCATTTTCTCTTTAAGAGTGTTTACAAACTAAACTACTCCCATCAATATGGCAATGCCTTTCATTTATGTTTGATTTTAAGACATACATCAAAGGCATTGTCATTTATAATGCCAATAGCTTAAACTCTCGCAAATCAGAGACCTGCTGCATTCCAAATGCTTGAAGGCATCGCTGAGTTGCCCTTCTGTCTTTCATGCCCCCTGAAGAGCTCCCGGTTTGCTAGGAGTTAAATAAACAAGCCGGTAGTCATAACTGCACACGATAGACCCTCCTACTGTAAGAGAAACTCATTAAAGACAATGGTGCTTACAGACTAAAGAAGACGTACTTTGTAACAACAGAAGTGAAAGGGGGGTTACAATTGAAGACAAGGCAGTACCAAGGAGGAACTAAGAAGCTTAATGAGTCAGAAGCCAGCATTTACGAAGAACAATAACACAAGCCAATGACAAATATGGGCAGAGAGTGGGCAGAGTTTCAAGTACATACTCCAATACAGCATGGCTCGCAGAGCAGCGCATGCACTGCCCAGGCTCGACCTAAAAACTAGCATCCGACCGCTTGAGGAAGTCATCTTTAATATTCTCATATCTCCAATGTAATTTCCTTAGTGATCGATAAGACTGCTGCTGAAAAATTAATTCGATTGAACCAGGCTTTGTGAGATTTTTTTGTGGTATATTCTTGCACTCTGGCCCATTTCTCATCTGAAATCCCACAGGTCAAATCTTGCACCACTGTTCTATATGGCACCTCTAGTTCACATGAAGTCCATAAGTCCCCACTATCTTTATAGATTATGTACCGCAGGTTTTGGTCCCGTGTAACTGCAAACTCTCGGACCACTCTCCTGTAAACTAGAAACTGACCCAGGTGGGTCACACTTGTATATATCTGGCCTACTGACCTCCGGAAGTTCAGAGAGACAATATAGAGGGAGTTCCTGCATATAAACGGTCTGCTTTGTGGTTCTTCTTAGACAACGCCTCCAACAGTGCTTTGCAGTTCACACTATCATTGGAGATAATTTGTCATCTCTCTCCCCAAATAGCCTCACCAATGAGAACGGTGCAATTTCAGCCAGCAAGCATCACAACTCCACACCCTGCAGCAAACCATTTTGTCCCATTGCATGCTTGCTGCTTTTCAATAATCAAAAAGGCATGGGGGCCCAATTCCTTCCCACTCCCTTCAATCAGTGGTTGCTGTATCTTCCCCAGGGCATCTGTGCATGCCACATATCAAACTCACCAAAAGAGATTGCAGGTCCTTTCAGAAGCCCAGTCGGGACAAATAATGAAAGGAAAGAAAACCAGAGGAATCAATGATTTTGGAAAGGGCCATTCTGCCTATACTGGATATGGGACCATAATCCAGAACGCCAACTTTCTAACTGGCACCAGTGCTCGTCCTTCAGCAAGTCATCTATGGCATGGTATAGCTAGCCTCCTATACATTTAAAAGTGCCCCGCACCCAAAGAAGTGCAGGCTTAGAGGAAAATACAGTACATCCTCCAGTTTAACTTTAGTCCTGACAGCAAGCCAAAGCAATCCACAGTGGTTATTAATGGCCCCAGCTCTACTGCCCGGTGCTTACCATACATACTTTGCTGGCATACAATTAAATAGTATGATGTGTGGTAACCCCTGAATCTTCTCTCCTCTGCCCTCCACCACACTAGACCAGCGAGCATCGCCACTGCTAAGGCAAAGAATGTTGTTAACAGTGAGCAGACATGACAAGTAGTTCAGCCCACAATCCACTGGTCTCAAATCACTGCACCACTACTCTTGATACAGGGTCAGTGTATAATTGAATACAGGGGAATTTCAGGCCAAAGTTCATGAAACGCAGTACTCAAAATTAGTTCAATTTGAGTGGGTCATATTTAGCCCCAGATCCACCAACACCACAGAGGATACGGGAGCTGTAGCTGGCATGGGGGCCTTCAAGTGAAGCAATCTCCGTACGTTTTGCTGATGTGCTACACCCAGGGACAAACTCATTTTGATCAAGGTGTACCAGCGTATGGCGCACAGACAGAATCCTTTTCGCTAGGATCTTGCTATTAATCTTATACTCTATGTTTAACATTGAGGGGATCTCTCTAGCTTTTCTCTTTCTGTCTGAAGAAGCATGGCAGCCTCACGCGCTGTTGGGGGCATACAGGATGTTCAGGCAGAGTCTTACATCGCCAGTAGTCTGGTGGTCAAGAGGTCACCAAATATATCTTTCACAACTTGGCTGGCAAGCCATCTGAGCCAGGAGGTTTGTTGCGAACTGTTAATTCAAGGTCCTTTTTGATTTACTGCACAATCAGTAGGGCCTTCATGGCCAGCTTGTGAGCTCCTCAATCAACACGGGAAGTCTTGCATACTCTTCAACGTCCCATCCTGCATGTCAAGAGGTGCACCATATGGTGCTCTTCAATACGTAAAGATCTGATTTATCTCCAACTGACTATGACCAAAAAAAAACAAGCAAACAAGGAGATGGACAGAGAGCTGAAACTTTTCAGACACTCACCCCAGTCACAGATCTGGGTTGGATCCATCATCGTTCTTCAGCTTACTTCGCCACCCCAGTTTAGACACAGCTACATGCAAATTAGTCTTGACCCTGTGCCTCATGGGAACAGTCCAGCCCGAACTGCCAAGCCAGATCTTTCCTGGAACGGAAACACACATTCTGGGACCGGTTTCGGGCTAACAGCCTTATCAGCCGGGATAGCTTGAATCCAGAGAGCAAGGGACCCACGTCTGGGCATATCCTGCCAACTTAGGGCGAACAAAGCAAGCACTAGGAGATGAAAGACGGACCGCTGAAACTTTACAGACACTCCCTCCCCGTCACAGATCTGGGTTGAATCCATCATTGTTCTTTAGCTCACTTAACCTCCATCTGCCCGCCACACATGCTCTATATTATAGGCACTGCAACATCTTTTTGTGTCATCAATAACAGTACAGTCAAGCAATATCTGATTGTATTAAGGGCTGCCCACTACCTCTTTCCAATGTTCGCATGGTGACCTCCAGCAAAATGTCTGTATCCAAGTCTCCCTAATCCATATCAAAATTCTAATGCACGTGCTTCAGAGTACTACTTTAAATGCCCCCCACCACTAGTCTCTTTTTCAGCTTCGGTTACCTCATTTTCCCTATAATAGGTGACAATAATATCTCTTAACTCCCCTCCTAAAGGTAGCATCATGTAGGGCTGTTGCCTAAAGTCTCCATATAGGAACACAAGCAGGATTTTCTACTCCGTTGTAGCGCAAGTACACACTGTAGTCTGAAAATGCCCTAGAAACATATTCAGCATCAGCCACCATGCCCGCTCCGAAATGTGTCATCATAAACCTATCTAGTCGGGTATTTAAGTTTTCTATAGGCGAGTAGGAGAAGAATTCCTTTTGGTTAGAAACACAAGCCTCTAGAGATTGTGCATCAATTGGGGATCATTGGCAGACCCAGTTGGCGGTTTCTCATCGACGGTCATGGGCAAAGTATTGTTCACCACACAATTACAGTCCCCCTGTCCCACCATATCAGCGCAGAAGCATCTAGCAGTAGTATCTGTGCTATCGTATCTAAAAACACAACAGAGGGAAAAAAATGACTATAGGCATGCTATCTGGATACTATTAACATTCGGTCTTCCCTACAACTGTTACACATCTGCCCTCCTTGTCGATAGGCACTTTATAAACAGGACCCCGAGTACGACACATACCAGTGCTCCCTGAGCATATGTTGAGTAGGCCATCTTGAATATTTGCCCTTGCCTCTTCCTATGCAGTTGTTTACATTCCTTCTTTGAAAAAAACACGCAAAGAGTGCCTGTAGCTTTTGGCGTTTGGATAGATCAGCCATACCCATCAAATTTCAAGTTGGTAACTTATCTAGCTTCCATGTCACATCAGTTGTTGTAAGGGTTGAACACAAGATGCCTTCACACAACATCCACCAGGTTTCCCATGCATCCTGTCCCTAACCAGCCCAATCCACCAGTTTACCCCAGCTCTACCCAAGGAGGCAAGCCTACTACCCCCAGATTCAACAACAATTACCCTGACCCCTAAGACAAAACAAAACTCTTCTGTCCACATTGAAAACAAATATCTGAGTTTGTCAACTAACCCTCCACATTTGGGGGGAGGGGGCGAGAGCACACAAACGTCAATAGTCATCACTATCAAAAACCGAGGCAAATAAATGGTGAATAAAATACTAAGGGATGAGGATCTGAACGACCTCAGCCCATCCCTTCTTTAGGTACAGTATTACAGTGTCCGTCAAAAATTTCCACATTCAAATTACAGATCTAAATGATCTGAAAGTATTTGAGATATAGAATGTCGGAAGCAAGGAAGGATTTCATGTTGAGTCGTGTATAATGAGGGTATTGGTGAATCATGATGCTGTAATCCGAGAATAGATCACCAAGCGGCTTTATGTAAAAGGATGAAGAGGACAGGAGACAGTATGGAACCCTGGGGGACTCCACACGATTAGAATCTTTTGTGACCTAGAGATGACAAACTGGTGGCGATTAGAACAATAGGAGGAGAACAAAGCAAGGACATTGCTGGTGATTCCCATTTGAGGTTTATAGGTGCATATGAGGGTAGGATGGTTGGCTGTATTGAAGGCAGCACTCCAGCAAAATCTGGAGGAAGGGGTCATCTTCACTGGTGTTCAAAAGGGATTGTCTGATGTGTAAGGTAGCAGTCTCTGTGCTGCATCGTGATGTGAAACCAGACTGACAGTTGTGCAGGAGTTGGTTAGCACTGATGTGATCTCAGAGCGTAACACAAATTGCTTTGTCGATGACCTTGTTGATAAAAGGTAGATAAAAGGTAGATGAGAGATGGGCCTGTAGCTAGCCAGACCATCAGGGTCTAGTGTAAGTTTCTTTAAGAGTGGAAGGATCTGGCCTGTCTTGAGAGGTACTGGGAAGATGGCTTGAGTTAGTGTTTGGTTGACCAATACTCTGCTGCATTTCCAGTTTCTCTTCCTATGCTGTAGTTTTTGTTTAGTCTACACTGAATGTGGCAGCAGCTGCAACCACTCAACTTTCAGTGATGCATCTAACCAATCTCTCACTTTGCTGCCGGACAGGGGAAGGGTGAAGAAGTGAGATTTGCCCTTTTTGCGATAATTTAAGATTTGCCGAGAATATCTGAATATACTTCAAATGCATTTCCTACAATCATTTTTTGACTCACCAGAATTATCTTTTTTACTGTTGCACTGCAGGATGCCCTTCCCCTGATCTGGAATGATCCAGGAAGAAAACTTGTAAATATGTGCTCCTTGGTTGTCTATGGATATGATTTCCAAAGCCATCTTACTTTGGCTTCCCATCCCATTGCTCCCCTTCAATCAATCAATCGTTGTACTTGTTGAGCGCACTACCTACCCGTGAGGGTCTCAAGGCACTGAGGGAGGGGGTGCTGCCAGTGCTCGAAGAGCCAGGTCTTGAGGAGTCTTCGGAAGGTGAGCAGGTCTTGGGTCTGTCGAAGGTGGGTAAAGAGGGTGTTGCAGGTTTTGGCAGCGAGGAAGGAGAAGGATCTGCCGTTGGAGGTCGTTCTTTGGATGCTGTTGAGGTAGGCTGGTCCGGTGTTGTGGAGTGCTTTGTGTGCGTGGGTGAGGAGCTTGAAGGTGATCCTCTTGTTGATGGGGAGCCAGTGTAGGTATCTCAGGTGGGCGGTGATGTGGCTGCGGCGAGGGACGTTGAGGATCAGTCGGAGGTGTTTTGGATGCATTGCAGTCGGAGGTGGTGTTTGTCCGGGATTCCTGCATAGAGTGCGTTGCCATAGTCCAGCCTGCTGCCGACGAGGGCCTGTGTCAAAGGGCCCCTTTAGCAAACATGTAAAATACTACAGGAGTATGACCAGTCAACCACGTTGGGATTGGGGTAGGTAATCAAAATAAGCAAACAATATCCCAACTGGTATTACTAATAAGCATGTATGCATCAAGCATTACGTGAAGAGAAACAAGGAGATTCAATAAATTTTTTCAAACGTGCTCATGGCATCGTATAATTAAAGAGAAATTAGAGAGGTACAGTTGTAACAGCACTGTAAGCAGATGAATAACAAAACAACCCGAATTGGACTTGGTGCTCAGCATGTGCAGGTGACACAGAGGTGGCGACGCAAGTGACAATTGTGGTCAGCATGTAAGGCGCATGGTGACTGGTGCTCGAATATATACAGTGAATAATAAAAGCAATGTGGCTCCAGATAAGTTACAAAGCGAGATTTTTCAAAGTTTTGCAAGATTGGTTTGGATGAGCCACATTGGTGGCTGCGCCATTTATTGCGCTGAATGGTCGACGACGTTTCGATCCTCTTTGTTTGGGATCATCTTCAGGACCGGGTTGTAATTGGAAGACGGTGCTGTACATGAAGGAAGGGAAAGGGTAAGGTGGGGCCGGCGGAGGGATGGCGCTCGCGCTCGTAGTGGTCAGGAAAGTGTGGTTGGACAGGGAAGTATGGATGGCGTTTGGAAGAAGTGGATCCAGGTAACGATGGGAAGCGGCAAGGGATGGAGGTGGATTGTAAGGGCTGACCGTGTGGGAGTGGCCGAATGTTTATATGCCGACCAGGGACGAGGAGAGGGGCTGGAAGCAAGGGAGGCCCCAAAAGAGGAGAACCGGTGAAGTGGTGGACATGGAAAGAGGTGATTGAGGGGACGAGATCACAGGGGAGGTGGTAGGGGAGAAGTAATGGGCGTCCAGTGCCATGATTTGAGTGGGGAAGGGGTGGGGACACTGTACAGTTGATCGGTTGTGAATAAGGATAATCACGATTGCCCGAGGAGAAACAAGTAATTGTGGCAAAGGCGTGAGTGTCTGGCGGGCGGGGGAGCGTGATCAGTGTAGCACACATGTCCGATTGAAGCAGCATGCGGGTGCAGGCAGAGAGGGAGAACGGGCGTAGGTAGCTAAACGCGTGGAGGCAGAGCACGGAATGTACCTGGTGCGGTCTCGGATGAGACCGGAAAACGAGACTTAACCGAGCAGCCGAGGTCGCGTCCAATGCGAGCCTGAGCGTGGGGGAGAGAAAAGATTTGTAATATTACCATAAATGCAAATGTGCGATCTATTGCTGGCATTAATGTTGGTTTACTGCTATGTATTTATAATTTCACAAGAGTATTGAAGATCAAGATGGCACCCGCAATACAGAGAGTTGTATTGGTCCTCTTTCTATGTTGTTGAATGTACACAGGAAGTGGTTTTGAAAATGTAAATAAAAAATGGCAGTTTCTGGCGCGCCCTCGTACCACCGAGGATGGCGACTGCCGAAACACGTCTGGTGCGTTGTAGCGTCTCAATAAACTTGGAGACTCTCCCCCAGGAGTGCTGCATCCTTTTTGGGAACTAGAGGGGACAAGCAGCGTCAATTGGCGGAGGCACCTTCCGCCACAGCAGCACCCGCTCTCGAGTGCAGGAGTAAAGGTGTAGGAGGAGCGAGAATATATATATTACCTACTGGCAATCGCCAGTAGGTAGTTATAGTTAAAACCTAGTTTCCATAGGAAATCCGCAACATTCTATTTGGAATAACGTTGGCGCCGGTGGACGAAGCTTCGCGACTTTCTCCAAGAAAATGGCCTGCTCCGCTCCTTCCCTGAAAGTTTGGGGGTTGATTCGTACAGCAGGGGCCGAGAAAAAAGGGGGGGTCCCAAAACGTGTTTTCCCCATGCAATTTTACATAGGACCTTTAGCCAGGGCTACAGCCCGAGCGGCTGAACGGAATTACACTGAGGTCATTTGAGATGTCATCAGTGATGTCATGAGTGATGTCACTGTCCATGTCATGAGTGATGTAGTATGTGACGTCATCAGCAATGCATTGCAGGTGCGCGAGTTATAGTTACCTGAATTAACTATAACGGGGGAATTTCAATGGTTTTGTATGAGTGAAATGTCCAGCTAACTAGAACATGTGTGAAACCTATGGTTTTTTCAGTGAATTTCTAAGGTTTTTTAAATGCTAATTCCTAACTATCCAATCCAAAACAACCGGGGTTGGCTCTAATCAGTAAGGCTGAGCCGTAATGACTAAACAACAAGGAGAGGTGCCAATACTGATCCTCTATTTATCTTCTCATTCTAACACCCAAAACAAAGAAATCTGTGCCTGAAAGTTTCTATGATAGCACTGTGAATTAGATGAAAGGGCGGACTTCTTACCAAGCAGTTTTCACAGGTCGTGCAGGAAGGCGGGGATCTTTTTTTTAAATTGCGAAGCGGTTTTTTATTGCCGCTCTGAAAAACAAGGGGGAGAAAGCGTGTTAAAGCGCTGCTTTCACGCAAATTGTTTTAATGTGATAACGGGATCTAAACGCGGCAAGGGCTCACCAGCTAGTGGAGTCCTAATCTTCATTGCTCAGCGATTAAAAAAAAGATCCCGCCTTCCTGCACGACCTGTGAAAACTGCTTGTTAAGAAGTCCGCCCTTTCATCTAATTCACAGTGCTATCATAGAAACTTTCAGGCACTAAATCGCATGCATCTTTTACAGGCTGCCCAGATCCGTTTTTGCCCTTAAGCCACACACCTGGACACTCCGTCACTGACATCCGAGGTAAATCCTTGAAAAGTCTTGGTTTCGGGACTGGCATGTTAAATAGAATTGTAACTTACACACACATTTTTTCTATTTTTCTTTGTCTGTTGTGAACACAGGTGACACTCACTCTTTGATCTCTGGACATCCTTCATAGTGGTAAGCAGAGGTTACTCTGGGTGTTGTAGTGCTCTTTAGATTCTTTTTTTTTAAACAAATGTACACAAAGTTTTTCTCTTTTCTCTTTTTCCCCAGAGCAACCTGGCCCTGATGAGAATCCCCTCCAACCCCTAGGGATTCGAAACGCGTAGGCCCTTTCACGCTTAGCGTCTGCTTGTCCTGGTTTTGCCCTAGTGTTAACAAATTGTCACACTAGCTGCTTTGAATTTTCTATTGACTTCCACTTCTTGTCTACTTAATTGTTATGATTTATTTGATTCAAATCAAAAAGAATAAGTATACTTTACAATTCACTGTAAATATCTTTGCATTTTTGTAGCAGACCGAATACTTAGCCCGCTTGTTTACCTGTACTCAATTGGGCGAAGTATTGTGATATGTATGTATGAATGATTGAGGCATGACTGTGATATGATTGACGTTGGAATGCTTGATTGATTTTATTGTTCTTTTTTCGTGTCCGATTTTTCCATTTTGTGCTAAAATGTTCTGTCCTTTAATAGTATATGTTGATATTTGAATTATATGCACTTTGGAAATGATTATGTAAAATAAAAAGAGTTATTGAATAGTTTGCCCCATCTTCGATAAGATTTCTTTGTTTTGGGTGTTAGAATGAGAAGATAAATAGAGGATCAGTATTGGCACCTCTCCTTGTTGTTTAGTAATTCCTAACTATATCATGGCTGAAACCTATGGTTTTTTCAGTGAATTTCCAAGATTTTTTAAATGCTCATTTTGAACTATAACGTGGCTGAAACCGATGTTCTCGGATGATACTACTAACGAAGCAAGTGCAAATACTGGAGGAGCAGAGGAATCGAATGCAAAGTCTAACGGTCTAAAGGAGAATTTTAAGCTGTTAGAAAAATACAAGAGCAGTCTAAGTGGTGGGAGGCGCGCTCATTGAAGAGATATTTGGATGTGGGACGAGTCCCCAGGGGGCTACGCATTATGATCGCCCCCAGTTACGAGATGCCAAACCCACTAATGATGGCAGAGTGGGGGAATGTAACCTCGACTCGTCGGGAAAACTGATAGAGATACTTGTCAAATATGCTGAAAATCGATAGGGCAGACCTACAGATCAAGATAGAAGCCCTGGAGGACAGCTTGAAACAGCAGGAGGGAGAGTCCCGGCTGGGGCAAAAAATGAGGGATGAAATGACCGTTAGGCTGGCCAAAGAAGAGGATAAAATCAAAATTCGGAAAACTTATAAATTTAAGAGGGACAGAGAAGATTACGCCAATGGCCAAATTTTTACATTTGCGCGGCGTTATGACTCTTTAAGGGCGGCTACTGCAAATAAAAGGTTACAAGGGAATAATAAAGCACCTAATCAGCGGGTGGAACTATCCTCCATGTCAGAACTAAGCTCGGCACCAGAAAGCGAGTCGGCAAATGAAGGTGCCCGAAAAAACAAGGAGCAAAGTGTTAAGCTGACGTTGGGGGAAGAATTGGACATTTTAAAACATGGCAGAAGGGACACCCTGCGATCACGAAATCAGGGAGCTGTGCCAAAACAAAGTCTCAAAGGAGACTGGGGAGACGCCAGGCCCACAGGAATCGGAGAACCCAGGAAGCGGGGCCGGGGGCGAGCCAAGAAGTAAGAATAATACCCCCAACTACGGGCCCGAGGAAAGTTACAATGGAGCAGGAAGCAAATACCATCGTCAATCTGGCAAATATTGACTTAACTGCCGCAGAAGAGCAGTTACTTTCCCTAGGGCTCTCCTTTTGTCCAGAGTCCAATTTCAAGTACATACAAACAAGAGCTGATGTATACCTGTTTATTCGTAAGCTGAAATTTAAAAAATTACATTTACAAAAAGCTAGGGTGGAGCAAATCTTTCCCAACCTGTATTCAGCTGGAAACAATGAGTCCTTAGGACTACAGGTATCAGACATTGAAACATATCGTGACATTTTCAGTCTAGCAAACGAAGATATATATATATATATATATATATATATATATATATATATATATATATATATATATATATATATATATATATATATATATATATATATATATATATATATATATTTTATACCAAAAGTCCACAAGAGCATGACCGCACCACCAGGTAGACCGATCATTGCAGCTTGTGATGGTCCCCTGGAGAATCTATCCAGGTACATTGACTTTTTCCTACAGGTACCCATTAAACAACTTAGGTCATATGTACAGGACACCAGTGACTTTCTAAACAAAATCAAGGACTTGTCCTGGGATCCTAACCTATTACTTGTAAAGTTGGATGTGTGTTCTTTATACACGTGCATTAGACACAGAGACGGACTAAAAGCAGTGGAGTATTTTTTTAGCAAAAGGTCGATGATATTTGCACAGCACTCACGAATGTTATTAGAGATGTTACGCTTTTGCCTTGAAAACAATATGTTTATCTTTAATGGTCAATTTTATCATCAAGTTCAGGGCGTTGCGATGGGGGCCAGTTTCTACCCCAGCTGTGCCTGTTTGTTTATGGGCTGGTGGGAGGAGCTGGTCCTCATGCGCAAGCATGAAGAAGTATATGCCACAAATGTAGTTACATGGTTGCGTTTTATCGACGATCTTTTCATTGTCTGGCGGGGAAGTGAGGAAAGTGCGTTGGAATTCATAAATGAAATCAATGAAAATGATTAATTTTAAATTCACTTTTAAAATCAGTAAAGTAACCTTTTTAGATGTCGAGATCTTAGTTGATAAAAATGTTTTAACCACTACCCTTTTTAGAAAGCAGACTGCGGGGAATACACTTCTACACGCGTCGAGTGCCCACCCTTCACATCTTGTTAGAAGCATCCCCTACGGGGAGATGCTCCGGATCTGCCGCATTTGTAGTGATCCGGAGGATGCTAAATTCAAACAGAAGGAAAGTGGTGCCAGATTTCTAGCCAGGGGCTACAGTAAGAAGATGGGGGATGCTGCTATAAATAAATCCAGGGAGAAGCCCAGGGAGGATCTCCTTGTGTATACCGCTCAGACCCCGCAGCTAGCTTCAGAAACAGGACCCCAACCGGGGGAGGCTAATTTTAACGTACTCTAAGCAGGAGAAAGAACTTAGGAGCATCGTTAGACGCAATTGGCACTTTGTGCGGGAAGACCCGGTAATAGGTGACCAGATGCCCGCCAATCCATCCATCTCCTTCAGAAGAGCAGTCAGTATGGGAAATATGCTAGCCAAGAATTGCCTGGAATGTGCCCGGAAAGGAATATGGTTGACCACTAGGAAGGGATTTTATAAATGTCTAACCTGCAAGGCCCGTCAGTTTGGTTGTAACACCAAAACATATATAACTGCCTTTTCCAATGACATCAGGGAAATTAAGCAAGATCTCACCTGTAAAACTGAATATTGCGTTTATGTCTTGGAATATGATTGCAAACTAAAATATATAGGCAGCACCAAACTGGCAGTACATAAACGAGTGCTTCAACATCTAAGGGCAATAACCAATAAGGATCAGACATATCAGTAGCAAGGCACTTTCAGGCGGTGCATGGCAGCAATCCTCAGTACCTGTGGTACTATACGATTGAAGCCGTCCCTGTTATGAGAAGAGGAGGTGATAGAGAGGCTAACCTTAGACGCCTGGAGACATCTTACATTTTAGAGTTCGACTAAGTCTCCGGGAGGATTGAACGCCACTGAAGACCTTCACACCTTTCTATAATAAATTTACACCCCAGGAGCTGGTAGCCCTACATCTATTGTTTCATACCCTGTGGGGACCCAGATAAAAACAATATTTTATAGAACTGAGATGTCAACTTTTAACATAAGGGTTGCTAGCGTAAAAAGTTAACAGTAGATGGGGCAGCAACATTAAGATATTAGTACTGGCAATCAGAAAACCAATATATTGATATCGAGCGCTCAGCCGGTTTTTTATGATAGGTTTTTAGACGCGAGGGTAGTTTTACCTTGGTGTCTTTTAACTGGTCATTTTAGATTGGTTACTGCTGTGTATCTGATATGGATATTGATTGTGTATGTATAACAATGAATTTATGCCTTGTGAATATTCCTTTCCTCAATGAAATGAAGATTAGTTGAACTGCTGAGGATTTTAGATCTGTCCAACCATGATATACCAGTTGATAAAATTTAACATAGCCCTTTTTTTGCACAATGTCTTCAAGTACTGTAGCACAATAGTCACTTTAACCCTTCTTCCCCTTGATATTTCAGCACATAGTCACTTTACGAGGAATTTCCGGCATATAGTATTTTTGCCAAAAAATTATTCGGCTGAAAGTATTAGCCAATTTGCACTGATACATGTATAGGATTTCCTACAGTGGATGTTGAATAGGGGAGCTATATGTATATAGCTCTTGGCCAAAGTGGGATTTATATGCTACAGTCTATGTAATATTGAGATTGTATTTTTTGCATATATCAAGGTATAAACCCTGCCCCTGAATAGGAGTTATTGGCCGTAGACTACAGTTTCAAATGAAGAGTCATGAGTTCATCACACCCATATGCGAGCTTAGCATAATTTTAAATGTATAATCTTTACTTTATATATTTTTTGTTTTTAGCCTGTTTTGGAGAAGCATTACAAGTTGGGACTATAATATGCATTTAAGCAAGAATTGTTATTATTTGTCATGTACTATTACAATGTTTTTGTTAAAAACAAGTATATGATATGTTTGTAAAATAATTTATTACAACATGCGAGCATTCAAGCAGTTATAGTAACAGCTTGGTATTGAATATCATGTTATGTACATAAGACCCCCGCAAGTGCTGTAGTATTTTGTCTATGTTTCCTAAATCAGGCATGCACTAGCACTTTAAAAATGAGGGTTGAGAACTAGGCGTTGTCATGTGATCAAGGCTGCTGAAGTGAGAGATATATATATATATATATTACATACATACACACACATCTCTCTCTCTATCGGTGAACACCTTCAGAGAACTCAGCAGGCCACGTCACGGTCCATGGTGCAGTGATTGGGGAGCACCCTCTCGTGTGTCGCCTGTTGCTGGGAATTAGGCTCTCCCTTTCCCTGGAGCCTCAGTATCGCCACTTTGGGATGAAAAACAGGTTCTCAACTAGTTTGTGGCAACCGAACAGTTTCCTTGCCTCCAGTCCGGACATAGAATGAAAAATGACCTAGCTAATGTAAAGGAAAGTTTCACTTCTATTAGGGACTCTTAGGTAAGGATTATCCCACCCTGTACAGTTGTGGATGCAGTTTGCCCTCCCCGTACAGTGAGTAGTGCAGTTTTCCTTGGTGGGGATCTTGTTGATGTTGGGCTCTGATACTGTGCACTGTTCTTACCAATTTAGCCTGACGTTCCTCCGCAGGTTGATTTAAGTGTATGTCGCCTGTGGTTACAACTCCCCCTTTATGTTGTAGGGACGGATATGAACAAGCAAGATTCATGAAGGTGGTCCGACTGCTAACTTTACTCGACGACAGTGAAGAGGGACTATAATGGACATGTCAGATCCTGATTGGCCACCACTGGACGGTTTTCCCATTGGTTGTTTTGTTCTACCAATTCCCAAAGCTTCATGGGAATGGTAGTTTGTGTTTAAGTTTGCTTATGGCTGATATGGAAACTAAAGTGAAGAAAGAAGGCATAATCCTCACCTCAGTCCTTATTAGAGCAATCAATCAAGACATTTATAAAGAGCGCTACATACCCGTGAGGGTCTCAAGGCGCGGGGGGGGGGGGGGGGAAGGAGGGGAGAGGGGGGTGAACAGGTGCAGCTACTGATTTAAGAGCCAGGTCTTGAGGAGTCTTCTGAAGGCCAGTAGGTCTTGGGTCTGCCATAGTTTAGTGGGGAGGGTGTTCCAGGTCTCGGCGGCGAGGTGGGAGAAGGATCTGCCGCTGGCAGTCGTTCTTCGGATGCGAGGGACTGTGGCGAGCAGAGCAAAGCTGGCGGGAGGGGGTGTAGAAGCGGAGTCGTCTGTTGAGGTATGCTGGGCCAGTGTTCTGGAGAGCTTCGTGTACGTGGAGGAGGAGCTTGAAGGTGACCCTTTAGTTGACAGGGAGCCAGTGCAGGTCTCTCAGGTTGGGGGTGATGTGGCTGCGGCGGGGGATGTCGAGGATCAGGCGTGCAGAGGCATTCTGGATGTGTTGCAGCCGTTTCAGGAGCTTGGCCGACGTTCCTGCGTAGAGGGCGTTTCCGAAGTCCGGCCTGCTGGTGACGAGGGCCTGGGTGACTGTTTGTTTTTCTCGTTTCGGTGGGGATCCACTTGAAGATCCTGTAGAGCATTCGGAGGGTGTTGAAGCAGGATGAGGAGACGGCGTTGACCGGATTAGTCATGGAGAGGGTGGCGTCGAGGAGGACCCCTAGGTTGCGTGCGTGGTCGGTGGGTGTTGGTGCGGTTCCCATTGTTGTCGGCCACCTGGAGTCTTCCCAGGCTGAGGGGGTGGGGCCAAGGATGAGGACCGCCGTCTTGTCTGAGTTCAGCTTCAGGCGGCTGTTCTGCATTCCTTCGTGGAGGTTGGTTTTGGCGGTCTTTGGTGAGGGAAATGATCAGCTGGGTGTTGTCGGCGTAGGAGATGATGATGTTGAGGTTGTGCTGTCGGGCGATGTGGGCGAGGGGTGTCATTTAGATGTTGGAACAGGGTCAGGCTGAGGGAAGAGCCCTGGGGTACGCCGCAGATCTTGGTGGCTTTGGAGCGGAAAGGGGGAGGGGGGCGGACACTCTGCCGGAGTCCAGGAGGATGAGGGCTGCTGTTTCTCCGTTGTCAAGCAGGCTCCTGATGTCATCGGTGGGGGCGATGAGGGCGGTCTCGGTGCGGTGGTTGCTGGGGGAACCAGACTGGGATGGGTCCAAGATGTTGTTCGCCACGGGGTAGCGGGTTAGTTGTGTGTTGACGATTTTTCCAGTAAACTTTGCTGGGAACGGAAGCAGGGAGGTGGGTCGGAAGTTCTTAAGGTCTTTAGGATCCGCCTTGGGTTTCTTGAGTAGGGCGTTGATCTCAACGTGGATGCCGTGGTATCCAATAGGGGTTTGGTTAAAGGAGAGTGGGGGCTTGCGGTGAAGATGGGGTTGAGCGTGTGGCCGGCGGCGTGGGTGGGTGTTGTCACGAGCTGTCTGAGTCAGAGGTTGTCGATCAGGGTAGTGGAGTTGGCGTCGTCGTTGATCTCGAGGTGGAAGTTCAGGTCTCCTAGGAGGATGTAGTCTGTGGAGGCGAGGGTGTGTGTGCTGATGAAGTCGGCGATGGAGTCGCTGAACTGCGGTCAGGGTCCGGGGGGGTCTGTAGATGAGGATTCCTCTGAGGGTGGTGTTGGGGGTCGGTGTGGATCTGGGAGTGCGTGTGTTCAGCGGTGCTGAGGGTGTTGTCGGTGTTGGTTGAGACTCAGAGTGTTCCTGTGGACGATGGCGATTCCTCCTCCTACCCCGTTGGTACGGTCCTTGCGGGTGACCTTGTAGCCTTCTGGGATGGCTATCGCGATGTCAGGTGCTGAGGCAGGATTCAACCAGGTCTATGTCAGGAAGGCGACGTCCAGGGTAGTGGAGTAAAGAAGGTCCCAGAGTTCGACGGTGTGTTTGCGGACGGAGTGGATGTTGAGGAGGATGCAGTTGAGGTAGTTGGGTTCCTTGGTTGGCAGTTTGGCTGGCCGGATGCTGGTGAAGCTGCAGCTCCTGCAGGTGAAGCGTCCTTGGGTGCGCTTCGGGGTGGCCCTGTAGCAGGCGTGTTCTCGGCCGGTGTTGAGTGCGTGGAGGGTGTTGGTGTTCTCGGCCGGCGTGGAGTGCGTGGAGGTTGTTGGTGTCGTAGTTCAGTCGGGAGTTGTTGCATCCGCGGGGGCCAATGGTTCTGCCTTAGACGGGTATGCCTTAGGCGCGCCAACGGAGAACCAGCGGGGCGCCTGCTGCGCGGCCACCATAAGAAGGGGAGGTGGGAGGGAGGAGCAGCTGGGTGGGGGGTGACGGACGAATGGGAGCAGGGCCGCAGGGGACGCAGCGGCAGGAAGCGGGACCGGCGAGGGGGCGCGGGAAGGAAAAATAAAAAAAAATAAAGAGAGAACACAGGCAGGGAGCACAAATTACAATATACGACAAGAATACAGGGCAGTAAGCACAATTTACAAAAACACCGGGACAACAGTAGAAGAAAAACACAGCTGAGAGAATTACGGCAGTAAGCACAAGGCAGTGAGCACAATTTACAAAAAGCACCGGAACAGTAGAAGAAAAACACAGCTGAGAGAATTACGGGCAGACCAAGGCCTACCAGGCGGGCCTCGAACTCGGCAGAAGCAGGGGGGTAGCATGGGCGCAGTCAGGTGGAGCTATGCGGCGTGGGGAGCGACCTGCCTGGAAACAGGGTCCCGGGTCGCTCCCTGAAACTTTTTTACGTTAGCTAGGAAATGTTTCCCTTCTGAACACAGGAGGGAAGAACCTATCAAAGCCCAGATTTGCCTTAAAACACAACAAGAATATAGGAGACATGGTGGAGAAGTGTGGCTCAGTGGTTAGAGGCGGCAGACCCGGAAGCTGAGATCGACCGTGGACCAGGGTTCGATTCCCCGCCTTAGCGGGTCTCGGGCTCATAAATTCCACGGTCTCGACAATTCTCGCTCCGGTGCCTACTCGACTCACGGGGTCACACTCTGCGACTCTGGGCAATAGCTTGCTTAATCTCCACAACGGCCCCCCGCGGCGGGATGCCTGGCTTTCACCCTGTGGACACCCTGCCGGGCTTTCTCACAGGGGAATACCAGGACGGGTTCCCTAAGCAAGAGCCAGGATGCCCTTTGGGTGACAGGTTTGCGCTATATAAGTACACCTACATTTACATTTACATGGTTGTTAACAATAGACCTCACTCTGAACGGGCCAGATGAACCAAACAACACTGTAGACCCTTCCACCTGTCAAGGGACACTTCCTGTGTGGAGCGTGCTCAGTTTCCCCTTATACTCTAACATCTGAAATTGAACTTGGCCTCCAAACACCACAGCAACTGCTTAAACACACTAACTGCAACACATAAGGGGTAATTTATTTACTTAGATGCCCCTGTAGTTGAAGTACATAGGCATGACTACTCGGAAGATCAGGACAACAATCCTTGAACAAAGAACCTTGGTGAGATGTAAGAAGACTAACACAAGACTCACTAGACATTTTCTAGCACACGCCCACACTGAAAATGACATAAAATGGGTGGTTTTAGACAAACCCAATTATTCACCAGCCATGGGCTCCCTGAAATCAGTCCTTTTCTTGAGGGAACGCCGCTGGGTCTTTAGACTTAGGAGTGACAGACAGGGGTTAAATGATGATCTACCCTGGACCAGTCTGAGACATTGACTATAGCTTCGGTCCTTGATAGAGCAACATTAGGTAGGACACAGCTGTGTCCTGTGAAACCTATGAACTATATAAGGATCTGTCCTGATCACTTGCCTCTCATGAATCAGAATTACTAAATCAATTGAAAAAGAGACAGATGACAGGTCATATGACACTATTGTTAGACAAAACATCGGGAAAACCTAGACATTATCTTTCGAATGACCGAGTATATGTAGTGTAAATACACACTGTATATATATCCAATACATTCAAGATCCCCTTCTGGCTATACTATCTGTATGCTCATGCAAGTTGATAAAAACTGCAATTCCCTTGATTCCATGTATGTCGGCGACATGCATTCCACGTTAGAAATGCACGTTACTGTTTCACCTTTGAGATGTGAGACAGGCGGCGGTCGTTTCGACCTTCGTAAGAATGTCCATTTAGAGTAGCACCGACCAACAAGGTAAGCCTCTCCCCTTACAAGGAGGCGCCCTGGCCTAACGGCTAGGGCGCTCGACCTCGGACCTGGGGAACTTGGTTCGAGTCTCGGTAACGACGCCAAAACCTCCTGTGATTCTGGGCAAATCACTTAATCTCCCCGTGCCTAAAATGAATGTGTGATATTGCCATGTATCTAATATGTGTATCCGTACCTTTAATGTATTAGTGTTAATTTTAAAAGGGTTACCAGGTGTCAGGTGCTATCAAGATGACTTATTTATGGCAACAGTATGGAAGAACATTATGGTCGAGTATGTGCTGCCCTTAGACGTTTGGAAGATGCGGGTATGACACTTAAAAGAAGTAAGTGTAAATTTGGGGTAAAAGAGGTAAATTACTTGGGTCATAGGATAACTGATAGAGGGATTTTTCCAAAAAAGGAATTAGTGGAGGTTAAAGAGCCAGTGAATAAAGAAGAGTTAATTTCCTTCCTTGGTATGGTGGAGTTTTATGGTAAATTTATTTATAATTTTGCGGATAAAACTCAGTCGTTGAGGAAGTTGACAGCACGAAATGTTGAGTATATATGGACTGATTTGTGCAAGAAGGAATTTGATGATATTAAATCCGAATTGAATAAGGCTCCTTCTCTTCAGGCATTCACACCAGGGTTGCCCACTGTGTTGTTCACTGATGCAAGTGAAAAAGGTCTTGGTGCTGTTTTAATTCAGAAAAGAAATGGAAAAGATTGTTTGATTTGCTGCTCTTCCAGGTGTTTGAGAGGTTCAGAATTAAACTATTCTGTAATAGAGAAGGAGGCTCTTGCTATTTATTGGGCTCTGAGGAAATTAAAGAACCTTATTTGGGGAACTAAGGTGTCTGTTCTTTCAGATCATAAACCATTGAAGGAGGTCTTTGATAAGAAGGGACTAGATGCGATCTCCTCAAGAATTAGAAAATGGATAGTATCCTTACAAGAGTTTGATTTCTCTGTTGATTATATTCCTAGTGTATCAAACAAATCTGCTGATTGTCTATCAAGAATGGTAGGTAAAGAAAATTTTGTAGAAGAAGATGAATCTGGTTGTTCGGACGAATTCATAAATGTATGTGAGATTACAGAAGGAGCCATTGAAGAGAAAGAATGGAGAGATGAGCTTGAGAAGGATGAAGAGATAAAAAGGGTTATGTTATCTTTGAGTAATAATTCTCACTTAGAGAAACCCTGGACTTTAGTTTCTGATGAACTCTCTACAAATTCTGGATTTTTAACTCGTGGTACAAAGATGGTACCGCCTCTGGGTATTAGAAAGAAACTGTTGTCTCATGCACATTCTGGTCATCTTGGCATTGTTAAAACCAAAGAAATTTTACGCATGCAGTTTTGGTGGCCTGGCATGGACTTGGAGATTGAGAGGTTAGTGAGGGATTGCCCAGAGTGCTGTGCCAGTGATAAGATATTGAAAACTAAACAGATGCCCATGGTTAAGAGAGTGTTGCCAAGTCATCCTTGGGATGAAGTAGCTATTGATATAGTTGGCCCTTTGTCAGGTGTGAGTGATACCCCTTATTTATTAGTCTTAATGGATTTATACTCCAGATGGATTGAGGTGTGTGCTGTTAGAGATATCACTTCAGGAGAGGTAATAAAATTCCTGGATGCTCTTTTTAAGAAAGAGAGTTTTCCTAATAGTCTTCTTTCTGACAATGGACCACAATTCTGTTCTAGGATCTTTGAGGATTATATGAAGAAGTCTGGAATACTACATAAGAAATGTTCTTTGTATCATCCCGAGACTAATGGTGCAGTTGAGAGAGTTAATAAAACTTTGAAGGAGGCTATACATTTGGCAAGGTCATCTAATTTAAATTGGAAATCAGTTCTACAGGAAAGAATATCTGCTTATCGCTTTGCACCCCATTCGACAACTGGGAAATCCCCATTTGTGTTGTTCAAAGGGAGGGCTCCCAACACTTGGTTGTGTCCTGGTTGGATGGATCTCAACAAGGGTTTGGTTAATAATGCAATTGGCGAGTGGCGTGAGAAGGAAGAAAGGAAGTTGGATGAAAGAAAGTTATACTTTGATAAAAGAAATTGTGTGAATGTACAGAAGGTACTAGTGGGTGATCTTGTTCGAATAAAAGCTCCAGTTGGTTGCAGATCTTGGTCAAAATATACTGAGGTGAGAGCAGTAGTGAAAGTATTTAGAAATGCCATTAAAACAGAGGATGGGAGGATTTGGAACAAGAGCAGAGTGGTTGTTGTTAGGTCAAGAATCCCGTTGCGTGAATCTTTGTGTGGAAGACAAAGATTACTTTCTTCAACTCCTAGTTTTGTCAATGGTGCAAATTTATCCTCATCTTATCTTAGGAGTCAAAGAATACGTAGACCTCCCATTTATTTAAGAGACTACTTACCATAGTTTCATATTTTTTCAATTGTTTATTAACTGTAACATGCAGTTTCATTATTGTTGCTTAAACAGCTTTAATATTGTTGTTTAAACTTTCTTTAGGAGGGAGATGTGTGATATTGCCATGTATCTAATATGTGTATCTGTACCTTTAATGTATTAGTGTTCTGAATGTTTGTATTCCATTCTCATGAGAGATTCTGGAATGCATCTTGGCCCTCTGAGTCAGTTGAAGATATATCCTGTGGCTGAGGCATTAATTAAAGCTACTCTTCTATCTTCTAAGTTCTTCTTTAATTATTTATACAAAGAGACACCACAGAATGTGTGTCCGTCCTCATGTAACGTAACTGGTGCTCTGTAAAGCGTTCTGATACATGATTCGGTTCGGGTCTAGTTCGCGCTATATAAAACTCTGCAAAAAGAAAAAAAAAAAGCCGTGCCACTAATTCGCTACCTTAGGCGTAGGCAGACTTACATGCACTATCACGGCACTCCATAAAGTTTACCAACGGTTGTTGTCTTCTGACGAGCGCAAACCCGATTACTGCTTAGAACGCACACAGCCAGATTTGTTTTTATTTAACTGAGTTTTATATAGCACAAACTTGACCCGAAGGCATCAGAGCGCTTTACATGAGCATCAGTTTCGTTACAGAAGGAAACATTCATTTTTTGTTGGGCACTGGGAGATTAAGTGATTTGCCCAGAATCACAGGATGTTCAGAGTCATTGCCGAGACTCGAACCCAGTTCCCCAGATTCGAGGAAGACCGCCCTAGCCGTTAGGCTAACTCCTATACCCCAGATATTTGATACAGGTGCTGGTTAGTTCGAGCAATATTCTAGTGCACTCACCACGATCATGGCCAACAATGTTTCGACCTCGCAACACTTCCCATTAAGACTATTCTGCATAGCTATAATAATAATCATACATGTGGAAGGTTGCTAACTCGCAACACTTTATGGTCCACGGGAAGAATTACAACTAACGTGCGCAAAGACTATTGGCATTTTGTCATAAACTATGATTGCCACCCGTTAGAATAGGAGTAACCTGTCCATATTCACAGTGCAAATGTTGGCTCATAAAAAGAATAAGCATTATCACCTAAACTGCATTCCATTGCTATGTTCCCATGTGTCTTTAACACTTCACTTTAAGTTGGACGCTTCTGGATGTACCCAGTGGCTGGAGGGTGGACACCACTTTCCTTTAAACTAAGTAAGGCATTGGATTTAACAAGATTGAAGCAACCCATATTATTAATATACCAGACGGAACAGTTTTTGTCACAGGTGTGAATGAACATTAAGGATTTATGCATGGAAAGGCGGACCTAAAAATTATTTTACTGTGATGTGATGACATATGTCCTGCAATTTGATCTATTGGTCCTTTCGGTTATTATTTTCAGAACGACGGTGGACCCTGAACATATATGGATCATTGCCTACTTGGCTGCTTTGATTTCTGACTGGCCAGTATACATTTTTCTTGTATCACATTACACACAGAGTGACCATGACTTTCGGTCCGGATGAATGCCCTGGGTCCTTGCTTGGGGACTACAACAGGCAGAAACATGTTGACCTTTGAAAGGGATAGAGATATATATATATATTTTTTTTTTTTACTTAACCTTGGTCCTCGTTTTAACCCTGTTCCCAGTGGCCCATGGAAAAAAGTGTATAAGTCACCCTGGAGGTAGTTTCTCACCTCTGCACATTTCATTTCTTGCACTCTGTCCCTCACTGACCCTAAAATCATGACTCAGCAAAAACACATCTGTTTCTCCCCATCTGAGGAATCGTAGCCCACACATTGGACCTTGCAGTCCAGGTGTGAGGGGAGACCCCCATGATGAAGCCAGTCACCCTGGTGCGAGTGAGGGTTCTTGTCCTAGAAGGATTCCTTCGATAGCAGTTCCATCACATATGCACTTGTCTACATACAGGACAATTATTTGGCTATATGCTAGTCACAGGTTCTGGTTTTTGTTAGACTACCAGGCGTACTTCTTTGTGAGTTCTACATTTACTGACTGCGCCATAAAGTACTAGCTTTCGTACATGTTTTGACAATTGAAAGGAGAGAACGAAAGTAAATGTTTAAACACAGTTAATAGATAAAAAAATCACAAATATTGGTTAACATTTTACTTTATCCCTTGGATGGCTTAGATCACCTCACTACATTTACATAATATGAAATCGTCAACCTGCATGTATAAATTTAAAGGAGTGTTAGAGAAAGCACCTTGGTAGAAGATTAAAAGGCACAACAGATGACAGGTTTAGCATTAATGAAGAGGTCAACAGGCTCACAGCATTGCCAGTGTCAATCTATATATATGGCATTTCAGACAAAAACTATCAGTTTTTGGTTGTATTATCAAAAGGAACACGGTGCATGGAATACCAATAACTGGAAACTAATATAGAAATGCTTTCCTGTATTTGCATTAAAAGACATGTCCCAGTGGTCCCAGCTGAACACCAAAGCACTTTCAGGAGGATGCAAATGTGTTTTAAGAAAGTATTTTAGCGAAGCCAGGAATGTAATTCTTTTTTAATGAGTAAAGTACCTTCCCCCAATAGACGTGCAAATTAAACTCAAGTGTGACCAGTGTGTGACAGGGCGGGTCAGACGACTGAGGGGTCCGAAGAATTACAGGACTGGTGGTCTGCCGTCCCCCTCTCACCCACCTTTGTACCCTCTATGCAGCAACCACCTCCTGCTGACGATTGGCTCCAGGACAGACGAACCCCTTGGTGGTGGCAGGACGACGAAACTGTACACGGCCCCTTTAACGAGACTCCGCCTGGATGTGACGTCATCGCGCAGGACCCGTCAAGAACGAGCGGAACCAGAAGGTCGACGGACGACGTTTCCCTGGAGGTGGAAGGAGTGGAAAGCGAGAGAGCGGAATGGAGAGCAGCAAGACCGGAGGAAGAAGACGAAGCGAAGGAGAGGAGTGCGGAACAGAGGAGCATCGACATAAAGCCAGGAGGCCAACGTTCCTACGAGTCGCCCCGCCACGTTCCCGCAGGAGGAGCGTGGCTCGACCAGGTAAGGGGGGAGGTAGCGGGTTGGGTGGGAAGACGTAACCCTCCTGCGTAATAAAACGCCCCGCCACCAGTGTACAAAACTCCTTGTTGTGTACAGACTCCTTGTACATAGGGTGACTTTTGTATATACTCTTCCTCCCGATCACGAGCACCAATCCTCAACGTCCACCTCACTAGAAACCCCAGAGCACCAGAGCACTCGGTTTCCCTCACTCCTGGTCCCTGGTAATAAGTAAGAGGACGGTTGTCCTGAACCTTGGTTTCTTTTTCTTTTCTTTTGGGGCAACAACACATCCGGAGCCACCTGAGACACTACGACTGGTTGAAGATACCAAGAGAGCCTGGAGCCCCCACGTCAGACCAGAACGGACCCTGCCGCGTTCACCAGGGAACGACTGACCAGTAGAAAGGGACGAGTATTTATAAAAATAAAACCATCGCTTAAACATACGACTACCGCCTATGCGTCAGTTCCTTCTGCCCCACAACACAGTGATAAATGTTTCTGAACAAAATCTTTGAACAGCCCTAAGTGCAGTTCACGCAAGTGAGCAAAATGCCTGTGTTCACAAGTAGAAAATTTAAAGTGTTATAGGATTTACTCAGTAGCGATCATCCTCTTAGACGCTCCCTCCAGTAATGGCCGATGAAGACGAGAGTAAAAAAATCATCCATTGCATGTATTACTCATAGTTTAACTGAAAGCGTGAAAGTCAGATACAAAGACTGTGTGTGGTATGTACTGCATATGGGTTTAATTAATGCAAAGAAAATCAGTGTCAGAAGACGCCATACACCAGGTACAGCGAGTAAGGTGGTTTATTGGGGCACAGGTAGGTAGCCACCGTACAGCCCAGAGATCTCCATCCTCCCGATCTTGCCTAACCATCCTTCCCAGGTTCCAAAGTGGAACCCCCAGTAATCCTAGATATCACATCTCCCTTCTTTACATAAAGATGTAAGATACAGATGTCAGCCGCATATTGTTAAGACAACAAGGTAACACAAGAAACGGACAGTACAACAACAATACTACAGTTAAACCTGCATTTGACAACTTTAAGAGCGGATACTAAAGTTCAACATTAATATTATTTGAGCATCTAAGAGCCACAACACATTCCCTTTTCAACACAACAGGTTGAAACACCGATTTTGGAATTTTACAAATGATCAGTCATGCTACCTTCAAAATCGAATGATTTTGTAATGAGATGATCGGCCTGTGCGAGTAGCTTTACCCCCACAACTAGGTCCAGAATAATCTGCCCAAGGAAATTTAACTGGTGCATCACTAGATGCACCATTGGAACCAGGAGCATTTAGCATCGGTGCACACTCATCCCACATCCGCTCATAAGATAGGGGCAAGTTCACCTCATGTTTGTCATGGCTCCAATTTAGCACATCTTGACATCCTGGCAAAATGCCACACATTCCAATAAGTCAACAGTGCTGTTCTTGCGTACACTTCCTTTACCTGCAAGCGTTCTGAAAACTTGCTGTTACCTTTCCCAACCTTGCAAACCAGTTTCACCTTCACCAAAACACCTGGTTCCAAATATACTTCCTTCACAGCATGTTTTTGTCATAATATTCTTTGCACATCTCTTGCATCTTTAGCAAATTCTTTTTCACAAAAGCTGGGGGCATTTACTGCACAATTTCAAATACATCCAGACTATCTTTTTTGAAAGGTTCTCTCCCCCTTAGGATTCTCAAGGGGTTGTAACCTGTTACAGTGGGCATTATTCTAGATGTCCATAGGCTGAAATACTTTTGCCCATTACTTTTTTCAATCCTTCCCAGCACTAATAGCTGCTTGTACACTTCTCATTAGCACCAAACGCTCCACAATTCCATTATCGACTGGATGACAATTGGAAGTGTGCCTTTCTTTTTTTTTAAACAAACTTTATTACAAGTAATCTAGCTTATACAATTCACACCTGTTCCGATGCATGAGTATACGTGTACAATTATCACAATACAAGTGTTACAGTTACCATGCTGCTATACAGTCGCTATCTCCTGGCTCAAATATATATTTTCATAATTTTTCTATTCGTGATACATCTGCACACGCCATTTGTCAATTGTATATAATAATTTTAACAGGAGGTTCATATGCATGTGTGCCTTTCTTTTATACCCTTCCTTGCTAAAAAATGTCCCATTTTTTCTGCACTAACTTGTGGCCTATTGTCACTCAAATGGATTTTGGCGTTTCTTCCCGTTAAAATGTTTTCTCCAAGAAGATTATTATGGTGCCTGCATCAATGTTTGTAGACACTTCCCATTCTGGCCATTTTGAATAGTGATCCTTAACAACAATTAAATACATGGATTCTCCCCACATATCCAGAATGGGACCCAGTATGTCTATGCTAAGATACTCCCAATATCTTTTCAGGCACCTCTTGTCCCCCAAAGGAGAATGAAATGTAGATTAGGTTTTGTCCACATTGGTACAATAATGACAGTTCCAAGCAAACCGTTCTGTTTCCATGGCGACAACTGCCACAAGTAAGATGATTTCTCCTTTTTCTTGCCAATTTTGTTCTTATTGCCAGGCATGTATTCCACATACAAAATCCAACAATCTGAGTGTCATTCTTGCTATGAGTGGCTCGGACTATTCCTTGAAATGTGAGGACCTTCACAAGAGGTTTGCGTTCAGTGCGTAATGTGAACCTGGTTCCACATCTACCCGCAGAAATTTTCTTTATCCCATTCCGCAACCAGCATCTCCTTCTCCATTACAGATAATATTTCATCCGCTGGAGACACAGAACGAGAGGCATACACTACTGTATTCTCCCTCCCTTCCGGCCTCTGAAAGTTGGGTCAACACCACTCAAAGTCCCATATCACTAGCATACGAGGTCACTACACTGCAGGCACCCATTTCAAAATCTGGTAGGTTGTGCATAAATCATGTTTGATGCTTTCAAAATCCCTGCTACTCCTTGCCCCAAATGAACTCATGTTTAGTTTACAGTAGTTGTCGCAGCCTGTAAGTTTTCATGACAAATTTTCCAATTAAACTTTAAAGAAAATTTGGCAAGTCCAAGGAAAGACCCGATTTCGTCCTTGGAAGTGGAAGCTGGAGCGTTACTAATAACTTCTATAATGTCTTAAGTGAAATACCATCTGCACTTGCCTCATGCCACAAATAAGACACCGATCTCAGGGGGAACCGCACTTTTGTTTTATAGCTCTGCAGTGAGCCCCTTGTAAGCAGATTTTTGCAACACCAGATTCAACCTAGAATCGTGTTTGTGTCTGTCTCAGCCCATCACCAGTATGTCAACCTGGAAATATGTCACTGCCTCCGTGCTTTTAAACAGTTTGTGCATAAGACATTGAAAGAGGCAGCCGCTGTCGCTAAATTGAATGGCATGCACACAAGCCTATAGCAACGGAAAGGAGTGACAAATGAAGTCAACTTCCTACTGAAAGGATGTGACAACACCTGGTGTTAAGCAGGGGTCAAATCTATTGTAGAAAACCACTTACAGACCTTCGATTTGGAAAAAAGATCATCATTTCTAGGAAGAGGGAAACTATCCACAACAATATTCTTATTCAAATTTCTCTGATCAATGCAGAGTCTAATATTGCCATTGAGTTTCAGCGCTACCACCACTGGAGCCAACCATTCTACACTTTTTACTGGTTCGATTTTATCCCTTTGTTTTCCAAATCATCCAAATGTTCAATGACACTTGTCCTGAGACCCAATGGTGTATGCATGGCCTTATGACTAACTGGTACGGTCCCCTCCTTTAATACAATCCTATGGGAGAATCTGCTCAATTCACCTACTGGCTTGAATTAAGTTAGAGGGGTAAATATATTGGGCACTGCCAACTGACGCTACTGTAGGCGTGTGCATCATAGATAAAGACAATGGAAACAGACTATTGCTGCTGACTAATGTTGCAGGTTTGCGCATCACTGATACACACAATGTCCGAATTTTTGAATGACTGGATCCGTTATGGTGCTGATGCGTTCACTACCGCGCTGTACTGGTGAGCGAATCACCAATGCACACAAAGGCCTCTAAAACGCTTAAAAGACGGCAGCACACATGTCGTGCAGAGTTGTGCTGGAGTGCACATCACTGATGCGCATACAGACCAGAATACCCTTCGAGCTGGCGACACGCACATAGTATAGTTATGTAGTTGCCGTAGCGCGATGACTCCCCTTCGGCCAGTGCCCTCCTATTACACCCAGATATAATTGCCGCCAAAGTTGGCCAACAAGACCTGTGTACCTCACCACACCATGGCCCCAACCTGCACGGCAGACGGTCCGACAGGAGCGCCAGCCTTCCACACTACTTTCCTACCACAGCAACTGCCGGCCTCTTCCACTGCGCCTAGTCTGCCGGTTCCCCAACTGCGTCCAGAACACGTGTGGATTCAGATACCATTCTCCTCGCCAAATTGTAGAAAGACGCTGTACACCAGCTAAGGTGGTAATTTGGGGGAACAGGTATGTACTGATCACATAGTCCAGAGGTCTCCACCAAATGCCTAACCATCCTACCCAGGTTCTATAGTGGAACCCCCAGGAATCCTAGATACCACAAACAGAATGTGCACAAAGAAATAATTTCGTCAGTAAAAAGTCCCACTTGCGAAATTGTGCACTTCGGCGTCCAATCTGCCAAAATTTAGTCATTCGAGTCATGTGGGTATCCGCATCTCCTACAGCAGCTGCGGTGGATCAGCTCGTTAACTGGTAAAATGAGAGTTCTGCACTGGAGATTGGTTGAAATGTACCATACAAAAGACCAAAGTGATATAAGTAACATTTTCAGATCGGGGTGAAACCGGGGTAAAAGTCACAATTCCAACAAGAGAAATACACACCACCAGAAATATTCTTTGCCTCCTAGTGCAGAGACTGGAGGCTGCAACGCTCCTCGCACTCTAATAAGGAGCCGTAGCTAGTTTTCTTATCTAAATTTGCATATAAACCGGATTAAGTAGTATAGGGAGTACAGCTTTCACCATATGCGAAACCCACGGCGTTCATTTTACAGTACGTTTCCAAATGGTCTTCCATGCTTTTAATACGTTCTCTTTGTTGGTGCACTGCTACACAAATCAGTGTGCCCCTCAGTCTTAAGAATCTTAAAGAGGGGACCATTGTGTCTGGGCGACAAGCCACTCCACTGCCTAGTTACAAAGAATAAACGAAACGGGTTATAAAAGAAGTAAAGTGGTGGCATCTTCTCTCTCCCCAAAATAGCAAATGGAGGAGCGTGGGAAGGCCGCCGGTTACAGCAGGCTAGGTAAGGTACATGCTACCGTAAACGCGAGCACTACCCGCAGGGATTGCTTCCTCAAGATGCGGATATATGAACACCCCGAGCCGACCAGCTCTCCTCCCGAATGCTTCCTCAAGATGCGGATAGATATATATGAACAATGCGAGACGGCCAGCTCTCCTCCCAAGCCATTTTACACGGTTAATACTTCCAACATGGTGCTTGCCTTAGAGCCGCAGTGGGGAAAAGAAAGGGCGCAGCAGCAACCTGAGCCCCCGTACAAACATTCAGAGACGCAGTATGTGCCGCGCAGCTCTCACCTCCTGCGCTGCAGTGATCACCTGCTGTGGAACCGGCACCGATACCCGTAATCCACTCCCGGCTTGGTTTAGGTTGCTTTGCCTATTTTTTCTCCTTTCTCCTTTAGAATTGAATTTTTAACCGGAAGTAACTTTTTTCGAAACGGAAGAACGGGCCACCTAGCGGCACTGACTCAGACCTATAGTAACGTAGTGCGTCACGACATTAGCCCCGATGAGCAGCGTAATGGACATGTTGTGGATGGCTTTGAAGCGAGGGACAGAACACCATCTTGTGATTGGCAGAAAAGTTGTACTTCTACTACAATAGGGAAGAATCGCAGCTGGCCCTGGCCACATTGTGGCTTTTGCCAGTTCGTGGTTCGCTGCGCTGGAGACACAGTCCTCTTTTAGAGTATTTGGTATACTCTAAGCTACACACCTCTGACATGACTAGACATTTTTAGGTCGAAACTGGGCAGCGCATGCACTGCTCTTCCAGGCATGCTGTATTGAGGTATGGAATAGAAGCTCCGCCCATTCCCCCGCCTATCTTTTCAATTGGCTCCTGTTATTGTCCTTTTGAAATCGTTGTTATTTTTTTTTAATTTTGTTTATAAAAATTTTATACAAGAACACATTAGCAATTCTGTTACAGGGTTTGCATTGTTTACTCCGCTCGCTTTTTTGCTAAAATAATATTGTGAAGCAGAGAGAAGGAAGATAAGAAAGCAGCAGGAAAGCATGGGGTGAGAGAAGAGATAGGGGACAGGCACCTGGGAGTTACTTTTCTTAAAATCTGCATCTGGCATACAGTGGGGATGGAATTTGTTAAATATGCATATAATCCATGCCAAGGAAGAAGAAAACAGAATCCAGTAAGAAGGTAAAAGCGGAGCTTTATTTCCAAAGCAAGCGCCAACACGGTACATCTAGGAATGCCGCTAAACCGTCATTACTCAACATATAATACACTCGGTCACCATTCAAACCACAACACTCACATGAGACACAGGATCAACATACATACAGCACGCGAACAACAACACGCGACACTCACACTTCAAATAGAAACAAGGCGAGCATGAGATCATGAGCATGAGACGCGCATGAGATCACGCGCGTCATTCCCAAGAGTAACATACTACACACCTTCCTCCTTTTATTTTTTTTCCTTTTAAGTCAGAATAAAATCTCTGAACCGATTTGGAGCCCTGCGACTTCTTGAACTTCTTAATAATTCTTGTGCACCAGAATCACAAGTATTATCTAAAACAGCAGTAGGTTCAGACACTCCCAAACTATCAGCAGTGACATCCAAATACACATTAGATGAATCATCCTCAGAAAAATGTTTGCTATTATTACATTTTGAAACTCTACTAAAATGCCAAACACTTCCATCCAGTACTCTTACAGCATTCTTAAATACCTCAACTACCTCAATTGGATCAGACCATTTTGCCAACCTCTTATGTACAAAACTTCCTTTTTTAATCTTACAAAATCCCCAACCTGGATAGAAACACAACTTCTTGTCCCCTTTTTTGACAAATCATTCTTCATTTTCTCCTTATAAGCATGAACTTTCTTGCGAATTCCTGCAAAATCAATTTCTGCAAAATCAATACGACTACTATCCTTGTTCTTTAACCACCAAGGAACAAGATTGGTACTAGGTTTCCGCCCTCTCAACAACTCAAAAGGAGACATCAAAGTAACTACATTGGCAGCAGTTCTGTATGATAATAACATGGACTGTATTGCCTTATCCCAGCATAAACCACCTTTAACAGCCAACTGAATAGCTTCCTTGACTACTCTATTGAATCTTTGAATCTGACCATTGGCTTCTGGGTGGAATACCGCTATTCTTTTGTGAGAAATACCACACCTACTAAAATAACTCTCCATTTGCTTACTGACAAACTGTGGCCCGTTGTCAGTTACCACCTCCTGAGGAATACCCTCTCTACAAAAAATCTCATCCATAAATTGTATAATGGCATCACTAGTGACTTCTCTAACCATCTTTATTTCCGGCCATTTCGAAAAATAGTCTATCAACACTATGCCAAAAGAATGCTGTTGTGGTAACACACTAAATGGTCCAATAATGTCAATACCAAGTTTATTCCACGGTGATGTAGGTAACTCTACTGGTTGTGGCACACTGGGTAAAGCCTTTGCTGTTTTATCACTATTAGCACATAAACTACATAACTTCACTTGTTGTTCTACAAAATAGTCAATGCCAGGCCACCAAAAATTATTTTTCAATCGTCTCCTGGTGATTGATATACCAAAATGCCCTTCATGAGCTAAATCAAGAAATTTCTTCCTGAGACCAAAAGGTGGAATGAATTTGTCACCTCTTAACAGAATACCATTTTCTATGGCAAGTTCATCTTTAATTTTATGGTAACTCATTAGACTACCAGTAAGATTTCCTCCTTCAGGCCAACCCTTCAATATATATTCTTTCACCTTCTTAAGTTCTAAATCCTTGTCCATTTCTTCATCCCATGATTCCTCTTGTACCACAGAATTCTCTCCAAATACCAGATTAACATCACTAAAGACATGTGCAACTTCACACTCATCCTTATCGACCACATCAGCTTCCTTGCATGCTAAAGGAAGTCTTTACATGCAATCTGCATGAACATTAGATTTCCCAGGAATGTATTCTAAAGAATACTGAACATTTTGCAACCTAGAAGAAAGTCTTGCTAATCTAGATGAGAGTGTACGCCCCCCACCAGGTGACAATATATGCACCAAAGGTTTATGATCTGATTTGATAATAAACTTTGTTCCCCACAAAAAAGGTCGAAAATGTTCTGCTCCCCAAACACACGCTAAAAGTTCCCTCTCAATTACAGAATAATGTCGTTCTGACTCTCTTAATGTCCTCGAAGCATATGCTACTATCCATTCTTTGCCCCATTCCTCTTGAATCAACACAGCACCTAATCCACAGTTACTTGCATCAACCATTACAATACATTTCTTTCCAATTACGAATGGTTTAAGACAAGGTGCCCTAATAATCATTGATTTTATAGCATTAAAAGTTGTTGTCATAGAGTCTGTCCACTCAAACTTAGCATTTTTCTTCAAAAGCATTCTAAACGGTTCAATTACAGTTGCATAGTTCTGGATAAACTTAGCATAAAATTCTACAAGCCCCAAAAAAGCTACCAACTGTTCCTTGTTCTGAGGAATAGGTGCTTTGCTAATATTTTCCAAATGTGAGGCCTTAGGTTTAATTCCATTCCCACTAATGCAATGTCCAAGATATTCCACTTCTTCTCTCCTAAACTTACACTTTGAAACACGAAGTGTTAGTCCTTTATCTGACAATGCATTTAACACTTTCAATACATTTTTGTCATGTTCACCCCCATCTTTCCCAAAAACTAGAATGTCATCTTGAAATGCAACTGCTCCTGTCAAACCAACCAAAGTCTCTCTCATCAACCTTTGAAATACTGCAGCTGCACTTGCCATTCCGAAAGGCATCCTGCAAAATCTATATAAACCCTCAGGTGTGATAAAGGCGGTTAAATCTCTTGAGTCTTCATGTAGAACCACCTGATGATATGCACTTGCTAAATCCAAGCTGGAGAATACTTTAGCATTGTCCAATGTCGAGACCATTTCATGTAAGTTAGGCAGAGGATGTGAATCCACACAAATAGCATTATTCAAACTGCGCAAGTCTATGCATACGCGAAGATCTCCCCCCGATTTAATTGAAATCACAATAGGAGAAACCCAAGGGGATGACTCAATAGGTTCTATTATTTTCTTCTCACACATGTCATCGAGCATTTCCTTTAACTTTAGTCTATATGAGAGAGGAACATTTCTGACTTTGTGACGGATGGGCAAAGCATCTGCATGTACTTTTATCCGATGTTCAAATCCTTTATATCTTCCTAAATCATTGCAGAATAATTTAGGAAATGTTTCCTTAATTTTTGAGATTAATATATCTTCCTTCCCTTTGTTTAACACAGAAATACTTGGCTCAGAGTCAATGGAATAAACAGGAGGATCAGCATTTGCATCAAGCTTGATGCCAAGTTGTTCTTGGTGTGGCCAACCTAAAAGTGAATCACCAGACTTTGTGATATATACTTTTCCACATGTAGAACGACTCTTGAATTTAAGTTCAGCAATAAAATAACCAATAAGTTGCAATTTATGACCAGTATAACCACTTGGTGTAATGTCTGGTTGCATTACATCAACATTGGACCAATTGGATCTAAATAAAATGTCAGGTAAAATAGTATACCATGAGCAAGAGTCTCCAAAAACTTTAGTAGATACACCATTAATTACAATGTCACAAGAAGGACATTTTTTGACTTTAGGTTCCTTGGTTATGCACATTATAGTGTTCACATCAAATTCACAGTCACTTGAACCCTCTTGCTCTTGATCTTGGACTAAATTAACTTTTCTTGGTGCTGATCTACAGACTTTTGAGAAATGCCCCTTTTTTTCACATCTCGAACATACTTGGTCTAAAGCCGGACATGCCTTTGAATTTCCTAGATGGTAACCACTTCCACATCTAAAACAATACATATTATACACTGTTGAGTCTGATCTTTGACAATTATTCATCCTTTGATCCGATCTTTGCCAACTATTCATTCTCGGATCAGGTCTTTGCCATCTACTTTTATTTTCACCTTTGTATTGGTTGTCATTCTTTGAATTGATAGTCTTTTTATACTTATCTGAATCTTTAAATTTGTCATTTTCTCTATTAAGAATTAACACATCTGGTCTATTGGTGTTTTGTGATCTAATTTTATCCACAAATTTTTCAGAATGTTCAATTGACTTGGCTATCTCAATTGCAGCATTAAGAGTCATGTCAGAAGTTGTCCATAACCTCTGTTGTATTTTCTTATTGTTGGTACACATAAGAATTTGATCTCTCAGTACTTGGTCATAATTAATGTGTTCAAAATCACATGTAACTGCTAATGCCCTCAAGGCAGAGACATAGTTGTCTATAGACTCATCACTTTGTTGTTTCCTTGAGTAGAATTTAAATATTTCCATGATCATATTAATCTTCTTCCCATATCTAATGGAAAGTTGCTTAGCTGCAATTTGATATACATCGAGATTAGAAGTGTCATTTAATGGAGGTAAGCTTTAAAATTCTTTGAGTGCAATTCCTCCAAGACAATGCTTTAATAAGGCTAATTTCCGTTCGGCCCCACAATCTTCTTCCTCTAAAACTTCAACATAAGCTAGGAACATAGGTTCCCAAATGTCCCATTCAATTGGAGGATCACCTTTAATGGTTAAAAAGGATGGAGGAGGTTGAATCCCAGTCATAGTTGTATAGATATTTAAATATATATATATATGTTGTTGTACATTTAAGTAAAATAATGTTTATTTGAAATACTTTCCCTCTTTTAGTTTAAAAGAGTATGACTCGCAAGTTTTTTGTTGTTGTTTTTTTTTGTGTGCGAATCACAGAAGCTACTTACAGTTCATCAGATTGTAGTAGTAAAATTATCTGCATCTTTCCATCTTGTATATTCCCTTGTAATCTTCAAGGCAGCGAAAATCAAACTGAAGAATTTTAACTGTAAGCAGTAACTGCAAAGCCGGTTTTCAATAATGCAGCATTGCAGAAAAAAACATCCAATGAAAAAGCGTTTAAGATTCGTTTTTGTTATCATCCAATAGAAGGAAAAAAACAACATCCAATGAGGTAAGGCAAAAGAGAAATCCTCAACATCAATGACCAATGAAACTCTCGTTTGATCGAAATAAAGAAAAATTGCTCAGAATCCGTAGAAATCTCACGCAAGGTGTGTTCCCGATCGTCGCCAGTGTTAAATATGCATATAATCCATGCCAAGGAAGAAGAAAACAGGATCCAGTAAGAAGGTAAAAGCGGAGCTTTATTTCCAAAGCAAGCGCCAACACGGTACATCTAGGAATGCCGCTAAACCGTCATTACTCAACATATAATACACTCGGTAACCATTCAAACCACAACACTCACACGAGACACAGGATCAACATACATACAGCACGCGAACAACAACACGCGACACTTACACTTCAAATAGAAACAAGGCGAGCGCATTGTTTGTGGATGACGCGCATGAGATCACTCGCGTCATTCCCAAGAGTAACATACCACAGAATTACACCTGATAACATCCCTGCCACTCCCAGCGGGCCACCCTGAATCCTGTAGGGCCCGTTGGGTTCCTTGACAGGGAGGGGCTCGTTGTTCACAGGGGCTCAAAAGAGTCTAGGAATGTGTCCAGATACAGCCACATCCTTCTGAAAGCCGGTTTCCAGGGCGAATTCTGTAGTGCCATGTTGTCCGCTCCTCTAAGACGCGTGATCCAGTTGAACCATCCTTTGTAAGCCTTACTTGTGTCTTTCCAGTTAGTGAGGGCAATTTTCACAGCTGCTGTCAGTAGCAGGTTTTGATTGATGAATAGGCTTTCTAGTCCCTTCTTGGTACCGTATTGTCTGCAGATTTGTGACCTCCTATATAGACATGACTTTTTAGGTCGAGCCTAAACGGCGCTTGCGCTGTTAGGCGATTTTTAGGTCTCGGCCTGCGTCGCACTGCGTAAGCAGTGGGCGCAGGCCGAGATTTTATGTTTTGGCCACAGTGGGGCTTGAACCCGCCCCTCTTCTCCATTGGCTGGCTTCCTAAACGGAGGCCAGCCATTGGAGGAGAGGGGCGTCACTCTGTAAAAGCCCCGTCTTTTTGTGATTCGGGGCGTGTTTTTTGCAGTTTTTAAGCCGTGACTTCATCCATCGGAGCTTTGCGGCAGCCATTTCAGGCCGACCGCCGCCGGGAGAAGTCGCCGAGTGCTCTTATCTCGAAAAGCTTCACATTATAGACGTCTGTCTGGATTCCGGACCCAGAACGAATCCAACAAAATTGGATCGTTTATGGTGAAAAACACGTTCTATTCCTAAACGGCTCTTACGAGCTGATTGCCCCAGCCGCTGCAAGGAAATCCCTCTGCGCCTTGTGCTTGCAAAATTCATTTGATTGCTTCCTTGGCTTGAACAGACGTGTTCATTTCAAATTCCTTCCAGGACTATTTTCATGCCAGTGCCCGTGCGCCAGCGCTGCTTCTGCCCGGGGAGGGATTTGCATGTCCCGCTCGCCGCCGTCTACATTTTATGACAAAGGAATCCCCAAATGAATGGCTGCCTTCCGCTGCAGCTTTCACGGAGCCCGGGTCCACAGCAGCCGGTCTTTGCCGGGTCCTGACGTCATACAGTGTGTGCATAAGCCCCGCTATTGTCTTACCGCGGGCAGGGGCTGCTGCCCACTGCGGTATCTGGTTTCTGCTACCTATTTCTGCCTCACTACATCGCAGGCGGGGCAGAGCCCGGCTTTCCTTGTCTGTCGGATTTGAGACAGCAGCTCATGGTTTGTTTTTGGGGGTTTTTTTCACCCTGGAGGAGACCTTCGCCTCGGTGGCAGGGGGGCAGCCGGCTGCCTGGACATCTTTTGAGAGCAGTGTCTGGCAGCTGGATGGCTAGGGCTGCCTCGTCTGGCGCCACAACCCCTGCTGCGTAGCAGCCTCGTTTCTCCTCACTCACCGTCCTCCGCATACCAGCATCTGGGGGACAGCCATGTTCGGAACTGAATCTTCCTGTAAGTAAACGCGCCCGGCTCCTCGAGCCACCCCCTTTGGATCCGTTTGTTGTCATTTCTGCCCTCTCGCACTTTTGGGGGAAGTAAAGGCTGGGGCCCTCTCACACCGCTGCAAGCGTGTCCTCCTCCCCACAGTAATCTCTGAGCTGCAGAAGTCACCCAGTGCTGTCAGCCCGCATTTGTGGAGAGGAGACAGTGAAAACGTCCAGTCACTTGAATGCTTCCATGGAGGGGATCACATCTGCCAGCAGTCCGCTGTGGCCGGCTCAGTAATCAATGCTTCCCGATTATAATGAGTAGGTTGGAGGATTAGTCTGGAAGGGTTCAAGCGATAATCCCATGCCAGGGTGGGGGAGGTGTTACATTACATCAAAATCCATTTTTTCCCCTCCTGAATTAGAAAGCATCCTGTCGGGGACGTGGCATAAAAAGAAACCGCCAGCTCCTCTTGCACGGGGTGGCACAGGGGCGAGTGCCCAAGGATGCACCAGGCGCCCCTCTCTCCTGCTGCTCCTGTTTGGGGTCACCCGGGGTTGCATCCGAGAGAGTGGGCCAATCTCTGAATGACAGATTTATAGGGGCAGGTTGGGGGCGGGTTCTGCTGACCCGGAGTCTCAGCCTAGGGAGTAGGTCCATGCTTGAACGACGGCTTTATACGGGCTTCCCGTGTGAGCGATGCACCACCACCCCATCTGCACAGTTCACCCTTGCCCTCTTCTCTGCCTCTCGGTGTGTACGTGATTACGTGTGGGCGCGCGTTCGTGGATGTGCGTGCGTGGGTCTGTCTGATTGTGTGTCTGGATCTGTACTTGTGTGTGCGCGTGTGGGTCTATGTGTGTTTGTCTGATGGCTTGTGTCTGGGCATCTGTCTGAGGGTGTGTGTCTGTCAGTCTGTGTGTGTGATTGTATGTGCGTGCCCTGTGGATGAGTGTGTTGTATGGTGTCTCTGAGTGTGTGTGCCTGTGAGTCTGTGTATGTTTGTGCATGCATGTGCGTCTATGCTTGTCCGTGGTCAATTCTGAGTTCGTGTCTATATGTGTCAGTTTGAGTTTGTATGTTTTGACATTTCTATAAGTGCTTGTGTAGCTGTATATTTCTTGGTGTGTATGTGTACAAATAGGACCATGTGGAGTTGTTTATAATAGGATGTGTCTGTAAGCTGGCAGGCGTATGTTTGTGAGCGCATGTATGTGTGTGTCAGTGTGCCAATGTAGACCTGTGTCTTTATGCCTGTGTCATGTGGTTGTTGAATATCTCTATATTTGTTTATACTTGCGTATGTACCTATTTCTTTGCAAGTCCATGGTTATGTCAATGTGTATTGCGTATGTGTTTAGGGATGTGCCTGTCTCTTGGTACAACTTCGTGTAAATTGTGTAAAATGATGTTTGTGCGTGTGTGGCTGTAAATCTGATTTGACAACAGTAATGTGTATGTGTGTGGGTGTGTGTGTGTGTGTGTATGTGTGCTTGTTGTCAATTACTGTATTTGTGGGCTTCCATTCCATGTGTACTTTTGTGCCTGTGTCTGTTGTGCTTCGAGTTGCTTGTCTGCTTTTGTGTCTAAAACCTGTGTCTGTTTGCGTCTATCTATGTATGGAAGTATGTCTGCGTGCCTGTACACTTGTGTAGGTGGCAGTGCCTATTCATGTGTGTGAATACAGCTGTGTGTATTTCTATATGTGTTTCTGTGTGTATGTGGTCACGTGTCTGTGTATGTAATGACGTGTCTATGTATGTGTTTCTGTGTGCACCTATGGTCATGTGCCTGCATGCCTCTGTACATGCTTGTGAGTGTATTTGGCCATGTAGTTGTGTGTATAAGCCAGATAACGTGTGTGTGTTTGTTTGCGTCACAGTGTGTCTCTGCGTGTTTTCTTTGCGTGCCTGTGTATGCATCTCTGAATGTATGTACATGTGTGTCTGTGGCAGTTTGCCCATGAGTGCATGAGTGTGTCTATGTGCAGCTGTGGTACTGAAATTATTGTATGTGCGTGTGCCGTCTGTTGTGCGTGACTGGTGCATAGAACAGAGGGGGGAGGGGTTGACGCCTATCCCTCCTTTATCGATAAGGGCTGTCCCTCGTCCATTGATCTGACCCTTCTATCGCCCCCCACCCCCGCCTCTTCAGTCAAATCTGAGACTAGCCTGGAATCCTTTTAGGGATCAAAACCCTATAATGCCAGACCTGGCCTGGACAGGGAAACAAGGCCTGCCTGACAGCATCCTTAGCACCAAGAACTAGGACAGAGGGGGACAGGGGGATTCTGGAGGTATTAAAAACAATCTCTATATTAGGAATAACAGGAGACATTGCCCGATGCTTAGAAAATGGCACGCAGGATGGGGTCGTTCTGGACAGATTGGCACACGTTTTGAGCCATGGCACACACAGGAATAACAAAGAAATCAGGTGGTGTGTGGCTCTCTGTGTGAGTGTGGCTCTCTGTGTGAGTGTGTGTGTGGCTCTCTGTGTGAGTGTGTGTGTGGCTCTCTGTGTGAGGGTGCGTGTGGCTCTCTGTGTGAGTGTGTGTGTGGCTCTCTGTGTGAGTGTGTATGTGGCTCTCTGTGTGAGTGTGTGCGGCTCTCTGTGTGAGTGTGTGTGTGGCTCTCTGTGTGAGTGTGTGTGAGGCTCTCTGTGTGAGTGTGTGTGGCTCTCTGTGAGTGTGTGTGTGGCTCTCTGTGTGAGTGTGTGTGTGTGTGTGGCTCTCTGTGTGAGTGTGTGTGGCTCTGTGTGAGTGTGTGTGTGGCTCTCTGTGTGAGTGTGTGTGTGTGGCTCTGTGTGAGTGTGTGTGGCTCTCTGTGTGAGTGTGTGTGTGGCTCTCTGTGTGAGTGTGTGTGGGGCTCTATGTGAGTGTGTGTGGGGCTCTGTGTGAGTGTGTGTGGGGCTCTGTGTGGGTGTGTGTGGGGCTCTGTGTGGGTGTGTGTGTGGCTCTGTGTGTGGGGGGGCTCTGTGTGTGTGTGTGGGGCTCTGTGTGTGTGTGTGTGTGTGTGGCTCCGTGTGTTTGTGGGGGGGCTCTGTGTGTATGTGGGGCGCTGTGTGTGTGTGGGGGGGGTCTCTGTGTGAGTGTGAAGCTCTGTGTGTGGGGCTCTGTGGGTAGCTTTTTAGGTCTCGCCCTCGAGACCTATTGTCGTCGAGATGCCTCTCAAGGGAGACAGACCATGGCACGCGCAGCGATTGGGGTCTGTGGACGCGCACGTCCAGCCCGGCGCCGTGCACATCTCCTTTCCCACATTCACATCCTCAGCCTCTCGCCTCTCTCAATCACTCGCGCACACACACAGCCACACTCACGAATGCCCACACACACACACACACATGCAGGCACACACACGCAGGCACACACACCCCCCACCAGACTCACGGGCTCACGCGCGTGCACACACACACAGCCCCCGCCCACCCCACTCACCGGGTCTCTTGTTCTATTTGTTGCATTTCTATCTTTAAGACTCAGTCGTTCTTTAAGAGAAAATAAGAACTGGAGTATTGCATTTCTTGAGACTGCTCGGAATGCTGCAGGCATTGGCTGCTGTGCTGAGATGTGCCCTGGGGCATGCGGGGGTACCAATGCCCTCCTTGCTCAGCCCTCTTTCAGGTGAAGAAGCTCCCGCCCCTCATTCCAGTTGAGAACAACGCTAATCACGCGACCCAGGTGGATGACGTCACCCCGTCGGCAGTGTTGCGCTGCGTGGGGTTGCCGGCTAGTAGAACAGCGGCGGCTGATGGTGCACGCGCACAGCTGAGCTTCCCATGTGCAACGGCCCCGTGCTGAACCTGCAAGATGAGCGAGGGTCGCAAGGGTCCCGTCGGCGGCCGGGGCTCGCCGCTCCGGCAGGTGAACGGATCTGCTGCTCCTGCAGAGCAGCGATCTGCATACAGAGTAGAGTCTGAGGTGTTTGACGACGGGACTAATACCTTCTTCTGGTAAGATGTTGGGTTATGGAAGGCGCAGGAAGGGCAGTGGGACAGGCACTCGTTTGACCCGGTTTCGGGCACTGGTTGAGAAAAATCTTCAGGTGCAGGATTTTACTTGTGGTGAGGCAAGTGGAAAGATGTCCACTTATTACATCGTGCTGCCCGTGGGGTAACATTTGACCAGTAAGACAGACCCTCACACTGGTAGACAGCGAGCGCATGACCTGCCTAGACTCCTACGGGCGCGGATAGCAGGTTTTGGCCCTGCGCCGTTAGCTTAATAGCGCAAAGCTGTGGTTGGACATTACAATCCGGTGCAGCTGCAGGCCCTTGTCTCTCGAATGTACAGTGCAAGTCTCGCCATTTCACAGAGTGAAGTACGGTGACAGCCTCTTGCTCTCCCATAGATCAGTAGAGCTACAGTATTCCCTTGTAGTCTCGAAAAGTGATGCATACTGACTCTGTTTTATGATTTCACGGCCACTCGCAGATAATGCTGGAGACACAGCTCCTGTCCTCGTACAGTGAATGATGTTTAGTGACAGCTTTTCAATCCACTCCAGTGTTTGATGGCAGATTTTGACTAGTGCAAAGAATGATGTACAGTAACTGAGACTAATTGGCTGTTGGTCAACGTCTAAGGGAACGGTGCACATCTGTTTTTATGCTCTTTATGCAACCGCAAGTTACACTGTACTGTGGAACACTGCACAGTTGCTTTTCATCTTATAATAGTACAGTGAGTGTCTCAGGGTGGTTATGTATAGCGACAGGCTGCAAACTTGATCACTTTCGGTGACAACTAAGTTTTCAAGGCGGTGCCTCACTATAACTGCTCTCCTTGGTATCACCGCAATACATTTGTGAGTCTTCTCATATATATCCCAACAGCTTTAAATCTCCTAATTGCATAGCATTGGGTTGAGCTTAAAATGACATAGTCCAAGTCCCTCTAGAATATGGACCTGTCTTGTATGTAGGACAGACGTCACATGTAATCTGCGCCCAGGGCATGTGAGCTAGGTTTATAGTTTGGCACGTCCTCCCTCTCTGCTCCTGTAAATTTGCTCTGCTCTCGTCCAGGTTCAGTCTTAAGATGTTCAGCACCTTAAAGCCTTCTACCCCCAGTGTCGCTGTGTGATTCTTTGTATTACATTTTGAACTGTATAATTGTTCCCTAAAGTAAAAGCAAAGTTATAGTTTTAGCATGCCCAATATGTTGATACAAGCTGCGATTTAAAAGCTTTTTCTTTCATCGATGCTTTCTCTAGTTCACCTTTTTCTAATGCTATTAATATAAACGCAGGTGCTACACGTTTTAAGTGTTTATTCTAAGATGGCACTCTTCAC
The DNA here is from genome assembly GCF_964261635.1 of Lissotriton helveticus. Taxonomy (NCBI): domain Eukaryota; kingdom Metazoa; phylum Chordata; class Amphibia; order Caudata; family Salamandridae; genus Lissotriton; species Lissotriton helveticus. The sequence goes on along the minus strand of NC_136059.1, from coordinate 317,782,143 downwards.
ACTGGTATATCATATAGAATGCTGGTATTGCTCTAATGTGCCCCTTGGGATAGTTTCAACAGAAGGTCTAGAATCAGAGGTACGTGGGATACAGTCAAGCCAAGAGCAACCACCATAAGCAACGCTGGGCGACTCAAGCAATCCCGGATTTGCTTCCGTAAATGAGCCGCCCATCTACACTATTCCTCACAGCCCTCAGTAGTCCGCAATGTCTTCTGGTAATCCAGACCTGGGTGGGGCATAGGAGCTCTCGAGACCTATTGTCGTCGAGGGAGACAGACCGGGGCACGCGCGGCGATTCTGGTCTGTGGACGCGCACGTCCAGCCCGGCGCCGTGCACATCTGTCGATCCACATTCACACTCACGGAAGCACACACACACGCTCGTGCGCGCACACACACACACACACGCAGGCACACACACACACACCCCTCCTCCCTCTTACCTCACCGTGCTCTTGTTTCCTATTGGAATTCATGCAGGCAGTGGCATTTATTTCTAGGCTGTCCACAACTTGAGAGCTAGTTTCAGGGTCCAGTTTGTTTACTCTTTTCACTTTCTGTACAATTCTAACATTCCTCTAGGGGGCTGCCCATCACTAATGGTGCGCTTTGAGACCGGCAAAGCAATCTGGGTAGTGCGAGGAAACTTACATAAAATTCCCCTAAAACTTACTTTTATTGTCGCCCCTGAAGATGCTGGAACTCCACCACAGCAACTGCCCAGAGATTTCCTGCTCTTTCCTGTGCTCCTGAGCTGTTAGAATGCCGGTTCCAGGCAGGACAAGCCTCCGCCTCCAGCTCCGAGCCTCTCCTCTGTCTCAGTACCGCCCCCCTCTTCCTGAGCCTCGGGAGTCCTCATACGCTGCCACCACGCAGGATACCTCCGTACAGATTTCTCCGGACTGAGACAGAGTCAGGTATCCAAAAAGGTTGCCTCTAATTCGGGTGAGTAAACTTCAAGCTGCCGTAAGAAATTTCCATTAAAAACTGCCTGTAATAGCCATTTTTAGGTCTCGCGGCACACGCGGCGATTCTGGTCTGTGGACGCGCAGGTCCAGCCCGGTGCCGTGCACATCTGTTGCTCCACATTCACACTCACGGAAGCACACACGCGCGCACGCGCACACACACACACACACACACACACACACACACACACGTAGGCACACACACACACACCTCCTCCCTCTTACCTCACCGGGCTCTTGTTTAGCGGATTGTGTGCTATTTTGCCCCATGGTGACCTTCTTTCATGCCCATGTTCAGTTACACCCTTTCCTTATTCTGTTTACTTATAATTGCTATCTTTGCCCATCTGTGCAGTGCATTCGGTCACTTTTGGCTCTCTTTAGGTCTGTCTGCGCTTGTCTCTAATGCCGAAGATACGTGGATGTGAAAACTCCCTTCTACACACACACACCATTCGCGCTCAACATCTGAAACCGCAGTTTCCAAGGTGCTTTGTGTTTACATAACTTCTGCACTGTCTGCCTGCTTGGGTGAAATGGGGCACTTCAGCCACTGAGGGATGTGAAGCAGGCATTGGTCAGTCGCAGGGCACTCTTGGTTTTGAGAATGCTTCATACAACAGTTAACCAATCAGTAGAGTTATAAAGCGCTATTTCTTGTCTGTCAGGGTATCTAGGCGCTCAAAGTGTTTAGCCTTTCTGGTTTCTCAAATTTGTGAGGCTGATGACTCGATTCTGTCCCAGGCCCCTCCTCAGCCCGCACCCCATGTAAACATACTTGGATATAAAACAGCATAAGTGTATTACTGCGGTAGTAGTGATGCCTGTTTTACAGAGGGGGGAAATCATTCAATTCCACTGTCTTTATTGGTTGATTTTGCTGGCAAGAAAGTGTCACTCATAGTTTTTAAATTTCACTCATAAATAAACTGCAATTATGAAAATGTCACACATAAGCAATCTGAAACATTGCCAGCTATGCTCGGCTCTTGGCTTCGGTAATGTAAACTAGCCTGCTGTAAAATAAGTTTTGCAGTTTGTAAGTGTGAGTCTGACCACCGAGGCCTACCGTAGTCTGACCAGCGGCTGAGTCACGTGTCTACTGTATTGCCGCCCTTGTAGTACCGTTCGTTTCCGGCCCCAGAGTATGCCAACCCAGGACCCCTGACAGAAGCTCGGCAGACGCTCACCAGAGCCAAGTGCGGGTCGCAGGCGCCCAAATGGTAATGAAGCTGCTCTTTTGGCCGTCGCTGTATAACGTTAGTGTGTGTCCAAGGCAAGCCCTGGACTCTTAAAATAATTAATTGAAGACAAAAGTTGCAGAAAAAGTTTAAAGTTAAAAATGTGTTCATTGATTTGATTTGCTACCTCTACCCGTTAGCAGTTCATAAAATTAAGCACTCAAACTATTGAGGTTTAAGGACTTGAGTCAGAGTGGTGGTCAGAGGGAGCGGTAAGTAACGAACAAATGCAGCTCTTTCACTGTCTGCAAAATCTGCACCAGCCACGGGACGAGTTTGCACATAGTGCAGCTTTTATTATAGCGCAATGACAAAATACTTCTCTTTTTTATTGCATTTGTTTAGAACTATACATGTCATTTACCTCAGCCTCACTCTCCCCAAGCTTGCAAAGTGCCAGTCTGTGGTGGCTTTGGTGACTTGAGTCAGCTCAGTGCTGTTGATTTATTAGGCACCTAACCAGATGGGGCCTTTCACATTCTGAAAGACTCTGCCTGGATCCACGTGGGACAGGGAGTCTCTGGAAGAGACTGATGCTACTTGATTGGTTGCAAGGCGCCTGACATTTACACTATGTGCTCTGTTTACCTAAGACAGCCAGATACGCACACTGGTACCTTCACTTTACTTTTCAGGCCCTGTGCTGAGTTTAGACACAAACACACAGTTGTATATACACAGCACACTTGCATTGCTGAGTGCAGGCACGAGGCAGAGACACAATCTCTAAACACAAGGCTAATTTTTGGTCTCGCCTAGGCTGCGCATGCGCTGTCTCGACGAGAGATGCAGTCTATAGAATGTGATGTTGGTAACCGCCTCATGTCCGTGCAGACTTTTGATTCATTTGTTCGTGTGTCACTTAGTTTTTATTTCAGCTCGCAACTCTACTGCTATACTTGCTTACGTAACCCTGCTGATGTTTAGGCTAGAAAACTCAACCCAATCAAAACAAACGTGAAAACGAATTCGTTCTCATTGGCTGCTTTGTGTTTACTATAGTGGACCTTTTAGAATCTTGCTCCTATTTAAACCTGCTGACTACTACAGCAACATAATTCCTTTTTTCTAACCGTAGGATTTACAAAAGCGCGAGTTTATTGCTAGTGACTCTATTTCATTGCCGACTTTGTGTTTACTCTTTTGGGAATTTTCGACTCCAGTTCCTCTTTAAACCTGCATACTACTAAAGCAAAATATTTCCTTTTTTTACCGTTGGATGAGGTTGGTTTTACAAAAGCGACTGTTCATTGCTGGTGACTCAGGTAAGGGAAATTTTCGGTGATAACAAAGATGTCGTAAATGTTACACTATAGTATGTTTAAAAAATACTTGTAAGCGCGATTTAAAATTTCTTGGTGTACGCCGCTGCTCGTCGCTCACAGACATGTGCTGCAGTACCTCCTGCTTACTCTGCTTATTAATCTACTAGGTCTGTACTTTTCACTGTAAATAGCTAGTATTTTTCTTGTCTCTCTCACTACCTTATAATTGTTGCTCCGTACAAACTTTGTCACTCAGCACCACCACATTATCACTCAGCGGTACCCCAGCATCACTAAGCACCACCACATTTTCACTCTGCACCACCACATTTTCACTCAGCACCCCCACATTATCACTCAGCACCACCACATTATCACTCAGCACCACCACATTATCACTCAGCACCACCACACCACCACAGCGTCACTCAGCACCACCACAGCGTCACTCAGCACCACCACATTATCACTCAGCACCACCACATTATCACTCAGCACCACTCAGCACCACCACACCACCACAACACCACCACAGCACCACTCAGCACCACCACAGCATCACTCAGCATCACCACAGCATCACTCAGCACCACCACAGCACCACTCAGCACCACCACAGCATCACTCAGGGGCCCACAACATCACTATGCGCTACCACAGCATCACTGAACGCCACAGCATCACTCATCGCCACCACAACATCACTCCGCGCCATCACAGCATCAATCTGTGCAACCATTCAAGAACAACTGGTTCAAATATGTTCTCTCAATGTTTAAAGCTTTATTACAAATGTCACAGAAAGATGTTAAAATTTCACTTCTGTTCTTGGATTTTCGTCACAATAAAATACACTGAACACAATCTTCTTAAAAGTTATTTACAAAAGTTTAAGCTATTGCTATTATAAATTACAATCACTTTTATTTAAGTATTAATTATTTAAAAGAAATAAAAGCCATTGTTATTTGTACAAGCAATACATCTAAGTCACGTACATACAACACATATTGCATTACAAATGCTATAGGTGTCACATTTGCGAAAGTTAAAACTATTGGCATTGTAAATGACAAAGCTATTAATTTAGCTATTTTCAAAACCAACACAGAAATTAAAAAAATTGGCATTTACAATACCAATAGCTCCAAATTTCCTAATGCGAGACCTATTGCATTGCAAATGCTTGTTTTGTAGGTGGCTCTATTTGTGGGTGGCTCTGTGTGTGTAGGGGGCGCTGTGTGGGTGGCTGTGTGTGTGTGTGTGGGTGGCTTTGTGTGTGTGGCTCTGTATGTGTGTGTGTGGGTGGCTTTGTGTGTGTGGCTCTGTGTGTGGGTGCAAATGCAATAGGTCTCGCATTTGCAAGAGATTAAGCTATTGGCATTGTAAATGACAATGCCATTTATTTATATGTTTTAAAAACAAAAACATAAATAAAAATAATGTCATGAGCAATGCCAATAGCTCTAACTTTAACAATGCATTGTAAATGCTTGTTTATCTTTACTTTGTGGGGTCTGACTCCTCCCACGCTTTGGACTGGCTGCTGTCTGTGTCATTCAAAAAGGATGACCTGCAAATGGTCCCACCTTTTTTCACAAGGTAACTCCCATGGAGTAATGCCTCAGGAACGAGTAGCCACGTGCATTCTGCTTGTGAGCTTTTGTTTGATTTAAATGAGCTTGTCTCCGTGTGCAGTCTTTTTTTGTTTGTTTAATTTAAATCAGTAGACTTTAGCTGGGCAGGGGAAGAGTAAATAATTTGCCCAGATTCACAGAGTGTTGACCCCAGACCAAGGCTCGAACACAGATCCGCTGCTCCTGAGTCGCTGTTTGGTTGCTGTGCCACCCATAGTTTTACATATAGCACAAGCACTTTTGCAATGCTCGTGTTTTGTTATTTTTGTCTCAGCTCAGCGCTGCGCCTTATGTACTTTATGTTTCATCACTGGATTTAGTATTACAATTTTAACCGACCGACCAACGCATACAAAACTCATGCAAAAACCAGAAGGATGAGGGGGTAAGTGGTTTAAAAGGAGAGGGGCACGCGCCACTGCTTGTTACGCGCATGCATGTTTACGACATAGAAACAGACCAAGTTAACATTTCTGCATGTGTAAATCCAACACATCAGTATATTTCTTCTCATTTACTTTCATTTTGTTTTCCTCGTGGAATACACCCGTCTAAAACAACTCCTCCAAATCCATTTACTCCTGCCTTTCACCGGGGTCAATCTGTAGTTTTCCAGGGTGAGACACTCCTTGCAAAAGGTTTTTGAATTTACGAGTTTGTCCGCCCCCTCCCAAATGTCCCTATATTCAACTGCCGTAGCAAGAAGCTACAATCTCTCAAGTTTACGTCATTCTGGCAGAACTATATGCGGGAGTAAATCAGTTTAAAAGGGTACAATCACTGGGGCTGGTTACTAGCCAAGGTTACACTGAGGTGCACATAGCGTGAATGGGGCCCCAAGTATTAGCAGAGGAGCCCACAAAACGACACCTCATTTTGCACTAACCCCTCCAGTGTCTGAAATCAAATATTTGTATGACAGCTGTGCATCAACAACAAAGGCAGAGGATAACAAGCATTTACAATGCAATGGTTTTGCCTTTGTTAAAGTTAGAGCTATTGGCATTGCTCTTGACATTATTTTTATTTATGTTTTTTTTAACATAAATAAATGGCATTGTCATTTACAATGCCACTAGCTTTATCTCTCGCAAATGACACACACAAACACACACAGAGCCCCCCACACACACACACAGAGCCCCCCACACACACAGCCACACAAAGCCCCCCACACACACAGCCACACAAAGCTTCCTACACACACAGCCACACAGAGCCCTCCACACACACCCACACAGCACAAGCGGGCAACAGGGGCACACGGAGGCACAAGCAAACCACTTCATAAAGATATACTGAACTCTAGCTACAAACTTTAATAGAGCCACCCGCGACCAACTGCATCAAAGAGATTAAATACAACCCAGCGTCCAAGGCAACCAATTTCTACGTACTGCAGATTTAATCCACAGCATCAAATAAAGCAGGTTCTCTCCCATGTCCAAGTTGAAAACCTTATTACAAGCCAGCAATGAGACAGTACAATTTAAGAGAACACTGAAATTTACCTGCAACCAAATTTCAGGAACCCATAGCTAAATAGTTTAATTCGGTAGCAGCAGATACAAAATAGCATGGCCAGTCTAGCACTGTACCTCAGGATACATGTAGGTCTCACACTATAAATTTGAGGGATTCTGTCCCCCTTGGACACGGCCGGCATGGTGCTGGTGGGGAACGACGGAGACAGCAGCGGGGCTAGGGCTGTGGAACGGGGCCGGGAAGCAGCGGAGGAAGATGAGGGAGGCAGGGGGGCGGGGTTACAGCAGAACGCGCAGAGCTTCTGAGAACTGTGACAGGAACTACACAAACCAGATTGCACATATGGACGTGGATACGCGCCACCGCTATAACCATGTTAGAGTCAGGCAAATGCTTTCTAGTTTGTCATTTTCTCCGTTAGTATAAGGGCGTGACAAATTAAACTGACAACCCGGCAGTTTTACCGCCTGACCTTGAGATGGCAGCCATCGACGATAGCTTGCACAGGCACCAGAAGAATGTTTATATAGAACAAAGAAACTTGCAAATGCCTTCCATCAGCGAGGCCAACCCAAAGCAACGACCGCGTTCCCGGCCAATCAGACACATTAACAGGAGGATGCATACCTCGCACTAGGCTCGCCAAGCGCTTCGAAACGCGGCCTCGGTTGAAATGCCCCGAACGCCAGCGTCTACACCACCCGGCCCGCTCTCCCTCCCAATGTCCCAAAAAACCTCCGCTCCTCGTCTCCTCCCGCCATCGCAGAACACCCGCAAGCAGACCCCCGAGCACAGCACTCACCGCAAACCGAGGGAAAAAAGGCAGCCAATCACCGCGCAGGTCGCCCGGCGAGCCTCCCGCAGCCTGAACCAATGGCAGCGCGGCTCCCGGGTGACGTCAGCGGTTGTTCCCTCGGCTTCTCCGCGGCCCCGGGGCTGCGGCGGTGATTTTCACGGGCAAAACGGCTGTGCACACGACGGCCGGAGCAGGAAGGCGGGCATCAGGAAACAAGCGGGAGGGGGCGGGAAAGGGGGAGGAGAGACGCAGCGCCATTGCGAGGCCAGCATCAGGCAACAAGCGGGAGGGGGCGGGAAAGGGGGGTGGAGAGACGCAGAAGTGCCGGCAATGCCGGACCAGATTCGGGGGCGTTCCCGGCTTTCGGCTGACGTCGCGTGACGTCGGCAAAAGCCAAAGAATCTCGGGAACGCCCCCGAATCTGGTCCGGCATTGACGGACAGGCCCCTCGTCCAATGGCTATGCTCCATTTATGGAGCCAGCCAATAAATGACGAGGGCCGACCCAAACCCACACTACAGTTCTCATTAGGTTTTCGCCTGCGCGAAAAAGCTGCGCAGAGCGCAGCTTTCGCCAGGCAAAACCTAAAAAGAGGTTATTTCTTTCTCTCTCAGTAGAAAGTGTTTGTACAGAAGATTCTGGGCGACTTTTCAATAATTCAGCGCCTTGTCAGGTGAATTAGGAGCTAAATAATATCTCCAAAAACGGAGCTAATTCCGATAGCATCCGGGCTCAGGGGGATTAAGGATCAGTAACAGGAAGCCTCTGTCTGTCAGTGGCTGCCTCCAGGCCCTCAGACAAGTTGAAGACGGCTACGTCCGGTTCATGTGCCCACTGTGAGCACACGTACCCTCTGTCCCTGCAGCACCTCCGGGGTAATGGCCACCGAAGGCCTGATAAGTACGAGATGGGAGGCGAGCTCTGGGGCCAGCTCTGATCCCGGCTCCCCACTTATGAAATTGTGTGACCTTGCTCAAATTAGTGGATATTTGTGATGATTCGGACGTCCGATTCCCCTAAAACGAGAACACTTGCAAAATGGCAGAAGTGTCATGTAAAATATGCATTGTCAAGGCCACTCGCTTTGCCTTTTGTAAGATGCACTCAGCTTCAGTAAAATTCACAGAACAAGGACTGCATGAGTGAATGTCAGCGGTAATGGAAGAAATGTCCTACACCTCTGACCCTGTCAATGTCACAGGGGTGATTCTTGCACAAGTCTTTGCCTTGTGGGAGCGGGGGAGTTTTGTAGGTGCTGGAGAGCACATATCTGCAGTGAACTGCAGCAAATAGAGCCAGCAGCCAGGTGTTGCTGCTTAAGGAGGTAGAACTTCCTGCCACTCAGAGAACATGCTGAAGGAATAGGGGAGACTATTCCATTTTACAGAGCAATATTCGCACAGGTCCAGGAGGCCCACTCATGAAATATTCAAATACTTTTTCATGGTGTGCCTGACCATGCCTGACCCTCCCCAGGGCTGGTGGGGGTTTTCGTGGCCTAAGAAACGTTAGTAGTATATAGGGATACCTTCACATCAACTCTGGCCGCAAAAGTGACAGGTCTGGCCTTACATTTCTGGTCTTAAATTTGACAGGTCTGGTCTTAAATTTGACCGGTCTGGCAGCAAACTGCTGGCCTTAAATTTGACAGGTCTGGCAGCAACCTGTGGGCCTTAAATTTGACAGGTCTGGCAGCAACCTGCTGGCCTTAAATTTGAGAGGTCTGGCATTAAACTGCTGGCCTTAAATTTGACAGGTCTGGTTTTAAATTTGACAGGTCTGGCCTTAAACTGCTGGCCTTAAATTTGACAGGTCTGGCCTTAAACTGCAGCCTTAAACTGCTTGCTTTAAATTTGACAGGTCTGGTTTTAAATTTGACAGGTCTGGCCTTAAACTGTTGGCCTTAAATTTGACAGGTTTGGTTTTAAATTTGACAGTTCTGGCCTTAAACTGCTGCCCTTAAATTTGACAGGTCTGGTTTTAAATTTGACAGGTCTGGCAGCAAACTGCTGGTCATAAATTTGACAGGTCTGGCAGCAAACTGCTGGTCTTAAATTTGACAGGTCTGGCAGCAAACTGCTGTTCTTAAATTTGGCAGGTCTGGCAGCAAACTGTTGGTCTTAAATTTGACAGGTCTGGCTGCAAAACATGGGTAATTGTATATGTGTTTAAAAGTGCAAAGAAAAGTGAGTGCATGTAGGAGGGAAATGTCTGGGCATGTTTAAAACTGGGGGTTGCAGACAGCTGTTGTCTGAACAGCTGCGGAGTAGTTCTGAGTCCTCAGCCCAGGGCCTGGTAGGTGTTTTTATGTTTGAAAAAAGTGTCTTTCTTCAGAAGCAGATGATCGTAAAAGGGGAGCTTTAAAATGTAGATGGGAGGAAACCCATAGGATGTTTTAAGAGCACAACCAGGGACAGTTTCCCAGGAAGGCTTGGGCATGTAGGTGTCAAAGTGGTAAAGGGTAACAGGTGTGAGCTGAGGGATGACAAGTGAATTACAAAAACAGCCAAGGGCCCTCACAAACCTTCCTGTGGCAATTCTCCAAAATATGCTAATACAAGCCCATTATAAAATAATAAACCACAGCCACCCAGGAACTTTGAGATGCGAAAAAAGACAGGTGCCATGTAGAGCCAAAGCTTCCCATGAGACCTTGAAACATGGGTGACAGCTGGTAGGATGTAATTCACACACACCACAAAGCCCAGGGTTCCCAAAAGTGACATGCCTGGCAGGAAAAGTGACAGGCTAGTCCCAAAAGTGACATGCCTGGCAGGAAAAGTGACAGGCTGATCCCAAACATGACAGGTCTGGCAGGAAAAACTCTGGCCTTAAAAATGACAGGTCCTGGGGTTTAGGATTGGAGATAGAGCCTGTTCCCGGGATCCCTCCTTCCCAGGAGAAGTGCCAAACAGCTTTAACACCTGAGGCCCATTATAAAAGTGTCAAGAAGGTGTAGAGAGTTTTGCGATGCCCCCCACCCCCCAAGCACAGCTGTCTAACCCTACTCTTTCCGAGATAGGCCATGAGTTTGAATAACAGATGTCAAAGTAATAAAGTGTTGTAATGCTTATACTGTACAAGGATAGAAAAGGTTCCTGCCCAAAGGCCACCATGACATTGTTCTAAACGCACCTCAAGCCATAAAGGGTGTGGGGGTCTTCTAATTAGCATGCACGGACAAGTATAAAAAGGCCCCTTAAGGATCACTGCCCAAACACCCATTCAAAAAAAAACCTTGGGGAGTGACTTGCATGGATTGTATTGCTGTACCTTAAGGATTTCTGCACAATCAACCATTTCAAAAACCCTTGGGGGGTGACCTGTCTATCTCTCCATATCTCTCTCTCTCTACACACCAATCTCTATACATAGCTCAATATCTAGGTCTGTTTCTATCTGTAACCATCTCTGTCCATCTCTCTGGCTTTCTGGCCCTCTGGCCATCCTTATCTGCCTCTATATATACCTATAGGGCTGTATCGCAACCGCTCTCACTTTCATTATGTCTCTCACTGTCATCTATCTAGTGATCTATTCTGGTCCCTCTATTCTCTTTGTCAATCTTTTTCTGTCTCCTTTTGTCTGTTTCTGTTTCTCTGCTGTGAGTGGGACAAAAGTTTCGGCTAACAAAAAATGTGAATTTGAAGCACCCACGAAATATAAGGAGGTTGTTGAATGTTCTGATTTGATGTACTACCCACCATTCGGGAAATGATTGAACAATATTCCATTTTGTAGCAGCGTGTTGGAATACAGTGAAAGCTTTTAAAAGCTTGTGACTTCCATTTCAGATTTAATCACATCATGTGTCATCTCAGTTTTGGAAAACTAATTTTTTATCTTTTAATCCAGCATTATGAGGAAAAGTGTAATCTTTCTGCACAACGTTACTTTGAAAATAGTTTTAATACACTGAGAAAGTTCAGCTTATAACAATCTGTGGTGTTTAAATGTGTTTGAATTGCCTTTATATATTGCTTACTATCACAACTAAATTGTAAAAAAAACAAGCACCTTTTACATTTTCAAACTGTGTTATCCCTGAGTCAGTATTCCGTTTTACTGACGAGATTCAAATGACCTAATGTTGACGGCTCAAGATGTGGTGACTGCTTCGTAAAGTCGTCTTTCTTGAATACCTAAAGCAAATACATGGAGGGTTGGGGGATGGGAATGCTTGGCTCTGGCTATACATATGTTAATTTGATCTTCTTTCCCTGGTGTGGCTGTCCTGCTGCTGAAGAAGGGCTTTCTAATGCAGCGCCAGCCAGGTAAAGAGACAAAAAGACATGACAATAGCTGGATGTTAAGGGCCACGCCTTCCTCTTCAGGCTGACGGTCGGATCGTAGGATGCAGAACATTCAGTATCCTGCAAACTCCGAAGAGGCTTTTGTGCGTGACGGGCCGCACCTGCACAGTGTAAAATGAGTTCTTCTGCGAGAAACGATCCTTTCATTATTGTGGCCCCTCAACAGAAACCTACAACTTGTCCGCACCTTGTAGTTTATTGTAAACTGGATACAGATTCCCCCCACTGATTTAACAATTCTTCATATTATGTCTGTTTTCATAATCTGCTTCAATATACTAGAAGGCTCTAATAGCTTTCTCCAAACTACCGCGGTGCCTGCATATTTTGTGTAAACAGGAAAAACATTATTTTTCTTTGCTGTTCTGGCCATATATCTCCCCACCCTTAGAAGATGTCCAGTGCAAGTAAAAAAACAGCTAAAACTGTTGATATGGTTTTCAGCCCAAAAAATTCAAAGCGGTTTGACAGAGAAATACTAATGTGCTACCTGACTGAAAAAGCTTTGGTATTATGTTTGGAATTCTTTCACTGAATGTACAAAACAGCGCTATTTTAGGCACGCTTTGCATTCTAAGGAACACATTTGGTTCTGTATTTATCCAGAAGAGCCATCAGAAAAAGATTTCTCAGTAAGGGCTGGAGTGTTTTAAGAACTAGATTCTCGAAAATTAATACTGAAAATACATAATGTGCATCAACGTTAAGGGAATTATCCAAGAAAGGCGTTAGTTATTTACCAAAGTGCGCTGCATAGCCAGATTTAGTCAACCACGGTAAATCCAGTTAAAATCCTCCAGAGGGAAATATGTTTCATTTAGCATTTAGCAATCAATTAAAAGGCATGTAACATTGTAAGATCATTACTACACTGTGTTGCATATTTCTTTCCCACTCAGTTAAAAGTAGTATTTTGCTGGCTGCAAATACAAATTCATTTTGCTCTGTGTTAGGTATTTTCTGCAACACTAATGCATAAAACAACATAACACACAGTCCTTCATTCTGGATACTGTGGTTCGCGCAGGTGCATCATTTTTTTCATGAAGAGGTATGGTTACCACACATTTGATGTTTTACCCCAGTTGGTTTTCCACTCAAATGGAGTTTAAAAGTGTGACATGGTCAGATGCTTATGAATAGCTTTCCAGGTTAGGATCATTGGTCATAAGAGTGGGTTGTCCATTGCTTTCATGAATGGGAAATCATGGTACATGTGTGGTATACCTTTGGGGTAGAATGTGTAGCCTCTATCTAGTCGGGCCATTATCGATTAGGTCTAAGAGTTTGGTAGCAAGATAGCAATCTGTGACAGTTGAAACATATGATACAGCAATATCGTTGTCAGAATATCATGTAAATATTGTCTCACAAACATTTTCAAAAAGTATTGCCCCAATGGAGTTAAAAATAGTAAATCTACATCCAATGGGACTATACTTCTGTGAACAATATTAAGGAGACAATAAATAGGTCAGGTAATATTTTTGAAGATGATATCGTAACATCCAATTGTGTTGACTTGCTTAATAACAGGATGATATACCGCATGACTGCATATCGGCCCTTAGTTTAGAAGAGTTTGGTGTGTTTATGTACCCCCAAAGAATAGTATATCTTTGTCTACCTGGTGAAGTGAAAATAGTAGGATGAGCAGGGGGATCAATCCTAACAAGCAGGTAAAATGTGGACCACCCACCATATTCACTGTTTAGGCCTTCCTCTAAAGAGTCAACTGTAAGATGGATCTTCGTATAAAGACATTGGTCTTCTCAGAGATTAAGGCTGCCTGATTATTATCAATCTTGTGTTTGAACCCTCAATTAACAAGTATTCCTAAAAACTCAAGATTATTCTGTCTCCACTCCAATTCAAAACCTAGTGGGCACTCTTGACATGGTTAATGTTAAACTACCGTTCCAGGTAGCCTTAAAATGTACAAAAATGAAAATTATAAATAGAGGGGAAGTATGGAGGGCTGTGAACTAAACTGCTGAGTCAAAGCAGAATACTAACAGCATGGGGCAGTGGTATAATTGTTGATCCTCCAGTGTTTGCTCCTTTAGACACCCGTCAGACAGTTTCTAGAGGTTCTGGAACCAACAGGAAGAGAGCAGGCAATAACGGGCATCCCTGTCTCATGCCCCTGTGAACTACAAAAGTATTGAATAGCTGCCCCACATATTTCCTGTGCCACAAGGATAACATATGGCTGACACAATTTTTTTTACATACTCTGTCCTATCCATGTCTTTTTCAAGTGTTAGGAACAGATACCCCATATAACAAACAAATTCCTCTTCGGCATCCAGTGAGATAAATATAGCTTCTTCCAAGGTGTCCATGCTGAGCCATAACAGAAGACACAATGTCCCATGATGTTTTTGGAATGAGAAGCCAAGGACAAATAATTTAAAACGTGTATTTTAAAATGCACTTGTACCCTTAGGTCTCTTGGTGCTAAAATAATGTGTTTATTGTAACCCACCAATAGTACAATAGTAGTCTTTCTATTGACTTCGGAATTATGAAGATCTGATTGGACCCACTGGGATCGAAACCTGTTCCCATGAGATAAAACAAACATTCCTGAAGTGGATACATTTGTCCACGGAACCACCTGGGCCGCCATCTAGTAACAAATGTCACTTGTGACTGAGTTTATGATGGGCGACCATATGCCTGTTAGAATTTTAACCAGAGTCTTCAAGAATACATTGATTAAAAGTTTTTGGAGATAGCTGACACTTTATAAGGTACCACACACACGAAGGATACCAAGGGTTTAAGACCCTTGGTATCCTTCGTGTGTGTGGTATTTGTCTAGTTGGGGGACAGGATACAAGCAGGTCTATAAACACTTATTCCCCTAGGACCCTCTGTAATTTTGTTTCCAACTTTATAAGGTACCCCTGACAGGTTTGAGACGAACACAAACTAAAGCCTTGTACAACAACAATCCAAGTACCAGTGGATTCATCTTCCTTGTGTGAGTGAATCATGAATGTCAGTCAGTTGTGCTTTGCCCAGCTTATAGAATCTTTCTCCAACAATTGGGTTAATGGCAATTAAGTGACGGGTAAGTAATTTCATCCTATGATATTTTCTTTCTAGTAGTGCTTTCTTCTCTGTTTCCACTTGAGGTATGTCTTGCCAGGAAAAGAAATCTTCCTCTGCAGATGTGGTTTACCCACTCCTCTGCAGGTTTGGTTTCCCCAATCCCTGTAATATACAACTCTATATAGTAACTATCTAATGTATTTAGTATGTTTTGAGTAAGGCCACTGGGTTTATTCAATTGTGCAGCTGCGGCGATTTTCACATCATTATAGATTTTTCACATTTGACACATAAGCCATCATCTACCACATGATCTGCAGATATTAACAAAAAGTAGTTTCTAGCTCAAACTGTTCAAAAGTTATAAAAAATGAAGCGACAGGTGTTGCTGCTCGGTGGAAGGCCCTTTGCAAAAGCTGGAATGGTCACATTTCTGTTGCTTATTGCTATATTTGGGTGTTAAACAGGTTCTAATGAGATGCAACCGATAGCCAGACAGTGTTTCCAAGTTTACAAATTACTAAATAATGATGTAATACTATTACAAAAACGTGCTGCCTTATGCTGCATAATTAGATTTTTATTGCCATATCATTTACTCAAATCTGCTGCATAATTTACTTAACTCTGCTGTATAATTTGGCACTCTCGAGCTGCATAATTCTGGTGGCCCTGGTATTGGGGATGCTTTTTTACGATGCCCTGGCTATATTAGATGATAGGTATTGCAGAGAGTGCAAGGTTAAGTTGCTAAGTGCATATAGAATTTTCACCTTCTTAATAAATTTGCCATTGTAGATGAGTAAGGGAATGACCAGCTCTGGGGTTAAAGATTGAGTTAAGAGAGATCTTAGCACTTTTCTGTTTCAGTCAGTGGAGTGTCTTTTGTATCTAGGTGACAGGTCTTGAAAGAAGATTCAAGTCACTTCTGTTCCCATTTAATCTTCTTCTTGTGTAAGGCAATCTCTCTCATCATTCCCACTTGTAGAGAAGTCCTATCCGCTTCCTATGAGGTTACGCTGTTTTCCAACGGATATGTCTTGCTATGGTTTGTAGCTCATTCATTTCAGCAGTAAGTTTACGCTTGGTTAATTTTCCATGATTTAAGTAGAAGGGCAGCCTGGATACACTCAAGGATTAAGGTCTCTGTAGAGTGATCTGATAGTGCGCCCACATGGATGTATCAATGCAAAACATTTGGCAGCAGGGAGCCAGTGATAAAGACGCATTTTCTTCCCTTGGTGCAATTGGCATACAATAGAAAGGTGTGATTAATCTTGGGTGTATGTACCGGTCTGCAGACATCCAGCAGGCAGTCTCAGTTGCACAATTTTAGTTGCCCTGGTTATAAGACATATTTATGCTTAGATGTTTGGTTGTGCCTCTCGGTGCCATTTCCAATAGTTCCAATCCCATGAAAGGGGCAGCTGTCCTGAAGTGATTGTAAAGTCTGAATAAAGGCAAGAAAATCTTGTTCATAAACATATCACCCATCATGAGAAGTACTACTGTCTTTCTGCCTCTTCCTGGCATTCTCTATCTCGGTCTTTCCATGTCTGCAAATGTATTTCTCTCTGTATTTTCCCATGTCTCTCTCCCCTGTGTCTCTCTCCTTTTGTCTTTCTCTGTACCATTCTTTTTATCCTGTTCTCTAACTCTGACTCCCCCTGACTTATCTTTGCAGCATGCTGTCTCTCTCACATCCCTTCTTTTCTTTCTCTGTCTTTGTATGTATCTCTCTGTCTTTTCCTCTATCAGTTTCCCTCTATCCATGTCTCTTTCTTTCTCCTCATCTCTCCCTGTCCTAGGACATTCTTATTATCTTGGACAAATGTTTTCAAACTCTGCACTTAATCTTTGCAGCCTGCTTTGCAAACTGGAAAGTTTCAGAAGCGAAATTGTTTGAATGTGCGTGTCAGTGCTCAATGTAGTCCGCTGTGCCTTTTTATTACTGCCATCTGACCCTGCATCGACGGGGTCAGTGGACACTTCATCTTCTTAAATCTCAACTATTCTTTTCTCTATTTATAAATGTTGAATGCAAGTCATCCTCTTCCCCTGTGGAGGTTAACTGATTAAAGTCATCAGGCCTTAAAAGAGTGGTGCACTTGTTTGGCATGATTCTAAAATCTGTGAGGCCTTTCTCAACAGCGTCTGTGAACGCTGCTTTGATAGGAAACTCTAGTAAGGCTTCAGGATGCCGCCGGACTAGAGCTGCAAATGCCTCTCTTCACATAACAAAGGGACAATTTGCATCCCAAGAGATCCGTGTTCTCTTAACTCTGACTGGGGGATGGGTCCTGCCTCTAACAGCCTGTAAGGACTCGGTCACAGGAGAGGTGGGAGGGAGCGACTCGGACACTGAGAGTAGTGATTTCAATGAGGGTTTTATTTTTAGGTATGCTTTTCTTCTTCTACTGGACAGTCTTATGCGAGCAAACTCGTCGGGCTCCGTTCTTACGCCCTTAGGGAAGATGGGGAGTTCCAGGGTGTTTCGTCCACGTCGTGGATGGTATCCCTCCAGACCGGTGGTTCAGGGGTGGTCGTCGGGGCCGAGGTCCTCAACTCCGGTCGGGCATGTAAAAAGAACAGAGAGAAAGCAAGGAGTCATTCTGACGTTCCTCGTAGAATGTTTTTAGGGACCGGGTAAGTGAGGGACACCAAGTGAATATAGTGCGGTCTAAGCGTCGAGCCAGTGCCTGTAGTGCTCGTGAAGGAAAGGGAGAAAGAGACTGTACACTATTTTACACTAGATGATCACTCGTTCGGTAGCTGACTACGAGCCACCCAGCCCGCCACCTTGCCCCGTACCTTTGTAAGCCATGCTCCTCCCGCGGGAACGTGGCGGGGCGAAGCACCCGACCGTTGGCCTCCTGGCTTGTCGTCCTCCGCTGGGCTCCTCCAAGACTCCTCTTCGCCGCACTCCGGTTCCGCTCTCCCTCTCTCTCTCACGCTTTCTGCTCCTAGGGAAACGCCGTCCGTCGTCTTCCGGGATCCACCTCCTTTTGGCTCGATGATGTCCCAAGAGGGCGGAGTCTCGTCTCTCACGGCGGTGTCATTAAAGGGGCCGTGATCTTTATCGCCGTCGTCTCTCCACCATACCTCCGAGTCTGCACGGGTCCATTCCCCAGGCCAGGGCTGTTTGTCAGAGAGAGAAAGGGGGGTTAAGGGAACAGCGGACCACCAGTCACTGCCATCATGTTCATCCCTGGGGCCGGCAGGGGGGGTCCCGCCCCGTCACACTGCTCCCCCCCTGGACTCTCCCGATCGGGGAGAGGGAAGACCCTGGACAGGAAGTCCGCGTTCCCGTTTTCAGTGCCCTTTTTATGTTGCACCGAAAAGGAGTAGGGCTGCAGGGAGAGGAACCACCGGAGTACTCTAGCATTCAGTGTTCGGTTCTGATACATCCATTTCAATGGAGCGTGATCAGTCTGCAGGATGAAGGTCCTCCCTTCCAAATAGTAGTGCAGTTTGTCAATGGCCCACTTAAGAGCCAGGCACTCACGTTCTACAGTGGAATATCTACGCTCCCTGGGGAACAGCTTACGACTGGTGAATAATAGGGGATGCTCTACCCCATCGTCTCCCACCTGTGACAGAACAGCCCCTATTCCTACGTCAGAGGCGTCAGTGGCCAGTATGAATCATTTAGAGAAGTCGGGGGACTCCAATACAGGGGCTGTGGTTATGGCGGTTTTTAAAGACTCGAAGGCCTCTCGGGCTTCTTTAGAGGCGTTCTGTAATTCTGTCGGTCGGATGTCTTTTCGTAGGAGGTCGGTAAGGGGTGAGGCAACCTCGGCGAACTTGGGAATGAATCTTCGGTAATAGCCGATTAGCCCCAAGAAGGCTCTCAATTCTCTTTTGTTTGTGGGAAAGCTGGTTTTCTGAATGGCTTTCACCTTCTCTGTTTGGGGTGCTATCGTGCCCTATCCTAGGACATATCCCAAGTATTTGACTGTATTGAAGGCGACACGGGACTTCTTGGAGTTGACGTGCACGCCCGCTTGTTGTAGTGCCCTCATAATGATACCCAGATGCTTTACATGTTCCTCCCACGTCTTACTGAAAATGACGATGTCATCCAAGTAGGCTGAACTGAAAGAGGGATAAGGTTTTAACACCTGGTTCATAAGGCGTTGAAAATTGGCAGGTGCCCCGTGTAAACCGAACGGAAGAACCGTAAACTCGTACAATCCCTCGTCGGTAATGAAGGCGTTTTTCTTTCGATCTTCTTCCCGGAGGGGCACCTGCCAATACCCTTTTGTCAGATCAAGGGTGGTGATGAAAACAGCATCTCCTAGTTTTTCCACCAGTTCGTCGACCCTGGGTATGGGATAGGCATCGAATGTAGAGATGGCATTCAGGGCCCTGAAATCCATACAGAATCGTTTCGATCCATCCGGTTCCTGGATCATTACAATCAGAGAGGCCCAATTACTTTTAGAGGGCCTGATCACACCATCTTTAACATGTCCATCACCTCTCTCCTGACGGCCTCTCGTCGGGACGCGGGGATCCTATAGGGCCGCTGTTTCACGTTTTTTCCTGCTGGGGTTTCGATGCAGTGTTCCACCAGAGACGTCTTCCCAAGCACATCAGAAAAGATTCTGGACAGGGGTTGTAGGACGCTCTGCAGTTCCTTCTTCATCCGCTCCGAAAGGTCAAGGTTTATGACGAGCTGATCCAGGGTTGAAGCCTCTTCTGTCAGAGAAGGGATCACCAGGTTATTGCTCCTCGGAACGGGGCCTATCCATTCCTTTAACAGATTAATGTGGTAACTTTGGGTCTTGTTTGCCGAAAGTCGAAGCCTGTACGTGGTGTTCCCGATAGTCTCAATGACCTCATAGGGTCCAACCCACTCGTTCTTGTGGACAACCGAGGGTAGTAGCAGCAATGCCCATTCTCCTACTCTGAGTCTTCTCAGTTTGGTCCCCCGGTCGTAATATCTTTTCTGCTTGTGTCGTTGTTGCTCTAGGTTTGTGTGTGCGAGACATCTTAGTTTTCCCAGTTTGGAGCGTAAATGTAGAGTGTACTCCAGGAGGGATTTCTGTTCTTGGGCTTCTTGGGTTTCCCATGTCTCCTTGGTGATTTCTAGCAGAGACCTCGGGACTCGTCCGTATAGAAGTTCAAACGATGAACATTCCAGGCTGCTCTGTTTCTGTGCCCTGAGTACATATAACGCTAGGGGGAGCAGGCGGTCCCAAGCCTGTCCTTCCGTGGTTAGCATCTTCTTTAGGGTTAGTTTCAGGGTCTGGTTGTACCTCTCAACCAGACCGTCGGTTTGTGGGTGATAGACTGATGTTTTCAAGTGATGAATGTTCAGCGACTTACAGACTTCTTTCATTAAACGGGAGGTAAAAGGAGTCCCCTGGTCCGTCAAGACTTCTTTGGGAAACCCAACGCGAGTGAACAATTCAACGAACCTCTCTGCCACGTTGGCTGTGGTTGGGGCCCTTAACGGAAACGCCTCTATGAACCTTGTCGCGTAGGCGACAATGACGAGAGCGTACTGGTGCCCTTTCGATGTCTTAGGTAGTGGTCCGATTAAATCCATACTGACTCTCTCGAAGGGGTTACCGACAATAGGCATCGGTTGGAGAGGAGCGGCCGGGGGTCTATGGGTGTTCTTACGCTGGCAGATTTCACATTTCTTGCAATATTCCTGCACATCTCTGTAAACGCCGGGCCAATAGAAATGTCGCAGTATGCTATCCGTAGTTTTCTCCTTACCGGCATGACCAGCCGTTAGATATGCATGAGCAAAGAAAAGCACCTGCTCTCGGAAGGTTAAGGGGACTAACAGTTGAGGGTTTTGGTTATTATCGGCCTCCCTGTATAGGAGGTCGTTTCGTATGATGAACCTGGGAAACGATGGGGTGGGGGCGTCTTGGGCAGCATGAGCAGCTTCCCATGCGTTGTAGAGGGTTCGGTCCTCCGCTTGAGTGAACCTAAAACTGCGATCTAACACCCATAGGTCAGGGGAGAGGTAGGCTGCCTTGGGACCCTCAGCCAGCAGAGGACGGTCAAACACTGTCTCTCGGAAAAGGGCAAGGAACCCAGGATTATCCACCCCCAGAATCATGTCCTCGGGGAGGGAGTCCACTACTCCTACCGTCACTACACAGGCCGGTTTGTCAGTGGGCCAGATAGTCAGTTTGGCAATTGGATAGGGCTTGACGTCTCCATGGACACAACGGACATGCACTATGGAATCAGGGACATACTGATACGGGAGGACAAGGCGTTTCTGGACTACAGACTGTCTGCAGCCGGAATCCAGAAGGGCTTTCACCATGCGATCATTTATCCTCATACTCACGTAAAATGAGGTTCCCGTTTCTGCTGAGTATAGAATGGTTTTAGGCAGATAGCCCACCTCCATGGGTTCTTCGGGTGGGTGTTTTCGGGGACACAAACGGGCTATGTGGCCCCATTCGCCGCATTCGAAGCATTGTGGCCCCCGGGACAGGGGTGATTCAGTCATCGGTCTGGGTCTTATGGATTCTACCGCCGGCTTTGTCTTTTTCTCTGGTTTGAGGAGTGGCTGGCTCTTGTGGTATTTCTCCGGTTCCCATCCCGAACAGCGGGGTTGGGCCCTCGCATAATTGGCTGCCATCTCGATGGCTTGCTCTACGGTGAGGCCGGAGTGTTGTCGCAACCATCTCTGGGACCCATATGGAAGAGCCTCCATGAACTGCTCTAGATATATCTTGGCAAGGATGTCTTCTTTGGTGCAAGCCTCGGGTTTTAACCACTTGTCTGCCATCATTTTAAGCCGGAAGAAAAGGGTTTTCGGATTCTCCCCAGGGGTCCCTTTTTCCTTCCTAAAGCGGACCCTATACGCTTCTGGATCCAACCCCAAATGATCCAGTATCACGTTTTTAATCAGCGAGTAGGGAGCCTTGCCTATAGGGTTGGTCACCTGGTAGGCAAACTGCGCCTCGCCGGTCAACAATGGAGCAAGAAAGAAGGGCCACTTTTCCTCCGGCCATCCTAACGCCCTGGCTGCCCTTTCGAAGTTCATGAGGAAGGCGTCTGGGTCTTCCCCATGCACGTATTTTTTTAGGGCAATCCCTGAGGGGTTGGGGATATGCACCCTATTCTCCACCGCTACTGTGCTTGTGGGGGTCGCCAAGTTTTTCTATAGACTGTCCAGCTGGGCGGATATAGTGTTTGTAAAAAGGTCCCGGTCGGCTTGCGCAGTGGTGATCTGTCGCTCCACCGCTCATTCTAATTTCTCCTGTCCTTTTACCAGATGTTGGATGAGGGCGTCCATCTCGGGTGTACAGATGGACTGTGATGGAAATCCCACTTCTGACACCAGTTGTAAGGACTCGGTCACAGGAGAGGTGGGAGGGAGCGACTCGGACACTGAGAGTAGTGATTTCAATGAGGGTTTTATTTTTAGGTATGCTTTTCTTCTTCTACTGGACAGTCTTATGCGAGCAAACTCGTCGGGCTCCGTCCTTACGCCCTTAGGGAAGATGGGGAGTTCCAGGGTGTTTCTTCCACGTCGTGGATGGTATCCCTCCAGACCGGTGGTTCAGGGGTGGTCGTCGGGGCCAAGGTCCTCAACTCCGGTCGGGCACGTAAAAAGAACAGAGAGAAAGCAAGGAGTCACTCTGACGTTCCTCGTAGAACTTTTTTAGGGACCGGGTAAGTGAGGGACACCAAGTGAATATAGTGCGGTCTAAGCGTCGAGCCAGTGCCTGTAGTGCTCGTGAAGGAAAGGGAGTAAGAGACTGTACACTCTTTTTTTAAATTTTTTTTATTAATTTATTTCGCAAGTTTCATAACAAGATCAGACTGTGACCCCAGAACTGAATTCGAAATCCCACCCCGCAGTTCAAGGCAAAGAAATATCCGCTTAACCTTAATCAGTATTCCTACTACATTAGAATAAATACACAGCCGTTTAGCCAACAACCCAGTAAGCAGGGCAGGCGGCGATCATAGCACACATCGCAGCAATTTCGGAGACCAAAATGGGAAGAATCAAAGGCAGTGATGTCTTATATAGCGGCCAACAGGGGGGGGGGCAAAGGGAATAATACAGCGCAGGGCCAGCGCCAAGTACCACCACTAATGCGCATCACCAGCTGCCGCCTCTTCCCCTCGGCGCGCCAGGTACGTTTGGTAGAGTCCCCAGTAATTTTTAGGCCTACTCGTGGGGGGAAGCAGTTCACAGTAGTTTTCAGATTGCGTACAGCAGTACACCATCTCACGTGCCCATCGCGTTGGGGTAGGAGCCGGGCCTCTCATCCAGGAGCAGGCAACCACTTTACGCGCAATAAGCAATCCCATGCCCACCAGCCGTCTCACTGACATAGGCAAAGACTTTGTGTATCCCAACAGGGCCATCTCCGGGACAGGGGGTATGTCCACGTCTACCGCTGCGCTTATTTCAGTAAAAATCTTGTGCCAGAATGAGCATACTGCAGGGCACAGCCAAGCTAAATGGAGGAACCCCACATCGGGGGCATGGCACCTGTCGCATTCCGCTGTGGCTCTCAGACCATACCTATGTAGCCTGGCGGGGGTATAATAGATTCTGTTTATGTATTTGAAATGTATGAGCCGGTGCCGGCCGTTCAGTGAGAGTGTCTTGGTAGCAGTACAACAATATTTCCACATGTCATCGCCTATTGCCATGGAGAGGTCCGACTGCCACGCCAGCCGCGCTTTGGTATATGTGTGCTCCCTATGTGTTTGCGATAATGAATACAGGTTGGACTGTAGTTTCTGGGGAGAGGGAGCCTTAAGTACATACGTGAGCTCCCGTACTTCCGGAGGTTCCGCCATGTCTCCCCCTAGTAGCTCAGAGAGCGCATGTCTGACTCTGTAAAACTGGAATTTCAGTAGCAAGGTAGGAGATGGCAGGTCCATGGTCACTTGGCCCCAGGTTTTCACTGTTCCCTCCACAAAGAGATCGGCCGCTGTCTTTTTTTTTTTTTTTTTTTTTTTTTTCAGATTTCAACTCTTTATTTACAACCGCTGAGATTTATTCCCGAGCCATGAGCTTCTGCTTTTTTAGTTTCTTTTGAGATATCTTTTTCTTTATAGCAACTTCCTCCTCTGGTTTAGGGACAATCTGCTCCTTTTCAGTGAGAATCATCTCAATATGGCAGGGAGAGCTCATGTATGGGTTGATTCGGCCATGAGCTCGGTAGGTACGTCTGCGCATTTTGGGCGCCTTGTTCACTTGGATGTGCTCGATGACCAGTGAATCAACATCCAGTCCCTTGAGTTCAGCGTTACTTTCCGCGTTTTTCAGCATGTGAAGCAAGAAGTCGGCACTCTTTTTAGGCCATCGCCCCTGGGTCCAAGCCCACTGCTTGGCCTGAGCACATCTTCCAACTCCACCATTGTAACGACGGAAAGGAACACATTGCTTCTGAAGAGTGACATCCTTCAGGTATTTGGTGGCTTTACGGATATGCATACCCTTGATGGCTTGAGCAGTCTCACGGGTGTTCTTGAAATGGACCCGCAGGTTGGAACCCCGTGCCTTGCATGATTTAGTCGGGTTTTCTGGGTCGAGCGAATAGCGCACCATTTTCAGAGATTAACTCAGGCCGCGCAGGAAGGATCGATCGCCCGCTGTCTTGATGTTAAGGCCCAGCATGGCGGCCACCACCCCCTTCTCACGGAGAGGGGGCAACCAACGCACGCAGTCAATAGGCATAATGGGGGAGTACAATAACGCTCCCGCCTGGATGTGCAGGAGTCTGGACCATGCATGATTAGTAGCAGTCACAGAGTCAAGTACGCCAGTCCTACGGTCAGTGGCTTCGAAAATTGTGTGAGGGAGGGTGAGGGGCTTGGCAAATAGAGTTTCGAGTGTAACATGTGGAATGTCTCGAGCTCCATGTATCCAGGAGTGCAAGTGGGCAGCCTGCGCCACACTGTAGTACAGTTCAAGGTCAGGTGCGCCAAGGCCCCCCATGGGGTATGGTAGAGTGAGTAGTGACCAAGCGGCACGAGGCTGTCCCCCCGCCCAGGCTAGTCTCGTCAGCAATTTTTGCAGCTTCTGGAAGAACACTCTTGGGAGAACCATGGGGATAGTAGAAAATAAAAAGAGGAATCTGGGGAGTACTACCATCTTCATTATAGCAATTCGTCCCAGCAGGGAAAGGGGGAGTTTACACCAAGCAT
The DNA here is from genome assembly GCF_964261635.1 of Lissotriton helveticus. Classification (NCBI taxonomy): domain Eukaryota; kingdom Metazoa; phylum Chordata; class Amphibia; order Caudata; family Salamandridae; genus Lissotriton; species Lissotriton helveticus. Next base: position 317,757,220 of record NC_136059.1, on the reverse strand, counting down.
CTACATCGTCCTCCAATCTGCTAAACGAAGTGCCATAATTCGCTCTAAACATGGTCTCTGGATCTATGTGTAGCTGCACCCCCAGATATCTGATCGTGTCAGTCGTCCAATGAAGTGGGTATTCCATGGTGGCCAATTGTGTACTTGGGGTCAAGGGAAAGGCTAGTGATTTGGACCAGTTGACTTTTAGGCCTGAGAGGGCACCGTATCGGACAACCTCCCGGAGGACAGGCGACAGGTTGTTTTCAGGGTCTCGGACATAGAGCAGGGTATCGTCTGCATACATAGACACCACTATCTGATAGGTGGGAAAATTCACGCCCCTGGCCCCATGATATTCCCGCAGGGCACAGGCTAACGGTTCAGCCACAAGTGCATATAGGAGCGGCGAAAGTGGGCATCCCTGCCTTGTTCCTCTCGTAATGGGAAATGAGTCAGTGACGACGTTGTTCAGTCGTAGCCTAGCACGAGGGCGGGAATACAGAGCTCCTATCATTTGCAGGAATGGTTGGCCCAGGCCCATCTTTGTCAGAACCTTGCCCATGAAGGACCACTCAACAGAGTCGAAGGCCTTTTCCATGTCTAGGAATACCGCTAGTGCTTTCCTGTCCTGTCGTACGTGTTGGAGCACCCCCAGTACGGTGCGGATATTGTATGTCAGGTTTCTGCTAGGAATAAACCCCGCCTGTTCAGGGGCGACCAAGGATGGTGCAAGTAAGGCCAGTCTAGTGGCCAAAACCTTGACAAATAGCTTAGTGTCTACGTTTAACAAAGACAGGGGCCGTACGAACTGCAATGCTCCCTGGGCTTGCCCGGCTTCAGTATGGCTATCAGTAGTGCTTCCCTCATGGAGTCTGGCATAGTGCCCTCCACACATATGTCATCAAAAAGGGCCGAAAGGTGAGGGAGAAGCTGGTCCTGGACAGTTTTATAGAAAGCGGCCGTCAGGCCGGGGGCGCTGCCCGACCTCATTGCGGATAGGGCGTCCGTAATCTCCTCTTTATCTATAGGCTGCATGAGGAATTCTCTATCAGAGTTCGACAACATAGGGATATCTATATGGCCAAGGTAATCATCTATTTCATCATCAAGGTGCCCACCCCGAGACGTGTATAGATCGGAATAGTAGTCCTTGAAGGCCCCCGCTACCTCAGTGGGGTCAGAGATAAGGTCGCCATCTGTCGATTGAAGTTCTATAACTGTGTGTCGTTTTCTAGGTCCTCCAATGATCCTGGCTAGCAGAGCACCTGGGCGATCCCGCTCCCCATAGGTCCTGGCCGTGGCGTATTTCCCCATGTGTTTTACTTCCCTGTCCGCTTCCTCGTGATATTCAGTCAGTAATCTATTGATGTCATCCATCTCCGGTCCCTCCGCCTGTGTTATCTGGCTGAGCTCTAACTCCCCCAACTGCACTTCTAGGTCAGCTAATCTCTTTCTAATGGATTTGAGTATACCAGAGTGTTTCGATATGGCCACCCCCCGTATATACACTTTAAATGCTTCCCAGATAGTTTGAAAACTATCTACTGAGCCTATATTAGCCTCAAAGTAAGTGTCAATGGCCTCCGCCAGTTCCCCTCGAAACACCGGGTCAAGCAGTGAGTATGGCGGGAATCGCCACGTGAAAGGAGGGATGGTTTTGCTAGGTGCCAGCAAGTCCATGAGTATAGGGGAATGATAAGACAATGTCCTTGGTAACACCCTGCAATCCTGAACCGTACTCAGCCTGCCCGAGGGTAACAGCATGTAATCTATCCTGGTGTGGATGTCGTGATAAGCTGAATAGTGGGTGTATCCTCCCTGGTGTGGAAATCGGGATCTCCAGACATCCTCGAGGCCCAAGCAAGTCATAGCTCTCTGCAATGCCGTCGCAGCCGCAGACGGTTTGCGGTGTGGCCCGATGATCTGTCTAGTTCCGGGTTAAGCGTAAGATTCATATCTCCCCCCCCGATCAGCAAATTCGGGTCGTGTTGGCGCGCTCTGGCCTCCATGTCCCGATAAAACTCCGGAGAGTCAAAATTGGGGCCGTATGTGTTGATGACAATAAAGGACATTCCAAGGCCTGTGCATCTAGATATAACAAATCTCCCCCCGGGGTCAGACTCCAAGACCTGCTGTGTTAGTGTGGATTTTGGATTGAGCCATGTCATCACCCCTCTGGCATGAGTAGTGAAACCCGCAGTTACCGAGTTGCTGTCCAGGCCTCTATACTTTAGCATCCCACTGTTATTCGGGAGGTGAGTCTCCTGGAGCATCGCGATATCGATATGGTGGCGCTGTAAGTAGCTCAGGACCTTCCTGATCTTTCTGTGATCGTTAAGCCCCCGTACGTTCCACGTTAAAATCCTAAGCTTGGGTGGTGGCGTGTGAGCTGTGCTATTCGGCTCTTCCGTCACGAGGACAGGTTCCGAAAATTATCGAGCTATGTGTCGCATGTGTATACGACTGTACACTATTTTACACTAGATGATCACTCGTTCGGTAGCTGACTATGAGCCAGCCACCTTGCCCGTACCTTTGTAAGCCACGCTCCTCCCGCGGGAGCATGGCGGGGCGAAGCACCCGACCGTTGGCCTCCTGGCTTGTCGTCCTCCGCTGGGCTCCTCCAAGACTCCTCTTCGCCGCACTCCGGTTCCGCTCTCCCTCTCTCTCTCATGCTTTCTGCTCCTAGGGAAACGCCGTCCGTCGTCTTCCGGGATCCACCTCCTTTTGGCTCGATGACGTCCCAAGAGGGCGGAGTCTCGTCTCTCACGGCGGTGTCGTTAAAGGGGCCGTGATCTTTATCGCCGTCGTCTCTCCACCATACCTCCGAGTCTGCACGGGTCCATTCCCCAGGCCAGGGCTGTTTGTCAGAGAGAGAAAGGGGGGTCAAGGGAACAGCGGACCACCAGTCACTTCCATCATGTTCATCCCTGGGGCCGGCAGGGGGGGTCCCGCCCCGTCACACAGCCCTTTCTACAGAGAAGCAGCATAGGATGCCGGTGTGCAAACAGAGGCTGTCTCTGCAGATCTTAAAATCTGCGAGCAGTTATACAAACAAGTGCAACTGGTAAGGATGTATGATTTAAAGGCGCAACATAGTTTACTGTGTAAATTATTTCATTTGTACTTAAACATACTGCAGTTCCATGGCGAGTTTGCGCAGACTGAAAGGGTTACATGCCTCTCCGATCTCTTCACCAGCTGAACGTTTTGGAGTTATGATGCTGAGGTTATTTAAGCTGTTCGCATCTTCAGTAGTGCACACTACAAACGGGGATATGTGAGTAAACAAAAATTATATTGTTGGGGACTGGAACACTTAATGGGGTGACCAAAGAGAAATCCAGGAAAGTAGAGGATGTGGGGAAATGACCTGAGCTGCTGCCTTTAAGAACTGGGGAGTGTTGGAATCTCGGCACAGGCTCGATATCTTCATATTCTGGAAGCATGTAAAGACTGCTCATTCTGCTTGATTTAGCAACAATGATATTTTAACATGGCTTCAGCACCAAATTATTTCAGGTCTTCTGATGAGGTCAATTTAAAGCTGCTGTTAGCGCTAATCTCTCATTGAAGGCTCATTGTTAGAAAATCTTTCTTTTACAGTGTCAAAGTTGCAGAAGGCTTACATGAAAGTTAAAAAAAATTATTAACATGACGCATTTTTACAAATGCCTGATGATTAGGGGTCTGTGCAATTCACATTATTTGCTTTTAAAACACAAAAGCCTTTCGTTTTTGCTCCATAGCGTGTAGACAATGCCCTTTCCTCAGTCTACCATCGAAGATGTTAAAATATGTGCCTTGAGAGGAAGCTCATGGCAGGACTTCAATATGGGCAGCTATCAACGTGTAAATAGGCACCTGTGCATTACAAGGGCCATTAGAATATCAAGAGGCCAGTGTTCCGGGATCTCATGAAGTCAGTTTACTCTGCAGACTGGGGTATGGGCCCTGTTGCAAGGAAAACACTTTCGAGGAACAAGAAGCATCAGGTGCTTCTGATCTGAGACCCTGACTGCAGCAAGGATGGGGCTATAGTGTTCAAAAAGAGGCTGACTGATCGTAGCCTCCTGCTCAGCGCGAGTTTACATTAAAAACAATAAAACAACATGTGCAATTTTAAAGCGCATAGTATATTTAAATGTATCCATGTTTTCTAGTTACAGTTATAAATTCACAAATTAGTCCTTCTACTTCTACAAATGTCTGAGGCATTTTTACTTAGTAAAGGGACAAATATTTCTCAGATCCCTTCAAAAGCTGAATACATATTTTTAGCTTTTTCATAAGGTTCTCACGTTGAAGTTAATTGAAGGTCTGGTATGTGGAATATGTGAGTAGGTGAAAATGGTAAGATCTAGTGTGATGTGGGAGGAAGAGGATGACTTACATCCAACATTTATAAATAGAGAAAAGAATAGTTGAGATTTAAGAAGATGAAGTGTCCACTGACCCCGTCGATGCATGGTCAGATGGTAGTAGAAAGAGGAAAAGACAGAGAGATACATACAAAGTCAGAGAAAGAGAAGAAGGGATGTGAGAGAGACAGCACGCTGCAAAGATAAGTCAGGGGGAGTCAGAGTGAGAGAACAGGATAAAAAGAATGGTACAGAGAAAGACAAAAGGAGAGAGACACAGGGGAGAGAGACATGGAAAAAGACAGAGAGAAATACATTTGCAGACATGGAAAGACCGAGATAGAGAATGCCAGGAAGAGGAGAAAGACAGTAGTACTTCTCATGATGGGTGATATGTTTATGAACAAGATTTTCTTGCCTTTATTCAGACTTTACAATCACTTCAGGACAGCTGCCCCTTTCATGGGATTGGAACTATTGGAAACGGCACCGAGAGGCACAATCAAACATCTAAGCATAAATATGTCTTATAACCAGGGCAACTAGAATTGTGCAACTGAGACTGCCTGCTGGATGTCTGCAGACCGGTACATACACCCAAGATTGATCACTCCTTTCTATTGTATGCCAATTGCACCAAGGGAAGAAAATGCGTCTTTATCACTGGCTCCCTGCTGCCAAATGGTTTGCATTGATACATCCATGTGGGCACACTATCAGATTACTCTCCAGAGACCTTAATCCTTGAGTGTACCCAGGCTGCTCTTCTACTCAAATCATGGAAAATTAACCAAGCGTAAACTTACTGCTGAAATGAATGAGCTACAAACCATAGCAAGACATATCTGTTGGAAAACAGCATAACCTCATAGTAAGCGGATAGGACTTCTCTACAAGTGGGAATGATGAGAGAGATTGCCTTACACAAGAAGAAGATTAAATAAGAACAGAAGTGACTTGAATCCTCTTTCAAGACCTATCACCTAGATACAAAAGGCACTCCACTGACTGAAACAGAAAAGTGCTAAGATCTCTCTTAACTCACTCTTTAACCCCAGAGCTGGTCATTCCCTTACTCATCTACAATGGCAAATGTATTAAGAAGGTGAAAATTCTATATGCACTTAGCAACTCAACAGTGCACTCTCTGCGATACCTATCATCTAATATAGCCAGGGCATCGTACAAAAGCATCCCCAATACCAGGGCCACCAGAATTATGCAGCTTGAGAGTGCCAAATTATACAGCAGAGTTAAGTAAATTATGCAGCAGATTTGAGTAAATGATATGGCAAGAAACATCTAATTATGCAGCATAAAGCAGCACATTTTGTAATAGTATTACATCATTATTTAGTAATTTGTAAACTTGGAAACACTGTCTGGGTATCGGTTGCATCTCATTAGAACCTGTTTAACACCCAAATATAGCAATAAGCAACAGAAATGTGACCATTACAGCTTTGCAAAGGGCCTTCCACCGAGCAGCAACACCTGTCGCTTCATTTTTTATAACTTTTGAACAGTTTGAGCTAGAAACTACTTTTTGTTAATATCTGCAGATCATGTGGTAGATGATGGCTTATGTGTCAAATGTGACAAATCTATAATGATGTGAAAATCTCCGCAGCTGCACAATTGAATAAACCCAGTGGCCTTACTCAAAACATACTAAATACATTAGATAGTTACTATATAGAGTTGTATATTACAGGGATTGGGGAAACCAAACCTGCAGAGGAGTGGGGAAACCACATCTGCAGAGGAAGATTTCTTTTCCTGGCAAGACATACCTCAAGTGGAAACAGAGAAGAAAGCGCTACTAGAAAGAAAATATCATAGGATGAAATTACAGACCCATCACTTAATTGCCATTAACCCAATTGTTGGAGAAAGATTCTATAAGCTGGGCAAAGCACAACTGACTGACATTCATGATTCACTCACACAAGGAAGATGAATCCACTGGTACTTGGATTGTTGTTGTACAAGGCTTTAGTTTGTGTTCGTCTCAAACCCGTCAGGGGCACCTTATGAAGTGTCAGCTATCTCCAAATATTTTTAATCAATGTATTGTTGAAGACTCTGGTTAAAATTCTAACAGGCATATGGTCGCCCATCATAAACTCAGTCACAAGTGACATTTGTTACTAGATGGCGGCCCAGGTGGTTCCGTGGACAAATGTATCCACTTCAGGAATCTTTGTTTTATCTCATGGGAACAGGTTTCGTTCCCAGTGGGTCCAATCAGATCTTCATAATTCCAAAGTCAATAGAAAGACTACTATTGGTGGGTTACAATAAACACATTATTTTAGCACCAAGAGACCTAAGGGTACAAGTGCATTTTAAAATACACGTTTTAAATTATTTGTCCTTGGCGTCTCATTCCAAAAACATCATGGGACATTGTGTCTTCTGTTATGGCTCAGCATGGACACCTTGGAAGAAGCTATATTTATCTCACTGGATGCCGAAGAGGAATTTGCTTGTTATATGAGGTATCTGTTCCTAACACTTGAAAAAGACATGGATAGGACAGAGTATGTATAAAAAATTGTGTCAGCCATGTGTTATCCTTGTGGCACAGGAAATATGTGGGGCAGCTATTCAATACTTTTGTAGTTCACCGGGGCATGAGACAGGGATGCCCGTTATTGCCTGCTCTCTTCCTGTTAGTTCCAGAACCTCTAGAAACAGGCAACTGTCTGACCGATGTCATAAGGAGCAAACACTCGAGGATCAACAATTATACCACTGCCCCATGCTGTTAGTATTCTGCTTTGACTCAGCAGTTTAGTTCACAGCCCTCCCTACTTCCCCTCTATTCATAATTTTCATTTTTGTACATTTTAAGGCTACCTGGAACGGTAGTATAACATTAACCATGTCAAGAGTGCCCACTAGGTTTTGAATTGGAGTGGGGACAGAATAATCTTGAGTTTTTAGGAATACTTGTTAATTGAGGGTTCAAACACAAGATTGATAATAATCAGGCATCCTTAATCTCTGAGAAGACCAATGTCTTTATACGAAGATCCATCTTACAGTTGACTCTTTAGAGGAAGGCCTAAACAGTGAATATGGTGGGTGGTCCACATTTTACCTGCTTGTTAGGATTGATCCCCCTGCTCATCCTAATATTTCTACTTCACCAGGTAGACAAAGATATACTATTCTTTGGGGGTACATAAACACACCAAACTCTTCTAAACTAAGGGCCGATATGCAGTCATGCGGTATATCATCCTGTTACTAAGCAAGTCAACACAATTGGATGTTACGATATCATCTTCAAAAATATTACCTGACCTATTTATTGTCTCCTTAATATTGTTCACAGAAGTATAGTCCCATTGGATGTAGATTTACTATTTTTAACTCCATTGGGGCAATACTTTTTGAAAATGTTTGTGAGACAATATTTACATGATATTCTGACAACGATATTGCTGTATCATATGTTTCAACTGTCACAGATTGCTATCTTGCTACCAAACTCTTAGACCTAATCGATAATGGCCCGACTAGATAGAGGCTACACATTCTACCCCAAAGGTATACCACACATGTACCATGATTTCCCATTCATGAAAGCAATGGACAACCCACTCTTATGACCAATGATCCTAACCTGGAAAGCTATTCATAAGCATCTGACCATGTCACACTTTTAAACTCCATTTGAGTGGAAAACCAACTGGGGTAAAACATCAAATGTGTGGTAACCATACCTCTTCATGAAAAAATGATGCACCTGCGCGAACCACAGTATCCAGAATGAAGGACTGTGAGTTATGTTGTTTTATGCATTGGTGTTGCAGAAAATACCTAACACAGAGAAAAATGAATTTGTATTTGCAGCCAGCAAAATACTACTTTTAACTGAGTGGGAAAGAAATATGCAACACAGTGTAGTAATGATCTTACAATGTTGCATGACTTTTAATTTATTGCTAAATGCTAAATGAAACCTATTTCCCTCTGGAGGATTTTAACTGGATTTTCCGTGGTTGATTAAATCTGGCTATGCAGCGCACTTTGGTAAATAACTTACGCCTTTCTTGGATAATTTCCTTAACATTGATGCACATTATGTATTTTCAGTATTAATTTTCGAGAATCTAGTTCTTAAAACACTCCAGCCCTTACTGGGAAATCTTTTTCTGACGGCTATTCTGGATAAATACAGAACCAAATGTGTTCCTTAGAATGCAAAGCGTGCCTAAAATAGCGCAGTTTTGTACATTCAGTGAAAGAATTCCAAACATAATACCAAAGCTTTTTCAGTCAGGTAGCACATTAGTCTTTGGGGTGCCAATGTTAGTTATAAGTGAATAGCCAAGTAAATGTATTCACACACTAGAAATTAAAAGTGGTTCTGATGGTTCAGTACTTTATTCATTTCCCCCAAAAAAGATGTGCCTTTCAGTTCAAATTAAAGCAAATAAAGGACTATTTCTCTGTCAAACCGCTTTGAATTTTTTGGGCTGAAAACCATATCAACAGTTTTAGCTGTTTTTTTACTTGCACTGGACATCTTCTAAGGGTGGGGAGATATATGGCCAGAACAGCAAAGAAACATAATGTTTTTCCCGTTTACACAAAATATGCAGGCACCGCGGTAGTTTGGAGAAAGCTATTAGAGCCTTCTAGTATATTGAAGCAGATTATGAAAACAGACATAATATGAAGAATTGGTAAATCAGTGGGGGGAATCTGTATCCAGTTTACAATAAACTACAAGGTGCGGACAACCCGTAGGTTTCTGTTGAGGGGCCACAATAATGAAAGGATTGTTTCTCGCAGCAGAACTCATTTTACACTGTGCAGGTGCGGCCCGTCACGTACAAAAGCCTCTTCGGAGTTTGCAGGATTCCGAATGTTCTGCATCCTACGATCCAACCGTCAGCCTGAAGAGGAAGGCATGACCCTTAACATCCAGCTATTGTCATGTCTTTTTGTCTCTTTACCTGGCTGGCGCTGCATTAGAAAGCCCTTCTTCAGCAGCAGGACAGCCACGCCAGGGAAAGAAGATCAAATTAACATATGTATAGCCAGAGCCAAGCATTCCCATCCCCCAATCCTCCATGTATTTGCTTTAGGTATTCAAGAAAGACGACTTTACGAAGCAGTCACCACATCTTAAGCCGTCAACATTAGGTCATTTGAATCTCGTCAGTAAAACGGAATACTGACTCAGCGATAACACAGTTTGAAAATGTAAAAGGTGCTTGGTTTTTTTACAATTTAGTTGTGATAGTAAGCAATATATAAAGGCAATTCAAACAAATGTAAACACCACAGATTGTTATAAGCTGAACTTTCTCAGTGTATTAAAACTATTTTCAAAGTAACGTTGTGCAGAAAGATTACACTTTTCCTCATAAGGCTGGATTAAAAGATAAAAAATTAGTTTTCCAAAACTGAGATGACACATGTGATTAAATCTGAAATGGAAATCACAAGCTTTTAAAAACCTTCACTGTATTCCAACACGCTGCTACAAAATGGAATATTGTTCAATCATTTCCCAAATGGTGGGTAGTACATCGAATTAGAACATTCAACAACCTACTTATATTTCGTGGGTGCTTCAAATTCACATTTTACTGTTAGCTGAAACTATATTCCCACTCACAGCAGAGAAACAGAAACAGACATAAGGAGCCAGAAAAAGATTGACAAAGAGAATAGAGGGACCAGAATAGATCACTAGATAATTGACAGTGAGAGACATAATGAAAGTGAGAGCGGTTGCGATACAGCCCTATACGTAGATATATTGGCAGATAAGGATGGCCAGAGGACCAGAAAGCCAGAGAGATAGACAGAGATGGTTACAGATAGAAACAGACCTAGATATTGAGCTATGTATAGAGATTGGTGTGTAGAGAGATAGAGATATGGAGAGATAGACAGGTCCAGGGGCGTAGCTAGAGCTTGTGGCGCCCGGGGCTATCCCTCAGATTGCCGCCCCTGGTATGGGGGCGATGGGGGTGCTGGGGAAAAAAGGACGGCGAGCACTTGAAAGAGGTCCGAGAGACATGTAGTAACGCCGCTAATCGTTACCTCGATCATGCAAGTTACATGCACATACAAAGCTACACAGTTGAATACACTGGTAACTGGCAGTACAAAAGAGAACACACAGACTGCATGATCTATCTGTGGACTCAGAAAACCGCATGTGGTCAGTCAGCTCCACCTTGCCAACACAGAGCAGATACAAAGCCCACTCTGGTCACCCAAAGGCTGGAAGTGGAGCCAATGGTGGAAAGCTGAGAGCCGCCTGTCCTGTGGGCTGAGCCTGTAACCTACCCCCAAGTCTACCCAGGGCACGGGAAGGGAGCCACTGTCGAGAGAGACAAGGGCTGGGAGGCAGCCCCAGAGCAGGCTGTCGAGCCTGTGAGTGACAGCCCTCCTCAGCGACGGAGCCAAGTCTTGCGGTTGCTTCCCTTACTCACGGCGTGCCCACTTCTGACGCCCCGCCCGAGGCCAGGTTACTGGAAATTGTGGGTACAGAACCGTTGGAGTTCTCCTCCCATTCCACAACAGATTTGCGGCAACACAAAATATTCCATGTATCAGAGTAGGTTTGACGTTTTAAGAGACTTTGAGGGCCTCTACCCTAGAGGCTTCGGAGTCAGCCACTTAATGAATAGAGAAATGTTCTGACTCATCTAACTGTTTCCCTGCTTTGCTCTGCACAGACTCCTGTTTCTATCCGTTAGTATGGATGAAATGAAACTGCCTGAAGCGCATCAGCTCACATTTGTGGAAACAGAACTTTGCAGAGGGTTGAATAGTTAATGACAGGGAGAAGTTATTTTCACAGAAGTCTTAAATGAATAAGTGCCTTATGAATAAATTGAGGAAACATTATTAAAAAGTTATTCAATAAAGCCCTCTAGTCAAATAAATACCCCAATAAATAAACATTATATTTCTGATTAAATTGGAATAAATACAAGATTAAAATATGTTTTAAACCGTTGCCAGATCTCTCTTGCCACAATTGTAAATTGTTTATACTTTCTACTGTTTGTCTGCTAACGTTTTAACTCTGGGATAAACCACCTTAGAAGCTGGAGAAAAAAAAAGAGAGTCCGTATTTAGGCCCAAGATGTTTTAGGTAGATTTGTTTCAATTAAACATTGCTAGAGTTTAAAATGTCTCATTAATTTAATAATTGTTGAAATTTTTATATCTGAATCTCTGAGGGATAGAGTGAGAGTCTGTAAAATCATGCTCGATGTTATTTGACCTAAATTCTCTGTTGGCACGATAGGAATTGATAAGGTGACTGAATCTGCGGACCACGATATGCAAAGCAGAGTGATTTAAATTGTATTCTTTTACCGATATGCAGCCAATGAAGTGTGATGAGGGCCGGGCGAGCTGACTGAGATTTAGGTATGCCCAGCAGAGTGCGAGCCGTGGCAATCTGGATGACTTGCAATTTCTTAGTGACCGATAGTGGACTGCCTATTTAAAGAGAATTGCCATAGTAAGGTCAAGATAGACTAAGACCTTGGACCACTGTTCTACTTGCTTCCATTTAGTATCAAAACTCATATTAAGTTGTATAAACTGATCATTAGTCACTGGCAAAGAAAAATTGCCAATCACCCAAGTGCCCTTCTCTCTATCTCGTAGGCAGATTCATTCTGCCAGCTTTTAACCAGGGTGACCAAAAGACTCCATTTCATTGTCACATTCCTAACCTTTCCTGACCAGGGATTTCCTTTTAACTAATCATTGTTTTCAGGTGTTTTGGTCCGATTGAGTCAAGTGAACTGCATTTCAAGTCGCTGAGTGCACTGATATGTAAATTTAAAGCACATGACTCATAACAAAGAGGCAATGACTAAAATAAAAGAATAACAGTCGTGTATGCATTGGAGATTATGGACTAGTACAGAAGTAAGCGCCTTTGATTAGTGTATCAGGGAATTCCAACTCTGCTCCACTGAAAACCGGAATGGCCGACATCATGTGGGATAAGGAAGAGGCCACCTCACACCCGGACACAGTCAGGCCACAAACAAACAGCCTGAAAAAACTGCCAACCCTGAAATATAAGACGTTCAATTTCGAAGAAGCAGCACCCCCTGTTGATACTGCCAAGGATTTCAGCATGGAAGAAAAACATAACATATCACTCAGAGACACAAAAATGAGGAATGAAACAAAAATCCTTCATGCGTCTAAAACTTAAAAGCGTTTTTATATTGCTCTCAATTATATTTTCCTATTAAATTAGCATTTATACAACGATTATTTTAGCACCATAAATATATACATTTGTGCAATAAATCAGGATACTTGTCGCATTATACACATCCGTTACTACAACAGTCGTCAGCATGCAACTATCATATGCCTAGATGTGTAATCAATACTCACCACAGGTGTATTGCCTCAATGTAAGTGTAATAAACAGAGCAAGGTTATCACACCATTCTCACCCCGCATCAGCTTTACACACAAATCCTTATATGCTTTTTACTACCCTCTTGTGGGCCAGATATTAACCAGGAATGTGAACGTGGATGCTACTTGTGAAGATGTACAAGTTGGTGCTACTTTGAAAGATAATGAAGCTGTAGCACATGCGGAGTAGGCGGCACTTCCAAAGAAAATTCAAATAGAAGCTTCCAGTTCAGATTCAGATATACTGATAGAGCTCGTCCCATATGTAAAGGAGTGCTTAGTAATGGCACAGCCGAGAATCCTGGACTTCTGCCTCAATGTGAAAAAAGTGTTCATGTTTAACTCAGCCACCCACCCCTCTGAACCTGCTGCTCCAGCTGTCCTCTTACCTCACTCGCCGCTCCGGGGTCTCTATGGCGAGGGGTGGTTGGGTCGAACTTCAAGTTTACTTAATGACTTCTTCAGCAGTCACTGCTACGTTTTCAACGCGAGGGCTGGCCAAAATGTCATCCCAGGGCCGTCATTGGTAGCGCTCGGGCGCTACAAGATTGATGGCCCTGGAGGCTCGTTTGGACCAACGACAGACAGACTGTTGTCAACAGTCAAGCAACCACAAACGCGGGACCGACTGTTGGCTATTTGGAAATGAAATCAAACAAACAAGAAGAAGCAGGCCAGGCGCTCGCAGCGCGCTGCTTTGCTTTCTCAAACTGGGACGTGGCACTGGAGGCCTGTTGCGGCCGCGGCAGCTTTTATAACTTACTTGGGGACACTGTGTTCACTTCCCAAATTAGTTATAAAGGCTGCCGCGGCCTCAATGGGCTACCAGTGCCTCGGCCGCCCCGAAAATAGTGCCGCCTGGGGCGGAACGCCCCCTCACCCCCCCCTAGCTACGCCAGTGGACAGGTCACCCCCCAAGGGTTTTTGAAATGGTTGATTGTGCAGAAATCCTTAAGGTACAGCAATAAAATCCATGCAAGTCACTCCCCAAGGTTTTTTTTGAATGGGTGTTTGGGCAGTGATCCTTAAGGGGCCTTTTTATACTTGTCCGGGCATGCTAATTAGAAGACCCCCAAACCCTTTATGGCTTGAGGTGGGTTTAGAACAATGTCATGGTGGCCTTTGGGCAGGAACCTTTTCTATCCTTGTATAAGCATTACAACACTTTATTACTTTGATATCTGTTACTCAAACTCATGGCCTATCTCGGGAAGAGTAGGGTTAGGCAGCTGTGCTTGGGGGGGGGGGGCATCGCAAAACTCTCTACACCTTCTTGACACTTTTATAATGGGCCTCGGGTGTTAAAGCTGTTTGGCACTTCTCCTGGGAAGGAGGGATCCCGGGAACAGGCTCTATCTCCAATCCTAAACCCCAGCACCTGTCATTTTTAAGGCCAGAGTTTTTCCTGCCAGACCTGTCATGTTTGGGACCAGCCTGTCACTTTTCCTGCCAGGCATGTCACTATTGGGACTAGCCTGTCACTTTTCCTGCCAGGCATGTCACTTTTGGGAACCCTGGGCATTGTGGTGTGTGTGAATTACATCCTACCAGCTGTCACCCCTGTTTCAAGGTCTCATGGGAAGCTTTGGCTCTACATGGCACCTGTCTTTTTTCGCATCTCAAAGTTCCTGGGTGGCTGTGGTTTATTATTTTATAATGGGCTTGTATTAGCATATTTTGGAGAATTGCCACAGGAAGGTTTGTGAGGGCCCTTGGCTGTTTTTTTTTAATTCACTTGTCATCCCTCAGCTCACACCTGTTACCATTTACCACTTTGACACCTACATGCCCAAGCCTTCCTGGTAAAGTGGCCCTGGTTGTGCTTTTAAAACATCCTATGGGTTTCCTCCCAGCAACATTTTAAAGCTCCCCTTTTACGATCAGCTGCTTCTGAAGAAAGACACTTTTTTCAAACATAAAAACACCTCCCAGTCCCTGGGCTGAGGACTCAGGACTACTCAGCAGCTGTTCAGACAACAGCTGTCTGCAACCCCCAGTTTTAAACATGCCCAGACATTTCCCTCCTACATGCACTCACTTTTCTTTGCACTTTTAAACACATATACAATTACCCATGTTTTGCAGGCAGACCTGTCAAATTTAAGGCCAGCAGTTTAGGGCCAGACCTGCCAAATTTAAGAACAGCAGTTTGCTGCCAGACCTGTCAAATTTAAGACCAGCAGTTTGCTGCCAGACCTGTCAAATTTAAGACCAGCAGTTTGCGGCCAGACCTGTCAAATTTAAAACCAGACCTGTCAAATTTTAGACCAGAAGTTTATGGCCACACCTGCCAAATTTAAGGCCAGCAGGTAGAAGTGAAAGTATCCCTATATACTACTAACGTTCACAAAAACAGTGCTAAAGTTCAACATTTTTACTTGGCCTCTCATGATTCATAGCACCTTTCTTCACACCTCCTTTTCTTGCCATTTCATTTTCCATCACATACGATATATGACTGAAAATCTGCTTGGGAGGGGCAAGATGGGAGAATAAAAATATATACATTGTACAATCTCAGGTGAAGCGCAGTATAATCGGAGGCATTTTCTTGGTTCATATAGCAGAGCGTTCACTTAAGATTTGAAGACCTGGCAGATTTATAGAGCCCAAGTGTCCCACCAGTCGCCCGGGCCAGGGTCACACGCAGAGGCCGGAGTTATCACTCATCTAACAGCTTTAAAAAAAAAATTGGAAATGCAATCATTCTGTCTCCAAACTTCAGCTTGTCAGTTTTCTTTTCTGAAAAGCAAGCTAATTTCAGACATTTCATGAATAAATCTCAATTTTGTCATTGAATGCCAGTTTTAAGGTCGAGCCTGGGTAGTGCATGACTGCTCTGCAAGCCATGCTGTATTGGAGTATGTACTTGAAGCCCCGCCCACTCTGAACCCAGGGCACGAGTTGTGGGTACACGCAGGTATACGGCGTCCACTCACTCTTTTCACAGGGTGGACGCCGCCCCCCCTGCCAAGAAGTTGGGCCCCACAGAAATATGCTGAACTTGTCCTGGTGTAAGATGCCGGGACACGTTCAGCAGCAGTTTGCTTTCCATTTCCAGCAGCAACGTGCAGGCAGCGATGGGTGTTTTGTTTTTTTACCTCCAGCCAGGCCTAAGTTAAGGGGCCATCAGGCCTCCTTTTGTTTGAATATCTTGACTGGAGGTGGCCTGGAACCTCAAACAAATGTAAATGCCACGGAGGGGAACAAAGGCACACGGTTTGCTATCTCTTCACAGGTACTTAAGAGATGCATACTTTTGCCTTTGTTCTGTCCCTATATATAAGTGCAGACATTGTACGACTCAGATGCGGTGGTCTGTCCCAGTATTAATACAAATAATTTAAATAGCACTATTTTATTTGTTTTATAGCGCTTCGTCGTGATGTCATGTGCTGTATGGCATGCGTCATGATGTCACTTGCATAGTGTCTAACTTGGTCAGTCCCTCCACTTTTTTTAATGGGACTTGTGCCCTGTCTGAATCCATATTTGTCATTGGCTTGTGGGGGCAACTCAGCAATGCCTTTAAGGTGGTCTAAGGTGCCTGATGTAAATTCGCTAGATTTGGCGTGTTTATTTTCTGAACGAACATCTATGTTGAAAATGAATATGCTTTAGGTTTGCTCCTCCGCTCACTTGCTAAAGCCCATGACTTCAACCAAGGGCTATTATCCTCTTTACTCAATTTGTTCCTATGTGAAATGGATCTAAAAAAGAAAAGAAACTCTTTGGCTGCAAATGTCTCTTTGGAAACACTATCCTGCAATCGCAAGCGCGAACCCACCCGGAAGGAATTGGAGCGCTTTACTCAGCAGTTCTCCAGTTCCAAAGGGGCAGCTCGCTGCGCCATGCTTCTCGGCTCAGAATGCCTGTAAAGTGTGTGCTTCTACTCCCAGCTGAACGCTGCTATCGCTTGTTTGCTTTTCTCCCCCTGCCCGCCACATTGTTCTGTCTATCCTTTGCTTCCCTATGCCCTCCGTCCCCCTTATCGCACCGCGCCATCCTTTTTGCTTCCCCACACCACACCTTCAGTTTTGCTTCCACACACCCACCTCGTCTGTGTTCCTTCTGCTACCTTCTGTTTGCAACCCTCCCACACACATACACACTTTTAAATAAGCATTTGGAATGCAATAGGTCTCACATTTGCAAGAGTTTAAGCTATTGGCATTGTAAATGACATTGCCTATTATTTATGTTTTAAAAACCAAAACAGAAATAAAAGGCATTGTCATTTACAATGCCAAAAGCTCAAACTCGCGTAAATGCAAGACCTATTGCATTGTAGATGCTTGTTTTACTTGTGGTGTTAAAGGTCTACTTTATCTAGTTGTTGAGTACTATTTTCTTTAATCATCTTCCCCTATTCCACCAACGACATTGCAGCATGCCGCGGTGCCATGCTTAATATTTTAGCAGATGACCACTTTTATAATTGTGTTTTGTCAATAACTATTACTTTGCATTTCTTTTTTTTACAGTACGCAATGCCGCACGTAATCACGGCTGACCGGGAAACTAAGCAACCAATTGCGCCTGCACGGCTCGCCCAACTCTATGTCAACATCTCCTCTTTTACCTCCCCGTCCCCCCCCCTCCTTCCCCTTCCCCCCACCTGTCTTAGCGATTGGGACCTGACACATGCACTACTACAGCCCATACCGCTGATTAACACTCATTCACAGCTGCACAGCGCACGTGCGCGCGGCCCTATATGTGGGTGGATATTGCATACTTGATGTTTCTCGACTGCACCGTTGTTTACTGTTCATGTTTTTCTTTTGTCTGTTGGGACATGTTGGGTGAAAACAGTGCTGGTAGGCGATTCCTTTCATTCTGCCGATTCAACAGGCTGTGTCCTGTTGCTGGGCTTGGGACAGACCTGAAACCCTTAGATTCATCTTTGCCTACAGCACTGATAAAATGTAAGATCATTACTGCGCAACTGTTGCACTGCTCATTTACATGTCACTCCTGTTTTTTGTATACTGTTATTGATGGCCCAATGCCTATTGAGTCGGATCCACCCTATTGCTTCAATCGCTGTCATGTGATGTGCACACCATAGCGGCCTGCCTCCGGGTTGTTGGCGTGACGCAGTGTACCTCTTATGTTATCTCTACATATTAAATATCTTACAAAAAAAAAACAAAAAAAAAAAACATCTCCTCTTTTATTTTCACAACACAGGTGCAGCGCTTTAGGTTGCACCACAGCACCCGCTTTTCCACTCTTTGCTCCTCATTGTTGGTCCACCCACGGGTGTGCGCTCAACTTTGAGCACCCGTTGTAATATTTTTTGGGGTTAATTGCTGTTAATATAAATATATATATATATATATATGTATATATATATAAATTTTTTTACAGTACTAACGCCGCATGTAATACTCTATGCCAACATCTCCGCTTTGGTGGGGAGAGGAGACAGAGGAGAAAGGAGCGACAAGCGGCCTTCCAGTCTGCTTTAATTTTCATTTATAGAAAGAGCGTTTTAATCCAGAATGGCCCCTTCCTCTCACAAAACTGCCACTTCACCTCTCCCTCATCAACACCCCGCTCTGATACCTATCTCTAGCTACCTAAAGAAGCTGTTCATATAAGTAAGTCAACCTTCACCTCACCTCTGTACCTTTTTCCAGCCAACGCAGCCCCGCAGCTCTCCTTGCCTTGCGGATGTTGTCTTCCCATGGTGTCAGCTTCTACCTCTCTATCGTGACCCTTCCATTCCGTGCCTTCCTCGGTCCTCAATACAATAAGATGTTGCCTGTTCCAACCAGGCTTCATGCCTCCACCTCTTCCACATCGTCCGCCCTACATACAGGATGTTGTTACCCTACCTTCTTATCTCTTTCTACCTGCACCCAACCTCATGCCCCCTGCCTCCTAAACCCTCGTTACCTGAAGGATGCTGCCTTCTCTCAGGCCTTCTTTTCCACCAACCACCCCTCCATATCATCGGCCCTTGTGGCATGAATGAATCTGGTCCTCTCAGGTCCTCAGTCTCAGAATTACTTAAAACACTACTAATTTGGTAACAAAGCATATTTACCACCACAACCTGCTTTCACATACACAGTCTGCCTCTCCTCCTCTCAAAGAACCACACACACATGCCGTCTTGACTTACTCTCCATCAGAAAACACAGACCAGGACATCAAACACACACAGCTCTACCACTCTCCATCACACATACATGCTCCCCCAACTCACCCTAACAAGCACTCAGGTCACTTCTCTATCAAATGTTTTTTCAGGGCTTTAAGTGGGGCAGGTCTCACTGGGTCTGAGCACCGACAGTTTTTAGGTCTCGCCTGCCAATGCGCTTGCGCATTGCTGACGAGAGATATAGTAAGGGGAAAAAAAAAGTCTACCAAAGACCTCTGGAATGCGGATTATGGCCAGTGCATGTGAGGCATTCAAGCGCGAAGCTGGTATCTGGACTGCTTTCGCCAGCGCGCTTGGCCTCACTCCCTGCTTCCCCTCTTACTTTTGTTTTCGCTCACACCCCATATGTTCGTTCCCTCCCACCCTTCCTTTGATGTCCCGCCCCCAAACCGCCATCAGACTTCAAAGGAATGCGCTCCCGAACTTGTTTTCTCTCTCTTTGCCGCTCTCTCTTTCTCGTTATTTCTGCCCCTTCCGCCTCGTTCTCCTTCATACACCGTCTCTGCCCCTTTCACTAATTATTTGCTGTTTTCCTTCCCTCAAATATTCAGGATTGTGCAAGCTCCGGTGTCAGCAGCTTTTCTGTGCCTCTTTGTCCATGTGAAAGTCTAGTCTTACTTCTATTTTTGTGAAGTGTCCCGGTATTTGGTTCGAAATACCCGGTCACCTTATGCTCACCGATTTTGGTTCACCCTTTGCTCTGCCATCCTCATGTCCCTTCAACATCGCTCTCTATTTCTCACTTTACACTTAAGGAACCCTAGCTCTCTCACTCGCCTGTCCTCTGCCCCTCCCAACCCTTCTCCCCCTGTCTTCTCTTTCTGTCTCTTCCCCCCAGGCTGTCATATACACACACTCTCGATCAGAGGCTCACACAAGCAGTCTCGTTCTCACTCGCCTCTCTCGGTGGCGCTTGTGTGCAGTGTTTGCACTGTCTCACTCCCTGATCGCCACCACTCTCGCTTGCTCCCCCCACCCCACCTCTGCCCTTCGCCGACTATCTCGCTCTCTTTCTTGCCTTCCTCTCTCTTTCTCTGACTCTCCGCGCTCTGGTGTGTTTCTTTGTCTGACTCCTTCCTCCCTGTCTGACTTTCTCACTCTCTCTCTCTCCGTATCTGCTTCTCTCCTCCATTGCCCTCACCCCATCTCCCTTCCCGTCTTTTCTCTCATTCCCTCCCTTCATCCCTCTGCGTGCTCTGTCTCTTTATCTCCCCTTTTTTTGATTTTTTCTCTCTTTGCCGCTCTCTCTTTCTCGTTATTTCTGCCCCTTCCACCTCGTTCTCCTTCATACACCGTCTCCGCCCCTTTCACAAATTTTTTGCTGTCTTCCTTCCCTCAAATATTCAGGATTGTGCAAGCTCCGGTATTAGCAGCTCGCGCCTGCACATAAACCCTCTCCGTGCAGGATCCAGGGAGTACCAAGAATGGAAAATATGTCAACACGAGAAAGGCAGGGAAGACAAAGGGAGTGGGGGAGAGGCGGGGGGGGGGGCAGGCCTGGTTTTTATTATCTTTTATTATCTCTTCCTCCACATCGCTGGCTCGCTCTGCCTCTGTCTTGCTCGCCCCTCCCCCTCCACAGAGTGTCTCGCGGTGCGTATTGTCACCTCGGCTTGCATTCACCCCTCATTTCTCCCCTTTTGGCCACTTTGATCTTCTCAGTGAGCTGCATTTACATGCCGGAGACTCGGGCTGGAGCAGGCGCCTGCCTCAAGACTCTGCTTGCCTCGCCTCTCTGTGTTAATTTGTTGGGTCACCACCTCTCAGCATCCCTCCTCGCCGTGCCACAGCTCCCACACCCCCTTCCTTCGTTCGCGCTCTCCCTATTCCACGCGTCCCCTTTGCTTTCTCCCTCTCCTCACTTCCCCTTCCCGTACCTCCTCCACAATCCAAGCTTAATCACGGCGTCTCTGCTTCTGCACTGTGTGATTTTGGGCAAGTTGAACTGCAGCGTGAAAATAAAAGATTTTTAGCTAATGTGTTTTCAAGCCAAGTCCTTAGTTACATTGGCCACGCCCCTTTGCGAGACCCCCCAGTTTTTCATCCCACTAAAAGCCCTGTGTTTTTTCTCCTTTATCCTCACTCTCACTACAGTACATCTCTGCCATTATGTCTACACTCTCCATTTATCTTTGTCTCTCGCACACACTTGTTTACACACCAGCCCTCCTCTGCCCATCGCATGCACACCCACCATTTCCACCTCTTCCCATTACACACACACCCCTCCTTTTCTCTTCCTATCCCACATACACATGCACACAATGAGCTCTCACCCTAACAGAAGCACCTGCTGTCTCCTTTCACTCACCATCACATGTACTCACAGGAACACCACAGCTCTTCCCTTGCAGAACCATGGCTCCATTGTCCATCATATACACCAGGTACCATTACCCCAAAATCACAAACACACACACTCATGACGTCCTCTAACACTTCTCACATAACTGGCAATGCAATGCAATAGGTCTCGCATTTGCGAGAGTTTGACCTATTGGCATTGTAAATGACAATGCCTTTCATTGATATGTTTTGAAAACCTGCAAGCAGTGCGTAAACACGCTCTTTGTACTTATAGTCCTTGCTTACTAGAAGCAAGGCTGTAAGTAAAAGAGGCACAGTTACTGCCAGCCATGCTTCTATTTACGCACTGCTTGCAGGTTTTCAAAACACATAATTAAATGGCATTGTCGTTTACAATTCAAAGAGCTCAAACTCTCCCAAATGCGAGACCTATTGCATTGAAAATGCTTGTTATATATGTTTTTGTGGCATTTCTGCTTTGGTAGAATGTCCATGTGACCTTTTTACGTCTCTTTTGTGACACCTTAACACTTTTCATTTGAAGCAGAAAAGTGGTGCAAACTTGACATATTCAACTGTTTTCTCTTTGCATTCAAGAGCATGCATTCAGAGAAATTAGAGGAAAAACTATGTACACCTAACATAAGATAAACGAATAAGCACACCTTTCAAATATTCACGAATAAAATGTAGGTGATAGCTGCAGAGTGATGTGAATGAAGTCGAGTAAATTTGAGTAGCAGAGAAGGGCCCCCCATATTGCGCATTACATTTGGTCATTGCTGATCAGTTTTAAAAGCCATTTTATAGAGCGGAATTAGGAGCATGTCCCTCGGGGAATATCTTCTTTTAATGTTGTAGGAGACTATTAATTTTTTTGTTAAGAAATATGTATTAGTCTTTTAAAAAGAAACAATACATAAGTCATATAAACTGAGATGAAGTACAAAGTAACATTTAGCATATAACGGATGTAGTACGGGAGAAGTAAATGTGAAAAAGGACAAAGGAAAAGAGAGATACAGGGGGAAGAGGAAAGATAAAAGAACAGGGGAAAGGAGAAAGAAAAGAAGAAGAAAGAGAGAATAGAGTTGAGTAAGTGGGAATAAAAGCAAAGCAATCAGTTAGGAGGTTTGGAAGAAAGATATGTAGTAAAAGGGAGCCAGAGGAGATCAGATTTGATTTTTAGGGGGATAGAGGAAGATGATGCGACAGCAATCCACGTTCATCACAAATAAAATTCCACCATGTATGTACAGAAAGTTTAGAATTATCCTTCCAACACAATAAAATTACTTTAAATGCAAGAGCAATAAACAGGTCCAATAATTTGGCAGAAGAAGAAACAATAGCAATATCAGTTGATAAAGAACCTAGAAAAACATTCAATAGCGATAATGAGGCGGAACAGCAAAACATTGGCATGCAAATATTCCAAACAGAATTCCAAAAGGATAAAACAGAGGGACATTCGTATAATTGATGTTTAAGCGTGCCTGTTACTTTCGAACATGACCAACATAGTGGAGAGGAAGTCTGAGAAAACTTATGAATACTAACAGGTGTAATGATAACTCTATGATATATAAAAAACAAAGATTGAGTAATACGTGCAGCAATAGATACTTTAAACAATTTGGACCACAAACGATCCCACAACGGAAGAGGGAGGGAGACAGAGAGATCAGTTTCCAAAGCAGTCTCTATGTTTGACTTAGAACGATCCGTAACATTTGATAACAAAATAGTATAGACAAAAGCAGCTTTAGGCTGGTTCGTGGAAAAGAAACGGTAAAGTGGAGTGATGGGAGTGAAAGAAGGTAATACATCAGGGATTGAAAGAGAAGATAAGTGTGATTGAATGGCAGACGTTATAATGGTGTATTCATTAAGGTATGATGAAGGCAAATGATACAAATTTTGCAGCACATGAAAAGGAATGATAGAATTATCATTAAAAAACTGATCGACAAACAAGATATCCTGCTCTTTCCAATATTTGAAATAAAACGATTTGACTTTGTATCTAAGGAATTTGTTATACCACACAACCGATGATAAAAAAACCTTGAAGAGGAGAGAAAGTTGAGGAGAAAACATCATGAAGTAGTGTTTGGGAGTATTTTAAAATAGGGTATTTGGCCAAAAAAGAACAGTTTGACATAAAAATAGTATGTTGAAATGAGAAGTCTTTTAAGAGGGAGCGTTCTAGAACAACCCATCTGGGAAGTGGATTGTCTAAAAAGTCATAGGCTAATGAAAAGGATTGTTTAATCAGGAAGGCAGAATGGTACATTTTAAAATTGGGGAAACGAATGCCACCTTCATTTTTAGGGCGAATCAGTTTGTTTAAGGCAATGCGGGAGTGTTTATCATTCCATAAAAATTTGGTACAAATAGAATTTATGCGAGAAAAGTATGAATTAGGGATTTTAAAAGGGAGCATAGAAGCAGTATAAAGGACATGAGGAGTAATCATCATTTTAATTGTGTCCAGTCTACCCCACCAGGACAGAAAAAAGGGAGACCAAAGTTGGAGAAGAGATTGGATTTTCTTCAAAAGGGAGTCAAAAGTAAATTTAAGTGTATCAACTAAGGATGACGAGAACCAAATACCAAGGTATTTAATTTTGGAAGGACACTAAGCAAACTCGGTATTACTAAACATATATTGGTAACATACTGAATTTAGGGGCAAAACTTCAGTTTTGGATAGATTGAGTTTATAGCCCGAGATAGAGGAGTATAACTGCACTTCATCCAAAAAATGTGGAAGGGATGTAGTAGGGTCGGCCATATAAACCAGTATATCATCTGCATAGGCAGACAATTTAGTTTCAGTAGAGGATAGTTTAAAGCCAATAATCCTGGGGTTGGAGAGGATCCGTTCTAAAAAAGGTTTGAGGCATAGAATAAATAATAAAGGGGAAAGAGGGCATCCTTGACGTGTGCCTCTAAATAAAGAAAAGAACCTGGAAAATTGATTAATAACAAAAATACTGGCCCGGGGAGAAGAATAAAGGAGTTTAACCAGAGAAATAAAAGATGGACCAAATAAAAACCATTGGAGAGTGCGAAACATAAACTGCCAATTAATGCGGTCAAAAGCTTTTTCCGCATCTAAAGACAAAGCTGCCAGTGGGACTTTGAGGTGCCTACTATGAGCAATAATATTAGAGAACATGCTAGCATTGTCTGCAGCAAGTCTACCTTTCACAAACCCCACTTGGTCCATTTTAATTAGAAGGGGAATAATAGAATCAAGACGCGAAGCCAAAATTTTAGCAAAAATTTTGCAGTTATAATTAATTAATGATATAGGGCGGTAATTTAATTTTTACATTGTGAGTTTTGGTGCAAAAAAAGCATGAAAAGTAGAATAAAATTCAATAGGTAGTCCATCAGGGCCTGGTGCTTTCGATTTTTAAAGGGAATTAATGGCCCGAATAACTTCCTGAAGAGTAATGTCATTCTCCAACTGAACAAATTCATCTGGAAGAGACGGGGTCGAGGGGAGGCCAGCAAAAAAAGATGTCAAGTTTTCATCAGAGGGGTGTGTGTCATCAGTGTATAAGGATTGATAGTAATTATGGAACACTTCTGCAATGTCTTCATCAGACGAAACTAGTTGATTGGTAGAATCATTAATAATAGGGCCCACATTTTTGCGTTCAGATTTGATTTTTAAATAATTTGCCAACATTTTCCCCGCTTTATTTTGACCACCATGGAATTTAGATTTGATTTTAATAAGGTGTTAAATGCTTCATTAGTGATAATTTTATTAAGGTCCGCTTTTACTAGGATTAGGTCCTGAAGGGCATTGGTGGATTTAGAGGTAAAATAAGAATGTTCAAGCCGTTTAATTCTCTGTAGTTGGTCTTCATATTTCTTTCTATTAATTTTCTTTTTCTTAGAGACATAAGATATACTAAAAGCCCGCAATGCAGCCTTGAAAGCATCCCAAGTATCAGGGATAGAGGTGTTAGATGGGTTATTAAAGGTGAAAAATTCTGTAAAAAACCCTTCAATTTCTTTCATAAAAACAGTATCGGACAAGAGAAATGTATTAAATTTCCAACTACTAAATTTAGAAGAGATAAGGGAGAGGTCAAGAGAAGTATACACAGGAGCATGGTCAGAAATAAAAATGGAACCAATTGCAGACTTCTGAATAGATGGAAGTAAAGATTTGCTAACCATACTATAATCAATCATTGAACGAGTGTGGTGTACATTAGAAAAAAAAGTATATTCTAGCAAATCAGGATTACACAATTTCCATGAATCATATAATGGACGAGAGGCAATGGCAGATTGAAAACTCTTATGGGATAGTCAGGTTGAAAATTACTAGAGGAGAGTCTATCTGAGAAAGGGTCTAACCATTGGTTAAAATCACCAGCAATCACAATGTCTGGACAATCAATGGAAGAAATAAGGATTTTCATATCTTTCCAAAATTTGGGATCAGGTCTTACCGGACCATAAATGTTCAGCAAAACCAATGTCTTATTCTGGATTACAACCTTAGCCATTGCCCAACGTCCTTCATAATCATTCTGAGTGGAGATAATTTGAGCATTTAAAGCTCTATGAAATAAAATAGCAACCCCCCCTTTTTTATTAAAAGCAGAAGAAAACACAGCTTGGCCCACCGATTGTCTTTTCAACTTAATAGATTAAACATCCGAACAATGCGTTTCTTGGAGAAAAACAACTTGTGAATTAAGTTTAGATAAATGGGACAATACCTTTTGACGCTTGACAGGGTGACCAAGACCTCGAACATTCCACGAGACAAAATTACACATGATGATAGGAAGGAAGGATGGGCGACACATGGAGTAGACACACTTCAAGGAGATAACCACAACAAGCATTGGAAATGCAATAGGTCTCGCAATAGAAAAGTTTGACCTTTTGGTGTGATAAATGTAAATATTTTTTAATTTTTGTTTATGTTTTGCAAATTATAAAAGTATTAATTTTTTTATTTGAAATGCCAATAGTTATAAATTTAGCAAATGTTACATATAGCATTAGTAAAGGTACATGTTTAGTTTTCCCCTGTCTTACATGTATTGATGAGACAAATCACAATGTTTTAAAAATGTTATAAATAATGAATAGTGACCTAATGTTAGTTGTAAAAGATGATCTACGGTGGTGAAAGGCGGCAGGCAAGATGGCACGGAAGAAGCAGACATAGACAGCCAGCTGGGCATTGCTGTCGAGCCCCCAAGCTCCTTGAGGCGCGCTACAGATCTAGGTAGCCACAATAAAGCTACCTGCCTCATGCACAGCCCCCGCCCCCAGTCACAAGTTCCAACAGAAGTAGGGGTGGGTGGTAATAGAAAGGAATGAAGCAGCTTTGGCTTTCGCCCAATAATAAATGTTGAAGTGGGAGCAAAACAGATAAAATGTCTTGGGCATAAATCACACAACATATATTGCAGAGACTAAACTAGGCTTCCTTTCAAGTCGGGTGGGGGAGCAGGGGAGCCAGCAAGTTGGAGGGAATAGCTCTCGGCATTGCTGGGTGGGCGGGGGAGCAGGAGCCTGTGGTGTGAGAGACAAATGTTGGTGTGCGAGGCTGCCTTTCAAGTCGGGTGGGGGAGCAGGTAGTCTAAATGCGACAAATGGTAGTCTGGTGCGAGGCGTGGGGGGCGGGGGAGGGGAGCAGGGTAGCAAGCGGGAGTGGGAGGAATAAGTAGGGTCGGGGAGTTTGTTAGCATATTCGCAAAGGAAACTGCATTAATATATTTTCAGTAGTTTAATGTGTCACTTTGAAAACTGACAGTTAAAATATGCTGTACGACACAGATACATTCCTTATTGATTGTATGAAACTCCAACTGTGCAATAAATAAACCCTTTCCTAAAAATGTCTACGTTTTGCTACCTTGCGCGTCAAAGCCATTTAAAGATAAACTAATTATTATCGTGAGGTGCGGAGGATGTGTCGTTCTTTCACCACACCCGTTTCATTTTAAATAAAAGTAGTTAAAAAAAAAACACAGAGGAGCTCGACCAGGGAGAGAGAGATGCCGAGACATTTCGAATGCATACAATCGAAAGGTATCAGTTAATGGAGGGAACATACTGAGCAAACATAAGATCTTGATGAGTGAATATACAGACGACCTCTGCCTCCTGCACCCAGCACCGTAGCTAGGAAAGCTCCTGTATCCCCGACTGCACAGCTATTAAGATAGGTGGCTGCGTGTATGTGTTAAAGCTCCTCCTCCCAGAAGCACACTTTCGGCCTTGGGACAAATTGCCTGCAATTTGCATTTTATCTGTTGAAACAGCAGGGTAAAATAGCCGCAAGTGAAAACAGAGGGGAAAATCAAAATATTGGTTCCTAAACAGAACCACAAAGCACGTTAAAGAGAATATTTTTGCAGAAGGAGAATTACACACAGAAAGCAAACTTTGCAGAATAAGAAGGGACAATGGCGTAAGTGTAACGACATGCTATGCACAGGTGCACTACATGTTCAAGTGATGCTATACACGTTCACATTTACACCAATGCACTTATTAACACTACGTTGGAAATTAAAGAGGGAGTGAGTACGAACAGCCCTGGCTACAACGAACTTTCCAGGCCCTCGAATGTTCGTAAAAATATTCACGCACTTTTGTCAGACAAGAATTAGGTAGCAAATCTTCGAAAACAAAAGTCATCCAATGGGCTATTCCAAAATAACACTATTTGAGTATAAGTATCAGATTTTTATGTTACTTATTACACATATTAAATATCAAAAGAGAGTTTGTTGAGCGGTGCCTTTACATAATGAATAAATAACAAGAAAGTGTCCAAAGAAAAAAGTATAATCGGATGTATGGGATAAATTTGTGTCCATAAGCCCAAGAACTGTTTTTTTGTGCTTATATACAATATAGCCTATGTCCAACCCAACCGACAGGGGTAGTGAAGGGTAAAGAAAACCCCCTCAGAGGAGAGCAACCTGAGCTATACATAGCGTGAAAGAGGACCTATGGGAAACCAATAGGTTTCACAAATGCGAAATCTATTGGCTTTGTCAATGTTTTTTTTTTAAATGTTGCACAGCAGTGACAGCAATGCAGTGTAACATGGCTGAAAGTAAAAAAAAAAATAGAGCTATGATGCAGTCAATGATTGCTGCGTAACTGCGCTATTTTTTTCTAGACTTAAAGCCCTGTTGTACAGCAGCCTGCATTACTGTGAAACATGTCAGTAAAATAAATAAGGCGAGGGACAGAAGAAGTTGTACTTGCAGAGGGGCGGGCATGCATGGAAAGCAGAGAGCCAATGATCAGAAATGTTCTCTGATCTCGAACAAGTGCTGAATCAGTGACACTGTGATGCTCACAAGACAGGGCTGATGAAAATAAAGATACGAGGAAGGAACAATGAATAATTAAAAGGTTCAGTTATGAATCACAGTCGAGGGCAGCGAGAAACACTGGGGAACTAGATAATAGGACGCGACTGAAAGGCACTGCGGAACCCAGAGTGGTGTTGGGCAGAGTGAGTCAGGTATCAGGCACATCGCGAGATCGCACAGTATCCCAACGCCTAAGATAAGTTCAACGAATGATATCGCAAGACTTGTGGCGATGCAGGAGACAAAGAGGGACTAGTGATGAGCGAATAGACAGAGGAAGAGGAGCTTTAGCCAATCATCCATGTGTACCAGTGTGACTGGATCTGCTGGCCTCGAAATCGAGAGAAGACTAAGTAGAAACACACGCACTTGTATGGAGTGCGTTGAGGAAAGTAAAGAAAAACAAGTCGGCCGGCACAACAGGGGCAGAAAAAAAAAATGAAAGCCTTTGATGCAGCAAGGGGCGGAGCGGATACCTTTGAAGAGCTGCTGGAGGCACACAGCTGGGGAACAGATGGCTGGCTTTGATGTGCACGCTTTTTATGCTTGCGCATTGAGCTTGCTTTTCACGGGCACTGCATGGAATCGCCCTGTGGTTAAGTTCTGGATCAGCCCCTATATTCTCGCAAGCTCAATGCGCAAGCGCATTGACAGGCAAGACCTAAAAAGGGATACACCAAACAAATAAATTACGTGTGAAGAAAACTCCCAATACACTCATAGTACTAAAATATACTACGTCTAGAGTCAGAAAGGGCAACAACATGAAGCACAAAAGGATAAGAAAAGACTGTTCAGGAATAGAGTAACACGGGGTCAAGTAGAACAAGCAAGGAAAACAGAGAAAGAAAGAGCAAGAGATAGAAAAGAAAAAAAGAATACAGGTAAAGAGAAAAAGAAGAGTAGACAGATCAAGGCATAAGAGCCTGGTCTGAGGAGAGAAGATTAACCAAGACAGCAAGAGCGAAGCTACGCCAAAGAGGGGACAGCTCCCCCCGAGCAACAGAAGAAAGGACATATATAGAAAAATATGGAAAAGCAGAACCTCAATAAAAAAGAATCTTTACGAGAAGAAAAATTAAAAAGAAGCCAAAGTGAAGACAAAAAAAAAAAGCTACAATGAAAGCCAAGAAGAAGAAAAACATCAAATATTAGTGACCGTGATGGAGGAGAGAAGGAGGAAGAGCAACATCAAATATTAGTGTCCATGTTGGAAGAGGAGACACTCTGTAAATACGTGTGAAGTTTCTGAGGATCATCAAATGTGCGGGTACGCCCATTATGCGTAATTTTGCAAAAACAAGGATGGAGGATACCGTATTGAATATTCAATTGTCTCATTTGGGGACGAAGATTCAAAAATTCCTTGCGCCGGGCATTCGTAGCGGTAGGAAGATCCTGGGAGATAAAGATATTGTGACCAGACCATTGGAGCCATCGTTTAAGCCTAGCAGCCTTCAAGACAGTCATTAACTCTGTGAACTCAAGAAACAACATAATAATGCCACGAGGTTTGGTAGCGTTGGAGTTAATACGACCTAAACGGTGGGCTCTCTGAATGTTGAGAGGATGAGACGAAGGCTGAAGATCCAAAAGTTCATGAATGAATTTCCGAAGGAAAGACACCAAGTCCGGACCCTCAACATTTTCTGGAATTCCATAAATGCGTAGATTGTTCCTACGATTGCGATTTTCTAAGTCTTCAGTGTGTAGTTTCAGTTTGAGGGTCTCCTGTTCCAGCATAGGGATTTTAGTTGAGACATCCTGAATATCACTCACGCGTTGCTCCAAATTCAGAAATTTGGCCTCCATAACAACCCAGCGCTCTTCAATTTGTTTGAGCTTTTCGTTAGTGGCGGTCATGAACGGTTGGAGACCACGAACCTCTTCTAAAATGGAGTCTAGAACAGGATTTGATGAAGAAAGGATGGGAGATGGCGGGTCATTTTTAGGTCTCTTAGGTTTGGTTCCAGTATGGGACATTTTTAGATTACTTGAGTCATGAGCCATGATTGGAACGTAGGAGAACTCCAAAAAGCAATGTAATACTAGGTAGTATGAGATGAACACTGCACAAAACTACGTAGACCTATATAGCTGGCATATCCTTCACGGGTGCATATAAATTGAATCAGGGAAATGGTGAGCGCAGTCAAAAAAACGTATGGCAGTAGAAAGCGGGACAACCGCATAAATAGTATTTGGGTAGATGTCAAAGCTTTAACAGAGGAGAAGCATAAACCACCAATGGGACCTCCTTCATGAGCCAGCGCAGTCAATAGCAGAAAAGTATATTAGACTTTACTTTGAGTAAAACATTTTTAGAAAGAGCAGAAGAAACAAGCATTCCCTTCAGAACTCGCACACCTAAAATGGCGGCCGTATTTCTCTCAGGGGCTATGAGAAGGAGGCATAAAGTTGAACAACAGCATGCAGCATACGAAGAACATCGCGATTTATGCCAAGGTGAGGAAGACACGGCAACGCGACTAATATGTGGAGAAGAGGATGCACTTATAGCGGAGCGGTAAGGTGCAAAATAGGAAATATAGAAGACGCGGGCTCGGCGGCACAAAATGGCGGCCGCCCGCGTCTAGATAAGAAAAAAGTTAACGCGATCTGAAAAAGCTGTTGCGCGGCATGACAGCATCAATTAGCAGTCTCCTCTTGTTCCAGGCACCATCCGCCAACATTGCAGTGCATAAATTCTTAGGAAGAGGCGTCGGAAGAGGCTCACATGGCATTCGCGGGTCTGGTCCTCCACGGAGCTCACGGGAGAAGCCGTCCTCGCTCCTCGGCGCGCAAGCCATGCCCCCGGAGACTATTCATTTTAAAGCCCACAATGAGTAAGAGTGGTCATAACGGCATAGAGTTTAAAGACACAGTCTTACTTGGGGGTGGCGAAATGTGCATTTTAGCATGCTTTCCGCCAGTAACAATGGACATAACTCAATATGAATTATGATTTAAAAGTACTGGGAAATTCATCAGAGGAGTATTTGAGGAACCATATGTTAAATGGTGTTTTAAAAAATACATTGTATCTCTTGGTGCACTTCACACACTTTTGCCTCACATATGGAGGGGCTGGAGCAAACTCAGCATTGTACTATACAAAACCTAAGTAGCATAAAAGGACTACATTTACCTCAAAAAGTGGCTTTATGTTTAGAACTGGCGAGTTCTCTTAGAGTGTCTGTGCTCCAAGAACTCTGTGTGTTTCATGGGTTTGACAACTGCTGTTAAAAGTTCAAACTATTGGCATATACAAGAGACTGTAAAACACAACAAACCTGAGGCAGGTGGGACACATGTGCAACATCCTCCTTCCCACCATCCACATCCCAGATATTCACAGCCTGAGGACGTCTGACACCAGCACCCAGTCAAACCCTCAAAGGGTCCAAAGCCTATCACCAGAGTCAGCACTCTCAAATTTCACAGCACTATCAGTGGGCAGGCCACCCAGTTCAGGGTTATTGTTTACACTTTGTGATGTGTAGCAAGTTTTATTTTATTACAAAATCTGGATTACAAGTCCTAGAACGCAAAGCAGAAACCTAGATTGGATGAGCTGTTCACACCTGAACCTGGGAGTTCTGCAGTGAAGAGCTTACAACAGGGTTAGCAGTCTTGTTTAAAATCCATATAATATAATGGAGAGTATGTCAGAGGGAGGAAGGCCATTACCAGTTTTGTCACATCAATTGCACTCTTCATACACCTCTCCGGATCATCTTCCCCTCTTTTAGCCCCAAATGAGCCGCTCCTTTACTCTCCTTCTTTCTTTTCAACTTCCCACTCCTCATTTGCTGCAGCCATTCTGTTGGAAATGGGGGTTTCTAGTTGGCAGAGGTAGGTCCCTTTGTCCAAATAGAGATCCTTGCTTCTAGTCAGGAAAAGGGGGATACACACTGTATATAACCCCATCTCACCTCCTTGGTAGCTTGGCACGAGCAGACAGGCTTATCCCAAAGGCAATGTGTACAGTATTTGTACTCAAACCACACAGTAATACTGGTCCCGCTGGGCGACATATAGACTTTTCCCCATTAACATAGTTAGACTTTCATAATCCTACTGGGTAATACATGGGTAATTTTGAACGATCATAGTCCGACAAAACTGACCGCTAACAGACATGCGTTTAGCAGCACGCAATTACGACTCTCTAGGTGGGTTCGGTGTAGTTTTCTATCTTTTCGGCCTGGTGTTCTGCGGGCCAAGCTTTCATTGAATGATAAAATCAGGTACTTTATGTCTTTTGCACCATATGTGATGTTTTTGCAGGGCTCCGACCACTCTGTACCTTTCAAAGCAAATAAAATTTGTTGTGAAAAAAAACGCACAGTAATGCAGTGATAACACCACAAATGTACACCACACCAGTTTAGGAAAATAAATTATCTTTATCCAAACTTACCATGACCAAAACGAAAAAAATCCAACATACAAGTATTAAGAAAAATGACCTTCAAAAGGTTTTAGCAACTAAGTCCATAGAAAACTATGGATGCGTGATTTCTTGCAAAGTACCTGTCGTTGCGACAAAATTCTCCAAGCCAAACAGCTGCAGCGATGTGTAGCGCAGAAAAAGAAAGAGTTATGTTGATTCCTGAGACCTTCGTGGATGCGATGAAACAGTTCTGCTGGGCACAGGGAAGCGGTGTGTGGGTTCCGGTCTATAGGGGAAAGCGGTGCGTTGATTCTGAGACAACTCCGATCTGCGGGTGATGTGTTGGGTAAAACTTGCAGCACGGGGACGATGTGTGGAAATCTGCGATGCGGCGGAGAACGATGTGGCAGCATCGAGCGGCGCTGCAATGATTTCTTCAGCCGCGATCCCTAGATGTGTCGATTCTTGCAGGGACGACAGGTGCTGCGTCGATTTCAGCAGCTGCACAGGGATGCGTGGAGATGCAATCAACCTGTTTATTTTTATAATCTATTTTGTTATATTTGTGGCGAAGTAGTGCTCCCTCATGCTGTCCCTAAATAGTAAATAAATGCTAACTATATTGTGTACTAGAACATGTATAGAAGAACGTATTTTGTTATAATAAAATACCTGAGGTTTCAAGTGGTCTCTAAGTAACAGAAAAGGGTACATCAGCTAAAGAGTAGCAGTCGGTACATTCTAATGAGGTGTACTAGGTACCATGAAGCATCCCCCTACCTTAATTCCGGTGATAATTCCAACCCAGAGGGGGTTCCTATAAGTACTGCTCCTGGAGAGGTAGACCAATTAGTTTCGTGTCCGGAGAGTTAAATATGCTTCCAAATATAAGGGAGTTTCTTCTGGAAGAGCTGCCCCATCCTAAGGTAAAATTAACATTGTATTAGCATTTTTATCCCTTACTCTTCTGTCCTTTATTGAGACTCTAGCAAGTCCGTTTTATCGTTCCTTACCAGCAGAATTAGGTAGAACCCTTCAGATCTCCAGGGCGCAGATTGTTCGCCGTGCAAATTGGCAGTCTACAGCCGGCCACCCCGGCGTTGTCTTAAATAATGAAGCATGAGGGCGGACTAAACCGGTACTGAGCCCATTTTGGGCACCATCTTGTATTGGTGTATCAGGACCCCCTGGGAACTGAAATCCCTGAACCCATTTTGGGCGCCATCTGAGAGTGGTGTATCAAGACCCCCGGGCCACTGGAATCAATATCATTGTGAACTAGCCGGATGTCGGTGACAACAGGCTGGTGGAAAGCCCATAATATTAAATGCTATCTGCTAGTAATCTGTATCTGCAGGGTCTCCTGACAGCATTTCGGTGCACTACCAAACAGTGTGACATTTGTGGCAATGTGCATGCGGTGTTTATACAGAGGTACATCCTTGTAAGAAATTTCTCTTGAAATATAAGAACTTTGTCATTCTGACCCAAACTAATCAACATGATAGTGTGTTTTGTGACATGTGATACTGAATTTCGTGCCATAACTGGGTAAACCTCATATTTAACTATAAATTCTTAGACTTGTTACGGACAGTGGCAGTCGTTCTCAATTCTCGCTAGTATCAGATCCAAAGCATTTAGGAAGCGTAATGCAATGTGAAAACGAATTCTGGTACATAGCTAGGTAGGGACAGTAGCATTTAGTCTCAGTTCCTTATTATACAAAGTCTACAACATGTTAAGTCTCGAGGTCTCTATTCCTCTCTGTACATAGTCTACAACATGTTAAATATTGAGTGCGAGTAAATCCCTTCATTAATACAGAAACAGTCATATATTCCAGCAGTATGTAGTCTACCAAAATAAATAGGGATGATCATGGGCGTACTCTATAAGCTGTGATGATGGCATGCGTAAGCCAGCCAGTGTTTCAGTTCATTTGGACGTGGGTACGGGCTAATCCCCAAGGAGGTATTGAAGCTCATGGTCTGTGTTCAAGCCCTGTTCAACACTTTTAAGTCTCATAATCCACAGCGCCTCTTTCCTCCTGAGTGCTAATTCCCTATTATCTCCCCTTGGGTCTTTGGGTGTGACATCAAAACCATAGAAGGAGAACGTTTTATGTGTGCTCTGAGAGTTACATTCAGCTATGTGTGTGGCTATCGGATATCTGCTGTCCCCTTGCTTTATAACCCTCATGCGTTCCCCAATGCGCTCTTTGAGGCTCCTGATGGTAATTCCAATGTATCTTAAACCAAACGTCCACTCAATAGCATATACTACATATTTTGTGTAACAGGTGATGTTGTTGTCAATTTTGTACACATTATTGTTAGGTCCCCTGAATTCTTTCTTTCTTTCAGTGGCCCATCTGCACATGGAGCAGTGGTCTCATTTGAAAAAGACCAGAGTGTGTTGGATAAGCCAGTTTGGTATTTATTCCACCTTTGGGTAGCTACGGCTGAGAATATTTCTTAGGCATACACCCCTGCGAAAGGTAATCTCAGGCCTTGATGTTTTCAAATCTCTGCAGTGTCTTGTCTGCCATGAGTAAGTGAGAATGCCTACGCATACTGCGTGTTAGTGTGTTTGGGTGCTTGTTAAAATCCGTAATTATATGTACTGTTTTGTTCTGTCTCGTTTTTCTGGTCTGTTTTAAGGGGGTCTTGTTGACTGATTTTAGAGATTCTCTCTTTGGCCCTATGTATAGTTCTATTAGCATACCCTCTGTATGAAAATCTAGTGGCCATGCTCTCTATACAATCCTGAAAGTACAATTCTGTACTGGAATTGCACCTAGCACGTGTGAATTCGCCGTATGGGATAGCATTAATCTGGTGACCTGGATGTGCCCCTGCATTACAAGTTGTTGGTTTTCTAAATAGTCTGATTTTAATCTTATTATCTAGAATGAAGAGTTCAACATCTAAGAATGTGATGTTCCTCTGACTGTACTGGAACGTAAATCTGATGTTTTTGTCATTGCTGTTAAGGTGTGTGAATAATTCAAGAAGTTTTTCGGTGGATCCTTTCCAAACTATAAGACAGTCGTCTATGAATCTGCCCCAAAATTAGATCGAGTCATTCAAGTTACTACCCCATTTGTTCCAGTCTGCCTATGAATAGATTAGCGTACGAGGGAGAAAACTTTGAGCCCATAGCCACTCCTTGTTTTTGTTCATACCAGCCCGCCTTGAAAAGGAAGACATTGTTGTCCAGGATAAGTTCTGTCATCTCTAAAAGCATTTCAGTGTGCTCCCAAAGGCACATCTACGGCCTAGAATGTGGCGTAAGGCCTGTAGTCCAAGGTCATGTCTAATACTTGTATAAAGTGCTATGACGTCTAATGTTACAAGTGTCATACCATCCTCCCATGTAATGTCTGCGAGCGTGCTCAGAATATGCTTGGTGTCCCTGATGTGTGATGGTAGGTTGCAGACAAAGGGCTGTAGGACCACATATCAGAAATCCTTTCAGTTGCCCGCCTATACCAGATATTATTGGCCTTCCAGGGGAAAAAAGAGAGATTTTTGTGGAGCTTGGGAAGAGTATATATGCAGGGGTATCTGAGATGGTCTAGCATAAGGTAGGTGTATTTATTTCTGTCCAGAAGGCATTGGGCATGCCATCCCTTAAGCTGGGTGTTGATGAGTTGTACAAGGGACCAGATAGGATTACAAGGTAGAGCTTCATAGCATGTTATATCATTGAGCTGGCATAATATATCCTGCTCCTAGTCTGCACTGTTCATTAGGACCACGTTACCCCCCTTATTTGCTTCTCGTATCGTTATTCCCCCTATCTGACTGTAGTGCAAAAAGTGCCTCTCTCTCTCCCTTGGTGAGGTTATCCCTTCTGTTGGTGTAATGTGCTTGCGTGTAGAAATGTTTGTCTAGGTCTAGTAATACCAACTTATGAAAAATATCCAAAGTGCAGCCTGCTGGTAGCAGCGGAGGCCATTTTGATTTTTCTTATGTTGGTGTCCATATATACATTCAAATCACTTAGTAGCCTACTCATAGTGTAAGGGTTATAAATTTCCTTAGCCCAGAAGAAGTCGCGGTGTAATCCAATGTAACAGCGACGAAACACGTGTTGGCTAAGAAGGCTTAAAGATCTTGAATTAAAGACATGTTTAAATATAAAGACAAGCATCATTGTGATATTTAATGTAACTTCACCTTAACAGTTTTGGGTTCTAACCCCTCATCTGCATCAACCATATGAGGGGCCTGTGGTCTGTATGAACCCGGAAGTGAGTACCAAAAAAGTAGAGTCTTAGCTTCTTCAGACCACAGCAAAAACCTCTCTTTCAATTGCACTTCACCTCTGTCCCCCGGGAAGTAGCCTCCTACTAATGAAAGCTACGGGTTGATCCAAGTACTCATCGTTCAACTGTGAGAGTACTGCTCCCACACCATGCTCTGAAGCGTCTGTCTGCACAACAAATTCTTGGGGAAAGTAGGGTCCTTTGAGCACGGGTGCCGTGCACATGGCAGATTTCAGGGCATCAAAAGCTGTCTGACAGGCACAAATCACTTTCCTTGGCTGCTTCCTTGAAGTCACCTCTGTCAAGGGGGCAACAATGGTGGCATATCCCTTGACAAATCATCTGTAGTACCCGGTGAGTCCTGAGTCTGGTTCCTGAAGACCAGCATGTAGGTGAACACATCTTGGAGGGTCTTACCAGATGTTTTCTCCCAGCCCTCCTTCACCAGACTCAGAGGTCTTCTCACAGGGTGTCCATACAGCAATTCAAAGGGACTGAACCCTAATGATTTCTGCGGTACCTCCATGTAGGCAAACAACAGGCATGTTGGGAAGACATTCCACTTACATCTCATGGGCTCTGCAAGAACCTTTATCATGCCTTTCAGGGTTCAGTTCAATCTCTCAACCAACCCATTCCTTTGGGAATGGTAAGGAGTGGTGAATTTGTACATTACACTGCACTCCTCCCACAGTGACTTCATATAGCTGGAAATGAAGTTTGTACCCCGGTCAGAGACCACATCTCTGGGGAACCCCACACGGGTAAAGATCCCCATCAATACATGGCTCATCACAGGGGCTGTGATTGTCCTGAGAGGGACAGCTTCCGGTTTCCGCGTGGCATATTCCACCAAGACCAAGATAAACTTGTTGCCTAAGGCTGTCTTGGGTTCCAGTGGCCCCACAATGTCAATGCCCACCTGCTCGAAAGGGGTGCTCGGTACAGGAAAGGGTTGGAGGGGAGTCCTACCCTTCCCTCCTGTCTTGCCACTTGCCTGGAAAGCCTGACAAGACTTACAATGTGGGCCAACGTGATTTGCATTTGGGGCCAGTAAAAGTGGGTGACAAGCCTTGGATAGGTCTTATCACACCCCAAATGTTCTGCCAAAGGCATGTCATGAGCCAGACCCAGTCGGTTTGGTCCTGTAGCATGCGGGCACCACCAGCACACGTACTGCTCCGGGCTCAGTGACCTTAGGCTCATGTAAAGGAGACCATTCTCCCAATACATCAAATGTGATCCGGCCGGACCACCTGCTGCCTGGTCTGCAGCCTGCTGCCATAAACCAACAAGAGTAGGACATATAGGATCCAAATAGGGATCCTTCCTTCTAGTTAGGGAAAGGGGGATACATACACACTCTAGATAACCCCTGCTCACCCCCTTGGTAGCTTGGCACGAGCAGACCGTCTTATCCCAAAAAGCAATGTGTAAAGTATTTGTACTCAAAACACACAGTAATGCAGTGATAACATCACAAATGGACACCAAACCAGTTTAGAAAAAGAAAGTATCTTTATTTAAACTTAACAATACCAAAACGACAAAAATCCAACATACAAGTATTAAGAAAAATTACTTTCAAAAGGTTTTAGCAACTGAGTCCATGGAAAACAATGGATGTGTGATTTCATCCAAAGTACCTGTCATTGCGACAAAATTCACCAAACCAAACAGCCGCAGCAATGGGAAGCGTAGAAAAACAAATAAATATGTCAATTCCTGAGACCTTCGTGTATGCGATACGACAATTCTGCTGGGCACAGGGGAGCGATATGTGGGGTGCGGTCTGTGGGGGGAAGCAAAAGTTTTTTGTGGATAAAATTGCAAATATTAAAAATAGCATGTCATCCTTGGCCCCGCCCAACTCCCCTAGGTTTGATTCGTCCTTGCCTTCTCCTAACCCTCAGCGGCTGACTCAGGTCCCTCCAATCTCGGACGAGGAGTTCCTAGCTCTCTTAAATAAGGTCACCTCTGGATCCCCCACTGATTGCTGCCCCCCCTGCTCCTCCGCGAGGCTTTCACAGCCTGTCCTACCCCCCCTTTGGCGCTCTTGAATAATTATCTCTCCTCTGGCCTGGTTCTCAGCTCATTTAAAGTTGCCGAGGTTGTGCCCATTCTTAAAAAACCCACGGCAGACCCTACGGTCATGAGTAATTTTCGTCCCATTTCCCTCCTCCCCTACCTCAGCAAAGTTCTTCAGTCTCATGTCACTAACACCTTGAGCTCATTCATTGAACATTCATAATTCCTCGACTCCCAACAGGCCGGTTTTAGACGCGCCCACTATACGGAGTCAGTTATACTCTCAGTCATGGAGGAACTGCGGAGAGGGGCGGACTCTAACATCAGTCAGGCTTTGGTGCTCCTGGATCTGTCGGCCGCCTTTGACACGGTCGACCATGATATTCTGGTTGGCCGTGTCAGGGAGGCTGGCCTTCGAGGTACCGCCCTTGACTAGGTTCGCTCCTTTCTGAGCAACTGCCACCAGGCGGTCCGGCTTTCTCAGTTTTCTGCTGATAGGGTCGGGCTGACATGTGGCGTCCCACAGGGCTCCTCCTTATCCCCTCTCCTTTTTAATTTATACCTGACCCCCCCTTATTCGATCCTTACGAGGTAGCTATGTCACCGCGTTTAATTATGCGGATGACATCCAGCTGGTCTTCGACATCAACTCCTCGGACCAGTCCATTGACAATTTTCAGTCTACCCTCTGTCACATCAGTGACTGGATGGGGGTGAACCACCTCAAACTTAACCCCGACAAGACAGAGTTGGTCCTAGGGGGCTGCCAACCCATGGAAAT
Source organism: Lissotriton helveticus (assembly GCF_964261635.1). Classification (NCBI taxonomy): domain Eukaryota; kingdom Metazoa; phylum Chordata; class Amphibia; order Caudata; family Salamandridae; genus Lissotriton; species Lissotriton helveticus. The sequence goes on along the minus strand of NC_136059.1, from coordinate 317,717,102 downwards.
CCATCTTTTGGCCCGCGAGGTTGGGCCTTCCCCCCAGTCCAGTCGACTCAGCAAAAAGTCTGGGGGTTATCATCAGTAACGATCTCACGATGAAACCCCAGATCAATGCTGTATTCTCCTCCAGTTTCTTTCAGTTACGGAAAATTCGAAAGATTGCTCGTTTCCTGACAGCTGAGGCTCTTACCTTGGTCTTGCTAGCTTTAGTCATCTCTAGGATAGACTACGCCAACTCCCTCTATGCTGGCATTCCGGCCTACCAACTGAAGAGGCTGCAACTTGTCCAGAATCAGGCCGCACGTCTTATCTACCTACCATCAACCTAAGCACCAACACGTCCGTCCTTTGCTAAAATCCCTCCACTGGCTTCCCGTCTCTGAGCGCTGTAAATTCAAATTAGGTTGCATTATTTTTAAGTCCCTGGCCGGTATGGGCCCGTCTTTTATTTCTTCACTACTGCACCCATATGTCCCCTCCAGCAACCTCCGTTCTTCCCACCTGGCCCTACTTAAGGTCCCGGTTTTTAAACGTAAGAAACAGGGAGGACTGAGATTCTCATTCCTTGCTCCTTCCCTCTGGAATACACTCCCTTTAGGCATAAGACTTGCTTCCCCCTACACTCATTTCAGGTCCCTCCTTAAAACTCATTTGTTTTGTAATGCTTACAATTAACGCTCTTCGCCCTGCGGACTGTCTGTCTCCCCATGCTCGAGCGCCAACAAACCGCCAGGTGTTAGTTGCGCTTTACAAATATTTTTTACATTACATTACAATGCGTTGATTCTGAGACGACTCCGATCCATGGGTGATGTGTCGGGTAAAACTTGCCGCACAGGGACGATGTGTGGAAATCTGGGATGCGGCAGCGAACGATGCAGCTGCATCAAGAGGCATTTATTTCTTCAGCCACGATCCCTCAATGCGTGGATTTTTGCAGTGACGAAAGGCGTTGCGTCGATTTCAGTAGCTGCACAGTGATGGCTGGAGATTCTTCTCGCACCACAGCGTTGCGTTGGAAAACTGTGGCAAGAAGAGCGGTGCGTCGATTCTCTCGTTGTTGTGTTGCTATACAGCTCCATCCGTCCTCCAGAGGACCTCACTTTCTCACTAAAACACAAACACTTCTTTTCTAACTAATGAGGCTTTGTCCACACCTGCAGTGGAAACAAAAATGCATGCAAACACATTCTACATTGAATGTTAAATGCAAATAAATGTTAGACTTGAAGCTTGAGCCGGTGCTGAAAACTGTGCTTGATGCCTTAAAATCATGTCAACTTATTAGTGCACAGGGTTACAAGTGCATACGCATTTCTAAACACATAGCAAATGCAGTTTTTTAATGAAAGAATAATTTGCAATTATAAATATGAACTGATGTTAATCTGTCATATTAGTATAACTATTTATCTTGCTACATTTATAAATGTCTAAACATTAGTTTACACACACACATCATTTTATCAGCTTCACGTAAGACACATTTATAAACTTAGCGTTCTCTTAAAATGTTAATATATAAGTTTCGTCAGAATTTCTATTAATCACATTTCTAGGCACGCAATTTATAAATCTCAGTTTTCTCATGAAGTACTTTAAATATACAATACCCCATCTTTTCTTAGTAATATTAATCATTCAGAATGTATTAGAGTGCTGACTACACATGATTATAATGCACTCCTATGGTATCTCAGGATAAAATCAAAATTATGCTGCTCCAATACCCCCTCTAATGGCGTATCAGGCTATCACATAATCTTATCTTTGATTTTAGCAGATTAACCAATCTAAACTCTCGTTGTGGCCATTGCTTTTTGTCTGAATTCCTCACAAAGAGCAATGATCAACAGAAGTCTCAAGATGGAACCAAATATTACACTTCTCAAATTCGCAAACCATCTACCTGTAAAACTAAATCAATTTCCAACTGAATCTCAAACACCTGCGGCTGGCAACTCACTCAATTCCTTTCACTCAATAATGTTCATTATATACTTCTAGAAGTTTTTACCTTTATCTGGAATATAGAAACAACATTGTTGAACCTTCAGCATCTGACAGACTCCGCCCTCTTTTGCGAGCAGAATATCTAAAACAAGCCGATTCTGCATAATCATCGGCCTAATAGCAACCATTTCAGAATGTACAAGTAATAAAGAAAGCTCCAGCCGTATACTACAGTATACTACAGTATATAACTTTCTAATCTTGATATTGTTCATTATCACACCTACATTTGGCATTTAGGCACCAAAAATATATCCCACAATCTCTCTATCACTAGCACCTCGTTGAGGCCTAGATTTGTCCTCCCAAACAAGATGTTCACAATTTTCTACATGATAAATATTTGGAAACACTTCTCCTAAATAACATGTGTCATGTCGTTTATTAGGCAATGTGAAATAGGCATACGCAATTAAAGTAAACCCCAGGAATCACAGGATCACTACCATCTGAAAACAACTTCCAATTTTCTCGGACCTCAAAGGTATGATCACATTCACTCCAACCCACAAAGATAGTATCATATTTTTGTTATTTTGTATGCACAGCTTCCCTTGGTGTTGCCAATCTAAAGTCAATGCTTCAGTGTTCCTTGCTGAATTATGATCTTTCTCTCTTGTGACCAAATGGGAAAATGTGATATTACGGCCACACCACTATACATGCTATTGCTCGTAGCTTCTCAGATTTTATTCTCCGTGGATGTAGAGAGAGGACTTTTTTCCACACCATATGGGCGTGCCCCACAATTCAACCCCACTGGTTGGCACTGCAGATGCATAGCATGGATGTGGGGCTCATGAGACACACCAGTGCTAGCAGTATGAGAAAAAGAAGATATGGACTGGTGCATTTTAACTGAAAGAACTATTTACCAAGGCTAGGGATGCCTCCGGAAATGGGTAAAACAAACGTGGTCCCTGTGAAGATTATATCAGGGGCTGGGGGAAGACGCCCTGGGGAATCCTGGAGCCCAGGGGAGTGGAAGGGGTAGGGGGGTTGGATCCCTGAATGGTAGGTCACGGGATAAGGTTGTAGGGTAGTGAATGTATACTTTGCTTGGATCTTGCATTAATTACATAATTGTATTTTTGCTGTACTACCTCACAGGGGATCATGTTTATGTTACATTGCTTGTGATGTATGTTCTTTTCAAAACTCAATAAAAAGATCTTATTAAAAAAAGGGAAAATGTGTTTCTTTGGTTGCATTAGCCTTGACTGCTCTATATCTATCTTCTACTTGATTTGAGAATTTCTTTTCAATGTCAGTTAGACTTCAAGTCAAGTTATGTCTAAGTGCTTAAGCAGTGTCTAACGTTTTATTTGGAGCAAAATATCTGCTAGCAGTTTCAGTAATATGAGCATATGAATATCTATTCAGGTGTTTGTATAATGGAACTTAGGACTAAATCATAATTAGAGTAGTATTACTGGCAATGACCCTTTCCATAGAAAATACCCAACAATAGACTACAAGGGTATATGATGGTAAGTAATGCCTTCAACTACTAAAGTAGGTAACTGTATACAAACATAACAATGTCTTGCTTCCATGATGCCTGCATACTCATAAAGTAACCTAGTGTAAGCATTTATTGTACAATATTCTCTAGATAAATCTACATTAAGGTCTGCTCTCGTAATGAATATAAACCTCCTTCTACTACATGTTATGGTTTTTGTTTAGGTGTGTACTTTTCTTCTACAATGCTAGTGGAATTTGAATATAATCCTACAAGCAGTATTATTAAACTCAACACTATAACTATTATTATTGCATCTATTATGTACCTACACCTACGGTTAGTATTATTGGTTTCCATACCATTTAGACTCAGATCCAGTGGGTAGAGAAATAGCAGCAACAGAATCTTCTCTGCCGGTCACCACCTGTGCAAAAAGCAAAACCCAGTCTTTGTTTGTGTTCACTTTATTTACAAATCTATGTGCAATCTTTGTGAGGCTTCCCTAGCCCTACACCGTTTTATTCTAGATGGCAACCTTACATTTATTCTTCTTCCACTCAGGCCTAGGTAAGCTTCTTCTGAGCAGCTCAACAAAGTTAGTTCAACATTTCTAATAATAAAGGGAGCAAGTTCATTAATGAACGTTTCTAATATCATTATTTTCAGTCCATCACAAGCACAGGAAATTCCAGTGAATCCCCATAGGAAATTCAGCTTAATTCAGTACTAGGTGTCTCAAGGCACTCAGTCTTATTGGTTAAGGAAGTTCAAAAGTGGAATGTTCAGATCAAATTCCAAAAGTCTCAGCTGAATCTCCACTATTATTCCAGAATCTCGAAAATGCGTTCTCACTGTCATCCGTAGCAAGATAAGTCCCCTCAGATCGTTCTGGTACTGTCTCCAGCTCTGTCTGGTCCCCTGCAGCTTGGCCAACTACTTCCTGTTTTTCACATGCTTTTTCACCACGACTCAGTCACTGATACTAAGGTCATGACACTGCTCCTGATCTGGGTGACACACAGAATGAACCACTTTAGCCAATCCTTTACAGTAATCGAGCACCAAATTGTCTGGGATGTCTTGCAGTGTAGTTCCTATCATCCCAATAGGCTCTGCGCATTGGAATAATACCTTCAATAGTAAAGGCCTAGGCCAGACGTTAACTAGGTCTACTACTGTCAATATTAGACTTAAAGTTTTGGGTTTGCCAGCTTAGCTCAGAGTTCACTAGAAACTTTCTCGAATGTTCAGGAAAGAATTAACTCCCCTGATTAGACAAGAAGGGATTTAGTTTCTGACAACCATAGAACATGACAACTTTGCTCTCCCCTAATCAAGAGTATATCTCGAGAGTCGTGTGAACAAAAGGCAATTTATTTTACTCAGTCAGTACGTGCATTCTTAGTCTCATCAGATTGTAGAGAAAAGGAAGAGACGGGCGTGTTCAATAAAAAGGTGTTATTTATTGATCAGTCTCTTTTCTCGTACAAGAGAAATGGATCGATATTATTGCAATACTTATAGTTAAGTAAAGTGCATACATTAAAAGCAGAAGTATAAAATAATACTGTAAAAACATTGATATGGTTTCTAAGCCATATGAAGGTTTAAAATGATTAAATATATTACATACATATATACATTTGACTAAACGTACTCAACTGGTGTTTCTAAATACGCCTACCCCGTGTACCTGACCTAAGTCTAATGCGTGGGCGGGAATAGAAAGTTACAGTTTAAGTTAAGTTTGTTTTGCCAAGTGAATAACTAAAGAATTCTCTGTGAGGGGTTATTCAGTTCTGTACCTGGAAGTTAGGATGAATGAGGGATGGTATCTCTCTCTCTGGTCTCGATATTCCAGGCTGCCTGCAAGGGCTACCCGGAAGCGCCGGTGCTGGATTTCTCGGCAGGAGAAAGCAGCGCATCTCGTTCTCAGCGCGTCAGGAAGGCGGGGCTGCGCCAGCGGGGTCTGCTCTGCTCTGGGCTTCGGCAAGTATGGCTGCTCCGTCTCGTCACCACCGCGTGTGTTTGCATAGGGCAATATCGGTAATATTTATACCTTTAAGGTGCCGAGATTGACGTAAGGATGGACATAGATACGTCAATAAGGATGTCATACGACTTGCTCGTTAGCACATTCTTTTGCTGAAGTTCTCGGTGAAATCAAAACAATGGCCGCAGGGTTTTGCCCAGGTTGTCATAGGTTTGATTTGTTTAGAGAACTCCGTATGCCTTATCAGGGGCTGGAGGAATATCGCTTGTCTAATTAGATCGCAAGCGTTATGACCTAATCAGATAACACGTTCCTGTGCCGTAGTGTGGCTGCGTCAGATAACGGTATCTGCATCATGGGGGTTTTCTGCCTCATGGGCTGACTGCTAGTTAACTTGTTGGCTTGTTTAACCAGAATAGGGTCAGGAATAGGGGGATCGATTCAGAACCTATAGGAATACATCACACCCACTCCACGCTAACTATGGACATATTTACTAATCTAGGCATAGTAAACATAGTACAACATACTATAGAGCATTGTGTATACCTTACCACCCCAAAATACATAAATGCATTCTGAAATTTTCAAATATACGGAAAAATTGCAGTCATATGTATAGTATGCACTCAAGCTGTAGAATAATGCTAAAGTAATCACGCATTTTCATACATCATAGCTATTTGGTATATAAGAATTTACACATGAAATGGCTCTAAATACAGAAAAAAAGGTTCGAGACCATTTCATCACATAATATAATAACAATGAACATACCAGCGGGCAGCTAATGTTTATAAGCTATCTAAAATTTAGGAATCTTAGTTCTTTAAGAATAGTTCTTACTTTAAGCAGAAGATAGTGTCCCGAAAAATATGCAAAAAATATTATGGGGCTGCTGAAAAATTGCTGTCCGTGAACTGGAGGGAAATTGTTCATGTGACTTTATTTTTAAAGTTGAAGGCCGAATTCAGGGAACGCCGTGTGCGAGCTTGCTCAAAAGTCTCTATTTCTGCTCTGGTGAGAACATCATATCATTTAGGCTTTCGAAAAAACTGTCAACAGCTTCCTGGGAAAGTTCCCCTAACTCGGAAAAAGGTGTAACCATGCATTCGTGCGCATGATTGTCTCCATTGACATTCTGATTTGCATTGCTGACAGAAGGTCGTACCTGTTCGATGCTGCTTTCATCTTGAACTTCACTACCCCAATCGTAGTGGTGAAGCTTCCACGAATGCCGTCATCAGGATTGGTAGCCTTTGAGGGCAGCACAAAGCATGAACCTTGATCGGGCTCAACAATGTTTCTGCATCCATCGGCGCATCTGATTGTAGCGTCAGACAGGTATCTAACACGCATTCTTCTCCGCATAGCAGGCACCTTAATACAGGTAAAACACATCTTTGCCACATTGGTCGAAATGATAGAAACCAAGTCATGTTCAGGTCTCTAAGCCGGGAGAGTCCCAGGATTTTTGATATCCGGTCCCGGTATCCAATGGCTAGGATTGTTTCTTCCCTTGTCGCAAGAGTTTTTTCTGTGACATGGGTTGCCATAACGAAAAATAAGGACTAAGAATAGGATTCCTGCAATTAGTCCCAAGATCAGGGGAAGTCCGCCAAAAATCGAATGGACGAAATCTGGAAAAATACCCAGTATGGCTTTGAATGGTGTTAATGCCATCGAAAATACTGTCTTAAATACCTGTGAGACCCCATTGGTATCAGAAATATTTAAGATTTCGTTCAGGATTTCCGCGAAATGTATGGGGGAATTAGTTGATAACAATGAATGTATCTCTGCAGTCGTCCTTGCGACTTGTAGATCATACGTTTCTTTTGATGACGTGAGCCTTGTAGGTGTCTGAAGAAGCACTGTTTTCATTCTGCTTAAAGTATCTATTCGAATAGAGGTAATTTTCAAGTTGGGCCATGCCCTTGCCTCCCTGTCTGGAAAGGAGCTGGGGAACAATGAGCGTCCACAGCACTTGACCTTCGCAGTCGTAGTTACTAGATAAGGAGTCCCGGGCATAAGACTACAACATCTGCGGTCTACAATTAGAATGTAACTCCCATTATAGAGTCTTTGAAAGAATGGTTCTATCTCTGTTGCAGGTGCGCCTTGCTGGTGACATGAAAGGTTGTATGAATTCCCTTCACAGGCTCCATGCAAACTAATTCCGTTACACAGAAGCGTGCCGCTTAGTGACATCGCACAATTATTGCCACTAAGAAACACTTTCTGTCCTTTATTACTGACACATGCATGTGAATAGGGCAGGTTCCATGTTGTTTTAATGTACCCCTTTCCCAATTTCTCGTACATGCCAGCCTGTATATATTTTTGGCAGTATTGAAACCTGAAGGTTGAGATTGGAATATTTATTATCCCATGTATTATCCATTCACTGACAGGTCGTTCTGACATTGTCACTGGTAATCTCTCAAGTTTTTCAATGCTCAGGATTGTATAATCAGCACCCTTTTGTGCCATACTGATTTGTCTATCAGTAAGGTTAAAGATATTGAATAGTGACGTTGTGTTGATTAAACGCCAAGGCACGTAGCCTGAACGCAGATTTTGTAACGTCCAGCCAAGCTGTACAATAGAACGCAATTGAGACTGACCGTGTTGTAATAACAGTAAGTCTTGCGATAATATGTCGATTGCTGAAGACACAATGCTGTCCAAAGAAAATATTCTGGAGGACAGAGTCATTAACCCATTGTCCACTACAGAAAGTGATTTTTCCAAATTAATATGGTCAATTTCCCGTATTCTCTCTGCTGTTTCAATTTGAGTAACCTTCCAGGCCTCATTGTATGCTGCATATACAGAGGCTGCTATGAAACGCTTTTGACGCTGTTTGCGCGGTCCCATAATGAAATCACGCAAGTCAGCACCATCAGTAAGTAAAGTTAGGTGTTGCTTAATTTCTGCCAGTGTGGAAGTTTGTAGCCATTGAAGGCATAGTTTGCCCACACTGTAGGTGGTTATTATCCCTGGGTGTTGTCTTTGAGGATATCTAGGGTCTGGCCTGGTCATTTTGAACCCCTGTGTTTTGTTCAGGAATCTGTCTTGACAGTTATTAGTATCTGTGGGCCAGATCAACCACTGTTTCCAATCTGGATGTGTTCTGTTTTGGTTTAATACATAATTTACGTCTATCTCTTCATCTGTATTAGAGCTATTGCTGAACATTGTTGGCTTTGGAATAGACGGTTTATTTAAGTCTTTGATTTTGGCTAAGCCAAGACAGGTGGTTTGTTGAACAGTGTCATTTAAAAATATAATTTGTTCTGGGATCATGCAGGCTCTAAACAAAGATTCTATACCCTGCACTTGCCATTCTTTTGTACCCCAAACACTTTTCAATTCAACATTTTTGTCCCAATAATCAAAACCAAAAGTATTCATTTTTTCAAAGAATGAGTCTGAATATATCAATTTTGTGTTTGTTATCATGGTCTTGGTCCCTGTCTTGTTTGACAATTTGAAATAAAATGCTTCAGCATTACTTGTGTTAAACCCTGAAAAGTATGAATATTTGTCATAGATGGTTCTTGAGCTTCCTTTTGGAGGTGTTGCACAATGTTCCCATTGATTATAATTTAAAACATTTCTAGGTTGTGCAGATTTATGTAAAAAATGGTTACCATAGTGGTTATAGCAATACATACTATCATAATTTGTAGAACCCTGCAAATAATCATGTTTGGTAAATTTAGCAGACATTACTAAGTCAGACATCATATTATTAATGCTTTCGAAGTCCCAATCATCAGCAAATGAGTTTGGTTTTACAAAGTCACTCAAGGAGATCTTAATTTGGTGTGGATATTTCAGGATTTCGACCGGACCATAAATTTCGTAGTCAGTGTTGTCCCATGCTACCCCACCCGGTATAGGATTGGCTGTGAAGTTGGCTGAAGAAAGTTCTCTTTTCTCGACGTGTGAAGATGTGTGTGGTTTGAGGATCAAGTTGATTTTCTGACTTGCTGTGTCCATTTTAGCATATTTTCCCTCAATGAAGCGTCCCAAAGTTAGTACCATGATGAGCCAAAGTATGAGGATAAATGCACCAAAACCCACCCAAAATTCAATCCATGGAGAAATCAGATATGTTTCTTTCAGTTGTTTCAAAAGTTCTTTAGCTTTATCTTTAAAGGTTTTTGATGATGGCTGTGTCTTTGATTCACTGAAGTCTTCAGAGGAATCATCGAAGTTTATGAAGTAGCCGGATGCAGTTCTGTCAATTGTTCCAATTGGTTCAGGATTACTGTTTCTTGCATTTGTACTTGGTACTTCATTATAGATTGGTGTGTCTCTGCTAAATGTTTTTATTTGGGTTTTCAGAGGTCTAAGTTCCATTGCATTGTTGCATAGTCCTTGTTGTTCTTCTGTAGGCGTTTCGAATGTGATTAGCCTTTTTGTTAGGACCTCTGTACTGGTAGCAAACCTTGGTGTTCTGCTACTTATTGGGAGTCCACTTGGCCTACTATTTGTTATCGGCCACATGATTGTGGTTTTACCAGGTCGATGGATACAACTCGGTTCTCCTTTTTACCAGCAAGTGGCGGTAGTACAACTGATCTTGTCCCGTTGACAGACAAGACAGGAACTGCTTTTCTGTAAGAAGGCCCAAATTCCTTCTTTACCGCGATCTTTTCTCTGACTAGATCCCCGACTTTTGGAATCCAGACAGGTCTTGCTGGGACAGGTGGTGGTTCTTCAGTGGTTGTTGGCTGTTGTTTCAATTTTATGTTGCTCAGGTCTTTTCTTGTTTTGTTTAAGTCCTGCAAAATAGCCAAACGGTCTTTGATATCAAAGCTTTTTTCTTTCACCACTGAAGTCTGACTATCAATGTCAGAGATCAACATCCTAGTTCCAAATAATAATTCGTACGCACTGAATCCCCTCAGAGAATTTCTTGGCAAGTTATTTAGACTACGTTGGACACTTATTAGATGTTTGACCCACCCAGCTCCCGAACCTAATATCCTTTCCATTATAGATTGCTTTATGCCTTGGTTTTTTCTTTACACCATCCCGTATCCCTCAGGAAGGAAGTGAGAAGATTCCCGCTGTGCTATGCTCATTTGGCCATGTTTCCCCTCAGGCTTGAGGGCTAGAGTGAAAACAATGGTCAAACGTAGCATGCTCTTAGCGTATATGCCATTTAGACTCGCAAATCTCTGTATAACAGTCCGGACGTCAGCCGAGTGCTGGTGATCTACATTATAAGTGGAAACTAGCCTGTATATGTTAATCGCAAGCCTTGCTTTTTACTGGTGATTTTCCCTGGAGTGAAACGACGAGGTATTAAACTGTTTCTCTCCCCACTGCGATTTCTGTTGCAGTTTGGGCAGTTTTTTACAAACATGGTGTGGTGCAGGCTCATGCCTGGCCACCAGTACCTTGATTGTAATTCCTCCAGAGAATCTTTTAGTTTGAGGTGTCTGAGACCCTCGCCCATATGTGCGTCTGCGATTAACAAGTTTCTCCTGTCCATGTTTGGAATCACTCTATCCCCCACTCCAGGGATTCGAGCAAAAGGGACGGAGTTTGCATCGATTATGTATGTATAATTGAGTGGATAGTTGATCGGTAACGCTGAGCAGTCGCCTTTTGATGACGTTTTCACCGCCAGCACTGTTTCACCGTCAATGTATTTTAATGTACGCTTTTTTCGAACTACGGGAGCCGATTTAGTGGCTGCCGCTGTGGCTGTTTCAGCCAATGAATTCCCTGCAACGTGAACGCCATCACGCTGATGACTCAGTGAGTGTGTCACGTGAGTCTTTGGTAGTTCTTTTTGTAAAAGAGCTATTTGTTCCCAGAGCAGTTTCTGCTTTATTGGTGCATCTGTGTCATCTTTGTAACCGTTTTGAATCCATGTCTGCAAATCCTTGTTATATGATTTGACGCAGTAATATGAATCTGACACTATAAGTGTCGGGAATTCGCGATCCGCATTATCTAGCGCCATTTTCAAAGCTAATATTTCAGTTTGTTGTTCTGAATTAGTTTCTACTGAGTGTGATTTTGTTAATAGAGGTCTTAGTTTACCTCCGCGCCACACTTCTTTTGTAATCTCACATGTGGGGTTGTATGCCTGTTCTCCCCAAACGGGGGGTTGAGCATGTCCGTCTGTATAAATTACACAGGCGTAATGTCGTAAGGGCAGAATGTCGATTGGCAGAGGGAATGTTCTTTCATATTCTAAATTTTTTAACTCTTCCAGTTCTGGATCAAAGTAGTAGTATACTTTGTCCGTTGTGATTGGATTCACCCATTGTATCCATTCCGGATTCAACGTTGTTGTTGGTAAATTACATGGTGTTGTTAATGCCTCAAAGGCTGATTCTGCTGTTCTGACTGTGATGTGTCTACCGTCCGCTTGATCTTTTTCTCTAGCTATTGCGGTTTGAACTGCATGGACAATCTTTTGTTCAATGCTGAATTTCTGTTCAGCTTCTGTGTACAAGTGTGATTTGAATGCAATTGGTACCTTTTCTCCCTCATTAGAGGTCAGGTATGTGAATCCGCATCTCCTTGGGATGATTCGAATCACAAGATTGCGTGTATTATCACGTGTTTCTAATTTTGTTTTAATTAGCATGTCTGTTTGTAAGGATCTCAGAATTTCTGTGTGTATTTGAGTCCAATTGGATCTTTTAAAATCTGGTTTTATCAGATCATAAAGGGGTTTGACCCTTTCTGCGTAATTTGCAATGTATGTTCTTCCGAAATTTAGGAAGCCTAGAATCGACTGTAGGTTTTTTAGTGTTCTAGGTGCTTGGATTACGGCACATTTCTCTAGGAAATTGTCAGCCAGGCTTTTGCCTTCACTTGATAATTCATATCCTAAGAACAGGACTTTCAGATGGGCAATTCTGGATTTTTTAAAGTTGAATTTATAACCCTCTGCTGCGAACCCAAGTATTATGGTGTTCACTCTTTTCAAGTGAGTATCCAAGTCATCATCTGTTAAATAAATGTCATCGACATAAGATAATGCTTCATCATCATATATTTGTAGTAATTCTGTTACTCTCGCTGAGAATACTCCTGGGCTGTTCTTGTACCCCTGGGCTAACCGACAGAATTGTTTTTGAGTGCCATTTATTGAGAATGCAGTTAAATATCTGCTTTCTGGTGCTATGTTTTGACAAAAGAATCCATTAGAGATGTCTAATGTTGTTTTGTATTTTTTGCGCACTATGTTATTCATTAGTGCAGCACTATGCGAATTTTGCACTGCAAAAGTTTTGCAACATGAGTTAAGGTGTCGGTAATCCAAAACTAGACGGTATGAATTGTCTGGTTTGGAGACCGGAAACAAAGGGTTGTTCATTTGTGAGGTGCAAGTTTCAATCACCCCCTGGTATTCTAGCTGATCTAGTATTTCTTTTACCTGTTTTTTAGCTTCTTGCTTAATTGGGTACTGCCTTTGTGCAGTAGGTTGTGATTTTAACTGGATTTTGTGAGGAGGAGAATCCTCTTCCCATCCCACGTGATTTTTATATAAAGCAGGGGCTTGAGCTACTGCCCACTTTCTGGCAAGTGTGTATTTTTTATGAATTGGGATATGATTTGAGAAGGCAGGCATAATTACTTCTTCGCCATGAGGGCACTCCCTAACAAACTCTGGTGGCCAGTCTTTCTCAGCTAGAAGGATATCATAGCCCTTGGAGAGATTGTCCCAAAATAGTCCCCTTATTTTTCTAGTCTTATCCCCCTCTATACGTAATGTTATTTCGTATATTTTGTGAGGTTTGCTAACTCTGGTGTCTGCAGTTTCCACTTGAAGATATTCATTCGTGTCCACTGTCTCCAGATGATTCATAAGGACTTTGCGAGCTATGCTCACTTCTGCTGCGCTGTCTAGCATTGTCTGAGCCCACTCTCCGTTTTTCAGTTGTGTCCTCAGTATTCTCGGCATTGTTAACTACCTTGATACTGGCTACCTTCTTTTTTGGGAATTGTAATTTCTTTTTTAGCTGAGCAGGTTCCTTGTCTTTGGACTTGGTGTGCTCTTCTCTTTGTTCTGATCGTCCTCTTCTTTCCGATTTCTGCGAGGAAGTCTGAAAAGATTGAGAGGGACGTGTATCAATGTCTTGATATCTATCAGGTTTTTTTATATTATCCCTATTTCTAAGGTTATATCTTTTCCCAGAGGGGTCACTCTGAGGTGACCTGTGTCTTTGGTTCGGAGATTTCTCCCTTCGCCTAGGAGACCTTCCTCTGGACTGGAATTTCTTTTCTTTAGGATTGGATTGTTTGTTTCCATCCCAGTTCTTTTTTGGTGATGTTGAATTATTATTAAAAAATATTTTTTCAGGACTTTCAATCAGTTGTGGTTTTACTGGTATTCCACCTAAACTATCTCTACCTAGTTCCTCATAGGATTTTTCTATGATTCTGGCAATTTCAGCTGGTTGGTCTGCTATATCTGTCTCCTTTAACCTCTGGCGGATCGCCACGTTTGCTGCTTCACCTTTTATGTTGGCTAATAATATAGCCGAGACCTGCTTGAAGTCTTTTAGTAATTTCATACCAAGAGTTAAAGCGGGTTCTGGACCATATTCGTCTTGAATTTGTTTTAGCACATCTGGTATTACCGAAATGGATGGAACACCGTGCGTTTTTGTGTAGATGGAAGCAAAGACTGTACCCCAAGTGTCACAGTCCTCAATGTGTGGTGCGATTCCCATTGGAAGACAGATAGTCAGAATCCGGTGTTTTTCTAATGGGGTGGTGTCTGGAAACACCGCCTCTATTTGCGTGATTTTCTGCGCTAGCCAGAAAGGTATTTGTTCCCGTTTAGCCGGTACTTTACCTAGGCAGGACTGGATGTTCTGTGGTGTAATTTTATTTGTGTTCCCCTGGTGAGGGGTCAGCTGTGGGAGTTTAATTGCTGGCTGAATTGTTGAAGTCCGCATCACATATTGGACTAATTGTCTATGTATTTTTATTAATTGTTTTAGCTGTGTTAAAAGCTCTGCTGCAGACATCCCGTCGATGTCTGGATGTGGTGTGTATCCGGCTAGGACCGGCCACGTTGCTCCTGGTCTACCTAAAGGACCGAGCCTGGTGATGTGATTATTATGTTTTAGGGCGCCATTAAATAAGAGCAAATGCTCTTGAAATTTAAGTGGTACTTCCACCTCCTCGAAAGGAGTGTAAATATCAGGAGGTTCCTCTATTTTGTATAGTGGAAGTACTTTGTTACAGCATTTGCTGCTGGAAAATGTATCCATGAATAGTATACCTCTGTCTGCCGATATTCGTGTGCCTCAATTACGAATATGACTGTGCCACCTCTAGGTGTCAGTCCATTTTCTATAAGTTTTAAGGTTATAGATTTCCTTTTGATGACCGGGATGAGTATTATCTCCGGGTCTGCGTCTTGCAAAGTAGCATCAGCTGCTGCGAGTTCAGTTGCTAATCTAACTGTCTCTCTTTCTTCATCACTGTCCATTTTACCGACAGGATGGTTATTCTGTTTGTTTGCAGATCAGGTTTCTTATGGAAACAAAGATTAGATGCACAATGTTTTTGGAACAGTGTATCCTTCAACGTTGACTAAACCAAGAACCATACATAGGAGTTCCCTCCTGCGAGGTCTGGCGGATATAACCTTTCACCCACTCCAGACGTCTTTGGAGTATAATGGGAAAAAGGGGTCTGAGTGAGAAAGCACGACTGAGTTACTCTAAATGTCTTACGTTAGTTTTATCGCCCTTTCCAAACGCGTTGGGCGCCATGTAGTGTAGTTCCTATCATCCCAATAGGCTCTGCGCATTGGAATAATACCTTCAATAGTAAAGGCCTAGGCCAGACGTTAACTAGGTCTACTACTGTCAATATTAGACTTAAAGTTTTGGGTTTGCCAGCTTAGCTCAGAGTTCACTAGAAACTTTCTCGAATGTTCAGGAAAGAATTAACTCCCCTGATTAGACAAGAAGGGATTTAGTTTCTGACAACCATAGAACATGACAACTTTGCTCTCCCCTAATCAAGAGTATATCTCGAGAGTCGTGTGAACAAAAGGCAATTTATTTTACTCAGTCAGTACGTGCATTCTTAGTCTCATCAGATTGTAGAGAAAAGGAAGAGACGGGCGTGTTCAATAAAAAGGTGTTATTTATTGATCAGTCTCTTTTCTCGTACAAGAGAAATGGATCGATATTATTGCAATACTTATAGTTAAGTAAAGTGCATACATTAAAAGCAGAAGTATAAAATAATACTGTAAAAACATTGATATGGTTTCTAAGCCATATGAAGGTTTAAAATGATTAAATATATTACATACATATATACATTTGACTAAACGTACTCAACTGGTGTTTCTAAATACGCCTACCCCGTGTACCTGACCTAAGTCTAATGCGTGGGCGGGAATAGAAAGTTACAGTTTAAGTTAAGTTTGTTTTGCCAAGTGAATAACTAAAGAATTCTCTGTGAGGGGTTATTCAGTTCTGTACCTGGAAGTTAGGATGAATGAGGGATGGTATCTCTCTCTCTGGTCTCGATATTCCAGGCTGCCTGCGAGGGCTACCCGGAAGCGCCGGTGCTGGATTTCTCAGCAGGAGAAAGCAGCGCGTCTCGTTCTCAGCGCGTCAGGAAGGCGGGGCTGCGCCAGCGGGGTCTGCTCTGCTCTGGGCTTCGGCAAGTATGGCTGCTCCGTCTCGTCACCACCGCGTGTGTTTGCATAGGGCAATATCGGTAATATTTATACCTTTAAGGTGCCGAGATTGACGTAAGGATGGACATAGATACGTCAATAAGGATGTCATACGACTTGCTCGTTAGCACATTCTTTTGCTGAAGTTCTCGGTGAAATCAAAACAATGGCCGCAGGGTTTTGCCCAGGTTGTCATAGGTTTGATTTGTTTAGAGAACTCCGTATGCCTTATCAGGGGCTGGAGGAATATCGCTTGTCTAATTAGATCGCAAGCGTTATGACCTAATCAGATAACACGTTCCTGTGCCGTAGTGTGGCTGCGTCAGATAACGGTATCTGCATCATGGGGGTTTTCTGCCTCATGGGCTGACTGCTAGTTAACTTGTTGGTTTGTTTAACCAGAATAGGGTCAGGAATAGGGGGATCGATTCAGAACCTATAGGAATACATCACAGTCTACAAGCATACTCTCTGGCACAGCAGACAATCGCATAGCCCTTCCCATGATGATTTCATGGGGTGGCAATCCTGTCCTTCGATCTGGGACACTGTTAAGACTTATCAGCACGTGAGGCAAGGTGTCAGGCCATTTCAGAGATGTTGAAGCACACACTTTAGCCAACCTAGATTTTAGAGAGCCGTTGACCTGCTCCACAATGCCAGAAACCTCTGGCTGATAACTGCAATGCAATCTCTGCTTGTTAAAATGAGTTCCTTGGTCTGATTCATAAGAGGTTGTAAATCCGAACCTTGGAATGAGCTGAGCTCCTTCAATAACACCGTAGCTACTGTGAGACTGCCACATCTCCTAGTCACGTGTAGGCTTCCACCCAATGTGAGAAAATGCACACCCCTACTAAGATGTACCTCAATCCATTGCATACTGGCATCTTGATGAAATCCAGCTGCATCCTGCTGAAAGGACCTTCATATCGCCCTATGTGACTCAGTGTAACAGCAGTTCTTTTTCTGCTGACAAATCACACACCTATGACAAAGTGCTTCAGTGACAGCTCGGAACTTTGGATTAAACCAAGTTTGCCCAAAGAACCTCACCATGACATTCCTTCATACATGCATTGACCCATGGTATGGTAGTGTCTCGCCATCAGTGACAACAAACTATTGGGCAATCATCATCTCGTTTCACACATCCTGCTCTGATCCAATCCTGCTGCTCTTTCTTAGTAACTTCCTCTTGTAATCTCTTCACTTCTTCCTATGTATCAGCAATGGCCATCAAAAGGTTAAAATGTGTTTCATCTGCTCCCTCCATTTGTGTATTCGTCTGCATAACAGTTCCCATCTGTAACAAAATGGTTTCCTTTACAGTGGGCTGAACATTTGACAACAGTAATTTGATCAGGCAGTTGTAAACCCTCTAACAGTTTTCTCACATTTTCTCCATTGCGAATAGGGGACCCTGATTAGGTTGTGAATCCCCTTTGAGACCATCACTGTCCACAGTCATGGACAACAGCAAACCTGTACTGGCTATTAGCAAATATTGTCACCTTCAGCTAGTCTGAAACACAGCACACTGAGGTAAGTGCAATCAATTCAGCTATCTGCGTGGAGAATACTACTTGAAGCTAGCCAGCTTCCACCACTCCCGTAACAGTAGAGACAGCATAGGGAGCTCTCATGTTTCCTTTTTATCTCTTAGACAAGAGCCATCTACAAATAGTGTATAATCAGACTCAGGTAATGACTCTTACATTATATAGGGATGTAGCTTGATGCACAGTTCAGTGACATCGAGACAGTCATGTTCTACTTCGATCTCATTCACATCACAATCAGGTAATGGTAACAAAGTGGCAGGGTTCAAAACTGAACATCTGTTAAGGGTTACATTTTCAACATCCAAGATAGTTTGCTTATACTAAGTGAGGCGGCTATTCGCCAATTGCTGCATACGTGTTCTAGTCAACAAATTTCAACAGCGTGGGGTACTTAAACAGTCAAAAGGTGACCCATCACAATACTCTTGCATCTCTCTAGGCTGACACCTGTTGCTGAAACAGATTTGAGGCATCCAGGCAAAGCTGATGCTACTTGGCCTAGAGTAGCTGACAATTAGAGAACTAGTCTACAGGCATCTCCATCTCAACCCTCCCTCTCACAGCAGAAGGGCAAAAGCGCTTTGTTATAATCAGGCATTCCTAGGGCAGCGGCACGACAGAGACTGTCTCTCACTCCAGGAATTCATTCAAACAATCATTGTTCCAGCGTACCAGATCAGACACATCCTTGTGTGTCAATTTCTGCAGAGGTTTGGCTCTAGGGAAAAATTGGGTATCCACTGATGACAGTAGACCACCATTACCAGAAATCTTTCTGCATGTGAGGTGGATTAATTAGCATGATCGCCGGGATTCTTTCTTGTGACATCTTTCTCGCACATTTCCCATAGTGATACTCTAGGTAACAGACTTCTGTCAAGCAGTATTGCAACTTATTTGGGGACACTTTATGTCCATTCCCAGTCAAATGGTTCAACAGGGCAATGGTATCAGTCTTATATGTTTCTTGAGTGTTTGATGCGACCAAAAGATCATTGATGTATTGGACCAGGACAGAATTACAGGGCATGGCAAGAGACTCCCGATCCTTCTTCAAGAGCCGATTAAAAAGGACTTTCTGAATACCCTTGTGGGACACAGCAACATGTTAAAAGATGATTCCCTAGCCTGGAAGCGAACAAAAATAAATAGCTTTCTTCGTATAGGGGAATGGAGAAAACCGCTTGGAATCGATCAATGACAGTGAACCATTCAGCCTCACATTGAATCTGGAACAATATTACAGAAGGATTTGGTACCATATGACAACAAGGGACCACTATGTTGTTCATTTTATGTACAACGCAGTACTTACCGATTGGCTTTTGCAGGCCCATAACGGGTGAGTTACATGGACTGCCCAGGATCTCTTTCAGGATACCTTCCTCAATCATAGGCTCAATTACAGGTGTAATTCCAAAATCTTGGGTATCAAATTATACTGTGGAGTTCTCGGGTATTCAGCATTTGGCTTCACTTGGATACATACAGGTTCAACTCATGGACTGCCCAGGATCTCTTTCAGGATATGTTGCTTAATCATAGTCTCAATTACAGGAGTAATTCCAAAATCTTGGGTGTGAAATTATACTGTGGAGTTCTCTGGTATTCAGCATTTGGCTTCACTTGGATACAGACATGTTCAATTCCCCTGATGAGTCCGATATCCTTTCCTGAAAAATAGCAAATTATGTCTCTCACTGTGTCTCTGAGATCCAACGATAAGTCTTTTACCGCCAACATTGGGAACAATGAAACCTTCAAATTTTGATTTGCCAGTTTAAAGGTAATGTCCTCATCATTGGTTTGAAGCTCAATACCTTTCAGTGTGCAATGGATGGTGCAATTTAACTTGTACAAATCATGTCCTAAAAGACACCCAGGACTCGAATCACACACAACAAATTAATGATTATCTTTAAATGTCCCTATCTTTACAGATACTTCTTCAGACAGGGGGCTTGATAACTTCTTATTTGCGACTCCTATAACTTGGATTGTTCTTCCTGAGAGGGAAAGGTTTGGAATCACTGCTGTTCTCACAGTAGAGCGGGTAGCACCAGTGTCAATCAGGAAAGTGACTTTGTGGCTATCTACATCAGCATCAACATATGGTCCACTTGGGTCTACCCCTAAGACTGCACCAAGTATACAGTCTTCCTCCTCCTTAAGGCACCGTCATAAGGAGTGATCTGAGCTTGCTGTGGCATCGGGGTTGTGGCACTTGCATCACAATACTTTAGGAAACAACCGAACTTTGAAATCTCGGTCTGGGCACATTCTGAGGTTGCATAACATTACCCTGTGGTTGACTAAACCCTCTATTCTGCTCTTGATTTGTAGAATTAAAATGATACTTGCGCTTCCAATACCCCAATTTATTACAATAGGGACATGGATTAGACTTCTGTAAGGTGGCAACATCAATTCCAGTCTTGGTATCTATAGGAGCACCCCTTCCACTTCCCTGCCCCTGAAATCCCCCACCTTGTTGCACTGGAATCCCTGACTGATAAACTCCCTACATAAGAACAGTATTTGCTATTCAAAGCTGATTTTGACCTTCTCTTTGAGCAGCCTTCATCTGCACCATCATCAACGTTTCCATCAACTTCTTGTGTTTCATCTCAATCTCATCACAACAATATTTAGAATAACGAAGAATTTTAGCAACTGGCTAATTCTGCCAACAAATCAAATGTTGCAGAATCATCATGCAAATTTCAGGCCTCACCTCGGTCACAAATGTCCCATAACTCTGGGTTCCAGGGTATCCGTCCCACTATAAGGTTTGAAAGCCTGCAACAATCTTTTATAAAATGCATGAATCATCTCCTTAGGTTCTTGAGTCATCTTGTCAATCTTAACCCACTCAATATCTTATGGAGGCATTTTAGCCAAATAATCTCCTGATCATATTTCTTCTTCACTATGGGCAATGGACCTTGTGTCATGGCATCTCTTTCGGGTTCTCCTTCAAGCCATTCTGTAGCTATTTTGCATGCAGACCACAAATCACTAGGAACTACAATCTCAAACAGCATATTCAAATCAATCCACAACACCTTGCAAAACGATTGACCTGTTTGTACCATTCTACATGCTTCTCTCTCAACCTCAGGAAATCATTGGTAAATGCCGCAAGATCAGTTCTACTCTAAGGTATATGCACTGAACCTCCACCTGGTACTTCTCGCAAAGTGAAAGCCTTAACTCTCATTCACCTTTTTCCTAAGGGAGGTGGTTCACCCGTCGCTCTTTTGGGACCCTTTTTTCTAGCTAATTTCTCTTCCCATCTGTCCAATGTGCCCCAGATCTGACTACTCAAAATTAATTCTCAGATTTGAGTATTCAATCCCGGCAATCTCAAGTTCTCTAAGCTCTGCTCGCTAAATGCAAGTCTGAGGGTCTTCTGTAAGGCCATTGTCCGTTCCAAGTCAACATCATATCTTTGAGCAAATTTAGATCATTTCTAAAGAGGTTGTCGCACTCTACGAGTAACATCATTACTCATGATTAGCAATTTTGTTGATAACTTTCTACTTGATTAAGCTCTAGTTCAGTTTTTTATTTGATCACATCAATCAAATCCACCTTCATAGCTGAATTTATGGTTCTGTGGCTTGTCTCTGTTCCCTAACTCTCATTTGAATTATTGCTGTGTACCTTCAACCATTTTTCTAAATCTTGAACATAAAATATATGCTGCCCCTCAGAGGTCCTTTTGGTGTGGTACTCTCTTGAGGCATACTGTTACATACATTCGGGCTGTTTCCCATGCGAGTGAATCCATATCTGCCAATTGAGGAAAATACATTATAGGCCCAAATCAATGCTGGATTGCAGAGGGGTCTGCAGTCGCTATGCAAGATGAACTTGTATTCATCTGAGTTAATGGGACAAATCTCACATTGGAGCTGTCTACTCCTTTCTCTGATGCCTTCACTTCCAAAGGTATAGGCATCCTCTGACTTCCATTCTTAACAGAACTAGGGTTGTACATGGGGACTATGGGACCAATTGTAACAAGTACTGTAAGAGCGTCCAGAATCGTGGAAGCTGAATTAGAATGACAAGTTCCAGAGGAACTATGGACACACACGCCCATATTCCCTCCCACTGTAGTTTGTGTCATGCTTGTCGATACAACCCCAACATTACCAGAGCTCGAAGCTACCGGTGCTAAAGCACTTCCAGAGCTTGTGACAACATCTGCAGTTCCCCCGCTCCCAATGTGTACCTGATTATATGGGGTAGGCGTTCTGCCAGCAGTCCATCCAAAAGACAGTCACTTGTGTCACTATCAATGTTCTCAAGTCCATGTCCCACATAATTCTTTTCTCCTTTCCTTCTCTCTTTTCCAGTATTATTCCCCTCACTCTTTAAGGCAGGGTATAATCTCTCTCCCTCAATCATGTCTACCCGTTGCTGTTCATCCCATCTTGTATCTGTATATGTACGCATTGCTTTCTTTATTCTTCCTTGGTATCTATATCTTTATTTTGCATATACTTTGCGGTACCACGTATTAAGCACTTCAAACTGTGTAGGTCTATGTAACAGATTGATTGGGAACAGAATTCTTCTGATTGTTAATTATTCTCAAAGTAAATGTACCGTAACGTAGAAAGGCTAATGCACCTTCTTTTTCTGTGCTGTTCTGCCAATTTTTAAGCCAAACAATAGTGTGAATCCCTATATTGGTTGACATATCATGAGCTGGCATATCGTCCGGAGGTGCCTCTTCGCCCACTCTAACAGGTACATATACATCGCCTCGTATCATATCTTTAAACGCTCTAAAATTTCTTATTTTCTAATCTTTTATTTCAACTAATCCAAATCCAATATTTTTCAAGTTCCGTAACAATGCAATCACCAATAGCAGTGTGGCACCCAATGACGAGTACAACCAATCCCAGCGCAGCATTACACCAAACGACCTATCCCAGCGTGGCACACTGTGGCGTCACTCTCGCTCCTTGCAGCAGTTCACCCTCCTTCACAATTCCTCACGCTTTCCCTCGTTCACACTAACTAGGCAAAAAACAACAAATAACAATTGTCTGCTCCACCAAAAAGATCAATAAAATTCAATCACCCGAAGAACACACACTCGCAAATGAAACTTTGACCAGCGGGATATCACTAAAATCAGTAGTTTCCCTTCTGCACAAAAAGGTTCACCACACTAATCACAAGACAAGTTTCCTATCTCAATTTGAGCCGGTGATGATGTCTCATGACAAACCCCACAAAACCTTAGCAGACAATTACAACACAATGTCTTCTGTACCTTATTATATATCCTGAGATCTTAGGTCACATCGGACCCAATAACAACTTCAACATCAACTTAAACAACTTAGCACCACATTAGCACAACTCTCACAACATCTCCGCTAGACATTGCACAATCAGTATTTCACTGCAAGCTAAACATAATCCTCATACACCCAATCCTATTCATACTAACTCCTCTGCTGCAGTTGTTTCGACGCACGACACTGGCACTCCGTCTATTCTCTAAGTCTAGATTGATCCTGGGCTTTGGATTAGGATCACTGGGGTTGTGTCTAGACAGTTCTAAATTAGATTCTATCTCCATTTACTCCAAGATCTAAGCATCCTACTCTGTTACCAACTGAGAAAGCTCATGCCCACTTAAACATCCCTACACTGCCATAAGGTCTTTTTAGCTGCTTGAGAGGTAAGAGGGAGAAACAAAAACTGTTAAAATCTCAATACAGTATAACCACTTGACAACTAAATTTGAGATTAGTAAGGCTTAAATATGAATTCAAAAATAGATTGATGTAAATCAGTCTGAGTATTACAGTATATAAAACAAACAGGATGAGTCAATACGAAAAAATAATTGAACGTTAAATTGCATCAATTGTTTTCGAAGGTAAGCAGGGGGCACACTATCTCTTCCTACACAACCTTAAAAAAGGACAACCCTAAACTAAGAAGCACGAATAAGAATGAAAAATATAAAGGTGTCAGCTGTCAGAGTCTTCAGTAGAAGAAACCTCAACCAAGAGTTATGTAGCATGAAGCCACACAAATCAGAAAAGGTCTGCACCTCAGGAAGTCCTAAGATGTATCTCTTGCCCTCACTATGTTACAGCATAAGATATTATTGTGCATTCAAGGTAAATCACGTGATCAGATTCGGTAACTTTCCACAATCCAGGCACAAT
Source organism: Lissotriton helveticus (assembly GCF_964261635.1). Lineage (NCBI taxonomy): Eukaryota > Metazoa > Chordata > Amphibia > Caudata > Salamandridae > Lissotriton > Lissotriton helveticus. The sequence continues at coordinate 317,693,170 of NC_136059.1, read as the reverse complement.
TGTTCTACTGCCACCATCTTTCCCACATCGACAAGTTGCTACTGCATTTGTCCTTGGTCATTCTTCTCCTCCTCCATGGAAACTCATCTCCTTGCTTGTTACTGCATTTCTCCTTGCAAAAATCCATCTTCTCATACCTTGTTATCTCACTAAAACCCCTTCTTTTCTAACTAATGAGGCTTTATCCACAGCTGCAGTGGAAACAAATAAACAAGCAAACACATTATACATTGAAGGTTAAATAAAATAAAAAGTTAGTCTAGAAGCTTGAGCTTATTCGGAAAACAGCTTGAGGCCTTAAAATCATGTCAACTATCTAGGGCACAGGGTTACAAATGCGTGCACATTTCAAGCACATAAAAATACAGTTTCTTTCACAGTAGACCGCAGATATATTTCTCTTTAACAAATGGAAGCTTTAGAAATTGCCGAACAATGCACAAATGTATTCGATAGCTTGCCCTTAAAGTGGCTTGCTTAGAATTTTTGACATCACTGCAAAAGTTTCTGGTTTTGTAAAATGTATTACCTTTAAACTACATGTCCTCCTTTGCACCAAGCTTGAACTTCCTATCGGTTCTTGTGTTCATATAATACTGAATAGTGAATCGCATACTTTAACAATAACTCTTACTTACATGAAATACGAAAAGCAATACTTTTGATAGTATATTGTCTGTCACCAAGGAAGAGCGGAGACTGCTAACCATTGAAAGATGTCTTTCCATTCAACCGAAGCGATCTAACCTGCAACAATGTTATATACATGTGTTCTTGTCTTTTATATTAGTGCGTGTTTCTCGCAAGTTTTTAGGGCTTTCCTGTGAGGCTTCTTTTTGTGGAGATGCTCCTAGACTCTCTGGGAGACTTTTTACAGCCCTTCTTGTCTCTGACAGTTGTAACTACTGCTGCATCTGTTGCCCCATATTTTCCTTGTTGAAGCTTTATTTGTACAGATTTCTACTACATCTGTATGCAGATGCTCTTTGGATATTGAGCCTCGTCTGAGTTTCATGAACTGCTCTTTATGGGGAGTTTGACTACTTAATTTAATTTTTAACTTAATGCTCCTGTGATCTCACTTTTTTCTTGAATTCTGTATTGTTTCTATTAACTTTTGATTCTGGACCATTATTTAGAATGTGGACTAGTTCCTTTATGGAACACGCTTATCATTTTGAATCATTATTGATTCTAACCTATTTCTTTCTTGATACATTTCTGTAAATTGACTTATCTGATTTTCTAATTGAATAAAGAAAAAAATAATTGTGCTAATCTTTTTAAGAGAATAAAGGTTTTCGAAACCAATTCAAAACTCTCATTAATGACTGAACTTAAGAACTGGTAAATGTCAATTGATATGATTTGATTTAGCTTCCAATAAAAAATGGTGGCAAATTCTGTCTGCTAGAAGAGGAATTTGGTGTGGGATTGGAGCCTATTCTTGTAAGTCACAGGTTGAACTGGTAAATTCCACCCTTGTCCGCACTATCACACTCCTGCACCTATAACCCCAGCCAGTGGCGGCTCGCAGAGGGAGTGCTGTGGGGTGTTGGGGTGGGGGGCAGAGAGGGGGGGCAGTGGAGTCGGACATACGACGGCCAGAAGTAAAGTAAGTAAATAAATATATAAAACTATTTACCTTGCGCTCGCTGCATGGCCAACTTGGCGATTCAGCGAGCGCAAGGTAAATAGTTTTATTTATTTATGTACTTACTTTACTCCTGGCCATCGTACGTTCGACTCCACTACCCCTCCCCTGCCCCGCTCCACCACCCGCAACACTCCCTCTCCGAGCTGCCACTGACCCCAGCTGTTCTTTTACTCCATAGCCACTCATCCTCCACCCCATTCAGACCCAAGTTCTCTATTGCTTAGAACAGCCCTGCCTCCTTTCCTTGAAAACTGACATTCCAGGGAGAACTTGGCAATGAATGGAAACTGCGGGTGAGAAAGGTTAATTTGCGGGTTGCAGGTGTACACATTTGAATGTGGGGGACACTCACAATTTGTGTGTAGGGATCTCTGAACAAGTCGAGTTCTATGAAGATATTACATGCCAGGTCTAAACTACCTGGTACAAGAGGGGGTGGTGATGGACGGAGCATCTGAACCAATCAAACACTCACACCCAGTCAACAGATCTGGGTTTAATCCATCACCGTTCTTTAGCCCACTCTGCCACCCCAGTTCAGACATGGCCATATGCAAATCAGTCTGACCCTGTGCCTCATGGGAACAGTCCAGCCCGAACTACCAAGCCATGCCTTCCCTGGACCGGAAACAAGCTTCCGAGGACCGGTTTCTGGCATTTCAGCCGTCTTCAGCCCGGCTTGCTTGAATCCAGTGGAAAAGTGAGCAAGGGACTCACGTCTGAGCATACCCTGCCAACTTATGGCGAACAAAGTGGTACAAGAGGGGGTGGTGATGGACGGAGCATCTGAACCAATCAAACACTCACACTCAGTCAACGGATCTGGGTTTAATCCATCACCGTTCTTTAGCCCACTCTGCCACCCCAGTTCAGACATGGCCATATGCAAATCAATCTGACCCTGTGCCTCATGGGAACAGTCCAGCCCGAACTACCAAGCCATGCCTTCCCTGGACCGGAAACAAGCTTCCGAGGACCGGTTTCTGGCATTTCAGCCGTCTTCAGCCCGGCTTGCTTGAATCCAGTGGAAAAGTGAGCAAGGGACTCACGTCTGAGCATACCCTGCCAACTTATGGCGAACAAAGTGGTACAAGAGGGGGTGGTGATGGACGGAGCATCTGAACCAATCAAACACTCACACCCAGTCAACAGATCTGGGTTTAATCCATCACCGTTCTTTAGCCCACTCTGCCACCCCAGTTCAGACATGGCCATATGCAAATCAGTCTGACCCTGTGCCTCATGGGAACAGTCCAGCCCGAACTGCCAAGCCATGCCTTCCCTGGACCGGAAACAAGCTTCCGAGGACCGGTTTCTGGCATTTCAGCCGTCTTCAGCCCGGCTTGCTTGAATCCAGTGGCAAAGTGAGCAAGGGACTCACGTCTGAGCATACCCTGCCAACTTATGGCGAACAAAGTGGTACAAGAGGGGGTGGTTATGGACGGAGCATCTGAACCAATCAAACACTCTCACCCAGTCAACAGATCTGGGTTTAATCCATCACCGTTCTTTAGCCCACTCTGCCACCCCAGTTCAGACACTCCCAACATTTTTGCTACTTTGATTTTTTTACTTCTTTGGAACAGTGAACTATATGTCTTTCAAGCAAAAACACATCCCAAATGTATTACATCTTTTACATTATGGTAATCTGTATATGATCTAAGAGTAGCTCATGCAGTCTTGTTTTTTGCTAACTTTCTAATGTTAGAAATTCAGAACCATGAGCACCTGTGTACATTCTAAAACAAGCCTTGGTACAGCTAATAAATATCAGATCCGCTGCCAGACTTTTGGCTTTGTCAGTGCTTACTTTCTTTTGATATGTTTTTGTAAAAGTTTGAAGAATTACTGACCTATAAAAAACATTGGCTCCAAGCAAAAATGCTGTTGTCATAGAAGTCCCTTGCAGTAAAGACAACCACCATACCTGAAGATGTGCTCCTTGTGAATGAGTAGAATGCCTTCACACACGGTGAAGTTAGCTAACAGCTGAATCTGTTGTATGCAGTAGTGGGTAGTTATAGTTGGGACTATGTTTCAATAGGAAATCGATTTTTTAGTTTGCTAATAAGAGGAATCTTCACAAAACTTTCCAAAAGTCTCTTCCACCTCAGCTCCTTCCTGGACAGTTTCATGGTGTTGTGTCAAGCTGGGGCTGAAAAGAAGGAGGGTCCCAAAACACATTGTCCCCATGTAACTTTTCTGTAGGAAAATTAAACAGCGATACAGAAAAAAATGGCTTAATGGAATGACACCACATTTGGCAGAAAGTTATATCTCTACCTAGAAAGCATGCTTTTTGTGAGTTGGTGTAAATCCATTCAGTAGCTTTTTTTAGAAATTAGTGTTCAAAATGTATTTATATTTCAGACCGACAGATCAAAACATTAAATCTGATGTGCTGCCGTCAACATCAACAAAGATATTGCATCAGCCATTAAAGGACTCAGGGATGGCAGAGATAGCGGGCGCGTCAGGTGAAAAGCCAGGACTTTCCACCACTTGTATATAATTTGAGCACTAAGTCTACTTTCGGTTGTCATTTGAAACAAACTTTCTGATCCCTGTGCTGCTCTAATTATTGAACCTGACCCTGTCCTACTTTTTTCTATATAATCAAATATATAAGCAATTATTATATATAAAGTATTTGAATCTTTGTCTCCTTATTTGCTTGCTCGGGTAATGCTTTTTGCATACTACAATAATTGTCTTTCTGAATGTTACCTGTTGGGATATTGTATTTTTATACACCTTTGAACCCTAATCCCGACTTGGTTTATGGGTCACACTCCTGTGTTCTTTACAAGTGATAATATTCAGGATACTGAACAATCAATTCTTCTTAATCTGAGTTTATTGTTCAGAGAAAACCCAAACGACATCCTTGCCAGACACAGCTGGAGCCAACTGTCAACTGTGCCACTGCACATGACATCACCTTAGAACGAAAGGTACATCACAGAGATGTGCCATCCCAGCCTAGCTGGAAGAGCCTAATTACAATATAATACATCTCCCCACTAAAACAAAATAAAACAAAGTAAAACTCAAGTGAAAGGCAAAAATAGAATGAAAAAGAAAAGGATCAAGAAGGAAGAAGAAATAAAGAACAAAAGAAAGTAAAGTGCATGTAAAATGCAAGCAACATAGTCACTCAAATATGCAGGAGCTCTTCTTTCCCCAGCCTCCCTCAAGACCCGAGATGAGCCCATCGACCCATCTCCCTCTCTGGCAACCACAAGTTCACCGTCAGACCCAGCACCCTCATCAAATGGCAAACCAACATCAGACTGTCCCCTTGAAAATTCACCATCACTCATCAACAGCCACGGTGAACACAAGTAGTAAAAGCTGATACCCTTAATCCCCATTCATGACCGGAAAAGTGACAGCTACCCCCCAGGGACCCCCCAGGCCCCCTCAGTGTGGCAGGAAAAGCTGCGTGGTTTGCCCGGAAAAGTTTGGCAGGAAAAAGTGCGTGTCCGGAAAAAGCTGCGTGTCCTTAAAAGTCACAGACCTCAAGTCCCTGGAAATACAAAAGGTGGGCGTGCAGGGGGGCGGTGCTTCTTTTGGAGTCCTCGGCGAACCATAGCCCTATGACGCGTGTATGACATTGTTGTGGAGTAGAGGGTACGCCCTTTTTTTGGGGGCTGTTTAGGATACATATAAGGCCTCCTTAGGAGTATTGTACAGCAACCGGAATCCTGAATACGCCGCAGTTCCCACAGCAAGAAAAAAGAAAAAGGAATGAAGCGATACAACCCCGTCGTGAAAGGCCCTATGTGGGGTGGGTCCCAGACCACTATCAATAGATATTACAGCTGTTTGCCACCCGGGGTGGTGGATGAGAATGCTCAACAAGAATCATCTGGGGATCAAGGCTGCGACGTTACTGGTTTTGACGCTGACCTGCGTCGGAGTATGGAAACCCCTCGGCCCAAGGCTTGTGACTATTGTATATCCCCTATTAAGGGCGATAGCAGCGGGAGTGAAGACTCTTGTAATGACAGCGCGTCTGAGGGATTCGAATTTGTGGAGTTGGACAGCTTGGGAGATCCGGTAGTTCTGCCTGTTACCCCCATCTATGAAGACCTTGGTTTTCAGGAGGATGCGAATCCCGAGAAGGACGTTGTGCAGCCGTCGGGTACACCAGTCGAAGATGCTGGGTTTTCGGAGGACATTAGCAACTCTCAGGATTTCAGAGCGGCCGTCGAGGGATGCGCCTACGGCATAACCGCTGTAAAAAAAGCGGTAGAACATCCTAAAACACCAGTCTATGAAGGCATGGATCTTCGTGAGCGGACGGCTGTTGAGAAGGTCGTTCTGCAACAACCTGGCACAAGCACCGAAGATGATGGGGGTTCGCAGGACATTAGCGACTCTCAAGATTTCAGAGCGGACGTAGAGAGCTCTGAAATCTTGAGAGTCGCTAATGTCCTGCGAAGCGTCGAAGACGATGGGGCTTTGCAGGACATTAACGACTCTCAGGATTTCAGAGCGAGCGCCGAGAGCTGTGAAAATGCGGAGGTTAGTAAGAAAACTGTTATGCATCGTCTGGTACGTAGTGTTGTATTTTATTTCTCCAGCTAAACTAATGATCCGTCAATCTTTCTTCTTTTACCCCTAGGGCGTAACCCCAAAAAGAACTAAGGTCGGGGAGTCTCCTACAAAAACGGACAGCATGAATTTTTACTGTCTATGTTGTGCAAACCAGGCTGAAAGTTCCATAAGTCAAAGTGCTGATGCTCCTGAGAAGCGGATCGTCGTCTCTAAGAGAGACGTTGTTGTAAAAGAAGTTATTGCAATAACATACGACGATTTGAAGTCTGTTAAAGGTTTCGTAGTGGCAGTGGTGCAAACGTGTGTCAAACATGACTATTACGATCTTTGTTACGGACATAAGGCGGATGATCCTCAGCAGGACGCGCACGATTGTCTGCTCGATGCATACAGAGACAGGGTAACCCGTTATATATGTAGTGCGTTAGACCCTCACCGGATGTATAAACTGCTAAGGGTAGTTTACGGGTTGTCGTATGAAAAGAAATATGTTCACCCTTCTATGGTTAAGATCATCACAGCGACACTCGAGGAAGCCCAACACGACCCCCATCCCGATTTAAAACTGCTGACTATGCGGGCTGTGTGTACGGTTAAGGATAGAAAGATGATAGAAAGACTCATAGAAAGACGGGCGTGTAAGCTGTATAAAAAAAATATAAGAATAAGGCCGATAGCTCCTCGAAGACTATTTTAAATAAATAATGTCACACCTAAAGTACCCTGATAGCGTGTTTTTAGAATGAATGAAGTAGTACAATGTTACACAGCGAGGTGACTATGGTTTAAGCAGTTCTTACACCGTTTACTGTGAAAATGTAAAATACCTTCTGTTTATGATTTGTTAAGATTCACTATTTTTTAATAAAATGTCCTTACGCAGAACAAGTGTCATTCATTGGCTGTGGTGTAGCTGTTGATATCATGCCGGGGGAGCGGTTAAGAAAACTTTATTACGATACGGGCGGGGTGGGTGGCTTGGGAAGCGCCGAAGCTCTGTATAGAAGGGCTGTAGCTGAAAACAAGCATGTAACAAGAGCCCAGGTCAAGACGTGGCTTTCAGGAGAAGAGGCGTATTCCCTCCATAAACCAGCCAGAAGACGTTTTAAGAGACGTCCAACAATCGTTAATGCACAATTAGATTATCAGTGGCAGGCTGATATCATAAGCCTTCAAGATATAGCAAAACATAACAACGGAGCCCAGTATATATTAACAGTCATAGACGTATTGTCCAAGTACGCCTACGCAGAAGCGTTACACGATAAAAGTGGTACGAGTGTCACGGCCGCTTTTAAAGACATCTTCGCTAGGGGCCGAATTCCTCAAAAACTACAAACAGACGCCGGCAAAGAATTCTTAAACAAGACATTTCAGAAATTATTAAACCATCATGGTGTTCAACATTTTGTGACACACACGGAGGTAAAAGCTGCTGTTGTAGAACGGTTTAACAGAACTTTAAAGTCTAAGATGTGGAGGTACTTTACGGCCAACAACACCTACAGATACGTGGATGTTCTTAAGGCTTTTTTAGATGTATATAATGCCAGTTATCACCGGACCATCAAAACAGCCCCAGCAGAGGTGACTCCTAGTAATGTTTTAACTGTATGGAGAACGGTGTACGGGCGCAATTTTGCTACAAAGGTCAAGAAGCCTATTTTTAAAAAAGGAGAGCACGTCAGGATTTCAAAATTGAAAGGCGTCTTCACGAAGGGCTACCAGCAGACATTTAGCGACAAGATATTTATAGTGGAAAGTGTGGAGCTCAAAAAAGGCCTGTATATTTACAGGTTAAAGGACTACGCTGGGGAAGAGGTATCGGGTATCTTCTACAAGGAGGAGCTACAATCGGTCCCTGATGAGCCGAACCGTGTGTATAGGGTTGAAAAGGTCCTGAAAAGGCGGGGTCGAGGGGTTAACAGTCAGACATATGTCAAATGGAGGGGCTGGCCTGAGAAATTTAACAGTTGGGTGTTGGCCAGCTCTCTGAAGGGCGTGTGAGCTAAGGCCCTGTTACAAGCAGCTGAGAAGATGGAGACGAAGCCCTTTTATATCACCTTGCCGTCCAACTCTTCAAAGGTCATGTTCCCCGACAACCAGATTTCTAACTACATCGTAAAATTGGCAAAGCCGGTGGACCTGAAAGGGGATTGGGAGGTGGCCCTAACAGAAATACAATACCCTAGAACCTGGAATACCTTGACATCGAGCGAAGCAAAGTTTTTCATAAAGCGTGAGGACAATGTGAACATGCACTCCGGCATCCCGTTTGGCTACTACCCATCAGTTGCAAGTGTTGTCGACGCCATCAACAAATCCATAGCCGGCCTCGAAGGATATGCGAATATTCAGCTGACGCTCGATCATGTCAGAAGGAAGGTGTTTCCTAAAGCCCCGACTCGAGGCACTTCGTTTAACTGCACCGGTAAATTAAAAAGGATTTTAGGCACAGTGATGAATGCGGCTTCGAAGGGCCTGGCGGAACAGGATCAATCTTGTCCCGATATTAACGGCGGGTTCTATACGCTCTATGTATATAGCGATATAGTAGAGGCCCAGAGGATCGGCGATAGCTACTCGCCGCTGTTAAGATGGGTCCAGGTACAAGGTGAAAATAATGGGATGGTCAATATCCAGTTTCATAAACCCGACTACGTCGCAGTTTCTAAAAATCATTTTGACACTATTTCAATTATGATCTACGATGATCAGTCTGAGCCGGTTGGGTTTACATACGGGAAAGTTATTGTCAAGCTTCATTTAAGACCGAGAGGCGACAGCGGCTATTAAGCAGACATCATGGTGGTCGTGAAAACATACGGTGACCCTTCTATGTACCGGGACTATTACAGAAACCAAGCCGGCTATGGAGGGCCGCCGTACTTTCAAGGATCACCGGTTATGTACGGGGCTGGTTTAGGGGGATTCTTCAGGAGTCTGTTTGGAAGAGCTATGCCGTTCCTGAGAAGAGGCTATGAAATTGCAAAAACGCATATTAAGACGGCAGCTACTAGCATTGCCGGGGATGTGGTCGGTTCTGTTACATCGGCAGTTGCAGAGCGCATGAACAAGCAGCCGCAAGAAGGATCGGGGCTGGTGTACGCCCCGCGTACGCGTGTTAAAAGGAAGCGTCGTGCTTCGAGCCGCAGGGGCCCACCGCCCCCCTATAAAAAAAGAAGGAGCTCTTCAAAACGTCCTCAGAAAAGAAGAGCTCCAAGACGGAAGAGAGCTGTGAAGAAGAAGAGAGCCGCCTCTAAAGTGAATATTTTTTTAAAAGCCTCGTAAACTAAACCATGGCCTTTGTACATTGCGCATCTGGCGAGTGCGCCAAATCAGAGTTAGACCTCTTCACTCTAAAGCCAACGCAGACAAGCATCGAAAACAGCTTCCTCACGGAGGTATCGCCTTTAGCCGCATTGACGCCTCTGGCCCCTATAGAGTTTTATGTGTCGGGGTCCACGGATATGTATTTGGATCTCAACAACACGCTGCTGCATCTTGTGTGTAAAATCACGAAAGCGGATGGGTCCGACATCGCAGCAGCCGCTAAAGTGGCGACAATCGCTTACCCCATAGCTACAATGTTTAATCAGGTGGACATCACCCTGGGTGATCGGCTCATCACGCAGAACGACAACATGTACGCCTACAGAGCCTACCTCGAGAGTATTCTAAACTACAGCAGCGACGCCCTTGACACACAGCTTTCAACGGGTCTCTTCTACAGGGATTCACACGCCCAGTTTGAAGTCACGGCTCTGGACGGCGCCAATAAGGGTATTGTAAAAAGGGCGGGGCTGGCAGCAGGCAGACGCAACTTTGACCTTCTGGGACGCATACATTCAGACCTATTCTTCCAAGATAAACTGCTCATCAACGGAATCGATCTTAAGATCAAGCTCACCCCTAACAAGGACTCATTCTGCCTCATCAATGGGGATGCGGAACAGTACAAACTGGACATACTGGCAGCAAGTCTGTTTGTAAAGAGAGTGAAAGTATCTCCGAGCGTCAGGCTAGCGCACGCCGACGCTTTACAAATATCAAACGCCAAGTACGCTGTGGAAAGAGTAGCTCTGATGGTATTCAGTATCCCAGCAGGTACCCGCTTAACACAGCAGCAGAACCTATTTCTTGGGCAACTATCCAAACTTATCATCATCGGCTTTGTGGACAATACAGCCTTTAGCGGTACCTATGCCTCAAACCCCTTCAATTTTAAACACTATGGCATCAACTACGCCGCCTTGGTCCACGAGGGCAATGTGATTCCCGCAAAACCCTACACTCCCAGTTTTGTAACCTCCAACTACGTCAGGGAATATCAGGGGTTGGTTTCGATAACAGGGAAGCACCAGAGGGACTGCGGCGTAGCCGTGTCACGCAAAGGCTATGGGGCTGGATACACGCTGTTCGCATTCGACCTGACCCCCGACCTGGAAGACGGCGATCACTACAACCTGGTCAAAAACGGAAATCTAAAAGCTGAAATACGATTCAGTAATCCTCTACCTACGAATGTGAACATGGTCGTATTCTCGGTATTCGACAGCATCATCCAGATCAACCACGCCAGACAGATTTTGTTTGACTATCTTTAAAACATTTGTGAAATGGACACTGTGCAGATCCAGGACATCTTAAGCAGGCATAAACACGCTAGGAAATACTTTTTAGGTGTTTTCCCCAGCGACGGGTTACCTGCTGAAATAGGGGTAGAAAGACCCCGCACCTTGGTATTTAACACTGATCCGCATTACAAGGGTGGAACACACTGGGCGGCCGTGTTTATAGAGAATGATCAGGTTATAGCGTTTGACAGTACAGCAGAGTTCCCAGAACACCGTCTATATACACAACCCATATTCAAGTTTGTAAAAAAAGTTGCAGAGCGTGTGGTGTATAATAAGGTGCGGGTACAGGATACTACAGCCATGACATGCGGGGAACACTGTATTTATTTTATCAGTAAAATGTCAGAGGGTGTTTCGTTTAGAAATTTCTTAAATTTATATTCGAGGGACCTTGTTAACAATGACAGTATAGTGGGGAGGAGCCTAGCCCGAGAGCGTGATGGTCGCCTTTTAGCTCGGCTCCGTCGGCCCTCCGGCCAACCTCGAATATCCTGTACTTTATCCTGTACTGCGACGATACTTCACTACAGCTATTGGAATTTAACGATCTACTCCTACTCACCGTCTGGTCCGGAAGCTCCTGCGTGCCGTGGGCCCGCAGTTGTGTCCTCGAGCAGATTGGGGCCTCCGGGTGTTCGAGACCGGGACCTCGCCTGTGGGACCCGACCGGCGGTGCTGAGATTGCCGGCCCCGGCCGAGAGAGTGAGCCACTGGTGGGAGCCGTTGTGTGTATACCCCGGTGATCCTGAACCGGCCCCGATTTGTGGACCGTGCGGCTGGAGGGGGACGAGATGTGTTGGGGCTGACTGTGTGGAGGGGTCCCTTCGCCTTTGTTCTGTCCGGCGGCCCTGGAACCTGCGCCTGGCTCTCGCTTGTGGGGCCCGCCGCTGTTCGTACGGGCCCCCCCCCCCCCAGCGTGAGTCTACCCTTTCTGTGCCAGTGGGACCGTTGTTGGGAACCTCTGGAGTTCTGTAAAGTCCTACATTTGGGAACCGTTTGGAGGCCCACGGTGGAGTGCGGGGCGGCGAAACTCACAAGATGGCTATCGGCAGCGTGGGGGGTGCTCCGCCTTGCACCGAAGAACTTTGCTGGCCGGACTGCACGGGGGTCTGGGCGTGTGCTCGTGAACCCACGCTCGGAGATGTCCTAGACGCCCTGAGGTCCTTATACGCTGTCTTGGCTCCCGGTGCTTCCACCGACTCCATACGGCCCGCCGCCATTTTGGGTCGACGCTCTTTCATGCACCCCTATCGGCCTGCTGCCTCCATTGTTTTGCCCCCTCTGGCTGCGCCAAGAGTTGCTGCCGCTGTTCTTCGGCCGCTTGATGGGCCAGTGGCTTTTGAACCTCCGGTCTTTCACCGCCCGGAATTCAATGACTTGCACACGACGCAGAGACCTGCTCCTTCCCGGGTAGTTGGAGACTGTGGTGGACTGCTGTTTGCTCCCGCTTCGATGGATTCATGTCTTTGTCCTGGAGGGGTGCCTTTGCATTGTCGAATTGCGAGACTGGACACCTGCTTATTTTTGCCTGCCCTGTTGTTGCTGCTACAATTGACTTGTTTCATTGATTTTTTATATCCCAGTAGCTTGGTGGCTCTTCCTAATCTGCGTCACTGCCGTAACCCTAGTCAGCATTACGATTATTCTGTATTGGATGGTCTGCTCCATGTTGTCCTTTATTGGGTTGGTTTCGTGGTCAGGAAGGGCTGGGGGTAAGTTGCACAACATCGATAGACTGCTGGTTTACCTGTCCGTCGTACTGTCGCTTGTATTCTCGATATTGTGAGATTGTACAAAAGAATATTCCCCCTCCCCCCCCACTGCGGGTTATTGATGTATGTGAAGGTGTAATATTGATCTGGTAGATATTCATTTGATGGTCGGGGGAGGGCCGCAGCCGAGTGTATTTGTTCGTATCCTCTGGCTCCTCCCTCCCGTATAATTTTTTTGTTTCATGTTCCTTCCTTTCCGTTCTTTTTGTCTCCTTATTCTTCTTTTTGTCTTTACTATATTTCGGGTTTCGGATTAGGGCGACAGGCACGCTGTTTGGAGGGTAGGCCGTAGCCTTCTGCAGGGGTGCGGGGTGGGACGGGTGGGCGGGGTCTTTCAGATGTTTATTTTCTTGGTTCTATGGCCCTTTTCTATCCCTTTATAGAGGTGCCGCTTCTGTCCTCGCTTCTCTGGCATGAGTGGGTTGGAGTCTGTCGCTATGCCACTTTTATCAGTTTTGATGTTTTTCGTCGCGACTTCCATACCCTTCCTCTCGCCAGCTTTTTACTTTCCTCTGTGTTATTAGCCGTGAGTTGCTTGGCTCAGGGTGGCGCCCTTCTTGCACATTATGTTTTTCCTTTTATTTTCTTCCTTTTTGCTCCTCTTTTTTCCCTTCTTCCCAGTTTTGGTCCTTATTGGATCCTCTCCCTCAGTTCCCCCCTATTTTTCCCCCTCTTCCCCCCCCCCCTTCTTCCCACCCCCCCCTTTTTTTCCCCAGGCTAGTATGGCGGGTTGGTTGAGTTCGTGCAGTTTATCCGCTCCCCTTGCGTTAGTTAGCGTATCATTGGGTGGGGGGCATGAGATGCTGGTAGTATTTGTACGCTTATCATATATTTTGCATTTGTTTTATGTTATGATGACCTCGTGTCTTCGCATCTTCCCCCCCCCTCCTTTCATTTTGACGAGGGTGTATTCTTGTACATCGGACTCTCCCGTATTCTCCACGACCCTGCCATGAGCCTTGTCCCCTTATTATAAAATGGACCTTCATTGTTCCTGAGGCTGGGCCGTTAAAGTCACGTGTCCTTTTTCAGTGATGTTTTATATATGTTTGCTTGCCTGCCGACTGGCCTTGTGTTGATTATTTCGACTTTTGATCGCTTTTTGACTTGGAGCCGGCCGAATTGGTTGTAGGCCCACGAATGTATATCATATTGCTGCAAATAAAGGTTTTAAAAAAAAAAAAAAAAAACAATGACAGTATAGTTGTGAAATATGTAAAAGAAAACACAAGGGTGTCGGTCAGACCTGTGAAAACCGAATATGTTGCTTGTCAAAATTGTAAGAGCTTATAACTTGTGTTTTTAATGATGAACATTTAAAAATAAAAACAATATTTTTTTAAAAATCAGGCATTCGGTCTCTGTATTTGTATTGCTTATACATGCACCATAATTTAGAAACAAAAAGTTTTTAAAAATAGGAGCGGGAGACGGTATGAAAAGTTATAAAAGTGATTATTACAAACAGGACTGTAGGTTGAACATTACAATGATAAACTCTGGCGAATAAACATATGAAGAGAAATCAGACACGCATATACACATAAACTGTACATTTTTATTTTAAAAAACCATTAAGTCTGAATCCAAGTAGGGGTTTTGGACAAATTCTTTTTTGCCGTACAGTCGGCACCATGGGGGTACTCCACGCGGGGGATAGCAGAGGTGCGTCCGAGCCTGCAGGCGATGGAGGGAGGGGTGTCTTTAATTGTTCAAGCAGACGCCGGTGCTCGTTATTGCCTACCAGCGTGGATGGGATGTTGAGTTCCGCAGCGGCTCGTAGAAACTGCTCCCAGCCGCGTGGGGTATTTTGAGGCGTCAGGATTCTGGGGTGTGTGAGACCTTTGACTAGATCGTACATGTGCGAACCTGCAATCGGATGGCCCTTGTAGAGAAATTCTCCTCGATCATTCCAGGATGTTAGGTCTTTAGAAGCTGATAGTTTACTCATCAACATTTGCGCTGCCCCTCGATGCCTTTGACTTATATTTTGCAAGAGGTCTTCCACAAAGGTATCTGAGGGTGGCTCAGAGTCCGGCGGATCTTGTAGGGGTTGAGGGGCATTCGTAGGGGCTGCTGGCTGCTCAGAGTCCTGGCTGTATAGAGTTATTTATTTATTTATTTAATTTATATAGCGCGTTATAACCACCGGGGTCTCTAAGCGCTGTTTGTCCAGCATTACGTAGTGGGGGTTCGGCCTTTACTTGATATTACCACAGCGCCTACAGGCTACACCATGCTTCCCTAAACAGAGTGGTTTTTAATTTTTTCCTGAAGGATAACAGGTTACATTCCTTCCTTAGTTCTGGGGCCAATTTATTCCATAGAGCAGGAAGCGTTTTGGAGAAAGCGCGCCCTCCCACCGTGGCCAGTTTAAAACGGGATTGGGACAAGAGGGTCGCATCCGATGAACGCAAAGTCCTGCTCGGTGTATAAAGGGACAGGCGAGATTTCAGGTATCTCGGTGCATTACCATACAACACCTTATGTACGATGCACAAACCTTTAAAAACAACCCTCTGCCGAATCGGGAGCCAATGTAGCTCCTGCATCAGTGGGGAAGAGTGGGCAGTTCTAGGTTTTTTATAGATCAGCCGGGCTGCATCGTTCATAACCCCCTGTAACATATCCAACAGCCGTTGAGGTAGGCCAATATACAGGGAGTTACCGTAGTCTAGCCTAGCCAGAATTGTGGCTGAGACCACGTGTCTCATGGTGGAAAAAGAGAGTAAAGGAGAGATCTTCCTCAATTGTCGCAGCAGGCCGATACAAGTGCCCACTACCGTGGTGACTTGTTTCTTCATGGAGAGTTTATCATCCACGTATAGACCCAGGCTTTTTACTGCAGACGCCGGCTCCGGCGACGCACCCAGCTCCACAGGCCAAAATCTCTCACTCCAAGGGTTGCCCGTGATGGAAATAGGCAGCACTTCCGTCTTGTCCGGGTTAATTTTTAAAGAATTCTCGGACATCCAGTTAGTGGTGGCTTTAAGTATGTCCTGCAACCTGGTGGACGCTCCCGGACCATCATCCAGCCGGATGATTATCTGGGTGTCATCAGCATAGTTGTACACTAAGCAGTCCATCCTGTTCAGGAATGCAATTAGAGGCTGCAAGTATACATTAAAGAGTAGGGGTGAAAGGGCAGAGCCCTGTGGAACCCCACAAGTAATAGGGGAGGAAGTGGAAAGCAAATCCCCCAACTGTACTCTCTGTGTCCTGCCCTGCAGGAATGATGTGAGCCATGCATGCGCTGTACCCCTGATACCAAAGGACCTCAACCGCGACAGTAGTTGTTCATGACACACAGTATCAAAAGCCGCGGAGAGATCCAATAGTACCAGGGCGCTTGGTGTTTTTATATCGGCGCGACTCCTCAGTTCATCCAGAATAGAGAGCATAACTAGTTCCGTGCTATGATTAGCACGGAACCCTGCCTGGTTGGGCTCCAGCAGGTTATTGCTCTCCAGATGTCCCGAGAGCAGCGCCAGCACATGCTGCTCAATTACTTTAGCCAAAAAAGGCAGCTGGGAGATGGGTCGAAAATTCTTTAGACACTTCGTGTCTGATCCAGGTTTCTTTATTAAAGGGATCAGACGAGCCTCTTTAAAAGCTAGAGGCACCTGTCCTGTGAGAAGAGAAGCGTTCAGCAGATGTAAAACTTCATTCTCAATGCCTGGCAATGCCAGTTTGAACACATCCAGCGGGCAAAGATCGACCTTAGAGCCAGATTTAACTCGATCCATGATCGTGCGTAGCTTCTGTTTTGCCATTGGAATGAACTCAACCAGCGGTATAATGTCCGATGAGATGGAGAGATCGGGTGGGCAGGGACAATCGAGGGGTGTAGTTGCGGCAATTTCTCCCAGAATATTGGAGATCTTATTCACAAAAAAGTCCTGGAACCTCTGACAGTCCACCTGGGCGAACTCAGTGCTTTGCTCTTTGTTTGTCCTGAGCTCAGCAAGGACCCGAAAGATTTCCTTCTGCGGATTTCTAGCCGCAACTATTCTCTCCTCAAAGAAAATAGCCTTCCTAGATTGAATGGCTAATTTATACGTCGACAAGGAAGAAATATATTCTTTCTTGGCAATGACGTCATACTCCTTCCGCCATGCTCGTTCCTTCCTCGTCACCGCACGTTTCAAATCCCGTAGGGTGTCATTATACCACGGAGCACCGGCTCCTCTCTCCACCTTCTTCATCCTCCGAAGGGGTGCCACCAAGTCAATGGCTCTCCCCAGTCTCTGCTGAAATTGTCCGCAAAGAACATCGATATTACCCTCCTGCTCCATCACTGGGCCTAACAAGTTAGCTTGTTTTTCTCGGTATTCCACTGTTTGTAGTAGCTTAAAAAGTTTTTAAGACTGTTGGTGTAAAGATTGGCCTTGTCGTAGGGGTTTAGATCAGACCGATTCAATATAGCCTTAATTTCAGCATCCAGTCGTAGAGTCTCATTTCTGCGTATATCCCATACATTGTCCGCGGAAGAGCCCAGCTGTTCTATTTGTTGTTTAGGAACCAAATACATTTTTGCGGCGTGCTCCATCAGCGTGTCGGGAGGAGGCTTGTGATTACCGGTATAGCTATACGCAGCAAAGCGCCTATAAACCCACCAGACTGTTTCACCAGCTTCTTCTTGGTAATGAGTGAGGCCCTTTTATTACTGAGCTTCTTGATAAGACCCCTCTTCTTCTTCAGAACCTGTAATTGACTCCTTGAGATAGGTACGTTGCCTTTTAGGGTGTTTAGGGCTATTTCAGCAATGGCAGACACTAAGTCCTCAGAAGCAGCGCACAGGATGGCCTTTCTGTGTTGGGGGTTGGCTGTAACCAGCATTTTCAGGAGAGCTAAATTTCGTTGTAGACGGGCTGACATGGTCAACACCTTGTATTATAAGGTCCTGGTTGTAAATGTCTCTAAAAGTCATCAAACCTACTTTTTATAGGCCCTGTTCTTGACCCTTGGCGTGTAAACGACGGGTAGCTCGGGGGGAAAAATATCAGCCCTCAATCTATAGTCTTCTAGAGTTTCATTTTTTAAGTCGACCAGTAGGTAACCGTGGGGTTTTGCTGTCGCGTCGTTAAAGGCTTCCATGAAGAAGTGGGTGTTTCCGGGGTACATTTGTTTAGCTATGACGGCTATTTGTTGTTTGTCACGAGGGTTTTTAAATAAAACAAGATACGAAGCGTTGAGAGCTATAGATCTGCTGTTCTTACCCTTGTAAAATAAGTTCTGCACAATATAACAGATACTTAGATTGCGATGATGTGAATATTGAGTAAAAGCTCTCTCTAGCTCCAGATGATCGCCCCCTTCACGCATAAGGTCATCGACAATTATCATGTTAACCTTGGTCGGGGGCAGTAACTCATCATCGTTGAGATTATCCGGTATACCCTCTATAAATCTGATATGGGGGAAACTGTGGGCCAGGGCTGTATAAAGCGGCTGCCAGCATGAATAAAGCCATACAATGTTATTAGGGGTCTGGGATAGAACAGATGCAGAGTTTTCTAAGAGCTTTTTTATAAAGTAGCTCTTACCGCAGTTTGAGGGCCCTGCTAACACGCAGGAGAATGGATGTTGTAATCTGGTGTCCATGTTAGGGGCGGGTTTGTCTCTCTAATGGGGTCTAATAGCCGTACGGCAGCGTTTTATAGCCGGGGGTCAAGACCCTTTTATCAAAAACAACGCGTAAGGTTTTATGTAAGGGCTGTGTTGTAATTTCCCACTTCTTTTTGGATCTGACTATGCACGGCTGCTTCACAACTATGGTTTTAGCATTTTCAGAAGCGGTTGATGTCGTGTATTCGTGCACCAGATTCTTTAGACTGTCGAAATTGATTTTTAGGGTATTGTTGACGTTTAGGGTTATGCCTTTGACCTTCCTACACACTTTGGGGTCGATCAGGATGGCGGACGGAAGAGCCACCGCGGCCCTGGAGTAGGCGGAAAAAGCCTTTTCCGTGTCCGCCTGCCGCGGATACTCCGTCCGCCATATCAGGATAGGAAAACGTGTCAAATTTCCGTCCGCGACGGAAAAACACGCTCCGCCGGCCAACTACACACGACCACGCGGCGGACGGAACACATCCAAACGCTCCGCCGTACGCACTGACGTCGAAGACCGTCCCCCAAATCAAGATGGCGGAAAACACACATAAAACCGCTGCGGAAAAACAACCTGTCTTAACACGGCGGAATCCCCACAGCGAACATAGGTGACACAGCCGAGATACCCACCGCAAGCTGACCACCACCATGGACCCGGCGCTACACGCTTTCCCGATGCTCTTCGCGATCCACCACGTCCTAGTCATGGCCTACTATGGACGACGACGCAGGTAAGGTACAAACCATTGGCTGTCTGGAGGGGAATACCAGCAAGGGACGTGACGTAGGGAGGGGGAGTGTCATGTTACCGAAACCACTGATGAGAAGCATATACGAATACACATTAGCAGGACGCAAGCAGGAATGACAACGACAGACCACGAGACTTGATAGACTACCTTTATTGTCAAATAATAGGGGTCAAATCACAGTGTATGCGTGAACATGGGCAAAGTGGGCACCAGAGCAGGTACAACATAGCAGGTAACGAGAGGGCAGCATGCAGTATCAGAGCATCAACAGGGCATTGTAGAGTACAGAGCAGGTACATCATAGGCAGGTAACGAGAGGCCAGTATGCAGTATCAGAGCATCAACAGGGCATTGTAGAGTACAGAGCAGGTACATCATAGGCAGGTAACGAGAGGGCAGTATGCAGTATCAGAGCATCAACAGGGCATTGTGCATTACAGAGCAGGTACATCAGAGGCAGGTAACGAGAGGGCAGTATGCAGTATCAGAGCATCAACAGGGCATTGTGCATTACAGAGCAGGTACATCATAGGCAGGTAACGAGAGGCCAGTATGCAGTATCAGAGCATCAACAGGGCATTGTAGAGTACAGAGCAGGTACATCAGAGGCAGGTAACGAGAGGGCAGTATGCAGTATCAGAGCATCAACAGGGCATTGTAGAGTACAGAGCAGGTACATCAGAGGCAGCACGTGAGAGGGGCCAAGTGCATCAACAGTCCATTGCACAGAACAGCTCCATCAGAGGCAGCACGTGAGAGGGGCCAAGTGCATCAACAGTCCATTGCACAGAACAGTCACATCACTGGCAGCACATGAGAGGGCAGAATGCAGTATCAGAACAGCAACAGGGCAGTGTGGCCAACAGAGCAGGTACATCAGAGGCAGGTAACGAGAGGGCAGCATGCAGTATCAGAGCATCAACAGGGCATTGTGCATTACAGAGCAGGTACATCAGAGGCAGGTAACGAGAGGCCAGTATCAGAGCATCAACAGGGCATTGTGCATTACAGAGCAGGTACATCAGAGGCAGGTAACGAGAGGCCAGTATGCAGTATCAGAGCATCAACAGGGCATTGTGCATTACAGAGCAGGTACATCAGAGGCAGCACAACTACGTGTCCCTACCAACCCGTCACAGGGACCACAAGAGTGCCACGCAGTTCTCAATGGACACACCATGTGAATTAACATTTGAGTGAAGTGTACAGCACGTCACATCACAGAATCAGGGGGGACTGCGTGAACTACCTGCCTCGGACACACTGGCAGCACCAGCAACAGGAGTGTGAGACACAGCCACAGCCCGAGTGACACACACATGGGCCACGGACCCAGACACACTGGCAGCACCAGCAACAGGAGTGTGAGACACAGCCACAGCCCGAGTGACACACACATGGGCCACGGACCCAGACACACTGGCAGCACCAGCAACAGGAGTGTGAGACACAGCCACAGCCCGAGTGACACACACATGGGCCACGGACCCAGACACACTGGCAGCACCAGCAACAGGAGTGTGAGACACAGCCACAGCCCGAGTGACACACACATGGGCCACGGACCCAGACACACTGGCAGCACCAGCAACAGGAGTGTGAGACACAGCCACAGATGTAGTCACTGACACGTGAGCCACTGACCCAGACAGACTGCCAGCACCAGAAACAGGAGTGTGCAACACAGCCACAGATCTTCTAACTGACACGTGAGCCATAGACCCAGATACACTGCCAGGACCTGCAACAGGAGAGGGCACAACTGACACTGTGCCACCATCTGATACATGAGAGTCAACTGCACCGGCGCCACTGGGACAACTGAAATGATGAGCCACAGGGCTGTATGGGCCAGGAGGCAGGGTGGGCCTGGGAGCTGGGGATAGCTCACCTAGAGCCAAATCGGGGTTTGCAGGTGTCAATGGTGTGTGTCTGCGTTTCTTAGGGAGGTGTGAGTGCACCCTGGACAGGACAGGACTGCCAAGTGGTGGGGACTCCAAAGAATCACCACCCAGTATAGGTGGAGCAACTGCTGCCGGGGATCTGGTTTCGGGGGACGTGCTGGAGCCTGCTTGTCGTTTGCTCTGTGCCTGCCGCCTGGACTCGGAATGATGTGTAATGGGGGATGCAACAACAGGGGACACCCTCCTCTGCTTCTGACTGGCCTGGATGGGAGTGGAGGTATGGGGGGACTCCGCCGCGGAGACATCAGTTTGGCGTTTAGTAGAAAACATCAGCCTCAGTGCAGCCAGGGGTGAAGTATGCCTGTCCTTGATTGCGCCATTGTCCATGCTAGATGCCTTGTCCGTAGGATGTGCCTTATCCTTAGGTGGAGTGTTGTCTCTGGATGTAGCCTGTGCCCTGCTCGCCGCCCTGTTCCTGCCAGCAGACTTGTCGTCTGTGGTGCACCTGCCTCCAGCAGACACCTGCTCCCTGTGTGTGTCGCTGCCCTTGGGAGTGTTCCTATCCACTGCTGTGGGCCTGCTCTTGGGAGTCTCCCTGCTCTTAGTAGGTGCCTTAGTCTTCTCACTGTCCTTGGGAGTGTTCCTATCCACTGCTGTGGGCCTGCTCTTGGGGGTCTCCCTGCTCTCAGTAGGTGCCTTAGTCTTCTCACTGTCCTTGGGAGTGTTCCTATCCACTGCTGTGGGCCTGCTCTTGGGGGTCTCCCTGCTCTCAGTAGGTGCCTTAGTCTTCTCACTGTCCTTGGGAGTGTTCCTATCCACTGATGTGGGCCTGCTCTTGGGAGTCTCCCTGCTCTTAGTAGGTGCCTTAGTCTTCTCACTGTCCTTGGGAGTGTTCCTATCCACTGCTGTGGGCCTGCTCTTGGGGGTCTCCCTGCTCTTAGTAGGTGCCTTAGTCTTCTCACTGTCCTTGGGAGTGTTCCTATCCACTGCTGTGGGCCTGCTCTTGGGAGTCTCCCTGCTCTCAGTAGGTGCCTTTGTCTTCTGACTGGCCTTGTCCAAGGAACAGTCCATGGACATGTGAGTATCCCTTGCCTTCGGAGTACCTTTCGTGTTGAATGCCTGTGTAGCTCCGGAAGGCATGTCCCCCAACAACACTTGTGGATCCTGTGTGTGTACTCCAGTGCATCTGACGTCGTCTACCTGAACAGATTTAGCTGATCTAGGGGATGGGGTCTGTGCCCTGCGTGCCCTGACGTGCTGTCTGACGCTGCTTCTAGTGCAATAACCTGTATTTGAGTCCTGCTCTGAATAATCACTACCCCCTGAGACATCCAGCGGTGTAGATGGGGAAACAGAAGTAGCACCCTGTTCATTCGACTGTACTATTGCAGACGACACACTGCTTGCCAATGACTGCACTGTCCTGTGTAGACCTGCAAGATCGCCATGCATCCCTTCCATGAATGCCACCACCTGCCCCAACTTCCTATCATGATCCTGGAAAGCATTTGTCATATTGGTCTGACCCACACACAGCTGTCGCAGCAGATCAACGGCCTCAGCACACAGTGCATTTTGGCTCACCGTGGCAGGGGCAGCGGTGCCTGCACCGAACGCCACTCTGCTCCCCCTACTCCTTCGGCCACGAACAATACATGGTGCAGTTGGCGGAAGTGTGGGCCCTGTGTGCTGTCTTCCGACAGAAGGTGATGAGTGCCCACTCCCAGTCTGTGACAACAGTGCAGGCTCACCAAGAGTGTCCGACGAGGAGGACGATGGTGTCTCCACATGCGAGTCCTCAGGGACGGTCCTGTCCCCCTCTCCGGCGCTGGCCTCCTCCGTGTCAGTCTGCGTGTGTGCGAAGTCTGAGCCGGACTCATTTCCTCGGCTACTCTCCACCGTCTGTGGCTGAGTGTCCTCTGTCAAAGCTGAAATGCACAGAAAAGATGTGTGAGTCATGGGCACACTCACGTACAGAAGGAACAGGATAGCCAAATCACATAGCAGACAAAGGTTCATGAGCCCTCAGCCTGCACATGGCCCACCCCTACCAGTCATCCTCACATTTTCTGCCATGGGGACATGGACCACTAGGGGATGTGCTTTAACACTCAACTACTAAGCAAGTGGCGTGTCAACATGGCGGACCTGGATGTCAAATGAGTACCACCCAATGGGACCAAAATGCCATCACAGGCATACATACGCAACACGGAACTCAATGGTGTGTCTGTGCACCAATACATGCATAGCACTCACAAGTTTCCTACACAGACAGTATGCTCACCGCTAGTTTGCTGTTGATCGGCACTCAGACGTTCGGCCAGTTCAGGATGCGTCACTGCAATGATACGGTGCATGAGAGGGGTCATGGAGCGTCGGGCCAGACGGGGCGTCCTTGGAATCAGGCCCAGTGTTACTTCCGCTACATTCTTGCTCAGCCTGGAAATGTCGTCCCAGCGTTTGTGGCAGTGTGTATGTCGTCTGTTGCACACCCCCAATGCCCGTACTTCCCGTGCTATGGTCCTCCACAGGTCCTTGCGAAGGTGCAGCTTGACCTACCATGATGGGAGACAAAAGGGTTTAAGTCAGTGGACAGGTGGCCTGTCACACACATAGGGGCAAGACGTTACTGTCAGCAGCCATGCACAATCAGGAACATATGTCTAGCCCACACTACACAGCTAAGATATAAATAGGCCTGATCATTTGGCCCCCTCATGCACACCAACATGTCCCACACTGCACTTACCACCCGTCCCGGTGCGCCGTAGAGGCGTCCATAGTTGCGGAGTACACCGTCCACGAGGACATCAAGCTCCGCGGCGGTGAAGGGTCGAGACCGGATCTCTTTGCCTCTCGACATGGCAAGATCACGGAGTATGGCACTAGAGCAGCAGTCGGTGGTCAGCTCAGCAGCAGCAGCAGGTCGAGGTGATGGTCACAGGCAGCAGTCGGTGGTCAGCTCAGCAGCAGCAGCAGGTCGAGGTGATGGTCACAGGCAGCACTGGTCCCCAGGGTAGGAAGTTTCATGTTGGCCAAGACACATATATAGGGCCCTCAGCACGTGTCAGTGGCATACGTCGCCAGCAATTGGTCAGCCCTGGGAGCGTGATCGTGAAATGGGCCAATGACTGGCCCTGTTGTTGCGGTGCACAGCTTCCGCTACTTGCGATTGGCCGTATGCGGCCAGCGTCCCTCTTCCCATTGGCTGCATGTGCAGGGACCGTGACGGGCACACATCGGCAACCGCACGTGCAAGCTTCAGGCACGGATGCTTCAGTTGCAACAATGTACTATCACTGGCGCCTCCATGGCGGGGCACGTACACAGCGGGGGAGGTGCAGGCCTATACACCCTGCAGATGTACTCAATGGACATGCCAGTTCATGACCCCCCTTACAGTCACCTTGCATCATCCACCGTACACCGGCCGGAGCGGCCGGCCCATGAACATCCGCCGTGCCCGGCCATGAACACAACCGCCATGGCCGGGACCGGCGGTTGTTCATGGCCGGGCACGGCCATGGCGGTTGTGTTCATGGCCGGGCACGGCGGTTGTTCATGGCCGGGCACGGCCATGGCGGTTGTGTTCATGGCCGGGCACGGCGGTTGTTCATGGCCGGGCACGGCCATGGCGGTTGTGTTCATGGCCGGGCACGGCGGTTGTTCATGGCCGGGCACGGCCATGGCGGTTGTGTTCATGGCCGGGCACGGCGGTTGTTCATGGCCGGGCACGGCCATGGCGGTTGTGTTCATGGCCGGGCACGGCGGTTGTTCATGGCCGGGCACGGCCATGGCGGTTGTGTTCATGGCCGGGCACGGCGGTTGTTCATGGGCCGGCCGCTCCGGCCGGTGTACGGTGGATGATGCAAGGTGACTGTAAGGGGGGTCATGAACTGGCATGTCCATTGAGTACATCTGCAGGGTGTATAGGCCTGCACCTCCCCCGCTGTGTACGTGCCCCGCCATGGAGGCGCCAGTGATAGTACATTGTTGCAACTGAAGCATCCGTGCCTGAAGCTTGCACGTGCGGTTGCCGATGTGTGCCCGTCACGGTCCCTGCACATGCAGCCAATGGGAAGAGGGACGCAGGCCGCATTCTGCCTTTGGGAAGTAGCGGAAGTTGAGCACCGCCATGGCGGCGCCAAATATGTGATCTTGTCAGACGCTGCACCGTGATGTGTTGTGTGCAGTTGCGTCATGAGGGATGTGAGCGTGATTGTGAAAGGTCATATGTCATACAATATAGCATGTGTGTCCATACAATGGACATCGGTCGGCACACAATGGCCAACAGATGTGCATTCGTACGTGTTGACGTCGGGTTTGACCCTACAGACGTTGTTACATCTTCACAACTACACAGTACATCACGGCTGTGTGGCCAATTCATGCATCTGTTGTCGGTTTATTGTTGTGTCGAGGTGACTACAGTGGTGGTGGTACACATGCATTCCGTGTATGTGATTTATACGTTCTGTCACCATGCATGTCATTACCGTATGCACATCATCATTGGTGGTGGCATTTGTGCTTGATGACATGGCGTGTGTAAACTTATCGTTTGTGTGCATGCAGTTGCATGAGTGTCTGTGATGTGTCTACGATACATTAGGGTGACGACTGGAGTTATGTCAGTAAGGTACACATGTGATGGAGTTGTACACGTATGCGTCGTTTGTACGTTGACCTAAGTTACATCTCTCTCCCACACAGGAGGGCTCCAAATGTGCATCGCCCATACACTCAGCTGGAGGATATGGTAGACGAGGAGGTGATTCGGAAATTCAGGCTGGATCGACGTCGGTTGCTGGAGCTTGTGGCTCAATTGGCTCCTCATCTGCAGCCACGTAGAACGTATCCTGGCTCGTTTACACCCACTGCAAAGGTCATGGCGGTACTACATTTCTTCGCTACTGGCACATTTCAGTATACAGTTGGAGGTGCCGGGGGTATGTCACAGGCAATGTTCAGCACGGTTCTTCGGGATGTGTTAACAGCTATGATGCTGTACAAGGATGAGTACATACATTTCCCACGTCCGGAAGAGTTGCCAGCTGTCAAAGCTGGTTTCTATGCACTGGGCCACATACCTCACGTTGTGGGCTCAATTGATGGCACGCACATCGCGCTCATTCCACCACGGGCACGCGAACAAGTGTTCAGGAATCGGAAACACTTTCATTCGCTGAACGTGCAGGTGGTGTGCCTGGCGAGCAACATCATCTCCCATGTGTGTGCAAGATTTCCTGGATCCGCACATGACGCCCACATCATGCGAACCAGCAATGTCCCACGACTCATGGCAAATCTGCCACCCGGTCAAGCGTGGCTTGTTGGTGAGTGTGCAGTGGGGACTCTTGTGATCTCTGTGTTGCATGGGGTACCCACCATATCTTGTTCTGATGTTTGTCTCTGTCATCCCCCTACATAGGCGACTCGGCTTACCCAAACCGGCCCTGGCTCCTCAGTCCCCTACGTAATCCGAGGACGGCGGGTGAAATGCGGTACAATGAGGCACATGGAAGGACACGGAGAGTCATCGAACGTACCTTTGGACTGCTGAAGTCTAGGTTTCGGTGCCTCGATAAGACCGGAGGGGCACTGCCTTACTCACCAGGAAAAGTATGCAAGATCGTGATTGCCTGCTGCATGCTCCACAACCTGGCAGTACGCAATGACATTGAACTGCTGTTGGACCCTGAAGACGAAGGAGTTCCTCGGCCTCCCATCCCACCCATGTCGACTGATGAGGATAGTGGTGAGGAGGAAGGTGTGGACCAGAGGCGCCAGCTCATTGATCGCTACTTCCCTTGAATGTGAGTATCTACCTCTAGTGGCGGTTGACAATGCCTCATGTATGTTATCTGGTGTTGTGTGGATATGGGGTTATTCAGCTGGGTGTGGTTTGTGATGGTTGCACATGTGTGTCTTCATGTCTTTGGACATAGGAGTGTCCATGATGTGTGTGCTCCCATCCCATGCTTGTGTGATGGTTGTCGTTTGTGTAATGTTGCTGTGCATTGTGTTGTGATGTGTGTGAATCTCTTTACTGACGTGTGTTTGCTGTCTCTGGTTTTCTCTAGGTCACTCCCGCAGCGCCATGATCATGTGCGACTATGATCCCTGTACCTGTTTACGTCTGTATCTGATGGCAATCATGTGAATAAACATGGAGGCAAAACATCATTGTGTGAGTAAATGCAATTTATTGACAGGTTGTGCTTTTGTGCTGGTGAATATATACAAGTAAGTGGGAGGGAGGGAGTTGGAGTTGTAGGTAATGGCAGATGAAATGTCCGTGCTGACACCACATTGGGGGGTGTCAGGCTAGTCCAGCAGACCAGTGGCAATGATTGTCTATGTGGGACAGGATGGTTTGCAGGGTGAATGTCTGGCACAGGCAGTGGCATTGTCAAGGTCGTCCCCTCTTGGAGCGTGTGCCTGGCGCTCCAACACTGCTCTCAGCAACTTCCTGCCTCGGACGCCCCCTCCGTCTCGGAGGTGGTACAGAGGCAGCTGGGAGGGCAGGTTGGTGATGGGCCACATCCGTCGCCAGGGGCTCAGGTGGTGGTGGCGGCGGTGGAGGCGGAGGCGGAGGCGACGGGGGAGGCGGAGGTGACGGTGGCGGTGGCGCTGACACACATGGTGGAGGAGGGGGGGGGTTGTTCCGGGCAACCCATTCCCTCCACATCGTTGCCTGCTGGCCCATGATCACCAACATCTGGCCAAGGATGCCAGAGATCTCGCGCAGGCTGTTGGTGTTGTCCACTGAGTCCTCGTGAACACGATCAGCGTTTGCCTGGGACCGGTCGTATGAGGCCTGGCACCTGGCAAGAGCTTGTAGGGACTGTGCCACTGGCTCGGGTAGCTGTCCCTCCTCTGACCGGCGGTGTGTGGGTCGCCTGATTGGCAGTTGTCCCGTTGCCTGTGTTTGTGGCCCACTCACCCTGCTTGTGTGTGGGGCCGTTGGACCAGCGTTGCGCGCTGGGTCATGCTGGGTGGCACCGGCAGGAGTCGTGGTGCTCGTGGTAGTGGTGGTAGTGGTGGTACTGGTGGTACTGGTGGTACTGGTGGTGGTGGGGACTGTGCAGATCACAGAGACGGGTGCCGCGGGAGTCACACATGCGACGTTGGTCGGTCCCGGGAGTCCCTGTGAGCCAGATGGCCCTGGCTGCGTGCTTGGTCCCGCTCCATCCTCCGCCCCGGAGCTGCCTGTGTCGTCGTCGGCAGAGAGTCCTGTAGGTGTGGGAGGCGAGGCTGGCGGCCGGGTACTGCTTTCCCCAGTCAGTTGACGATCACCTGAGGGACAAGATCGAGCAGGTCAGTAATGTGGACAGTACATGGTTACATTGATTTGTAGACATTTCTGTTTCCTGTCGCACACACCCCACCCTCCACCACCACCGCCACCCTCCCCGTGCACATGGGGGCCTGTTGGGAGTTGTAGTTTGGGCCTCTCACACACCCCACCCTCCACCACCGCCACCCTCCCCGTGCACATGGGGGCCTGTTGGGAGTTGTAGTTTGGGCCTCTCACACACCCCACCCTCCACCACCACCGCCACCCTCCCCGTGCACATGGGGGCCTGTTGGGAGTTGTAGTTTGGGCCTCTCACACACCCCACCCTCCACCACCGCCACCCTCCCCGTGCACATGGGGGCCTGTTGGGAGTTGTAGTTTGGGCCTCTCACACACCCCACCCTCCACCACCGCCACCCTCCCCGTGCACATGGGGGCCTGTTGGGAGTTGTAGTTTGGGCCTCTCACACACCCCACCCTCCACCACCGCCACCCTCCCCGTGCACATGGGGGCCTGTTGGGAGTTGTAGTTTGGGCCTCTCACACACCCCACCCTCCACCACCACCGCCACCCTCCCCGTGCACATGGGGGCCTGTTGGGAGTTGTAGTTTGGGCCTCTCACACACCCCACCCTCCACCACCACCGCCACCCTCCCCGTGCACATGGGGGCCTGTTGGGAGTTGTAGTTTGGGCCTCTCACACACCCCACCCTCCACCACCACCGCCACCCTCCCCGTGAACATGGGGGCCTGTTGGGAGCCATGGACATGTTAGTGTGTTGGTGTCCGACGTGCATGGGTTGGGGCGTGGGGGATGTTTCTTCTCAGTTGTGTGAGCCTGACCATGTCGTGCTGATCGTGGTGCTTGGTTTGTACTCACCAGTCTCTTCTCCTTCGTCAAGGCCGTCTAGGCTCTCTGGGTGTAGTATCACCAGCACCTTCTCCTCCCAATCGGTGTAGGGTATGGGCTCCGGGGGTGTGCCACCGCCAGTAAGATTGGCTCTGGCGTGGTTTTTCGCTCGGATGCCCTTGACCCTGGTCTTAAGGTCATGCCACCGCCTCTGAATGTCGTGCTTGGTCCTCGGCACAGTCCCCGACGCATTCACACGAGTGACGATCCTGTCCCACATGTGGTTCTTTTGCGCCACGGTCGTCTGCTGGACTTGGGCCCCGAAGATGTTGGGCTCCACACGGATAATTTCATCTACCATTACCCGCAACTCTGTCTCCGTGAATTTGGGTTTTTTTTTGGGTGCCATGGTGTGTGGTGCTCAGTGTGTGAGTTGAGTGAGTTGGGAGGTGCAGGTGTGTGGTGTGTGATGTGTAGGATTTGTGTGGTGGGTGTTTGTGTGGTAGGGTGGTGGGTGGGTGTCTTCTATGTGATTTTATGTGAGTTAGCAGTGTCTCGAATGGCCCTCTTGCTGGCAGCAATGCTGTGGTGCAAGGGATTGTGGTTGTGTGGGGGTGTCTTTTTATAGTCGTGTCTCGATGGTTGTTGGCAGTCAGGTGGTAGGTGGGCGTGTTGACTTGTGTGCATTATTGGATAATTGGGACGTGTCATGGTGGCTTGTGCTGGGGGGGGGGGCCTTGTCAATGTTCGTATGTTTGCTTAGGACTTGCGGTGCACTTTCATACATTTGTTAGGCGCTAGGGATGTTGTGCGTGTTGGCCTTCCGCCCTGATGCTGTGGTTCTCGTTGCATTGTTTCCGCCGCGGACGTGGATGGCTGTGAGTTCCGTTGTACGGGCGGATTTATCCTAATTGCGGCCACGGAGTATTCTCAGGGATGGCGGTACATGTTTTATTTTCCGCGGTCATTTCCGTCCGCGGCAGTGGTTGTTCATTGGACTCCGTCCGCCGCGGACGGACTTGGTTGTGTTCCGTCCACCGCGGACGGTGTTGGTTGTGTTCCGTCCGCCGCGGTCGGAGTTTCGTGACATGAATATCCTAATCCCAACCGCGGTTTCTCCGCGGCGCTGCCGGGAGTAAAATTTCCCCCACCATGGCGGACAGTACCCATTTCCGTCCGCCATCCTAATCGGCCCCTTTGTTCTTGTTTGTACGGTACGAGTATGATTTAGGCCCGGATGCAGAATATTCAATTATATGCTCATCCTTATCGAGCTCGCTGGTCAAATTACCAAGATAATCTCCAAGGGGAGGGTCTTCATCCCCCGGCTTACTCACAAAAATCACCGAGTCGGTATCGTGATACAAACAGCGGTCCTGGAGTTTATCCATAACCCTGTAAAGCTCTAGACGGGCGTGGGCTGTCGTGAAGCTTGCTATGAAGATGTTTACGTTGTTACACGTTGTGGGGTATGCTTTGGTGTATTTCCAGCATAGTGCCGCGGTATCGTCGTCGATAAACTCGCAGCTGGACACCTCGTAACAGGGGGCAAAGAGGTACTTAAACAGTTCGTCAGGATCTGTTATTAGGGTCGTATTTGACAGATTTGTACGCTGAGCGAATTTTCCCCATAAGGAGTTGAGACAGAGTTTGGCTAACTGTCGACGGGCGGGGTTAACCTCTATCAATTGGGGTCGTAACTGGATACCCTCGTGAAGGTAGTAGTCATCGATGTACTTCTGCTTTGCATCCTGACTAGTACACCATTCGGGATAGCCCGAGGCTTCCTGCTTGTCTCTGAGAAACAGATTAATGTACGGGGCAAAGAGTTGTGTAGAGGTCCTCTTAAAATGCCACACCTCGTGGATCCTTCCGAGCCTGTAACCTTTCTCTAAGGCAGCTTCTACCTCGATGCTGCACCAGGTCCCTGTGAGCATCCTTTGTTCTTCGGTGTGCCCACAATAACCAGCCTCTTTAAACACGGCACATGTTCGACAGAGGGGGAACATCAGTTTACCATCGACTCTGTATGGTAACACAGGAAAGTAAAGCTGTCTTGGAGGATAGATTTCACATTTGACTAGCCCAAAGTATTCGGATATGGGCTTAAAATCTCTATAGATGATGGTGGGGTGTCCTAATGGGTATACCTTCATCTTGTTCACAAACGGGTACAGACTGGTGAAATCATAGTAGTGTATTTTCTCACCATCACCCGCTGCCCTGTACAATTGTATGGCATTTGTACGACCGCCGAATAAGGCGTCGCGAGGTTCCAGGGGTTCGGGTAAAGCACGAGTCTGTAGGAAAGAACAGAGCTCGGAGTCGGTTGCTAGCATCTCTAACCATTCGTGCTCCCAAATAGCCCTCATAGCGTAGCCACATTTTTCAACATACTGTGCCTTGAACAGAGTACGTCTGTGTAAGTGTTCAAATTTGGCACCCAACAATTTGTTAAACTCGTGAGGCTTGTAACATTGGGGGCAACCATGGTAAAAACAACCGTTATATTCGAAGGCCGTCGGCACTCCCTTAATTTTAGCGTACCCATCCAGGTAGTAGGGACCCACACGGTGTTCACCTCCCTGTAAGGCGTGGTGAATCTGTATGCCTTCTTTCTCAGAGATGTACATGAGCCATCGGATAGAGGGAGTTGAATAACGTTTCTGTTTGCCGTTATAGAGATCTGGAGGGACTAGAGCGATACTTTCTGGTTTTAAAAACATGTGTTTGTAAATGGACATACACATGGAGGCCAGTGTGATGTTTTGAAAAGGGTCGATGTATTCGATCGCCTTTGGCGCCTGATCCTTCTTGGATTTCAAGGCCTTGCTTTTCTTTACCGTTTTAGGCTTCTTGGGTTTCATAGCTCTGACTGTCGTTGATCTTTGAGGCT
The DNA here is from genome assembly GCF_964261635.1 of Lissotriton helveticus. NCBI lineage: Eukaryota > Metazoa > Chordata > Amphibia > Caudata > Salamandridae > Lissotriton > Lissotriton helveticus. The sequence goes on along the minus strand of NC_136059.1, from coordinate 317,661,210 downwards.
TCTTGGGTTTTAACAGTTTGACTTTCTTAGTCATCTCCACCACAGCGTCTCTGAAGAGGTTGCACGCCTGGCGCAGGATCATTACATCCGCCTGGCAATAAGCTTTCAACTCTGTTTTAAAATGAAACTCCTTTTCACAGTTTTCAGAGTACCATTGTTGAAAGTTCTCTTTCTCGGCAGGCATCATGTATTCAACCCCGTAACTGGCAGGAGGGGGCATGGGACCCACATAATCCTGGTTAGCCCAGGTATTAAAAAAGTGTGGAAAATAACCTTTACACCCGGGGAATCCAAAGGCTTTTGGAAGCTTGCTCAGTTTCATGGGTAAAAAATTCAAGGTGTCTATAAACCTTATTTGTAATTGGCCGGCTATTAACAGCATCAGCTTGGAACCCTGAGTGATGAGTTCGACTTGTACCTTTTCACGAATCATATTTTGCAAAATAAAGAACGAGTCGTAGGCTTTTGAGTTGTGGGCCAGCATGGTGTACCCTTTGAATTCTGTTTGAATGAAGGTGTTAAGGAAATCACCAACGCACGTTCTACCTTCAAACTCCCAGCAGGCGTCGGAAGTTAGATGGTGTGCGTAAATATAGTTAGGCTGGTGTACTCCCGTCTCCTGCGTGCACTCTATATCAAACACAATGTATGCTTCGGTCTTGGTCTGGGTTCTGCCTTTAACCATGTAGCACTGATGGTTGGTACCAGCATCAAAAGACATCCGACGAATGTCTGACAAAATATCGATATCACAAATATCGATATACAAAAATATCGGAACAAAATTATCGAAATCAAAAATATAGGAATCCTATCCCTAACAAGGTAAGTGTAAATATATCGAAAAAAATATATAGAATGACAAAAATATAGTTTTTTGTAAAATATCGGTTTTTTTAATTAAATAAAAATCTAATATTAACAAAATAATACTTATAAATGTAATAAACATATTTAAAAATGTACTATAATATTTAAAATTAATTCATAATGCAATACAAATTAATATTAATAAATATATAATACATAAAATATTTTTTATTAATATTAACTCTAAATTAATTATGTTCATAACTTATAAAAAATAAAAATATAATAAATTACTAATACATTTATATACATAAAATAATCACATAAATAACAATTAATAACAACATAATACTAATAAAAAAGCTAAATACATTTTAGATAGTGTATGAGTAAAAATTACTATTCCCACTCCAGAGAGTGCAACAGTAGGGAAAGTGTTGGATAGCGTAGGGGTAACAATTACTATTCCAACTCCAGAGAGTGCAACAGTAGGGAAAATGTTGGATAGCGTAGGGGTAACAATTACTATTCCAACTCCAGAGAGTGCAACAGTAGGGAAAGTGTTGGATAGCGTAGGGGTAACAATTACTATTCCCACTCCAGAGAGTGCAACAGTAGGGAAAGTGTTGGATAGCGTAGGGGTAACAATTACTATTCCCACTCCAGAGAGTGCAACAGTAGAGAAAGTGTTGGATAGCGTAGGGGTAAAAATTACTATTCCCACTCCAGAGAGTGCAACAGTAGGGAAAGCGTTGGATAGCGTAGGATTAAAAATTACAATCCCAACTCCAGAGGGTGCAACAGTAGGGAAAGTGTTGGATAGCGTAGGGGTAACAATTACTATTCCAACTCCAGAGACTGCAACAGTAGGGAAAGTGTTGGATAGCGTAGGGGTAACAATTACTATTCCCACTCCAGAGGGTGCAACAGTAGGGAAAGCGTTGGATAGCGTAGGGGTAAAAATTACTATTCCCACTCCAGAGAGTGCAACAGTAGGGAAAGCGTTGGATAGCGTAGGGGTAAAAATTACTATTCCCACTCCAGAGGGTGCAACAGTAGGGAAAGCATTGGATAGCGTAGGGGTTTAAATTACTATTCCCACTCCAGAGAGTGCAACAGTAGGGAAAACGTTGGATAGCGTAGGGGTAACAATTACTATTCCCACTCCAGAGGGTGCAACAGTAGGGAAAGCGTTGGATAGAGTAGGGGTAAAAATTATTATTCCCACTCCAGAGAGTGCAACAGTAGAGAAAGCGTTGGATAGCATAGGGGTAAAAATTACTATTCCCACTCCAGGGGGTGCAACAGTAGGGAAAGCGTTGGATAGCGTAGAGGTTTAAATTACTATTCCCACTCCAGAGAGTGCAACAGTAGGGAAAACGTTGGATAGCGTAGGGTTAAAAATTACTATTCCTACTCCAGAGGGTGCAACAGTAGGGAAAGCGTTGGATAGCGTAGGGGTCAAAATTACTATTCCCACTCCAGACGGTGCAACAGTAGGGAAAGCGTAGGATAGCGTAGGGGTAAAAATTACTATTCCCACTCCAGAGGGTGCAACAGTAGGGAAAGCGTTGGATAGCGTAGGGGTAAAAATTACTATTCCCACTCCAGAGGGTGCAACAGTAGGGAAAGCGTTGGATTGCGTAGGGTTTAAATTACTTCCCACACTACTCCCCCTGTAACACACAACACACTACACATTATAAATAACACAATTAATAAAAGTTTCAATTAATCAATTAATAACAATAAATATTATTAAATTAATGTAATTATAAATGAACTATTTAACACTTATTAATTACCAATTAATTAACAATAATTACCAATAAATAAATACAATCTCTTTAATTAATTACATGTAATTATATAACACCCTACTCCCCTATAAACACACAACCCACTACACATAAATAAATGACATCATTTAATCACTTAATAATTATTAATTACCAATTAATTATTAATTAACAATATCAAAAATTAATAAATTAAAAATATTAACACATTAACTCTAATTATTTCAATTTACTACTTAATATTATTTAATTAATTATTAATTAACAATTACACTAAATTAAATATATTAGCACAATAAATCTAATTAATGTAATTAACTAATTAACATTAATTAATTACCAATTAATTATTAATTAACAATAACAATAAATTATATATCTTAGCACATTAAATCTAATTAATTTAATTAACTAATTAATATTAATTAATTAACAATTAATTATTAATTAACAATAACACTAAATAAATATATTACCACATTAAATCTAATTAATGTAATTAACTAATTAGTCTTAATTAATTACAAATTAATTATTAATTAAAAAATATTTAAAAATATATATTAATTATTTAATTATTATTAAATTACTTCCCACCCTATTCCCCTATAAACCCACAACCCGCTCTAATACTAAAACGCAAAATGTTAACATAATTACTAACTATTCAAACATACATTTCTAAACATATTTAGCAAACATATAAACAACAAAATTTCGATATTACTAACATACATACCTTAATCTCGATATTCTGTCTGTCGATATTATGGCACATCGATATACTATACCATCGATATTAAAACATCGATATTATTGTATATCGATATTTTAATTTCGATATTTTGCCTGACTACCACATCCGACACAGGGGGCATTTCATACCCCTGCATTTGTGATCATCAGCCACATACCGGCCACACTCAAAACAATCCATTTTAGGGCTGCATTTAGCAGCTTTCCTATGGATGTTCAAACAGTCTTGAGAGCGACAAAACATCTTACAGGTGCGACACCTCATCTTCGCGGTTGCGTCTTCGACGCAGCCATCCCTCTGGCACAGCTTACAATGCATTTCACACTGATGACGTTCCATATTGTATATGTGGTCGCAATGTGTACACACGTATCTGGCTCCCAGAAAACCTTTAAGGTTCAAGATACCGTAAAAGTGGTTATCATGGTGAAGTACATATACAGTCTTGTGCCCCACACGGGCCCCTGTTGTAAAATACTTCCAAGAGCCGCTGTGATAAAGAACTTTCACGGTCACCGAGAAATAGTTTTCAAATAGGGCGATGTCACCAAAACCGACCATACGGTCTGGAGGTATTTCAAGAACCTTATGGGCTTCAGACGCTCTAGCCAGGATGACCGCGTCGGTGGTGTCGCGCCCCATCAACAACCCAGCGATGCTGGCCGCAAGACATGTGTTGGCTGTGGCATTGTTAAAGTCGAGCAGCCAGCGCTGCTTCTTCCCTATTATCTGGCTGTATAGCACGCTCTTTAAAGGTCGGGAAACACCCCCCTCACAACCCCGTACAATGAGGGCTACGACTCTGAAAGTGCCAAAGGCAACTAGTTCAGCATTGCTCTGTAAAAGACGCAACAGGTTTTCTAAAAAGTCTACGGCGTCAAACACATCTCGAAATGCCCTTCTGGTGAACAGCGGACTATCAAAACCCTGCCCCTGGAAACGTAGCTGGAAAAAATCATTGGGCCCCACATCGCGTAACAACCTTTCAATGAGCGCTTGCACCGCCTGATGTATAGCAAAAACACCGTGATCGGTGGACCTTATTCGGTGTAGGTTAGCAAACCTAAACTCCTCGTAGTGCTCGGTGGCCCTAAATCTCTCCACATTACGCCTGTAGCTTCTAACGCTCTCTAAAAAGACAACCTCTGAATCCTCATCTTGAGGGGTTTGACTTTCTGGGGAGCTTGTTGCGGTATCATTTTGAGGGTTCTGGTTTAGTAGGGTATCTTGTTGTCTTTTAAAGCGCCTCGTGGCACATATTCTGGCTTTCTTTAGCTTCCTGATTAAAAACCGGCGTTGTTTAGCGCTATTGGCCCACTTTTGTTTTCTATGGGGCCCTGTTTTTTAGGTTCCAGACCCCAGCCTATCTGAGCAGTATGTACTGTACCTATGTGTGGAGTGTTTGTTGATGCCTCTGCTATAGAACCACAAACCGACTCCTCTAAGGGTCCCATTTGGGGTTGTGTTGGGGCTCTAACACCAAAACCCTTCAAGGGGCCACCCCTCTGACTGGTCTCTCCCGCGCCAGTTTTCTGGTGTGTGTCTGGTATCGCGGTATATGATTCGGACTTGGCTTTTGAAACAGCATGCCGCTGTTTGCGGTGTTCTATACACTTTTTATGACCGCGTAAGCGTAAGAAACGCAGGGATTTTGTTAGAACTGTTTGGACCTTACGGGTATATTTTGAGGTGCGTATTTTACTAACCCCGGGGGATTGACGTTTCTTTAAGAGCTGGCGACGTCCTAGTAACGGCTGTATAGCCCCTATGTCTGATCCTGCTTCCTGACAAGTTTGGAGGATCACTCTTTTACAGAGGTCAACCCTTTGTTGTGCCGCCGCCATGGATCTGTCACAGCTACCCCCCAACCCCCATTTTAAGGTTGCGGTGACCGCTTGGCGCTTTAGTTTTCTGACAGCCAATTGTATATCCTTTACATACGCATCTAGTACCGGTTTTGGATTTATAGAGTCATATTTTGGAGGGTTGGGGGTGAATACAGGGCTTGTGTGTGTAGCAACCTCTAACGTGCCAGGGACCTCTCTAGTGTCTTCAAAACCCCCACCATTCTGTAACTGCGGGCCTGGGGGGGTTCATTGAAACAGGGTCTCAGTGCGAACACCCCGGAGCATCTGGGGGAGGTATCATGCTAAATGCCCCTCCATACTATGATTTGACCTTTCGCACGACCCTGTACTATCAGTAGTGTATATTGGTGGGGGTGTCGCTGGGCTGGTTGGGTCGTAAACTCCCTGAGGGGGTATAGGGGACATAAGAAGGGGGGCTTGTAATTGACTGTCGCAATTATCAAGGGTGCTACAAGCTAAGGACCTATCGTAGGGTTGGGGAGGCGTAGGTGTAACACGCGTTTGCAAAACCACATTGCTGTTGTTAGAAGGGCCCTCGTACGCTGCTTCTGAGGTTCCCTCAAGGCTGTCTACCGTTCCCCCTAATGGTCGCCCCTTTTCAGACACTTTGTCCCTAAAAGCGGATGGAGCGCCTATCAAAGTTTTTAGGGTTTGGTCTAGGGGACACGCCTCTGCATGATTCGTTAGTTTGTTTGAAACTCCAGAAGGTTTCATAGGCGGATAAGGGGTCTGAGGTGTAACAGGTTTGCTTAAGGGGACCTCAGGTGTTTCTACTTCTGCCACATCTAACCTATGCTTATTCTTAAGATATTTTCTTGAAAGCCTGCTGACTTTAGGAGTTTGTGGTTGTAACAGAGTTTCCGCAACAGGCGTCGCTGTCGATGGGTCCTTAGAGAGCACCGGTGTAGTGGGCTCGCTCCCCTGTTTAACAACATTTTTTAAAGATAGATCTAAAGGCGGCGTCAGGGGTTCAGAAGCCACAGGTTTCTTGCTGAGGTCTAAGGGACATGGTTGGGCCATATGACCGCCCTTCTTCTTCTTGAGGTTTATGGGCCCGGTATGGGGTACGGGTTTCAGCTGCTTTTTGTTAAGGACAGGCTTGGTTGTGACGAGCTTCCCTTTTGAGTCCTTGCGAGGTTTCAGATACGCTGAGGGTTTTTTACACAAAACAGGCTTTACGGTAGGGGGTTGGTGGAGGGGGTAGGGCACTGTTGGGGTAGGTTGGGGGGGTGGGCTTTTTGGGTGGTTGGTGGAAAAGAGTTCTGGTGGTCACTGGGGGACGTGTCCCCCACTAAGCGTACATACTCAGGCGCCCGGACTCGCCTCAATTCCTGGACGCACAGTGAGGTACTCAGCAGTGGGGGGGACGGGTGCCACTGCGTAGCCTTTTGTTTCTTTATATGTTGTATGTAAGATATCGCTTTGTGGAACTCAATAAAAAAATATATTTGATCCAAAAAAAAAACAGGCTTTACAACGGCTGGGGTTGTGAGCCCTACTCCACTGTTGACACCTACCCCTAGTAAAATAGACTGGCCTGTAAAAGGGTTCAACAGTTTGGTGTTGGGTTTGATTTGACATTTCTGAGATGTCCCTGTTCGCTGGTGTATATGGCTGTAATAAGAACAGAGCTTATCCTGGCGAACACGCCTACTCACACCTTTTGCTGCAGGCCCCTTGTTCAGAACGATCTTGGTGATATCCGCCAACGGTTTCGTAGCTCTCTTATCCTTATGAGTATCAGCGCCGATGTTCTTTTGAGCTGCTCCTAGAAATGTAAAATAAAATATATATATATATATATTAGAACCACGCATGAATCTTGTATATGATGCTTACACTACCCTCCGCAGGACCATGGTACTCTAAGTCTGAGGGCCCCTTTGTTTGGAGAGACTAAAACCCAGAGAGTTCTTTTTTTTGTTTCACACCCTTTTTGTAAAAACACACCTTTTAGTTGACTTTTCCCAGATCCTTTCTTTTTCACAGGTCCGTCTTTAGATGCTGTAGCTTTCCTTTTCACAGTTGTTTCTTTTGGGCTTTGGGGCGACTCCTGCACAATCACGATGTCCTGGCGTGACTCAGAGGGACCTGTAAAGAAAAATAATCACATTTGTAGTATAAGCCAGACCTTAGCAGACCCCTCTGAGGAGCGTTCCTATAGTTCACATTTGTTTTTTAGGGGTACTAGACCCACCTCCCGGGTCTTAAACCACTGAAAACCACCGCCCTTTTGATTTACCTGTAGGAAGGGGATTAGCCTGTGCACTCAGCGACGCGTCTTGAGCCACGGGTTGGCTCTGTATATCGTCAAGAATCCGCTGTAGTTGGGATTCATACCTATAAAATCATACATATATGAGAACCCATTAGAATAGCATAGCTTCTAAGATACACATGCACAAAACTACTCAGAACTACACGCCTCTAAATGCATATACCTGTCTCTAGCTGGCGCATTTCTTCATCTGTTAGGATTAATTCAGGGAGGACCTGCGCCTGTGTTAAATATATAAAAAAATAAAAAAGCGGATGCTTTAAAACACACCTCATAAACACGCTGTTACAGTTACATACATCATAGAAAAACACCTATCACACCTTGAAATAAAAAAAAAGTGAAAATCAACACATGCGTATTAGCATTTACTTATTGTTAGCTGCATAAAATAAACAACCAGCGACTTAGGCGTGTATATAATATTGAAAAAAACAGCCATTTAAAGCCCATGTCCAGGTCCCCCCCCCGTATTATATCTCTACTTGTACTTTGTACGCTTTTGTAACATGCACATGTCGCTTTTCTCATGTAACTCCCTTGTTCTTGTGCTTGAGGGCCCCTCCATATATTGCAGTATTACACCTCTCTTTACTTTATACGCTGTTTGTAACCTGCACACTTGTCACTTTTTCCTCCTATAATGCACCATTTACTACCTCTTGTATTTTGCTGGCTCGCGAATGTCATTATTGCTTCATTCACTGTAACGTTTGCTTTTGTATTTTGTTCACTTGTAATGTTCTCATGTACCATTTTTTGTTCCTATTCTGAAGCGCTCTGGCACCCTCGGGTAAACTCCGCGCGAGAGAAAAACGTTTTAAAATAGCTTTAGGGATTCCCCACACACTTCCCCTCAGGGACTACGGAGGTAGGAACCGCCCCTCCAGTGAGTGAGGGGAAAACAACATGCCGCCGCCATCTGAAGCCTCGTTGGAGCCTCGATACTGCCGCTACCCGCCCCAACCCCCAGAGCCGCACCTTCCACACGGGTGCTCTGTGGGGGCTTCATTTTCTTTATGTTTTTTTTTAATGGGGACCTTGGCGCCCCGAGGCCACAGTCACTACTCACACCGGCCTCACAGCCCCGAAGCCGCATGGCGCACAGCCGGTTCCGGGCTTGAATTTTTTTTAAAACGAGGACCTCGAGCCCTAGCAACCCCCACAGCCGTCGCACATGCCCCGGAGCCCTCATTGATCACAGTGGGGCTCCGACGCCTAATTTTTAAAAACTATGCCACAATGGGGCACGGGAGCCCGCCAACCATCCACAACAGCCCGGAGCCCCGGCCTGGAGCAACTCGGGGCCCCAGGAGGTTTCATTTTTTAATTTAAAAAATGATGCCACACATGGGTCACTGGAGCCCGCCAACCAGCCTCAAAACCCCGGAGCCCCCGGCCTGGAGCACCACGGGCTCAGGGAGCATTATTTTTTTTTAAACGGGGCCTCACGCCCCACCGAGGACCACACTACCCCAAGGCCATAGGAGGTCCACCACCACCATGCCGCAAGCCACCGCCGCCAAGCATGGAGCACAGGGGCTCAGGGAGCATTCTTTTTTTTTAAACGGGGCCTCACGCCCCACCGAGAACCACACTACCCCAAGGCCATAGGAGGCCCACCACCACCACGCCGCAAGCCACCGGCGCCAAGCATGGAGCACAGGGGCTCAGGGTGGGGCTTCAATTTTTTAAGAACAGGGTGCCTCGAACACCCCGCGCCTTCAGGGACACATGGAACCACCACCCCAAAGCGGCAGAAGACACCCGGAGCCCCAGCCTGGAACACAGAGGGCCATCACAGGGCATGGGAGCCCCACACCAGTGCCAAACCCCCGGGGTGAGTACTTAAACAGTTTATTATTGTGGATAAATTGTTTGGGGTTATTTTAGCGGTCTCTGGGGTCTCTAAAGCAGTAGGCATACATTTAATACTGGTGCTAGACACTGTTAAGCCTTACAACTACAACCGTATTCTACAGACCCCTCTTGTGACACTAAGCCGTCTACCCCACACCCATATTAAACATTAATTAAAACAGCCACACACCATACATTAGACAACCTTTAAAAAAGACACCCTTGTTTATATTAAATACAAGCCCATGTTGATTTGCATTGTTTTAAAAACTCCTCATTACAGCCGTGTTTCACAGTCCCCATTATTCATATTAAAGAGCATAACACAGATCCTTAAGCATTATTTGAAACAATGTGAGCATCGGCCTCTATAGCTAAAAAAAAATAAACATTTTAAAATGCAACTCTGTTCACTTAAATGCAACCCCCGTACATTAAATAAAATCAGCATACACCAACAACCCAGCCCATTATTTATTTACCTTCCTTAAGTTGTCGCAGGCAGCGTTAATCTGGGACAAGTTGCTCTGATCCATTATTCCCTTTAGTCTTCAGGGGCTGTTGGGACTGTACCACTGCAAATCGCCAATACGACCTTCCAGAAGTGTGGCCTCTGTATGTGCTTTGTGTTTGCGGCCTGTATTTGTGGTGGTTTTATACCTTTGAACGGTCTGTTAATTATACATGTAGCCTTTGTGGAGGTGACCTCCTAATGGGTGATAGTGCATTGATTTTGCGGCTTCATTTCCTGACCCCTGCTCTGAGGACATACCTTTGAGGCCCTCTTAACGGCGCTTCAAATGGTCCTAAGGGTCATCCTTTTGTGTTCTCCTGGTATCTGTGACTAATTACATTTCAGGACTTTAAGTTGTAGGCCTGTGTGCTCATCTTGTCCTCGTCCGTAATTATCTTTCACATGCTCTAGGGCGTCTCCTGCGACAGTGTAACTTATCCCCGGGACATCTGCTAATCCATCCCTTCACCTCTTTAGGCTGGTATCGTGTGCCCTTGCATCTGTGCTAAATTACCTTTCAGGAGTTTAAGATGCTTCCCTTTGTGATCACCATGCACTTTACCCAGTCTTCTGATAAGCAATATTGACAACCCATTTGCTGAAGTTTGCTGCAGCTGCCGCTGTGCTTAAGTTCGGTCCACAGGTCCTTGGGGTCAGCCTTTTGCATACATATTATACCTATACATCTGCTAATCAGGACTCTTCACTTTTTTTTTTAAGACTGCATGACTCTGCCTCTGTGACTATCACATTTCATGACTTTAGGAGATTCCCTGTCTGACCGTTTTGCAGTTTCATCTGTGCTTAATTACTCTTCACAAACTCTTTTCTTTTTTAAGAGCCACATTTAACCATCCCCCTCTGCCATCTCCCTCTGAGCTGTGTCAACAATCGCTATGGGGGCTGCCTGCCTGCGCTTTTTCACGAAGACCCATACAGGAACATCTGCTGCACCCTTTGTATTTCCAGGGACTTGAGGTCTGTCACTTTTAAGGACACGCAGCTTTTTCCGGACACGCACTTTTCCCTGCCAAACTTTTCCGGGCAAACCACGCAGCTTTTCCTGCCACACTGAGGGGGGCTGGGGGGTCCCTGGGGGGTAGCTGTCACTTTTCCGGTCATGAATGGGGATTAAGGGTATCAGCTTTTACTACCAACACACACCAGATTCAGTCTCCTGCTCTGGATTCTATTCATGATTACCACTCCGCCTCTGATGTAATGCAACACGTCTCAAATTCCATGTTTGTCCATTTACCAACTTGACTCAATTTCCTCCTACAGCCCCTTGAATTTATTCATGAACTTGCTGTGACCTCTGGGCTTAACTTTAACCAAATCACACACGTCAATGAAACATCTGACCTTTTTGGCATTTTTACTTTTAGGCAATCCAGCTAACACTGAGGTTCCACTCATCCATGACGGCACCAATTTAGTAGTGGATGACACCTTAGTGCACTCAGATGAAGCTTCAGCCGAGAAAAATTACTTTATTAAATCCGATGGCTGTTTGGGTGTATGGCAAACTCAGAAGTGACTGGAGAGGCAAAAGTGATATTACCCTTTGATGCATCTAAGACTTCAATGCCTGGAATGGAAGTATATATTTGGAGTTCAAGAAAAGTTATTAAATAGTTAGCATGGGTCAGGTTGCTGTATCAGGAACCCCTTAGCCCTGGTTAAGATTAATGGAGTGCTCTCAGATTCCTTTCCCTTAAGAAGAGGTACTTGACATGGATGTCAGTTATACACTGGCATTGGAACCTCTGGCATATGGCAATTTTACTGAATGCTGACAATGTTCTGCTTTGGGTTGTGCATCTAGAACTCACTAGAAACAAATTACCGCAAATATTTGAAATATTTAGATAATATTCTGGATTTTGCATCAACTAGGAAACGTCTGTGCCTTACCTGCTGACGTCCTTGATGCTGGCAGCACTGATCAGATGCTCATTACCACAAAAATCTGAGAAATTTTGGATATCGGGTAAATAGATTAAGCGAAATCAAGATGATTTATCTGAGAGAATTCTATACAATGTTCTTTAAAAGTTTCAGGAAGATGCTAGGAACTGGAGGAGGCTGCTCCCGCGTCAGGAAGCCCTTGTCAGAATGAGAACCCTCCCCAAATTTATATACGCTCTTCATAACATACCAAACTGCATCCCAATGGCATTTTTTTAGAAAATAGAGGCGAAAGTAAGGCATCAATTATGGCATGATGGACCACCAAAGAGTGCTATCAAAAAAGTTACTAGAGGAATGTAAGACAGGGGTATCGCACTTCCAGAAGGTAGGGAATATTACTGGGCATCACAGCTGGTGATGGTGAAAGATTGAGTTTATGCACTGTTGGAGGAACCTTCCAATAGAATGGAAAGGGATCTAATGAGACATAGGTGATATATCACTGCCATAGATGGGAAGATGCACAATAGAAGCCGGCTGACATAAATGCCAATGGCAGTAACGGCAGGGAAATCAGCATCTAGACACACAGCCTGGGAGAGGACCTTGACTAAGGAAACTCCACTGTAGTACTGGGACAAGCTGCAAAAGATGGTCAGATTTCTAGAGGTTTGAAAGGGATCAGCAGGTTGGGGCCACAGTGGAATTAAATCGTTTGAACTGCTTAAAGAGGAATACCAATTGATGGATGGGGAAGTGCTTAGATATTTGCGACGTAGGCACGCCCTAGCCACTTGCATAACCAGAAACATGTTTTGAAGAACCTAGAACCTAACCTCCAAAGCAGCAGACTATTGAGAGACACCCCCCCTTAAGGTGTCTCTCAATAAAAAAAAATCTATAACACCTCTCACAACCTGACAGGGCTCACGGAGAAGTGGGCGACAGACCTACATTAACTAACAGATGAAGAGTGGCTAGGTAATAACTGTGGATTCTTGGGCAGAGGTTGATATTAAGCCCTGTCTCATTCAGGCTTTACGTCAGGTTCTCGAGGGGTATGGATACTGGCCCGCAAAGCCCTTCCTCTTACAGTCACGCACACCTGGCATGATTCAGGAGGCTGCTCTACTTCTGTTTCAGGGGAATGGAACGGTGAGAAAATACTAGCACATTTACTCCCCATCCTCCGAGCCTTTAAACACAGATGCATGTTAAGGTGGGGAAATGACCTATATAAAGAGATGGTAGCAATTATGGGAGGAGACTTCAAACTTATGATGCACATGCACCTTGATAGATAATCCCTCACTGCCCAACCATGTAAGAAATACAGGCGGCATTCCCAGTTCACTATGGTGCTGGGGATGCCAGATCTTTCGCAGGAGGCACATTTGTGACAACAGTAGTTCTCCTGTGCCACAGGTGACCTATGCTCATGCTCTCAAATTGGCTATCTGTACGCAAGTCACATGAGTTGTACTTTAGGGACACGAGATTCCACCTGAGAGGTATCTCTTATCACTACCCCCTGATTATCAGACTGGTATCCACCACACTGATGTGTGGGATGACCTGGATACTGGACCCCTGGAGCTCCATATCTTGGAAGCAAAGCTACAACTGGCCTAGACCACTGAGCACTACTTCACAAACAACAATAGGTCAGTGTTCCCATCTGTGACACTGTGGGAAGCCTATGAGGCGGTTGCTAGGGGATACCTCATTGCGTCGTCCGCTGGAACACAAATAAAAACTAGCAACATTGCAGGAAAGTTACAAAAACTCATGAGGTAGGAAGCTGACAACCTTGGGAATGTAAGAGTGGACGTCTGGCATGATATAGACCTAGCCAGAGAAGAATACAGACAATTGGTGGAGGAAGACGCCAGGGAACAGATACGTGCCAGACCATACAAACTATACGAAGTGGGTAACAAGAAGGGCAAACTCCTGGCCTGGCCTTCCCGCAAAGAAACGGGGTAGATATTGATACGGGGGATGCATACTGCACAAGATGCCACAGCCCACACCGCTGCAGATATTGCAGAGACCTTTGGAGACTATCGCACTAGATGTGATTGAACCATCGACCTGATAACCGAATTTGTAGCAGACCGCCCGGTCCCTACCATCACACAGGAGGACAGGGGGAAGCTTGAGAAAAAGATGGATCAAACGGTGGTGGCGGAGGCCATAAAGTGACTAACAAGTGAGAAAACGAATGGCCTTCCGTCAGAATACTTTAAGTGTGTCAGCCGACATGTTTGTGAGCCCCTTACCTAGATGTTCCTCAAGGCCCAAAGGGAGGGGTACCTCTTAGAAGACCTACGTACTGCCAACATAGTACTGATACCCGGGGAACTGGTAGAGGACTGCACGGAATATAGATCCATTTCCCTATTGAATATAGAGATGAAAATCCTGGCTAAAATACTATCTGCGCGAATACACATCGTAGTTGACCAGTTCATAGCTCTGGACCAATCGGGATTTATACCACAAAGATCAACAAGACACAACCAAGCCATGTTAATTGGGTCCTGTACAAACCTGGTGGTCTGACAGAGTACGCTGTGATACTCTCATTGGATGTGGAAAAAACCTTAGATTTGCTTGAAAGGACAAGCCTAATGGCAGTCCTCCCCAGATGGGCTTTGGCCTGGAATTCCTGTCTTGGGTCCTCCTGCTAGGTAATGGCCCGGGGGCTCCAGAACGAGGGTGAATAGTCCACTATCGCGACACTTCACACTTAGCCTGTCCCCTCTCCTGTTTACTGCTTGCATTAACAATCGAGCCATTGGCCCATTGGATCCAATGTGATGCACAGATAACAGAACCAAGATGAGACCAAGATTGGGAAGACATCATCTCCCCTTTTTTTGTGTGATATCCTACTCTACCTGGCGGATCCAGACCGATCCATTCTTAGAATCCTTGACATACTACTCATATTAGGGACATATTTGGGGGTGAATATAAACTGGCAGAAATCAGTGTTTTCCCCCTCACTGACTGGAATCAGCCGGTGACCCAAACTGTCCGATAAAGTGGACGCATGATGGGTTCCGATACTTTGGCATTTAGGTCACTATAGACCCACCAGAATTTAGGAGGCAAAACCTAGATAGACTCCTGAACGAATACTGGTTGGATGTCAAACATTGGAGGAAACTCCTGCTGTCACTGATGGGGCGGACATCCCTCTATAAAATGATTACTCTTTTATAGAAGTGCAGGATGACTTTTTGGACGGGGTGCAAACAACCACCAGAACACCCTTGAGAGACGGGTGACTACCCAGAATAGCCTTTAAATCTCTGGCATGTAGCCCATATGAGGGGGGGGGAACAGCGCTACCAAACCTTCAGCTTTACTACTGGGATTCTCAATTAGTCTTAATGAACACATGGATTTTCACCACCCAAGAGCCATCAGTAATGGCAGGCTGGAGATCTCATGCACCACGGGTGCTAAATGGTAGTGGAAATAAGATGTACAGAGGCTCCCCTGCAACTGCAGTAGTCAGATTCTAGCATAGAGCGACAGCTGCCACAGCATGGAGTGGCCCAGTGGAACTCACTCGCCTTTCATGAGCTTGGCAAACTAGTGGGCTTACGAGGGGGAGACAAGATTGGCATTTCCAAATTGAGGAACATCTGGGGGCTGGAAGGCCTACTACCCTTCCCAGACATGCCATCCCAATATGAAATGGTTGACTCCCAAAAATTGTAATATTTACAACTAAAACATGCTCTAGTGGGCTACAAACTATAGACAACCGAAGTGGCGGAGGAATCCCTTTTGAATTTCGAATATTGTTGGCCCCACTACATCACCATGCCATATCACAGGTTTATCAAACATTTCTTAATAACTGTGCATATCCCTTATTGAGACTTTGAGAATGGTGGCAACAGGATCTTGTTGACATAGATGATGGGGACTGGGCAGAGACATGCAGATATCCAAGGGAAGCGGCAATAAAGTCTGTATTACGATTGGCACAACTAAAAATCCTAGATAGAAATTATAACACTAACCAAATTGGTACAAATGGGGAAAATAAAAGAGGATCGATGCCTACGGGGATGTAACCTCCAAGGAACGCGGCTCCACATTTGGCATGCACGCGTGTCTCGCATCATTTTGGGGCACTATTCCATGTACACTGAGAACTCCTATACTGAGCTACAATTGGATGCCAAGATGATAATATTGGGACTCTGGGGTTAACAAACAATACCACGATACCCACTGCTGCTCTGCTATATGCCCTAATTGTGGCCAATAGAGACATCGTAAAACTCTCGGGCTTAGAAACTGTGCCATGTGCGGCAGACTTGTCCAGGAACATGGATTAGTGCATGTGCGCCGAGGAGACAGTCTAGAAGGCCCGTGGCTGCCTGTACAAATACAGCACATTTTTCATTTTATCTATACTAAACACTATACATTTCTCAACATTTGTAGACGCGCCTATTATGCAACATAGTATTGTCATGAGCTGAATAGAAAGGAACATCAAACAGTAATAAAAAACAGCGGAGCATAACAATGGTCAATGTTTGCAGCCAAAGGTTTTAGTAATGCATGCCATGTTAGACCAATACATCAAGCTATAACCTATGCCCTCACTCCAAGAACTCATCCAATGCTGGTTGTGTTAGGTTTGCAAGGCATTCACATCTACAGTAAACAATCAGAAGTACATGCTATCACTACAACTCTGAAGTGAATGGCAAACAGGAAACAAATGCAGCTTCCTTACTTTTGTTAGGTAAATATGGACAGATTGGTTAGTTAGAATAATCTTATCCATGTTCCACGTAAGCAACTGAGAAAAATGTCCAGAAATCGATCACAGCTGTAGTGCATTCCACTTCTTTTATTGATTACCAATAGAACATTGCCTCTTGTTAAGGCATCCAATTAAACATTAAGCATTTTGTCATTAAATGTGAGATATAAATATAAACCATTCTATCACTTTCTTCCTCTTCAGTAAGACCCCCCTTAGGAGAGAAGACAAGCTATTTAAAGTAATTATGCTTTTCGACAATGTTCCCTGTGTATGACTCAAAGGCCTCATGCCGTGTAAACATGTTGTGGTTTGCATGATCTGCCCCAAAAAGAAAATAAGAGTTTGTCATGTATTTTACACGCTGCATGACTATGCCATTTGACCCCAAGCCACAAGCAGTGATGTCACTAACCGTGCCATGAGTGATGTAATATGTGAAGTAATACACAGTGTATTGCGGGGCGTAAGTTATAGTTCGCTCAGGTAACTATAACTGTAGAATTTCAATGGTTTTGTACTAGTGAAATCTGAGCCTCACTATAATGTCCCTTTAACTTTTGCTTTTTTCATTGAATTTCTATGGTTTTTATAATGCTATTTCCTAACTATAATGCCCCTGTAATCTTTGTGTTTTTCAGTACATTTCTATGTTTAAAAAAAAATCTGTTTTGTAACTATAACATCCCTGTAACCGTTGGTTTTTTCAAGTAGTTTGCCATGTTTTTTTAACTACTAGGTTTGTTTGCAAAGTGGTGGAGAAAGTGAACAAGGCCTTTGACCATCTCTCAGCAATCCTGCTGTGTTTGACTTACTGCTGGTAACAGGTGGGCTTCTTTGCCCCCAAGGACCATCAACATCCAAAGGGACTTCATCCCCCAACAAGTATTGCACTAGGACAGACATTTGCAGAGTGGTGGAGAAATGGGATGGGCATCCAACGATCTATCAGCAATCCCACTGTGTGGGACGGACTGGAGGTCACAGGAGGGTTCTTGACCCTTGAGGACCCTCAGCATCCAAGGAGACTTCATCCCCCAACCAGTAGAGCACCAGGAGGTGTGTGAGGTAGCAAGCGCGGGGACACCGTTCTTACCTGCCCTCATAGACCGACAACGTCAAAACACTTCCTCGATTAGGGACCGGCCTCCGAGGGTCCGTTTCCGGGATGCTGGGTCCAGAAGATTAGCCACGCCCACCTGTCGTGTTTCCCTACAGCGAGAGCGAGGCCAGAGGACGGAAACAGGAGGTGATGACCCCGGAAGCAGTTCCCCACGGCCACTGAAAACAGACCAACACCAAGAGGGAGGGTCTTCGAACAGTAGCGAAGTAGAGGTGAACAACGAGCAGAACGTGGAGAGTCGGCAGAGTGAAGATGGGGACCGTAGCGGAGCAATTGAAGAGGAGACAGACGAGCGGTGGAGCGAGGAGTGGTGGTGTCCACCGGAGGAGGCTGGAGAGCCGGTGAGTGACTGTAACTCCGGGGAAGGCAGGAGCGGGTATGAGGGTGGCGGGAGGATTGCAGAGACAGCGGGCACGGGTTAGAAGAGCGGAAACTCCGACTAGCACTTACTGCACATTTCGTTTTGCACTATGACCCTGAAGAACCCCCCCCCCTTTCCCCACTATTGTTATAATTTCCGTCTGTACATAAAGAACCTCTTTAAGTTCTGGTTTAGATAGACCACACGTCCACTACTTTGTTCCGTTTCAGTCCTCTCCATTTTTGTTTTCTTTGTAAAGCTTTGTTTTTCCTTTGAACGTCCGGGCAACACCATTCTGGTGTGGTGACGGGTAGCATCTAATGTGTTAGTGAGTATATTATAATGAATACGTAATTTTATAAATATACTCTGTGGTTCTTTTTCACTTAATCTTTACCGATAAGATTATGTTCTGGTAAAACAGGCTGCTTTACACTCATTCTGGACTAAGCCCGAAGGCTGCTCTTCATAGCTACCACTTAGAGAGCTTTCTAAGGTTGTCTAAGACCACTAAAATCACCATAAGGGTTGTCTGGATTGGTGCAAGATGCCCACTTACATAAGTGTACACTATATACCTAGCCAGCTTCTCACATACCCACATAAATTCTGCCGCTACCTTCTATTCAGACTTGCTGGGTGGTTCCAGTGCAATATCTATAATAGTTTAATAAGTCCTGCTATTTGCCTGCCACAATTAGGAGTCCTTAGCCAATGCCAAGGAAGCATTCTCCAATCTTCCCAGAGCATGGGTGAAAGGAGTGCATGTGGCCCCATCTGTGGAAGTAGGACTCTTCCCCATGCCTGATCCCTGCAGCCTGCACCCATCGCTCCTCCGCAGATTCCATAGTAATTTCGTCACTTGTGCCAGAGGTTCCTGGATCCAACCCTCCATTGTTCTTTTTTCCCTTGGGTCTTCTGCTTTTAGGAGTTCTCCAGCCATCCAACCAGTTCCACACCTCCTCTGGCGTGTTGAAAAAACAGCTTTTCCCTTCTGAGATCACTCTTAGCTTGGCTGAGAACAACATTGAATACTTAAGTTCCTTATCTCTGAGGAATTTTTTGACTTCCAGAAATGAATGCATCTGTTTCTGGACTCGCACTGAGAATTCTGGAAAAAAGGAACTCATACTATTCTCCCAGCGCAATGGAGGCGCTGTATGTGAAAACTGCATAATTACATCCCGATCTCTATAGCTAAAAATGCGAGCAATAACCGCTCTCCACGGGGCCCCCGGCTTTAGTGTAGCCCCTGGGACTCGATGCATCCTTTCCACTGAATTTTTTTTAGAGACCCCAGGGCTTCAGATGTTTCATTATGAGATCGTCCACAAAGAGGTCTTTACTGTTTCTTGTAGGTCCCCTACTTAGGCATGCAACATTTTCGCTTCGGCCTGGAGGGAAGTTATGGAGTTCTCTGCTTCCTTGACTCGGGTTCCAGTGTTGCAGAGGTCTAAATGCACCAGTGTTACCTCAGTGGTTACGGAGTACATTTTGAGCTCCAACTTAGTTTTGTAGAGTTGGTGGCCTTGCAGCCGCAAGGCCCTGGGTGGCCTCTCGGGGTTGCTGATGCTCCAACTGGGGCACCGGGAGTTCCGCTCTGCGATGAGCAGACTTCTCCATTTTCATTTGCAAAGTCGCACAACAGCATTTTGGTACAGATATCGCGCTGGTTCTTATTGTGTGGGAAGTTCCCCAGAGACTTCAAGCAGAAAAGATAGGGAACAGGGGGCCCTTTCCCGCCGCCCACCTGTGTGTCCAAAGGCTCCCACTGTGGCCTGTCGGTTGGTGACCCCCTCAACCCAGTCCCCACAGCCCCACCTCTAGGCCGCTGCCCCTCTGCAAGTCAGATCCGCACTGGGCGTGAAGCAGCAGCCGGCCGGCCGGCCTACCAGCTTTTATGGATCGCTGGCTTTGGGCCTCACAATTCTTTTGCAATGTTCATACCACTATGGGCACAACTCAAAGCTCTTTACTGCTGCTTTGTAACCTCTTCACTCTGGTTTTAGTCAGAGAAGGAGAGGGCGCCGTGTAGTGAATACTCCTCCCCTCCCCTGGTATGTCCTGGGAAACATCCTTTACAACGCAACTTTTACAAAGCACTACCATTACGACGCAACTTTTACAACGCAAGTCATTACAACGAATTGCGCTGGAGGGCGCTCTAGGATAGGGAATAGTTTAATTACTATCCAACACCTTCCCTACTATCCTTGGGGACTGGAGTTGGAATAGTAAATTAAACTATTCACTATCCAGCGCCCCCCAACGCAAGTCGTTGTAACGACTTGCGTTCTAAAACCTGCATCGTAATGGCATGCGTTGTAAAAGCATGCGTTGTAACGTCATACATCCGTATTTCCTCACACCGCCTTCCAATAGTCAGGCACAAGAAGGCCGCTGGCAGTCTAGTCTGCAACGCTGCACACTTCACATTCTTTCAGCAGGCTTCTTAGATGACAGTCTGGGGCCCTTGTCACAGTCTCTTTATAAGTCAGCCTTCCAATGCTGCGTGGCAAAACAAAAAGGAGGGGGGGCAACTCCTCTCTCCTCTACCCCCCTCCCCCCCGGCTTATCTCTCCACTGCTGCTCCTTTCTCTCAGCCCATGGGGCTCGAGCCGCTCGATGCTCGCTCCCAAGCGTGGGGCCCGGTGTCACCGCACCTCTGTTCCCCGATGTGCATCTGGGCCGAGACAGGGCCCAGTGCGCAGCCTCAGCTCCAGATGCGAAGTGGCCCAACTTGCCAATGCCACAGGCCCGCAGCGTCTCGGTTTACCTCCGCCCAACTGGGAACCTGGTGGCGCACCAGCGTTGCGGGATGGAGCTGGAGCTGCCCCCCCAGTCTCAACCCTGGTGTCCGCACAGCCTGGTGGAGAACATGCCCAGCCTCCCAGTCCCTCTCAGAATGCTGAAGCACGGCACTCAGACCAATCACAATGCTGCTGTAAGGCAGTGTTGTGGTTAGTCAGGGAAGTCGGAAGCCTGGGTGCTTCCTGTTTCTTCGACAGAAGTACGAGGAAAGGCGGACAATGCGAAGGTAAGTGGTTTTTTAGGTCTCGCTGTGTCAGTCCATGCGCTGCGAGACATATTGTAGGTGGGTTTTAAAAGTGCTGTTACCCCACACTTTGGCTGGCCTAGCGCTTGCGTTCACGCGAGTGTGCACGTGCGCTGCCGCCATCGGTCTTTCACGGATCATTATAATCTCGCCACCCGCCCTTCACTTTTAATGGTAAAAGTAAAGCGCGAGTGCCGCGATTATAGCAAAAGATCTATTTCTTTACTTTTGCTATATTTGCGGCACCCGCGCTTTACTTTTAACATTAAAAGGGAAGCGCGGGTGCCGCGATTATAGCAAAAGTAAAGAAATATATATTTTGCTATAATCGCGGCACCCGCGCTTTACTTTTAACATTAAAAGTGAAGTACGGGTGCCGCAATTATAGCAAAAGTAAAGAAATAGAAAAAGACATCTATTTCTTTACTTTTGCTATATCCGCTGCACCCGTGCTTCACTTTTAATGTTAAAAATTGGAGTGTGCATTTTTGGAAAATTTCTGTTTATTTTGTGGAGCGGCTCCTGCTTTAGGCGAGTGTTGAATGCAGGATTATGCACGCATCTTTACACTATACATTGACTGCACCACAGAGGAATAAGGCATGCCAGCAGACCTCTAACGCAGTGCCCATGAAAGATACTCGCTTGAGAGTCCTCTGTTGGTAAATGACACCCTAATCCCAGTCCATTTCCCACCCCACCAAGCTTTTTCCACAGCCCCTTCTATACTGTGATAGCCTTGCTGCGCCCTGATGGTCTTGCTCCAGCCACCACTTAAAGGAAACAACTTGCCTGGGCTGCTCACCTAATTCATCCCTTTGACCATTTGGGTTACCATAGTCCAACCTTTAATTTCCACACTCACTTAGAACTGCAGCTCCATTCCACCTGCCTGCACCTTATGATAAGACAGCCAGGGCCCATGCTTGTTCACACCACCTGCTTGTGTCAGAATCTTAAAATGCTGGTCCAGGTAATCTACGCATACCACATCATCAGTGAGACAACAACAAAAAAAAGCATTGGCACAGCCAATAGATCTCGCCTTTGGGACCTTAGAAGTGTTTAACCATACAATAGTTGATTTTGGTGCACCAAGCATGTTAACACTACTCTTTTTGACCCCTAATGTAATGGTGAAGTGGAACATTTTAATAGATATTTGAAGGAAAGCATCTATTTGACCTTGGTCAGTAACATTCTTTTAATGTTGACTGTGTGTGACAGATTATGGGCATAAAGAATCACTCCCAACATGGTTACTGTTGTTGCTCCATTTTTATTAATGAAGGGAAGGCATCCCTCTTCTCCAGTTTGTCCTTTGTTGCTCAATACAAAATGTGCCAAGGATGGTTGCACTACTTTGAACCTTGACCTTGAAAAAGTCAGATCTAAAGTTACTAAAAGTCAGATAGCTTCCCAGGAGAGATATGACTGTTTATATGATGTTAACGGTATTAATATTTCTATTGGTGATTATTTTAGAGTACCTTTGCCAAGGCGAGAGGAAAAAGGTAAAAGTTAATTTCCCAAAGCAATTAAGGTGATTCAAATCAATAAGAATAGCATCATCCCTCAAGATAGCAAATTCTGGAGTCTTAAGCGATTAGTAAAGTGCAGGGGTCTTCAGTTTCCACCCTTACACAGCAAGGTTCTAAAGGTTTGGGCACTTATTGTGATGTCAGATGAAGCAGAAACATTAATTCATAAGACCATGATAACCAAACATATCAGGGTGGGTAGTAAGTAACAATCATGAATATGATATAAACAATGGGCGGATAATCCTCGCCTCCGTGTCCTTAATAGAATTGAAAATCCTTGGCGCGAATGCTAGAAATTTTTTTATTCTATTACAGGACCGGAGGCTTTGAATTATGCTAGTTTAATGCTTTACCAATACAACAGAAGCAATGTCGCCCACAGGTTTATAGTAAAACTGCTTAAAAGTAGAATCAGATGAGCAATCAGCTGCTTTCATTATCTCTTGTATACTGGTGCCTAACATATAAGATTTGGAAGCCATAGCGCCCCTCACTGAATGAGCCCCAAAGACTCTAGTGTCAATTCTGACCTCTTGCATTATATATCTGAGCCATCTGGCAATAGTAGCAGAGGTAACTGGCTTAAATGGATTTTGCAATGCAATTAACAGTCTAGAACAAAGGACCGGTCTAACCGATCGGGTACAATTCTTCAGAAGCTTTCAGGCATCTTACCACACACAATTTATCATTTGCAGGAAATGCATGATAATCAATGGAACGTGTAAATGTCTTTGTCCTTGCAGAAATTACATATGAAACCCCCTCCAGGGAAAAAAACTGTACCTGTTAAATCTAAAACTCTGATATCGAAGACTCGACGGCAAGCAGATAAACAAAGTAGCATAGCTAATTTCGCGAACGATTGTTTCTTAGATAGTTCCGCATTATGAGGCCAATTATCAAATAAAGTTAAAACCTTAGAAACATCACATAAAGCAGAATACTTAGCCTTAGGAAGATTCGCCACTCGTATGTATACCTTTGAGAAGTTTACATACCACTGGGTGCATACATTTCAGTCTACCGTCTATCTGCGCATGTCCAGCCGAGATAGCGGATCTGAAATTGTTAACCGACATGTAAGACAGCCCTTCCAGGCTATTTTGGATAAACAATTCACAGCTTGTAACAGGTCTGACTCTACGGGATTCACCTTTTCTTCAGGCACCAACCCAACCATGCTCGCCATGCTGAGGAGTATCACTTCCTGGTAGAGGGAGCCCAGGCCTGTTGGATGAAACCTGAAGCCTCCTTTGAAATTTCTGGCAACGACCATTGTTGCCTGAAAGCCTCCAGGCCATCAGAGAAAACTGTCCCGCTAGAACTAGTGGGTGCAGTACTCCCTAAGGGCCCTTGAGCATTGTCCGATACCACAGAGGAGAAGAGGTAAGTCCAACGTCAATTCCAGAAGTACTGGGAATCAAGGTTGAGGTTTCCACACTGGTGTGATTAGAATAATTTCCCCCTGCTGGAGGACTATCTGGTTCCCTACTCTGGGGATCAGAATGAACGGGGGGGAATGCATAATTCAATGACCTCGACCAGTCCTGTGTGAACACATCCGTGGCCTTCGCCAGAGTGTCCGGCCTCCAACTGAAAAATGACTCTAGTTAACGATTGAGCCTGGAGGCAAAAAGATTTATCTTACAAGGACCCCAAACTGCCTGAATCATTTGAAATAGCGACGGATAGAGCTTCCCGTCGCTGTAATTCGAACCAGGCATCAGTTCCAGGCCTCTGTGAACGGATGCCTCCAGGCATTAGTTCACGGATTGCTGAACTGATGCCTCCAGGGCATCAATCAATTTGTCCTCATGGAAGGGACCTTGCTCCTCTTCATAGTATCCATATTCATCCTCCTCGAATGTGGCCCACTCTTACATTGTTAGAATGCGTTGTTTGAAAAATAATGTATGACACAAAATTCAAGCCAAGTCCCAATTCCCAGGAAAATGTTCACGGGGGAGCCACCCTTTGTGCACCAAAAAAGAATATGCTCCTCAGCCCAGCTGTACTCACTAATTATTCCAGCCCCAGGTGGGCCTAAGAGAGCCAATTCTGTACACCAGCCTGCACCCGGCTAGGGCCTTCGCTGTTATTCCAACCTGGAAAGGCGTTCGTCTGCACAGGGAAAGAGACAACTACCCTGTACAGTGTTTTGCCTTCAAAAACGACACAGAACGATGAGGAAACACACATTGGGCATCGCGTAGCCCAAAAGGAGCACAACTTCAACCCAATTGGGCTACGCGACGTCTGGCTCTAAATTATATTGTGGGCCCAAATTAGGGAAGGCTCTGCAGAAACGCACTGAAGATGGGGCGTCAGTTGGCCCCAAGCAAAATCTGGTGGAGGTGAGCCGCGATGCGTAAACCGCTTTACATGCGTCACCGCCACCCGACCGCCAAGTGTCTCATACAGCCAAGTCGCAATGTCCGTGTTGATGCGTATTCGCGGGCGCGTTTGCCACAGATGCCAAATTCCACAACAACTGCAATTATTAATATAAATACCGTCAAGAAAGGATAATAATACACATGTTCTAACCCAATATAATCACACAGCACATTAGATTGTTCAATAAATAACAAATGTATAAAGCACTTAACTTGGCTGCAAGCAGCAAAGAAAGAGTAAGTGCTCCTGTTTGGAGCTATAGTCTCTATGGTTATTGAATTGTACCATGGTATTATGGAAAATGTGGTTTTTTGAAATGTTAAAATGTTTTTCATTGGCTGCTGTGTATTTTTTTGTGTATTTTTTGTGTATTTATAAAGCGCAAACAATCGCTCCGGAGGGAGCAAATAAACAGTGAAGAAAGAGACCGCATAATCTGAAGCCTCCGGTCCTATAATAGAATCTAGAAACCAAGAACAACGTAATGGTGAGAAAGTGACAAAATTAACTGTGGCAGAAGGTACAGTCTGTATGGAATGCCAAAGACAGACTATTGCTGACAGGGTAATAAGTTTCCCAAGATAAAAAATTCCATTGAGGAAACTCTTGTTTGATGACTAGTGCCACCTGTGCATTGTTTAGAAAGAGAGATGTGTTGTGTTGAAATTATTAAGGATATTTGTGATAACGTTAACAATTGTTCAAAATATGTTTACATGGTACGTTCGGTATATCTCTTCCGTCACCCCTTCTCCTTCCTTTTGGTTTTACCTTTGCCCCTCCGCAGGCATGGAATGCGGGCTATGAAAACGTTCTAAAATTACCATTGGTTTGTTACCTCCACCCTCCGAGGAACCCAAATCTACCGACCGCCTGGACCACGTGTCCCTTTCGCCAACTCCATCACGGACATCATCTCCCTGCATGCCATCACGTCCACCAACTACACCATGCTTGGAGACCTCAACTTCCACCTTAACAACCATGGACTTTCATTTAAAAATGGTTCCCTCGAGCCATTGGGCTGACGAGATCGGACAACGCACCTACGCGCCGTTAGTGGTACCAGACCTGATAATATTTGGCAGCCTGCACAGCAAACCCCGAATACTACCTATACTCTGCTGATGAAGGAAAATAATCCTGAAACACCAGTGTCCAGAGTTGGTGCTGCAACTTTGCTTTTACACTTCTAGATCTACGAAAGGCGCAGACGCTTTGAAGAACTGCAATGACCGTGATGCTCTTGGGGTATACCCGCTGGTGGGTGGAGTAGTGTGCGACCCATGGACTTTCATTTAAAAATGGTTCCCTCGAGCCATTGGGCTGACGAGCTCAGACAACGCACCTACGCGCCGTGAGTGGTACCAGACCTGATAATATTTGGCAGCCTGCACAGCAAACCCCCGAATACTACCTATACTCTGCTGATGAAGGAACATAATCCTGAAACACCGGTGTCCAGAGTTGGTGCTGCAACTTTGCTTTTACACTTCTAGATCTACGAAAGGCGCACACGCTTTGAAGAACTGCATTGACCGTGATGCTCTTGGGGTATACCCGCTGGTGGGTGGAGTAGTGTGCGACCCATGGACTATCATCTCCCTGCATGCCATCGCGTCCACCAACTACACCATGCTTGGAGACCTCAACTTCCACCTTAACAACCAACTGGACAATCTCCACAACATCGGCCTCCGCCAGATCGAGACCAAACCCACACACTCAGCAGGTCACACCCTCGACCCTCTCTTCACAATAGGAAACTCCATCACTTTCAGCCACACCACTGAACTCCCATTGACTGACCATCGATGCGTCCATTTCACTTTCAGAACACCCACCATCCACAGACACCAGCACCTGCTCCAACGAAGAAACTGGACCAGAATCACTGATGACTAGCTAACCTCCTCACTCAGCAACTCCACCCCAACCATCGCGGAAGATGACAACCCCAACGCCGCAGGCCAAACCCTGCATAGATGGATCTCCGACAGCGCCAACACCATAGCCACCCTCAAGAAAAACAACAACACCCACACCAAGAAAGCCAGATGGTTTACGACCAAACTTCGAGAGTCCAGACGCACTTTCCGCCACCTCGAAAAGGCCTGGAGAAACACAAAATCCACAGAAGCCCACAACAACTTCAGAACTACCACCAGCACCCACCACCAACTCATCCGAGAAATGAGAAAAAAAGCGATTAAAGACAGAATCTCCACTCATGCACACAACAGCCAAGAACTCTTCAACATCATCAAGGAGTTCACCCAACCCACCAGCGAGTCTACCGACATCCCTCCCTCACAAGACCTCTGCGACAAACTCAGCACCTTTTTCCCCCACAAAATCAAGAACATCTACGACAACTTCAAGGAAGACAACCAACCCACTGAACCCTCCCCGACCACCCATACACCCTGAAGCCAACGATCGACAACTGGACAGCCCTCACCACCGAAAAGACTCAGAAGACGATGAAGTCAATCCACTCCGGAGCCCCCACAGACCCCTGCCCCCACCACATCTTCAACAGAGCCGCCGGCACCATCGCACCCATGCTCTGCCACACCGTCAATCGCTCCCTGGCGAACGCCTCCTTCCCAGACGACTGGAAAGACGTCGAGGTCAACCCCCTCCTGAAGAAACCCTCGGTGGACTCCACCGAACTCAAAAAATACAGACCCATCACCCTGCTCCCATTCCCAGCGAAAGTCATTGAGAAAGCCATCAACAACCAACTCGCCACATTCATCGAAGAGCACAACATCCTCGACTCCTCTCAATCCGGCTTCAGAAAAAAACACAGTATGGAAACCATCCTCCTCGCTGCAACAGACGACATCTGCACCCTACTGGACAAAGGAGAAACAGCAGCCCTCATCCTCCTCAACCTTTCTGCGGCATTCAACACAGTCTCTCACCGCACCCTAATACGCAGACTCCACGACGCAGGGATCCAAGACAAGGCCCTCGACTGGATCCGCTCCTTCCACTCCGGCAGAATGCAGAGGGTCAGACTCCCCCTTTCCTCTCGGACTCTACAACGATCATCTGCGGAGTCCCAAAGGGCTCCTCCCTCAGCCCGACGCTCTTCAACATCTACATGGCTCCACTCGCCCCCATCGTCAGAACCTAGGGACTCAACATTGTGTCATACGCAGATGACACCCAATTCATCCTCTCCCTTTTCCAACGAACCCAACACCGCCAGACACAACTTTTGAGAAGGCATGGAAGCCGTCACCAAATGGATGAAAAACAGCTGCCTGAAACACCAACAAAACGTAAGTACTCATCATGGACCCAAACCCCGATGCCTGGAACGACACCTGGTGGCCCCCCACCCTCGGAAGCCCGCCCATCCCCACGGACCACGTACACAACCTGGGAACCATCCTGGACTCAGAGCTCAAAATGGACCGCCAAATCATCTCTGTCACGTCCTCCTGCTTCCACACCCTCTGCTTCCTACGCAAAACTTTCAAACGGATCCCTCTCGAACACAGAAAGAGCAACACTCACGCCCTGATCTACAGCAGACTCGACTTTGGCAACGCAATTTACACCGGAATAAACAAAAACCTCACCCGCAAGCTACAGAACATCCAAAACTCTGCCGCAAGACTGGTCCTCAACCTACCAAGACACTGACACATCTCCCAGCACCTGTGCACACTCCACTGGCTCCCCCATTGAAGCTACAATCACCTTCAAGATGCTAACCCACACTCACAAGGCCCTCCACGACACCGGACCAGCATACCTGAACAGCTGACTCAAATTTCACGCACCCCAAAGGACCCTACGATCAGCACAGCTCTCCTACGCTATGGTCCCCCGCGCCAGAAAGACCAGATCGGGTGGCCGCTCCTTCTCCTTCCCCGTGGCCAGAGCCTGGAACAACCTGCCGCTCCACCTCAGACAGACAACATCGCTCCCCATCTTCGCAAGGAACCTCAAAACTGGGCTCTTCGACAGACCCCCTCCTAGCTGGACCGGAACCTGGGACCCCCAACCCAGTGCCTTGAGACCCTTATGGGTGAGTAGTCATGCTTAATAAACCCCTGATTGATTGATTGGAGTAAACCTAGAGACACAAAGTTCTTTAAAAAGCAACATTTACCATGTAGTTCCTCAACTATTCCTTTGGGAACTTTCCCAATACCTTTAAATCAAATTCATGTCAAGTTATGCCCATTGTAACTGTCCGAAAGTTTGCTAAAATGTGCAGTTTCAAACAAATTGGTGGAGGCCTGCAGCCACCAAGTAAAACAGTAGGGCATAGTCACAAGGGAATGGCGAAACGTGAAGCTAAGCAAATATTGCTAACAGCACGTTCCGCCATTCTGAAAATGAAGGGATGTGCCGTATTCAAAAGAATGCTGTGCACCCCTGCATTTCCCAAAGCAATGGCGCTAAATCTAGCTGCCTGGAGCCAACGCAGGCACCTTTGCACCATAGTGCATGGGTATCTGCATTGGGGGAATGATTGTTTACGTGCAGGAAGGTGTCCCTTCTTCTATGTGTGCTGCATCGTGCAGCACACATAGAAGTTGCAAATCGTAATTTTTTTTATGATTGTTCATGTGCTGGAAGGGACTCCTTCCTGCACATGAACAATCATTCATGGTGATTTGCTGTTTCTGTGTATTCTGCACAATGCAGCACACATAGAAACTGCAAAAACAAGGAGAACTTAAGTATTTCTCCTTGTTTCGCCATGTTAAGACCAGGTTTTTCCTGGTCTTAATTTTGACGCCGGCTCCTATTTATGCCACCCTTGTAAATTGGGGACAGCGTCAAAATCAATGGGTGTTGCCGCAGAACGCCTACCGCAACACCCATTGCACGCCCCTTTCACATTAACGTGAAAGGGGGTCTTATTTACAAGGCGGCGTTAAGCCATGTTAAGTTAATAAGGCAAGCGGTTTATTGCCACAGAAACATCATAAAAATTGACGTTCCTGTTGCGATAGGGGCTTGTAGATATGCCTGTGTCTTTAAACTCTATGCATTTCTGACCAGTGTTATAGCCACAGTGTGATTTAAAATGAATAATTTCCAACAACATTTAAAAATAATTTCCTTGAGGAAGATGCTCCTAAGACCCCTCTATAAAATTGCCTTTCAAACAGATCAGCAGTGACCAAATATAATCACAATAAGGTTGAGAGTGTTCCACAATTTACACAAACAAAATCATTGGAGAGTCCCGGCTCTTCTCTGATTCCCCATCGTTTCTTGACTCAATTGCATTCACATCACTCTGCAGCTATCACCCTAATTTTGATTGTAAATATTTGAAAAGTAAGCTTGTTAATTTCCATTATGTCAGGGATGCATAGTTCTTCCACACATTTCTTTTTTCCATTCCATTTTGATACTTATAGTTTTTATATTTCATTAGGAACATAAAACTAGATGTTCTTGTATGCAAAGGGCAAACATGAATGGATAGGTGCAGCTTGCACCACTTTCGGCTTTTAATTAGAAGTCACAGTGGAGCGTTATCAATTTGATTAAGATTCCCTACTTTAGATTTAAAAAACAACCGTTCCTGAATGGCTGAATTGTCACAGATTTAAAGGGGAGAAGAAGTGTCTCCTTTACCAAGAAGTGAAAGAAAGGAGAGATAGCTAAAGAACAAGCAAGACTTCTCACCAAGGTGCCTGCTACCTGACAGAAATGTAAATGTGTGCAATTGGTTAATTGGCAAATCTGAAGGCTGCTTGGGGGCCAGTATGGGTTTTAATTTGGTTGATAGAATCTGGAATTAGTCCTGTGAAAGGAAACCTATAAAAAAAGGTTTGCACTAGCTACAATCAGCACATTACTAAAAACATCACTTTTGAAAGCACTATAAGCATTTAAACAAAATTGTTTTGCACATTTTGTGACAGCCTGTGTGCAACCTATCTTATACTGTGTTTTAAACTAATGGTTTACTTAGTTCACTGTACTTTCTGCCACAGGCTTGGACCTGATAGCTCTATAAAGGCACATCACTGTTTCTCTAGGGCACCAACCATGATTCAAATCAGTGACAGTCCATGTCCATCCACAGATATCAGGAACTCATACATTTGGGTTCAAGGTGTGGCAGATGAAAGGGGGTAGGAGTCCCTAAATGCGGGGCTTAAAAAGTAAAATCTGACAAGCAACTTATACATTTAATTAACAAAATATGCTGCATAGAAATTGGCAACAAGACATACGTGACAGTAAGTCTGTTTTAGATTACTTAATTGGCCACAAAGGCTGCATTTTAAACAATCTTATAATTGTAACTGATATTTATATAGCACTTACTAACTCTGAGAGGCATTGAAGCGCTTTGTGGCAAGTAACACGCTGCTCTGGAGCCCAAGATCGGAGGTTAATGGTTAGTAGATTAGGATTCTTTTGTTTTTGTGCATTAGTTGATTTAGGTGTGTGCTCTTGATTTTTTGTGTGTTTAGTGGAAATTAGAGCAGGGATAGTATGATTGGAAGCGATTCGAAACATAATTAGTAACTAGTTTTTTGTAAGTAGTGGTTGTGTATGCCTGTTAGTTTGGTGACATGGTTAAGAAGGAGGGGCTAGTTTGAGCAGGATGTTTGGTTCATAGTAGTCAGAAACGTTTGCAGTGATTCAGAGAGAGGGATGGGACAAACGTTGAAAGGAGGATATTTTTTAACAAAAAATGTTAACTTACATTTACATACATACACATGCCACTTGGAAATGTTGTATTGGGTGGAGAAAACAGTCTATATAAATATCCATTAAATGCATAAGCTGCAATATTTAAATGGTATGACATGCACAATTCTCTAGTGGAGAAGTGTGCACGTTTTTCATGATATTCGTTAAAGTTTTACTAGCAGGCATAAACTCCTTTATATATGCACCTATGGGTATATATAGAAGCAGCAATTATTACATTGTTTTATATACATATGTATCTGGTATCTGCTTGTAAAGGAAGCATAGTTTAATGTTCAATAACACATGTATAACAACAGATTAATCTCTTGTTATGTATGAGAATACTGTTGTTATCTTATAGGGTTAAGGCATCTGCTGCAGAGACCATCGTCTGCCCTGCAATTTTGAGGAGGCTATAATAGGGGGTAAGATGACTCTAGTGGTTAACCTAGGTCTGGGAGAGTTCTGTGCTTTGTCCAGTCACAGTTTTGACTCATAAAGTAGCATAGATGGTTAATTTGCCTTCTGCAGAGCACATTGTGTAACATGCAGATCACAGATTCGTATTTTTTAGATAGGTAATTGGGCTTCTGCTTTTAACACTGAGATCATGTTGTTACTTCCAGTTCATAACAGCAGTGGCCGGTACAGGTAAGCGTGGTGAGGCGGGGGGGTGCACGTCGACAGACAATGGAAAAAGGAAAATTAAATAAATTATAATCCTATTACGTTGTCGTTTGTCGACATTTCCCCCGCCCTGCATCACCACGCTTACCCCTGCACCGGCCGGCTACTGGTTCACAAGTTGCAAGCCTTCTAATACAGCACAGTGATTGGTTTATTTACTGGCATCAAGGAACTGTGTGTAAACTGTAAGTCATGGGTTTAGATCCTTATTATTTTCTCGTCAGTGGTAATTCTAAGCTTGCAAAGAAGTGTTCCTTTGGGAAGTAATAAAGTCTTGTTAGTACAGACAACCACAATCACTGCATTATGTTTTTTATTCTGTCTTTGTGTTTCTCCTGACCATTCACTCTAAAAATAAAGGGCCTTATTATGTCGTCGGTGGGAATGATACCGTCGGTGTCGGTCCCACAGACACCTGAAGCAGCAGTCAGACCGCCACATTACGATGGGGTCGGTCCGACTGCTGCCGTTCCGATGGGCTCAAGGAGCCTGTTGAGTAATACTAACAAACAAGAACCCCACTGCCTAATAGCTGATTGTAGTAGTGCTAATCGTCACTGATAACATTAAACAAACAAGGGAAACCTATCCCGACACACAAAAAAACACACTAATTAGAGAATTATGTATGAATGGTGAAACAGATCCAACAAATATATTGAAAATCAATTCCATCAAGTTTATTATAATAAATCGCATGAAACATGATAATGGGAAATAAGTAACAAAGTTGAATAACCCAGGCACAACCAGTAAAAGTATCACACAACCATTCATTCAAAACAACGTATACTCATTCATTCCCATATGCCCTAAAATGCACACAGATCCAGCGAGCAAACTAAGATAATGACATATGGTAAATAGTCCGCCCTCCAACATCAAAGTTGACAATATTGGAAACCCACAGGATCCTAATTCGCTGGGTAGTGGCGTCAACACAATTTCTTTTCATCAGTTACATCAAACATGTTTATATCTTTGATTTATAAAGAAGTTAGATGTTATATCTGAACAATCTTGGAGAGAGGCAAAGGAACACAAGAACTCCAGAGCCAACACGCATTTCGGTGTGTGACCCCAATATTGGGTCTAACCTTCTTCAGGGCGCAGTATCAAAAAGAGACAAACAGGGAAGAGCCTGATGAATATAACAACAACAATTCATATATAGATTTTATGGGGATGAAGGGATGAACTAGTAAACACTGGGGAGAGAGTAACATAGGGGGAAAGGGACCTCCATGATACACAAAAGTCACAAAAAGGTTAAAATTGGGAGGTGTGCCACAAACATGGAGTAATTGGAATATCATGAAAAGGGTGCAAAAAGGGAAACAACTAAAGAGAGTGAAGATATAGTGCGTTCACATCCTTGAGGCTCCACACCTTTCACATAGTGGTGTCAGAAAATAAAGTGCAATATAAAGTAAATATTAGACCCTGTCACCATGATGGCAGTAAACTGTCGTAGCCAGCTGTTCTTGAGGTGTCAGTGCTGGCAGGGTTGCACTTGCAGCAGTTCCTCGCCCAATACTCCAACGAGCAGTCCTGCCCACGCCGGAAGACCCAGCAGCCACAGTGAGGCTCAGCGAGGCCGGTAGGTTTGGCAGAGGGAGCACAATTTTTTGTTTACGCCTGGGAAAGATACAATGTTTACCCATGTGCCTTGCCCCCATGATAATTAGTCCTCTGGGCCCGGCGCCTGCAGTCTGAATTCCTTCCCAGGCGTAGAGCAGTGCATGTATTCAGTGCTGCACACAAAGTAATTTTGGAATGCCTCACGATCCCCAAATTGTCTCAGGTAACTTTGTAGGCATGACCAATGCAATTTAATGCGGGGATGCGGACACCATCATTAAAATGCGTTAGTCTAATTCCTGATATGTGGTACTTGGCAGGGCTGCCTTAGTTTTTGGCCCTGCTGGGTGATAACATAAGAAAGTTTCCTTACTGCCTGCATTTTAATGCTCCAAACAGAATGCAGACATCGTGCAGGCGCTGCGCTGTCCCGGTGTTGAAAAATGACAGTAGGAAAAATTCAGCATAATTCCCTGGGGCGGCCTGGTTCAGCGGGGATAGCTGCCAGAACTGAGAACACCGGCAGGTTCACCCAACTTTCTAGCACTAGAAGTGTCTGATCAAGTTAACCAACAAAATGGCTTACCCAAAAAATGTATTTCGCCACAGATTAATTTTTTATTTTCATTTGAGGTGTGTGTATTATGTTTAGGGCTCCCAGTTTTCCAGCTTTACTGATTTTTACAGATAAATGCAGACAGAAAACAATGTCTTTTCTGTCTGTATTTATTTTTTAAAGCAGAAAAATGTGCTTCTTGTGGGCGGCCCTCCATGCTGTTTTTCGTAATTTACAGGACAACAGCTGAGCAACTAGACAGCATGGGGCGTTAAAAACAGGTTGAGATTTCCCTAAGTGCACTTGTATGATAACATATATTTGTATTATAATACTGATATTTACCTGTAAGTGTAGTGTTTTGCTATATTTGGCCACTTAATGCGCTAAAATGCAACAAGCAGCCAAGTATGAGTGCATGTTTATCGGTTAAATTAACGTGGAAATATACCATTTTATGGCTCCATATATTCGCAAAACACAAAATAAATATGGATAAATACCAATAAGATGGCCAAAAAATAAATATTGATAAATATATAGACGGAAATGCAAAAAAAAAAAGAAATACCATAAAATCGGGAGCCCTAATTATGTTTTATATACAGTTACCTGTAGCTCAAGGCTAACCACATATTGATAATTTGTTATTTCAGCCGAGTCTCTGACTCGGCCCCAACATTCGCTGACACGCCCCCACTGTACTCAGGAATACAGTTTGCCTACTTTTTTATCGACTTCGATGCTGCTTTTGATGAAGTGTTTAATGCATCACGCAAGACACTTGAAAAGGTCATACATAGATATTCTGCAAAACAGAAATGTCACATATGCATACAGATAAATGGCCAGCCGTATCATGGGGTGTGAAGTGCAACCTAGCCTAAACCAAATACTTTGGCCAGAGCCGCCGACTTTGGAGCTGGGGAACGAGGTTCGAGCCTCGGCTCAACATCCTGTGATTCTGGGCAAATAACTTAATCTCCCCGTGCCTATCAAAAACAAGCATTTGCAATGCAATAGGTCTCGCATTTGCGAGAGTTTGAGCTATTGGCATTGTTAATGACTGCCTCTTTTTAATGTGTTTGGAAAATCTGCAAGCGGTACAATGTATTCTGTGGTTCTTCTACAGTTGTATGGAAAGTTTCTGCAGGGGCGCTACCAGGTACCTACCTGCCTGTAATTTATTAGTGAAGAGGTCTAGCACACTGTTGTGAAGAAAGACTCTTGAGGCAAGTAACGGTAATAACTGTATTTATTCTCTGTCACCCAACTCTCCGGACTGACAAGTGAATCCAACATTCCAGGGATGTCTAGGGGGATCATACCATCCGGAGGGAAAGGGTAGGGGTGGACGGAATGTACCACTGGGGATATAAAACCTGCTTAGATTAATACACATTTGAAGTTCATTATACTTACTTAGATTACAACACATCTCCCTCCTATAAGAAGAGCAAATAAAGGTGGGTGGGGGGGGGGAAAGAGAAGGCAGGGGGGAGGGGTGGAAGCACATTAAGTCCTGGTAACCCCGGGGAAACCAGGCTACATAGTGAAGAATGCAACTTATACAAAGAGGTTACACTAGTTCACTGCAAGCCTACTTTTAACAACATAGTTTCCTAATACAACATGAACCATCACAGGGAATATTACTTTCTACACGGAATATGACATTTAAGGTAGTATTGATGTACATCCCGAAGAATTAGACCCTATGTATAGAATGTACACTTTGCCCCCCTGTAGGTCTGCCTTTTAAATTTAATACATACCCTCATCATCCCCACCAAAGGGATGTTCTCACCGGCCTACCCTATAGCTGAGATATCCGGTTCCAGCATTTTGAGGCAGGAGATGTAAAATATGTCATTAGTGACACCCATGTTAAGTAAGGATGCCGGGGCGCACGAAACAGCAAACACATCTATGGGAACCTTAATCACCATGATCGTACATTTAGGATCTTCAATAGATCCAGGGTCTTTGGAATGCCCAAAAGGAGTTTGAGACGATTGGTAGACCCTAGCTCTTATTTCACCCTGCACAACTTTAACTTGACTGTTATCACTGTTTTTGCAAACACTGCCCAGGTGCCCCTTCTTAATACACTTGACACATGTGAAACTGTGGGCAGTGCAACGCGCCTCATTAGTAAGATGGTTCTCTTGGCTCATAGCTTGACCAGCCATCTTAGAGAATAAGCTCCTAGCAGACTGCCACAGTAATAACAATGTCCGGTAAGTGGCCACACAATACTTAGTTGTAAAAGGGAGAAAAGGGCAAGATGGGTCCACAAAAGGGACACAGGTTGGAGCCCCTGAGGGAGCCTCAATGTGTGACAACTACAAATAAGCTAAGACATCTGAGAGGCTAGGGAGGATGGGAGTCGCAACTCAGGGCGGTGTTAACTAAATGTAGACATACAACATTACTCTGAGGACAAAGAGTACACAACTTGCTTTCTATAGATCACTGGGTGAAGTGCCCCTGTAATCCGGATGTCACCAATTGTGCCTTATAACTGAAAATTTGGACTGAGAAGTACTGAAGGTCACTACCCCACACATACCAAAAGTGTCACCATCGCTCTGAAAATGTGCAAGGAAAAACTGAACAGAAAAATGAGTACTAGGTACTTACACTCCTCATATGGTAGAACTAGAACCTCTACAGACACTGCAAAAATACCTAGTGTACCAAATTGTCACCCTCTTCACGGTACAACTGAAGTTTGGGACTGTAGTATGGTGTGTGTCGAACTAAGCATTCCTTGTTAACACACAAATGGAACCTGAAATACTGGGGTACTAGTCAACCCTGTATATGGGATGTCACACACTGCACCGTAAAACTGAAGGTAGGTACTTTGGAATGTGTACCCTGGAATACCCAGATATTACTGCTTCCCATCACCTGTAACTTGTAAAAATGCACCGTGTCACACTTCACTAATAAGGCAGCTGCCCTAAGAACTGAACCCCAAGGATCAAAAGAACGCCGAGTGAGGAAAAGTAAATTCTACCATATTATATGTGCCTACGTGTTCCCCATCCTATGTTATATGTGCATGATCGATATGCATGTATCCCCTTATGATCGATTAAAGACGCAATTATAGTTGTGTCCAACTCTAGTATGCTAGTTTCCAGTTCTCGTGAAAGCAACGAGTATTAGGCCTATGTTGCCACGTTTTACAGTGTGCACGTTAATTCATTGAATTGTCCCCGTTTCTAGGCCTCAAAAGGGCCCGGACACCAGATTCAAGCTCTAGTCTCCTGAACCCTCTCCGAGGAGCGATGCAGCCCCCACCTGCATCCCTGACCCTTCACTTACTTCCTTTCGCGCAGCGCGGTGCCCGGCCTGGCTCTGCCCGCCTGTCTGCCAAGAGTATGTTATGCTTCTAGTTATCAGTTCAGCTTTCCTCCTTTGCATTCCTAAGCTACTGAACCGCATCAACAGTTTCAGCTATGGTCTAGTCTTTCTGTCTCCATGCAAGAGAAATACTGTATTAATATTCATAGAATATTCCTAGCACACGCAATACATGTAGAATAATGCATGCACCAGTCTTAGTGTCAAGTAGCCTTTGCCCTGATAACTTTTGGATTCTATCAACATGTATTCCAAACACCAGATACCAGATATGCTATAGGTACATGTCGTCCTGACACCGCAGACTTTAGTCTCCTCTTCTAGTGCAGAAGTCATAGCTCCAGTTCTCCCTGGTAACACGTCATTGCCCGTTTGCGCGCACCACTAGGTTAAAGGTCCCAGCTGCTCAGGTAGCCCCCTCCATGTTTCCGCCCCATTCATGACACTTCTGTGATGTTCACATCACATGTCTCCGTGCACGCCCTGTACACGCCTTCTTTTTCCACCCATGTCTTCTTATCTTACGTTTGTCATAAGTTACGCCTACTGTATGTAATGTAATGTAATGTTTTACTATATATATGCTGCACTGTCGATGAAATGGTGCAGCTGCCTTCCTTCCTTCCTTCTTATTTTATTTCAGGCTGTCCCGTTCCAGTCCCTCCCTTTTTGCCTGAATAAATCCTTTTGACTCGGACACATCGGATCCTGCCTCTTATTTATTGAGCTATCTGTTATTGTTAATATAGTCAAAAATAGTCCCGGTATTATTTATTTATATACCACATAATGGCGCCCGAATAGGGACGAGCCCCTTCCTCACGCGCTGGCGATGCCACGCAGGCCCCCTGACCCTCTACAGCCGTGACGGAACTCTACTGCGCACCGGCAGATATTTCTGCTTCAAGTCTCCCTCAGGCCCACGGAGGAAACGGAGACTGCGGTCCGACATCCAGACGAAGCGGTGTGGAATGCGGTTCGTCCCGACCAGAGCCCAAGCCGAGAGAGCAAGGTCCGAAGTATCCGGAGGCCCACCTGTAACCGAAGTTTCCGAAGTTCGTAGTCCGACGTCGTAGCAGTCCAGTCCAGTCCGAGGCCTTCCAGTTTCTGCTTCCCGGTGAGTACCGTCGCGGGGGAAGTATCTAGACAGGATCATTAGTTTGGTCCTGGTCCGATGGGTTTGGGTACGCAGATCCAGTACGAAGTATTCACCTAGGTGGATACGGGTCCTGACGTGTCTCTTTATGGGACCGGTATGTTCTGTACTGTTTTAGCAGTGCATCCAGTAATTCTAGTAAGTTTCGTTCTCGAGAAGTTCATGTGTTCTGTTTTCAGTGTATCAGGTAGTATTCTGTTCGAACTGTTATTTATGTATTTTTATGTCGTGGTATGAGAGATTTGTTTGCTATATTATTACTGTGATTATTGTGTATTGTGTTTCAAGTGTATTACCGAAATGCCTATGTTCGCGAAATTACGTCAGTTAAAGACCAGAAAAGGGTTACTCGAAGAAGCAGTTCCAGTCCAGGACATTTTATGTATCACAAGCATGGCTTAGATGCCATCATATATCTAGACTTATGGGCGGACTATACTAAAGAACTAGAAGAGAAATATAGATGGCCCGTATCAGGTACATGGGATGCCGAGTGCATCATGCGAGTAGAAGAAGCATTATGGAAAAAGAAAGCCAGACAGTCCCAGAAAGATGCCATCGAGTTATGGCGCAAAGAATCTCATAAACGAACCGAAAAAGAATTCAGAAAAACAGAATTAAGTAGGGAGTCCGCAGAAAAAGCCCAAGAAAGGGAACTAATCGAAGAAGGTGAACGAGTTAGAGCAGAACAGTCAGACAGACAGAGAAATGCCCTTATTAAAGGTATGTATCCTCTCCTTACTGAGGGCTTGCCAAAAGCAACCCCGGAAGCACCCTGTAAATTTCCGCCGCCATTGGTCCCGACTAAGCTACGTCACAAACCGACCGCAGCTGATATTTTTCTTTCGTCCTATTTGGACGACACAGTCCCAGCCTATGCAAATCCTATTCCGCCTGCTCCCGTTAATAATGTAATTCCTGCCCCGCCAGCCGCTGGTCCCGTGGGTCCAGTTAATGTTGCAGTACCTGTTACAGCACCCCCGGCCCAGCCCACAGTACATGTACCCGCTTTGCCAGTCACTCTACCAGCACGTACAGTATTCCCCGACGATTCTAGTTTAGGAGCCGCGGGGGGAGGTTCTCCTCGTACCCCGCCTCAACCCAGACGTCTGACGCTACATGAACTAGCGTTACAGCGTACGCCAAAGGTGACTACATACGGAGATATCAAGCGAGCACTTACTGAATGTCGTTATGATCCAGTTCCAGGCGAGGATCACATGGTCATATATTCATTACGTTTAAGACGGGTTGCCAGTTATTTGGACACCCTGCCCGATATGGGAGAACATCTAGACAGAATATATCGTTTTATCCGTACAGGAGTGAATCCAGGAAGTGTTCACGAAGCCATGGTTCAAAGAAAAGTTGAGACTCAGCTCATGATTTTAAAGTTTTTGATTAACTGTTTAATAAGAGAGCAAGATTGTCCAGAAAAAGATCAAGAAGAAATGAAAGTCCTGACTAGGTGGAGTGACAATATAGCCGATGGAAAACACAAGACACAAGGTTGTATAGAGAGTATGTACAAGAAAATTCGTAGGGAAATCATAAATATACACGAGAAACGAGAAGCAAAGCAAGCAACCGAGAAAGAGTATGACTCTTCTACTGAAGAGGTAGACAACGAGAATCCCTCCAGAATAGCGTATGTAGGTAGAACTAGACATTCCGACCGACATTCACGCCTAGATTACAAGAAAGCTTTTCCTCCTCCAGCACCAGAACAGTGTTCTCTTGAGCAAGTATTCCAGGCCACCGATCACATTCTGAAATCACGAATAGGTTATAGCGAGCTCAGTACCATGCATGAACAAGAACTAGCCCGATCAGCAGTCCGATGGACTACTGATTCTACCACTTTTCCAGACGAAATAGTGGCCCAAATGTTTCTGAAACTGCCTCCAGCCGAGCAACGACTGGTGGGTATGTATATGATCCAGCACCTCATTACGCTGTATGAGGAACAACATTCTGATCCAGGTCCTTTACATGATGTATTAAACGAGTTACTCCAGTACAGATGGAAAGGTCTAGGTACCGATTTAATTAGTGTCATTCTAGAACAGCGCCACAAATACCGAACGTTTCTGAATCCGCATTTTGTTCACGTCTCACCCCCAGAAAGTAAATCATTCTACATAGACAAACAGAATCCATTACGAGAAGTACATCCAGTCAAGAAAGAGGGGGGTGGTCTAGAACGAGTATTTGTTTACACCCCTATCACAAAAATGGAACTCTTAGAGATGAAAAAGTTAATTCCCTGTCATGATAAAGATCCAGCAGGGTTCCACCGTGAATTAAAGGACATGCTCCGTATGGGAGAATACACGTATCCTGATATCATTAAAATGTTAAAGGTCCTGTTGCCTGCGGGCATATATGAAAAACTCAAAGAAAAAGAATGGGAGGTGGGAGAGAAAAAGATAGATTGGACAGCTCTAGAAGCTGAAGATAATTCACGAGTACCAGGTACCGGTCTTGGGGATAAAGCTAAAGAATTGCCCGAATTATTGATACAAGTTTTGCCAAGATTACTAGCCACGAAAAAGGAAGATTGGGATGCCATCTCAGCCTGTAAACAGAAACAAGACGAAGATACTAGTGATTTTTATATTAGATTTGAGAAATGTTTTATTATTAATAGTGGTCTGAAAACAAGTAGTGAATCATACCCTCATCTTTTTGTCACTAAACTAGTCGAGAATTCAAGTCCACAAGTTAAAAATCGAGTCCTGAAAGTCGAAAGTACCTGGCAAGCTAATACTCCGTCACAGATGCTCCAGATGCTCCAGTACCACCAGAACAGAATCAGGGAAGAGCAGGAACACGAAAGGAGACGTATGAAAGACACAAAAATGAAAGTATTAGTTGCACAGTCTGTTCCACAAGACAGTCAGAAGAGGGGTCCGAATCAAGCCAGTCATCCTGCAGTTCCCGTTAAAGGGACATGCAATTACTGTAAACAGCCAGGTCATTTTATAAATGAATGTGCAGTTCTGAAACACAACATAGCTACTGGTAAAACTAAAGAAAGACCACGTCCACCTAGACAAGAACAAGTTTCACAGACTTCCCAGCCACCACAGAATGCACAACAGACAGTTACAGCACCGCAGCCTATCGCTGCAACACAGCATGTTACACAGCAGATGTACCAGTATGCACAGTCAGAGTATCCAGATTATCAGCCATATTCATGAAACAGCCTAGAGAGGGAGGTAGGCTTGCCTCTCATCGAGATTCCTGTAGATCAAGAGGGTCCCTATGTACACAGTCAAGTATTAGGGAAAGACAGAAAGTTTCTGATTGATACAGGGGCAAGTAGGACTACCATCAGTCATGACGAGGTTCCAGGGGCTCCGCTCTCAGGCTCTAGAAATGTTTCCCTTGGTTTTTCAGGAAAGCCTATTGTTAATGAAATATCGAAACCAGTTACTCTAGAAGTTGGTCCATTGTCCCGAACTACAGACTTGTTACTCACGAAATCTTGCCCAGAAAATTTGTTAGGCATCAAGACACTGAAAGAATTAGGAGCAGTAATATGCTGCTCCCCAGAAGGAGTACGTTTGTTTCCCCGTGATTTCAAAGGTCATTATGTATTACGTGATTTTGATCCAAGATTATTGAATGTACCACAGCATTTATGGGCGCAAGGTCCAACTGATGTAGGTTGTATGCATATCACATCCCATCGTGTGACTCTGAAACAAGGTGTTGTTTTACCACGAATCCGACAGTACAAATTGCCACCTGAGGCTGTAGCAGCCTTATCCAAAATTATTGACGAGCTTATTGTTCAAGGAGTGGTTGTAGAAACTGACTCCAATGTATGTAATTTCTCCTATCATTCCAATCCTGAAACGTACTGATCCAAATGCACCTCCAGTTTATCGATTAGTGATTGACCTTCGAGAACTTAATAAATGTATCATACCACAGTATCCAGTGGTCCCAGATATTTCTTCCCTATTGACAGCCATTGATTCTGAAGCCACATTCTTTACAGTTATCGATCTCAAGAACGCATTTTTCAGTGTCCCCATTCATCCAGACAGCCA
The DNA here is from genome assembly GCF_964261635.1 of Lissotriton helveticus. Classification (NCBI taxonomy): domain Eukaryota; kingdom Metazoa; phylum Chordata; class Amphibia; order Caudata; family Salamandridae; genus Lissotriton; species Lissotriton helveticus. The sequence continues at coordinate 317,618,011 of NC_136059.1, read as the reverse complement.
GTTCCTTTTCGGATTCTGTTTAAATGGAAGAAGCTATAAATTCACACGAGCACCTCAAGGTTTCACAGAAAGTCCTAGCATTTACAGTCAAGCACTTAAGAGACAACTAGACAATATTCACATGCCAACTGACACTGCCCTGCTCCAGTATGTCGATGATCTACTGATCACAGCCCGTTCTGAACGTGACTGCGAGCGTGCGTCACTTACAGTTCTGTATTTTCTGGCCGAGAGGGGGCACAAGGTGTCCCCTTCCAAATTGCAATTCTGTGTCCAGCAAGTGGTCTACTTAGGACACTTACTGTCCAAGAGGGGTAGGCAGTTGACACCCGACCGTATCCAGTTAATAGCACGTCTTCCACAGCCCAAGACACAGAAGGAGGTACGAGCTTTTATCGGCCTCACTTCTTACTGCAGACAATGGATTCCTCAGTATGCATTTCTAGCCAAGCCACTGATACAGTTAACGACACAGGAGGCAGCCGTATCGACTGTCCTCCCTTGGACCCAGGAACATACACTTGTTTTTAATGAGTTAAAGAAAGCTTTATGCCAAGCACCTGTTCTAGCAACACCGAACTATAGTAAGCCTTTTACACTTTTTGTTACAGAACGTGATGGTACTGCATTATCTGTCCTCACACAAGATCAAGCAGGACAATACAAGCCCTGTGCATATTTTTCTAGCACATTAGATCCAGTGGGCCAGGCTCTGCCTGCGTGCCTCAAGTCAGTTGCAGCCACAGCTCTAGCTATTAGACAAAGTGATTCCATAGTGTTAGGGCACTCCCTGACAGTACAAGTTCCACACTCCGTGGAAGTTCTCTTAAACCGAACACAGACTCAGCACTTGACAATTGCACGTTTAACAGGTTATGAACTGACACTGTTCCAGCCACACATAGAAATCAGACGCTGCAACATTTTAAATCCAGCTACACTATTACCGTCAGTTACTTCAAACCCTGCCACACATGACTGTGTGGAAGTTGTTAACACCATGACAAAGCCAAGACAAGACTTGACAGACATTGCATTACCTGATCCCGACCTGACACTTTATGTGGATGGTTCATGTATGAGAACAAGTACAGGAGAACTAGTAGCCGCGTATGCAGTGACTACTGAAACCGAAGTTATAGAAACACATCGTATTGACACCCTGTCTGCTCAAGCAGCAGAGCTAGTCGCTCTGACCCAAGCCTGCATACGTGCCAAGAACCTGAAAGTAAATATATACACAGATTCACGTTATGCATTCGGAGTCGTACACGACTTTGGAGTGCTCTGGCAGGAAAGAGGTTTCATGACTTCTCATGGAACCAAGATTCAGCATGGTCTCCTCATTCAAGCTCTGTTAGACGCAATACATTTACCGACAACTATCGCCATCATGAAGTGCAAGGCACATACGAAAGTCACTGATATCATTTCCCAAGGTAACGATCTAGCAGATCGAACAGCCAAGCTCACAGCTCAGACTCCAGACATTCCAGTTAACACGACACTGACACACACTCCAGATCAGACTACTTGTATGACAGTTAAGGACCCTACTCAAGATGTCATAGACATACAGTTACATGCTACTCCCGATGAAATCAAGAAATGGTCCGAACAAGGAGGGGTCCAGACAGATCAAGGATGGTTGACGAAGGGAAAAGCCACATGGTTTCTCCCCGACTCTATGGTTCAAGTCATTATTAATACCGCACATAGTCCAGCACATTTAGGAGAAAAAGCCATGTTAGACAGTATCCAGAACCTTTGGTTCAACAAGCATTTACGAGCAACCGCCAAGCAGAAAGTACGTACCTGTATGATATGCTGCCAGTTCAATCCAGGTAAAAGTGTCGGGGTGGAACAAGGTGGATTCCATCCTCCTGACCACCCTTTTGAAGTCCTCCAGATGGATTATATTCAGATAGAGCGATGTCGAGGTTTCAAGTATGTCCTCGTAGTTGTATGCGCTTTGTCCAGGTGGACAGAAGCATATGTTAATACGTAGGTTAACCAGAACCCTTGAAGCAATAGTGAATGAAACTACTTCCGCTCTAGGTAACTTAACCGAAGAGCAATCTGCTATGCGTTTTGTCGTGCTCCAAAATCGTCTCGTTCTTGACGTCATACTGGCCGATAGAGGAGGAGCATGTAGAGTCATCGGATCTAGTTGCTGCATTTTCATTCCTAATAACGCGCCGTCTGTTTATTCAGCTATAACCAGACTTCATAAAATTGCCCATCAGTTACACCAGAATCCAGGCACCTGGACATGGTCCGGTTGGCTCTGGAGTATCATATCTGCCTGGGGGTGGAAAGTATTGTCATTCCTAGGTATAGCAGTAATGATCATATTCAGTTGCTGCCTCTGTTTACAATGTGGCCCTGCGATTTGCGGCATGTGTGCTACCTCTTGTATTCCTAGTCCTAAATCCCGTTCCAAGACGAGCAAATGATGCTATATGAACAGATAGATGGTATCATGAATATTGATGTTTCCTGATGGAAACGTAGGGCACAAGGAGGGAATGTGGAAAAGTAAATTCTACCATATTATATGTGCCTACGTGTTCCCCATCCTATGTTATATGTGCATGATCGATATGCATGTATCCCCTTATGATCGATTAAAGACGCAATTATAGTTGTGTCCAACTCTAGTATGCTAGTTTCCAGTTCTCGTGAAAGCAACGAGTATTAGGCCTATGTTGCCACGTTTCACAGTGTGCACGTTAATTCATTGAATTGTCCCCGTTTCTAGGCCTCAAAAGGGCCCGGACACCAGATTCAAGCTCTAGTCTCCTGAACCCTCTCCGAGGAGCGATGCAGCCCCCACCTGCATCCCTGACCCTTCACTTACTTCCTTTCGCGCAGCGCGGTGCCCGGCCTGGCTCTGCCCGCCTGTCTGCCAAGAGTATGTTATGCTTCTAGTTATCAGTTCAGCTTTCCTCCTTTGCATTCCTAAGCTACTGAACCGCATCAACAGTTTCAGCTATGGTCTAGTCTTTCTGTCTCCATGCAAGAGAAATACTGTATTAATATTCATAGAATATTCCTAGCACACGCAATACATGTAGAATAATGCATGCACCAGTCTTAGTGTCAAGTAGCCTTTGCCCTGATAACTTTTGGATTCTATCAACATGTACTCCAAACACCAGATACCAGATATGCTATAGGTACATGTCGTCCTGACACCGCAGACTTTAGTCTCCTCTTCTAGTGCAGAAGTCATAGCTCCAGTTCTCCCTGGTAACACGTCATTGCCCGTTTGCGCGCACCACTAGGTTAAAGGTCCCAGCTGCTCAGGTAGCCCCCTCCATGTTTCCGCCCCATTCATGACACTTCTGTGACGTTCACATCACATGTCTCCGTGCACGCCCTGTACACGCCTTCTTTTTCCACCCATGTCTTCTTATCTTACGTTTGTCATAAGTTACGCCTACTGTATGTAATGTAATGTAATGTTTTACTATATATATGCTGCACTGTCGATGAAATGGTGCAGCTGCCTTCCTTCCTTCCTTCTTATTTTATTTCAGGCTGTCCCGTTCCAGTCCCTCCCTTTTTGCCTGAATAAATCCTTTTGACTCGGACACATCGGATCCTGCCTCTTAGTTATTGAGCTATCTGTTATTGTTAATATAGTCAAAAATAGTCCCGGTATTATTTATTTATATACCACACGAGGCCTATCGTCGTGAAATCACTCATACATAGGCCGCAGCTCAAGAATTATTGTCACACCTGTAAATTAGAATCAAACACAGTACGGAGTAAACCATGACAGGATATAGTATGCTGCCCCACAGTTCCTGTAATATAGATTATTATTTTTCCTTTAGAGGGGGGAAGAAAGACAAAACATTAGGTTGCAGGGGCGCTGGGAGGCAGAATGGAACGAATTTATTGGGGGAATGTCTTGCAGAGGGCTAAAGGTTAGGAGGGGAGGGCAACCAAATAACGTCTAACGGGGACTGATAGGACTAGGGGACGTTGCAGTCTTAGGCAGTCTTATATGAGAACCAGCAGTCCCCACGTCACCCAAGCTCCGTCCTACAAAGGACCCACAAAGTAATGGGAGTGAGGCAGTCTATTGGCAGTCTTACTCTGAAATGAGCAGTCTCCAAAGTAAACAAGGACTAAATAGGACTGTGAGAGTAGCAGTCTCGCAACCTTCTTACTTGAATACCAGTAGTTCTCACTTCTTCCTTCTTACACAGGAGTAGCTTCGCAGGCCGAAAATTGCCCTCTCTCACACTTTCCGATCCTCACACCAAAATGCTGCAGCCCTTGGTTCACAGCACGAACAGAAAATAGACTGAAGATAATTGTCCTCTCTCAGAAGTTCAACCCCCGCTTGAAGTCAGGATCCAGTGTATGCCTATGCACTGTGACACAGGGATGTTCCGGAAATAGGCCCCACAGGCGGCGCTGAGGTAGTTGGTGCGTCAGAACAAATGCGCCGCTCTGAGGGAGACGCTGAAGACTCGACTAGCTGACAAGATTTACCATCGGAACAGGAACTGCGCAGGCCGGGACATCAACACAGAGCACCGCTGGACCAGTGGAGAGAAGTGTCTCTGCTGTGCGCCTGCCTCCACCCACCTTGTTCCTGACAGGAAATTCACATGACAGGTGGCTGCTGCGCAGACTCAAAGAACAAAGAGGGCCTGCTCGTCGGAGACCATTATGCGGAAAAGTTTACATTTCTCTGGTGTTGAATTGAAGACAGAGTCAAGGTAAGATAACGAAGTAGAAGTTTATTAAATCAGCCCCACACCTTAAGGCGGTGCGTCGGTCAGTTAGTTAGAATCATTATGACAGTTGAGGGCAGGGGGACGGAACCAAGACAGTGCGGGATGAGGGGGAACCAATCAGGAGGGCAGGGGCCAATGGATGCTCTCGCGCAGGAGAGCTGGTAGGCACCACTTGCCAAAGGTTGCAGGGGGGAAACAGAACTAGGTTACAACACATCTTCCTCTCTTGAGGGTTTTGACAGGTAGGCCCAACGTGTGGCAAGGGGAACTTAGGCGGTAAGTGAACTAGTTAACATTAGTCACCAACACAGTCTTAATAACATTTGGAATTGTGGGTGGTTCTCCCTGATGTTCTCTTGGCAACAGGGGCATGAGGAACACTCACTGTGTCAGAATGGGATTCCATGTACATATAAGAGAGTATCCTTATTCAAGAGTCACATTCTGGAGAACCTAAATAACTACTAGTTATCATCAGCACTGGACTCTCTGGTGACATTGTAGAATAAGAGGTTCATACATTCAGCAAGGGTCAAAGCAGTGACCGGTCCAACCTCCCACTTGGATGAACGACATTCATTAGTGGATGTTGCTGAGACCTTGGATTTCCGGAACACATCTTCTCCTGTAACGACATCAGGCACCCCTTGAGCACCCTGGGGGTCGTCACGTGGTAAGAATAGCATTGAAATGTGGGCTACTTCAGTATCCACTACATTGCGTCTATGTCCTTTACTGCGACCAGCCACCTTTTCGATGTCATCATCTGTATTTGTATTTGACCAACTTCCTGCTTCATTTCCTTGGTTTTGGACGTTATCAAAGCCACTATCACTTTTCACCTCAGGCCATTCTGCTACATTGGTACTAGCCTCAACTGTGAACAGTCCATCCTCCAGTTCCCTCAACTGACTTCCATGGAAAAACTCCGTTGGGTCTACTGGACTGGATGACTCATGTTTCTTGCACCCTGATGCAACTTTATTTGGAGGATATGGAAAGAGATCTTGAGCTTCCCTGCTCTTATCCAACAGCATACCACAATTCAACCATTTAGAATACTTTGCTTTGTGTCTAGTCTTCAAGTATTCGAAACTCATACAATCCCCATACACATCTCCTGTGTTTGACATGAGTCCTGCGAATGCAGCACTTTGCCGCACTGCCTGGAAATTGAAAGGGTTACTCTTATGTTTTCTTTCTGATCGTTCTGATCTTTCTGATCGTCCATTTGTGGATTGTAATTTCTCGCCATTACCATTTTTCCCAAAATTCTCTTCGCTGTCTATTCTTTCATACCACTTGCTTGAACTCAACTTATCCTTAAATACACAGTAAGCCTCTTGCTTCTTATAGACCTTGTCCTCAGCTGCTTCTTTTTTCTTCCTCCTAGCAGTTTCCTCCTTGTCAACTAGGCTAATAGATGGTGGCGTTCTTTCATTCTCCATTTCGCACTTTGTCAATTGTATGCTTTTGCAAAGCGCCAGATTATCTTGGTGTTCATTCCAATTTTGATCAAGAGATATTCTCAATTTCCTCTGATCATTCCACCCGAGCATGGAGAATTGGTTATTAGAAATGTATATAGCACTCCTAGTGCTATATACATTGTAACATAAATCCATCACTTTGTACCCTATCAATATAATGTCTTCTCCTGTGAACAATTTCAGGGATACATTGGCCACCTTCAAATCGAACCCATGTATTTTTGCAAATTTCTTACTCCACATGCTCGCGCTGATAACCGTGTAGTGTGACCCTGAATCTGCGATGATTTTAATTTTTATTCCTCCTACTATGATGTACATATCTTTTACATCCATTTATATTTATTCCAATAATTTCGCCTTTATGTGTCCCAGTATCTCCGTTTCTTCAGTTAGAATATCCAATATTCCTAAACAAGGATTTCCAATGGGGTCAGAGAAACTATAATCCTGTGCAGGATAAAACTAGGACGCACGTATATTTTACTGCTCTGTTTGTTTTAGGATGCGCAATGAAATAGATGATGTAGTTTCTCTTATCAAATTTTGAATTTTGAATTCACACACACAAGCAGATCTAGGCGCTAACTTATTGAAGGACAATGTCGCATCCCTTATCCCTAATCTCTCTGAATTCACACACAACAAGCAGTTCTTGGTATTAACTTATTGAAGGATACAGAATTCTCTCCATAGTAAATTCTTGAAGTAAATTCCACCAGGGGTACTATTCATTCATTTGCCGTACCACTTGATTTCGTTATTGCTCGGAATTATTGTGTACATGAAGTCTATGTAATTATTATGAAACAGAATTTTGCAATGTGTGAGGAGGGAATTGCAGCAGTTCATGAAATGTCACCAGGCGGAGTGGATTATCTTTCGCGTTTACCTGAGGGGAAGGGATTAAACCACAGGAACAGGAGCAACACGATCTGTGTAATTGCAGCGGAAGCGTGTGATATTTCAGTTGGTGTTACACGTCTAGTACTTTCACGTTATGCTTGTAGTATTAGTAGCTTTTGTTTTTAATTAGTGCACAGTTCGCAATCACAACGTTGGCAGGCTTGAACACTGACTCGTGGGAGACGTGAGTGGGACGCCTTTGTTTACTTATTACTCAAAATGGCCTCCAGCGCTGCGTTCCAGTGACGTCACACGCAGTTGAGCATGCGCAGATTGGCTTGAAGAAGAAGCGCGAAAACAGCTGACTGGATTTGCCTCAGAGAATATGCGCATGAAACGAAGGTTCGGCCGACAGAGAAAAACTTCGTCGATGACTGTGGTCCACCTAGGCATCCACAACTCGAGACACTCAATCTCGGCACCAGAAGTTGACACCAGCAGGTTCTTACACCGCAGAGGATCGGCACACACCTCCGACCTCAGTGAGTGATGTCTCCGCTTGCTTGAACTCAACTTATCCTTAAATACACAGTAAGCCTCTTGCTTCTTATAGACCTTGTCCTCAGCTGCTTCTTTTTTCTTCCTCCTAGCAGTTTCCTCCTTGTCAACTAGGCTAATAGATGGTGGCGTTCTTTCATTCTCCATTTCGCACTTTGTCAATTGTATGCTTTTGCAAAGCGCCAGATTATCTTGGTGTTCATTCCAATTTTGATCAAGAGATATTCTCAATTTCCTCTGATCATTCCACCCGTCGGAACCAAGACAGTGCGGGATGAGGGGGAACCAATCAGGAGGGCAGGGGCCAATGGATGCTCTCGCGCAGGAGAGCTGGTAGGCACCACTTGCCAAAGGTTGCAGGGGGGAAACAGAACTAGGTTACAACATCTGGGTGAGTGAAAAACTGATGTACTCCATACCAGACAGTCACAACCAGAGTTCCAAACTTGCAGACAGACCACCCGCTTCCAAGCCAGATGGCACAGCAAGAATAAATATATGTATGGCGAAAGACAACTTTCAGTTATGTTGAATCTCGACCAGCACCAGTTACTCTCACGTCTCCTCAGCCTCCTGCACCGCACAGCAAACTGGACCGAATTCCCCTCACAAAATACCTCATGAAAACACCGTGCCGAAAGCGCAAGCTGAGATCACTGAAGACCGGCACTCACTGAGGCAGCATAAGGTAGGGGCTGGGAAAAGGAGGTAACGCGGACAGGGCACCGATGAGCACTCTGCCGGCATTCACAGCTGCACTGAAGCACGATCACCATCAACGCACAAGTTCACTGGATGGAGACAGCACCGAAAGGGGGGTGTCAGCAAGGCCCCCTGCGCCTGGTTCTTCGACTCGAATAAATCTCCTGAAAACATTAAAATAACAAACCTTCCTGAATCCCTAGGCACTAGTCCGTCGAACAGAGATCACCCATTAGACTTTTCACCTCATATGTACTCAGCACGAACTTCACTGCTTTACTCGAGAACAGGTTGGAGAGAGTACTGAAAGGGGAGGTGACAGCTGGGCCCCCTGCGCCAGGTTCTTCCCGTCGTCGCCAGTGTTGTGAAGAAAGACTCTTGAGGCAAGTAACGGTAATAACTGTATTTATTCTCTGTCACCCAACTCTCCGGACTGACAAGTGAATCCAACATTCCAGGGATGTCTAGGGGGATCATACCATCCGGAGGGAAAGGGTAGGGGTGGACGGAATGTACCACTGGGGATATAAAACCTGCTTAGATTAATACACATTTGAAGTTCATTATACTTACTTAGATTACAACACACACATTGTCTGTTTCTGTCATTATCGAGGAAGATGGAATTGTTTTTTTGCAGTTCCTGGGCTGTCCAGCAGCAGGCAGTGTTACTATGGTAGTAATGTTGTGTATACTGCACTTGGGGTTCACTGCACTGCACACAACCACATGTAGGCCTGATAAGCCCATTCCTGTATCCCATTCAATGTTCTTTGTTTGTTAGTCCCATGTTTGGTCGGAGAAAGAAGCGGCTTTAATGCAAGCTGAGAGCCACGGAGAAACTCAAGATAGCCTCGAAAACACACAGACAAAGCAGCTATGCCACAGTCTGAGAGACTTGTCGAAAAAAGACCCCATCTGCACAGAAAACATAACCTGAGCAGTGCACACCTGTGGGAATGCAGTCTGTGCCCCGGGCTGCACCGGAGATAAGATTACACAGCGCTGTGCAGACGACGTCCGGTGCGCTCTCTGCAGCCACTTTGTGTGATTTCAGCCAGAGCTCCCTGGTGGGCTTCACCCTGTAGGGCTCGACGTCACAGCCCCATGGAAGAGGTTTTTTTTCTTTTCTTTTTTTATACTTTGTTTATTGAAAGTTGCACAGTTAATACATTACAGTGTCAAATGCAATCGAAACTGCTATAAAACATATCAATTCAGGAGTTTACACTGTGGCAAAGAACATATAGGATGTGCACTTTTCTTGTTTCTCCCCCCCAATCTTATCCCCGTGTCAACAGGTAAACAAAACCAATTCAGGCAAAACTCAGTGCTGTAAGTAACAAGGAGGTAAATCTACGCAGGCAATCATTACATATCCAGTGTGTGCAGTCAGCATTGTCATTATGTCCGGGCATGTGGCGCTAATGCAACACAGTAAGCGAGGGGACACACAATCACATATCTAGGCACAAGTGGAGGCAGCTACATGAAGAAGTACATATGAGTGTCGGAAACAAAATAAACACATAGATCCCAGGCATACAATCCTAGACAATAACCAGCAAAAGGGGGACCCCCATACATCCAATGTCACAGAGATCACAATTTCTCATCTGGCAGCATCGTCTATTCCCCAGAGGGAGGCTGCACTGAGCTGGGGGTGTACGCCCCAGCACGTGACCACTGTAGAAACGGTTCTCAAATGTCCTTGGGGCGGGAAGCCGAGGGCATGAGTTCCCAATAGTTACCTAGTTGCGTATGGCCGTATGTCACGGCTGCCAACCATGCATCAAATGTAGGCAAAGCCCTACGACCCCAATGCACAGCTACCTGGCGTCTAGCGTATAGTAGCAGTATGGCATGAAGCTTTCGATGTTTAGGAGCAGTATCACTCACATATCCCAACAGCCCAAGTGTCGGGGAAGGGCCATTTGTTCTAAGAAGGATCTGATTAATTGCGGAAAAAATGGCGGTCCAATACTCAGCAAGCATCGGGCAGCTCCAGGAAACATGCAAAAAGGAAGCCTGTTCGGCGCCACATTTCCAACAGCTAGTGCCATCTTTCAGTCTCATGCGGTGCAGCGATACCGGTGTTGGATAAAACCTGTGTAAAAATTTGAAATGAATTTGCCTGAGTTTATAGTTAGGCGATAATTCAGTAAGTTGTCTGCAGCAAAAGGACCACTGATCGTCAGTCAGAGGTTCCTCCAGTTCCGCATTCCACGCCTGCATGGGCATCGGCACTGTGACAGGGGCTTGCTCCTGTATACTGTTATACAATCTAGAGACTAGCTTCTTGGGTGATGCTCTAGCAAGCACGTCTTGGAGCGCCTGCAATTGTGGAGGTTCTTCAGGAAACTGACCCCAGAGCGCCTTACAGGACATTTTCAGCTTGTGATAGGTAAATAGATCATTGAAATTTAGGGGCTCGTCATCAACACTAGGTGTGGGGTCCCGAAACGTGCCATTCGGGTATAAGTCAGCAAATGTATGCAATGGCGCTCCACGCATGGAGAGATCACCGCCACCAACAGCCAAACAGGGCATCATAGGGTTTCATCTCAGAGGGATTGCCGGTGCATACAGGAGCGGGAGTCGAGCTCTCTTCTGAAGTTCCCGCCACACCCACCGGAGCAAATTCGCTGTATCAATGTCCAGGGAGGGTCGCGGTGCTTTGCTATATAACGCTACACTGAGTGGTAATGGGGCCACAGAATCCAACTCCACAGCAACATGTGGTTGGTATGGCGATGGATACACCCAAAAATGAACAAATTGGGCTTGCGCACATAATGCATAGAGCTGCATATCTGGAGCGCCCAATCCCCCTTGTCGGAGTGGTAGTGTCAAGAGTGCCCAAGATATTCTGGCCTGACCTCCAGCCCATATCAATGATAATAAGGTAGATCTCAAGCAGGTGTAAAAGTGTTTCGTTAATGGGATGGGGATATTCACAAATAAGTAGAGGAACTTCGGCAACACCACCATTTTTGTCAATGCAATCCTACCTACTAGAGACAGAGGGAGTTTATTCCAAATGGCTACTTTGGTTTCCAACCAGTGCACCGCCTTACCAAAGTTAAGGGCCCATATATCCTGTATGTTTCGACTGATCCAGATGCCTAAATACTTAACAGAGTCTACCTCCCAACGCAGGGGATAATCAGACCTTACTTCAGGAGTAGTGTCTGTTAACGGGAACGCAACTGATTTAGTCCAGTTAATCGACACGCCAGCCAAGCCTTCAAATCTCACAAATTCACGAAGCAGAGGGTTAAGATTTTCGGTGGGATTTCTGACATATAGTGTGACATCATCTGCGTAGAGAGATATGAATAGACTACGGGAACTAAAGCGTATGCCTCTCGCCGTGTGGTGTTGTCTAACTCTTGCAGCAAGGGGTTCCATGGCGATAGCAAAGAGCAGCGGAGACAGGGGGCAGCCCTGTCTCGTGCCCCGTGAAATGTCAAAGGGTTCAGATAACAATCCATTCACCTGCACTCTTGCTTTGGGAGAGGTATATAATAATCGTATTAGATTAATGAATAAGGGGCTGAAACCCATCTTACTTAGAATCCTGAATAAATAAGGCCATTCTAGCGAGTCGAAGGCTTTTGTAGCGTCTAAAAACACGACCCCCGCCTGTACAGCAGGATGAAGGTAATGCAATACAGAGAATATAGTCCTTAAGTTATGGGACGTTGCACGCCCTGGTATGAAGCCTGATTGGTCCGGTAGGGCCACCATCGGTAGTAACGGCTGTAGTCTATCAGCAATTATTTTTGCGTAGATTTTCACATCCACGTTGATGAGGGAAAGAGATCTATAACAGTCTAATGACTGGCTATCTTTATCTGGTTTTAAAAGTGTTATAATCAGAGCTTCGCGCATGGATGCAGGTAAAACTCCAGTTTCGAGGGCCTCAGCAAATACTGCATGCAACCGCGGAGCTAGTTCCTCTGCATAAGTCTTATAAAAGGCTGTCGTGAGGCCATCAGGACCAGGGGCTTTGTTTAACGGCATGCTTTTTATTACCTTGGCTATGTCTTTAGCAGTGATCGGGATGTCCATATATTCACGGTGTGCCTGGTTAAACCATACCAAGGCTATCGTGTCTAAATAGGCATCGAGGGAATCTGGAGTCATACTATGTTTGGATTTGTACAGAGTAGAATAGAACTCCGTGAAGGTGTGAAGAACTGCTTCTTGACCCACCACCACCTCCCCATCTGGATTTATAATGGAGTGTATGTATGTGGACTGTGACCTGGTGGAGATGAGGCGAGCCAGTGTCCTGCTGGGTCTATCACCCTCCCCGTATCTACGGGCCTCTGCCTGCTTACTTAAAACTTTTACTTCTCGTTGTGCCTCCTCATTAATGTCTAGGAGCTTAGTTTTCATTTGAACCGCTAAATCCGGCGAGGGATTGTCGCAAAAACGTGACTCCAGCTCCTTCAACTCACCTTCAATCTTGCTAAGCGTACTTCTAATTGCCTTTAGTACCCCTGCCTGACGTGCAATACACTGCCCCCTGATCACAACTTTAAAGGCATCCCACAGGACAGACTCCATTGACACTGAGCCCGCGTTTGTTTCAAAATATTGAACTATTTCTGCTCTTATTTCCTCAGTAAATGCTGTATCTAACAATGCGTGTGGCGGCAAGCGCCAGGTGAAGGCACGAGTGGGAGCATCCAGTACTTTAATTTCCAACAGGCACGGGGCATGATCAGAGAGCGATCTAGCCTGATTACACACATTTGCTGTCCAGGTAGCCACATCCCGCGACACCAGCCAGTAATCTAACCTCCACCAAGCAGCATGGTGACTCGAAATACAGGTACCCTCCCTGACCGTCGGGTGCCTAGATCTCCATATATCTAGCAAATAACCCTCTTGAAGAATGTCTAGTAACGCCTGCCTGGCGTTTGGGTGTAGCGGCCTCGATGCCCCCTTACGATCCAAAGCATCATTAAGTACAACATTAAAATCTCCACCCAAAATGACAGTAGGGCAATCCATCAGTGCTATTTGTGTCCATACTGATCTAAAAAAGTCTGGGTCGTCAACATTCAGGCCATAGAACGCTGCCAATACCAATGGCTTCCCCAGTAGGGCGCCGAATACCACAATAAATCTGCCCTCCGGGTCGCAGTGCACATTATATTCCTTCCAATCTAGGCCTCGTCGTACTAGGATGGCCACCCCACGGGCATAGTTAGAGTAAATGGCAGAATAAATTGAGCTCCATCTGGAGTGTTTTAGCCTGGGAGACGGTGAGGAATTGATATGTGTCTCCTGCAAAAAGCAAATGTCTATTTTGTGTCGTATGAGATACCCATGCATTAATCTCGCCTTCCTGCCATCGCTAAGCCCGCGGATGTTCCAAGTTAAAATCCTAGTCATCTCCATTGCAATGTCAATGCAACACACCTTCTACAAAATAAATGTCTAGTCACATATCCTATTTCAATGATCGCACAGCGCACATGAGAAGAGTACATAGCACATGCCAACAAACCCAACAACCCCCCCCTCCCACCACCCACAGCAACCCCCCAATTAGGTTGTGTCATAGTTCCCCCTAACCTACGCATAGCGTAAACATTTTGAAAGGTTACAAACATTGGGAATCACCCCGTGAGGGCGTGGTATCCTGAGCATACACCCCTGTTTGCACAGGGTGGCTACGCACTGCAGCTTAGTATACTAATGACTGATCTAGGTACATCAAATCTATACAGTAGCCAACGCGCAGGGTGTACAGCGGAGTGCAGCATGGGAGCATAGAGAGCCCAAAGGCACATTATAGCAAAGTCCGTGAACCTGTGGCGCTCCATGACACATGAGTGTAACACGTGAACAGCATAACCTGTGAACAGAAGCAATATAACTCTACCGAGGGGCAGACGTCTTTGACAGCAAGTCTAGTGGAATCAATCATTGTCACTGAGATGACCTCCTTCTTCCCCAATCTGCGCATGTTTCCGCTTCGGCCTAGTACTGCAAACATGCTTTGCGAATTTCAAAGCGGACTTAGCGTCTGTGAAATAATGGGTAGTACCATCATGTGCTACACGCAGTTTCGCTGGGTACAAAAGGGAATACTTTATGTCCGCCTGAATCAAGAGCTTTTTAGCTGGGATGAATTCCTTTCTAGCCGCCTGCACTAGCGGGGTAAAATCAGGGTAGAACGAAATGGAATTACCTTTATGCGTTATTTTACCCTTCTCTCTAGCAAGACGCAGTATCAGGTCCCTATCCTGATAATTTAGTAGCTTGGCAAGGATGGGTCTCGGCGGTGCACCCACAGGCGGTTTCTGGCCCAGCGCCCTATGTGCACGTTCAACTGTAAAGACCGGGGGCAAGTTCGGATCAAATAGTTCATGCAGGAGGTCTGTGACAAAGGCTTCCATCTTGCCAATGGCGGTGGTCTCCGGAATTCCAGTTATGCGCACATTGCATCTGCGGGAACGCGCTTCCAAGTCATCTGCTTTTGCGCGTAAGAATTCAACCTCCTTCTCCAAGTTGGTCAATTGCTGTTTGGACTCCTGCCTGAACTCGCAGCTTTAAGTGTGTCTGTTTTCGAGGCAGTCAAGGAGCGTTTCGTGTGCACCAACCTGAGCTTTAACCAACTCAAGTTGAGACGTCATGTTATCGAGCTTAGTGTCGATGCTCCTAAGACTAGATCTCACTTCAAGCATTAGCGCCCTAACATCAATGTCTTGATCAGGATCAGGCGGATCACTTTCCTCAGTCACACGATCATGTTCATGTTGCTTTGCGTGGCGTTTCTGCTCAAACGTGAGCTTAGGTTGTTTCGGGTCGCCCTTGCCCATAGTAAGGAACACAGCGGGGCCCTGACCAAAAAAGTCGTATGGTGGGAGGAGGAGCCACAAGCGGTCGGACAGTCGTGCCTGCCTGCGCTTATGAGCTGTGGGCAACTAATGTGCAGGCCTAATGTCCACTCCACTTATGACTCAGCAGCAGATTGGGTGTGGGATTGGCCGCGCACAGCACGCGATCTGGGACGGCCCTGGAGGCCAATGCTTTACAGCCAGTCTTTCTGCACGATAGGTGTGGGGCGAGATCGGCTTGACGAAGGGCTGTTGTGGCATGCCCCGCAGCCTGAGCACCAGCAACGAGTGAACGCCCCAGAAGCACAATCCCCAGTGTCTCAAGAGCGACCCGTGCAGCAGCTGCAGGTGACGCGGAGTAGCTGCTGTCCTTACCCCCGCTCAGAGCGCCAGTAGCCAATTCGAGGATGGAACAGGGTACACACCAGGAGGGCCTCAGCACAGTTTCCTATGTACCACTCGGGTCAGGTCTCTCAGTGCACACATCAGAAAGCGCGCGAAATGGCGGCGTGTCACAGTGCCATCAGATGCCTCAACTACGGCACTCCAGCCACATCACAATCCTTGAAGTAACGGTGCGGCTAGGCCAGATTCCCCCGCCGAGCAATACAATGACCTCCCTGAGCACGGATGGCCCGAGCTCGCTCGCCGAAGCTCCCCGACCACTCCTCCGATTTTAAAATGGCGGACTGTCAGGCAAATACCTCCAAATTCAGCTCCTGCTTCACAGTCGCACACGCAGCCGAAGCTCCCCGCTCATGTATGCACCCATCACACATCCATCGGGTTGCTTCCTTTACCTCCCCGACGTGAAGATCTCAAACACTGACTGCTAGTTCGTGTAGGCGGGCCTGCACCGCACCGGGCTGCAGTAGGGCACGGCTGTCAATCAGGGCTCCACATCAGGCGGGCTCCCCATCCGCAGAATGCCGGCAGATCTCACGGAGCCGATAGCTCCACGTCGGAGCGCCCCCCGGCTCAGCAAACTACCTACAACGCTGCTGAGGCGTGGCGCAACTTTACTTTTATTAAAACCACGAGACTCTTTTTACCTTGCCTTCATCTTGCAGGGGCTGCGCTCTGGACATCGCGCACCCCCTGACGCCTCCTGACTTCCCTGCCGGCCGCCGCCAGAGCGCCCCACGCTGCTCGTTCCCTCACCCTCTGACGGGCAGGTCACGAGGGCGGGGACGGGTGTGCCCACCATCTCGGGCTGCTCTGTGGTTGGCGGGGCTGCTCCTCTGTCCCTCCACCCCCTGCCATGCCCCCTCTTAGACCCCCTCCCATGTGTCCCTATATTACAACTTCCCCTCTTAGACGGCGCAGCGGGCGGGCGCAGCGGGCACGACGAAGGCGCGCCGAAGTTGCGCCTAAGTTAAGCCCGTCTGCGCCTGTCCGCGGCCGACCGGGGCTAGGGGCGCGTTACTCTGCCCCGCTTATCACCTATACCCCGGCTCACCTACGCCGCCTCCAGGGACCCTGGCCCATCGCAGCCTCCATTTGCTCTCACATTTCCTCTCTAGGTCTACTCCATGAGGTTCCCCCGCACATCCCCCTTCCTATGGCTGGCCCTCCTCTCTCACCCCCATGCACCACTCATCCTACAACCTCCAAGCCTCTAACAGCTTTTTATCTTAACACTCGGTCCGCTGTTGCCCATGCGCACGAACTCTCGGTCCTGCTGGACCTTCATACCCCAGATCTCCTTTTTTTAACGGAGACCTGGTTCGGCGATGACTCCCTTCCCGCCCTACTGGCCACCTTACCAGCTACTTACTATGCCCTTCGGGCAGATCGCCCTTCTGGCAGAGCCGGGGGCGGCGTGGCGGTCATCGCACGCACCGATCTCCCTTTTCAAACCCTGTCTTTGCCTGACATTGCAACCTCTGAATACCTGGTTATCCGCACTACCGCCATCTCTCCCCCTTTGACCTGTTTTCTTACCTACCGCCCTCCTCAATCCTCTTTACAGTTTCTTTCTGATTTCTTGGAAGTCCTGGCTACCATTACAGTCAACAATTCCTCTATTTTACTCCTTGGCGACTTCAACTACTGGCCATCTGACCCAGCTGAATGTTCGTCTTCAAAGGAATTTTCCGAAACCCTTCAATCCCTTAATTTCACTTCCTCTGTTCACTCTCCCACCCACATCAAAGGTCATACGCTTGACCAGATCTGGTCCCTGAACTGTCCCGTGGAATCTCTTTCTATTTCGCCTTGCACATGGTCTGATCACCATTTGATTTCATTTTCTTTGCCCATTCACCCCCCAGCCAAGCCCCCTCGTCCCAAGAACATCTGGGTCCGAGCTTGGGGCCGAGCTAACCTGGATGAATTTTCTTCCCTTCTTACCACCTCCCTCCCTCCCCTGCAGGGCCTTTCCACCCTCTCCCAGGTCGAGGCTATAGATCAGTGGCTCTCCGCTGGTAGTGACTCTGCTGCCCCGCTCAAATGCATTACCTCCAAGCGCGACAAGGATGCCAATCGGTGGTTCAATGTAGAGCTTAAGGCCACCAAACTTACAGTACGCCGCGCGGAGCGGGCTTGGAGGAGAAGTTATTGCCCCACTTTACGACTGGAGTATACCAACATCCTTACCCAGTATAAAAAAGACACCTTGGAGGCTAAAACCACCTACTTCTCCTCTAAAATCCTTGCTGCAGCAAACCAGTCTAAGGAGATATTTACGATTGTTCAGAATCTGGCGCTTTCAGACAGAACAACCCTTAAGCCCGCCCCGTCCGAAGAATTCTGCCAATCCCTCAATAACTATTTTATTCACAAAATCATTACCATTAAAGCCAACATCCCGCCCCCTTCTCCCTCCTTTGTTGATCCCCAACGTCCCCCTCCCAAGGGAAAACTCACCATTTTTCCTCCTATATCTAAGGAAGCTTTTACTTCCCTAGTACCCTTGGTCAAATCTGGCTCTCCACTTGACCCCTGTCCTGCTCATATCCTTCGTCATATTTTTGTTACCTGCCCAGATCCCCCCCTTCATCTCCTTAACAGCTCCCTGGCCCAAGGGGTAGTACCCAACCCCTTGAAGTCAGCGGTTATTGTGCCAATTCTTAAAAAACCTGGGGCCGACCCCTCGGTCCCTGACAATTTCCGCCCCATCTCCCTTCTGCCATTCTTGGCAAAGGTGCTCGAGCGCCATGTCACCTGCGCTCTGAGCTCCTTTGTGGAGACGCATGGAGCTCTTGCTCCCCGCCAGGCCGGCTTCCGCCCCGCACACTCTACGGAGTCCGTTGTTATCTCGGTCTTGGACAACCTCAGGGAGGGTATGGATACCAACCAGCGCCAGGCCCTTGTGCTCCTCGACCTCTCAGCCGCCTTCGACACGGTGGATCATACCATCTTACTTTCCCGTGTCGAGGCGGCGGGGATCGGGGGCACTGCTCTGGTCTGGTTATCCTCCTTCCTGAGTGACCGCACCCAGGCCGTTCGCCTTGGTGACTTCACAGCGGACGTCCGGAAAGTTCAGTGCGGGGTTCCTCAGGGTTCCTCCCTTTCCCCCCTCATGTTTAATCTTTATGTTGCCCCTCTTATTTTTTCTCTTCAACAAATGGAGGTCGCCGTGTTTAATTACGCGGATGACCTCCAGCTTGTTTTCAATCTGTCCTCTTCCCCCTCTTCTGTTCTCAACTTCCAAACTACTATGCTTCATATCCGGGACTGGATGAACCACAATCATTTGAAACTCAACCCCGATAAGACCGAGCTGGTGTTGACGGGTGGTTCATCCAGCCCCTGGTCCTCTCTTTTCTGGCCCCCTGCACTGGGCCCCTCTCCTGTACCCACTACCTCTGTTAAAACTCTTGGCATAAAACTTAATTCTCAACTCACCCTTCATTCCCAGGTCAGTTCCGTGGTATCTTCTTCTTTTCTTTCACTGCGCACTATTCGCAGGGTGTCCCGTTTTTTTACTTTTTCTGCTCTCAAACTTATCATCTTGGCCATGGTGGTGTCCCGCCTGGATTATGGCAACGCCCTATATGCAGGTATTCCTGCATATAGTCTACGGCGTTTGCAGCAGATACAAAACCAGGCGGCCCGCCTGGTCTTCAATCTTCCGAAATTTCACCATTCCTCCCCCCTCTTGAAATCTCTACACTGGCTCCCTGTGCGAGCTCGGGTTCAATTCAAGCTCGCCTCCATCACCTTCTTAGCTCGATTTGGCTTGGCACCCGCATTTATCTCTTCTGAGATTACCCCCTATGTCCCCACCAGGGAACTACGCTCTTCCTCTCAGTCCCTCCTCACCATCCCTCGTTATCGGAGAAAGAAGTGGGGAGGTTCGAAATTTGCCACCCTTGCCCCGATTTTTTGGAATTCCCTCCCTCTTGAACTCCGCTCCCTCACTGTGTACTCACAATTTCGTAAACACCTCAAGGCTCACCTGTTCACTAAGGCCTTTGATTAAACTATCATTAGCTTCCCTTGTTTCCTAGCCCCAGATCTTATCAGTTTAGCGCCAAGAAACCGCTGGTGTATGTGCGCTGTATAAGTAATTTTAAACTCAAACTCAAACTCCACCGCCGCCCAGCACCCTCAGCCACCTCCGGCACAGGAGATTTAGGTGAACTTCACCATTCAGGCAGGATTATTAGCAGGATTAATAGCGTAGCCGGCGGAGCTCGCTCAGAAAGCGGCCATGTCGCTGCTCGGCTAGCCACGCCCCCCCCGCCCCATGGAAGAGGTTTATCATATCTGGTATCGATTAATACCAGGTGACTGACTGTCTGCCTCCTTGGAGCCAGGGAGGGTGCTGACCCGCACTCTTCAGGCCCTTTCCGGTGGGGTGGAACATACTGCGGGCAGTATAAATAAAGGCAGGACAGAATATAAACTTGTAAAGTGCCTGTCTGAAGCCATAGTTCACTCAGGTCCGCAGAACTGGCACCACACCCCTGCCCGCTCTGGTGTTCTGACCCTGCAGGTGTTGGCGAAGTTCATTTGGGGTGTACCATGCTGTCCGAAGGAGGGCTCACTTGACTGTTGAGGGGGCGATCCTATGGCAGGTGGGGGTGTTCTCATTTTGGGCAGGGGCGTAACACAGGCCCCCACAGTCCCTGCGGTGTGGTGAGGCCCTCAAGCTCCAGGGGGCCCCTCAGCACAGCACTCTGGCTGCAGAGCTCCTGATTGAGCCCGGAGGGGGCCCCTCCACGTGCCTTGCAGGGAGGCCCCCTTGAGTTTCATTACGCCAGTGGTTTTGGGGAGATAGTTTCCTAGTAGATTGTGCCGTGCGACAATCAGAGGGGGCCAGATCTCAAGGAGGAGGGGTGTACATTTTACTGGGATGGGAAACATTCCACCAGATAATGTGATGGGGTGCATGCTGCGGTCAGGGGCGGCCTTAGGCATGTGCAAGCTGTGCACCTGCACAGGGCCACCAAATCCCAGGGGCCACCACGCCAATATATATTCTTAATATAATAATCCTCTGAGGATGGATACATATTTGCGTGGCGTCCCCTGGCAGGGGTTTGGCGGCCTCCGGCTCTGTTCCACTTCCAAACACCCTGACCCCCCCTCTTCACTGGCCTCCGCGCTCCGCCCGCCCGGACCCCCTCTTCCGGGGCCTCCCTACCTACGCTCCCTGCCCAGGGCCGCCATGAGCCTAGAGCCGCCCCTGCTGCGGTGGGGCACCCCGGGGTCCTACTAGTAGGTCGCGCCGGGATCTACGTGTCTGAGGCACACCCCCAGCTAGGATCGAGAAGGAAATGGCACAGTCTGCACTCTGAGCCCGCACCATTTACACAGACAGCATAAAAGAGCGTTTTGACAACACGGTCAAGTTTTATTCCTTACAAATATTTCATTTAGCAGTGCCACTGACGTGTGTACGCCGTCAAACATGTAAAGTGTGAATATATAATAAATGGGATTATTTACAATATTTACATTGTAATTAATCAGTGCATTCACTCAATGATGCGATGAATAAATATTTACGTTTTTAGTGTCTGTCAGTCAAATAAGCTTTATTCGAAAGTTAGTCATAAAAGCATATTCCAAAAATATTTCTATATATATATATATATAAAATAATTCAATGTGCAAAAGATGCAAAGCGAGATTATAGAGCTTTTTTAAGGGATACAACTGGATCAAAATAGCATACTAGAAATCCATAAAATATGTTACAAAGCAGACGATCCAGCCTACCGCAAGGATAGGCATCTCCTGGAAGTGGAGGAAATAATGAGAGCATTATATAACAAATCCAAAAAACAGCTTTCACGGGTCCAACGGCACATACCATCAGAGTCTGTTTTCAGGCACAGCGGGCGCTGGGCTGGGACGGGGTAATAACGCAGGCCACGCCACTGTGGGACACCAAGCAGCTAGGTAAACTACGCAACACTAAAGGATTTCAACAATGGGATTTAATAGGAATCTCAAATGTGAGAGACATGTGGGGAAAAGGTGAGGTAGTCCCATTTGCACAGCTGCAGGCCACTTATGAACTAGCACAAACAGAAGCCTTCCGTTACATTCAGATTAGGCAAACACTTATGGGAGCAATATCGCCGGGCACTCAGCTCCCAGAGTCATCACCACTGGAGGATAGACTCCTGATGGATCATCTGCATAAAAAAGCTATATCCCAAACTTACCTGAAAATAATAAATAACCAACCGGACCCAATGATGGCTCTTAAAGAAAAATGGGAAACGGAGCTGGGTGAGTTAGACGAGGCAGATTGGCAGGAGACTCTTTCATCCCCAAAAGAAGTAGCGATATCTTCCAAACTAAAATTGATACAGTTGAAAATTCTATACCGCACCTATTACACACGAACACTTTTACACAAAATAGGTAGGGTGGACACACTGAACTGCCTGAGACTCTGTGGCTCGTCAGGCTCATTCTTTCATACGATTTGGCAATGCCCAGAAATCACATCTTACTGGGCGGCGATAATGCAGACAATATTGCAGGTCACGGGTGTTGAGATTCTGCCGGAACCAAAGAGGTGTCTGCTCAACATTTGGGAGCCCACAGATCTCAACCACATGACCCAGAACTGGGTGACACTGGGTATGATACTAGCAAAGCGTAATATAGCTCAGGCTCCGAACCATCAACAATGGTGTCGTGACATGGACAATGTAATGATAATAGAGAAATCGGTATACATTCATTGGGGTTGTCCCAAAAAATGGACTCGGATATGGGGCGGCTGGAATGCCTTTCGCTGTAATATCTGTGAGGCCCCGCCAGAGGAATCATTATCAGATGTCAGTGAATAATGGACCCAAAAGAAGAAACTGTGATATGTAATATAACTCTCTGACATTGATGTGTATAAAATACGAAACACATTTATAGTAAGAAGTGTCAAATATGCAATGTATGTATAATAAGATGTCACGCCATATCTGCACCACGGAATATTGCGGTACTGTACCAATTAATGTTAATTACAAAAATGCTAATGAAAATGTTTTTAAAAAAAATGTTACAAAGCATCAGTAGATACCGCTAAAAACACACACTATTAAAAATTCTCTATCGCACACGCGTTACAATTTACATCCTGGTTTTTAGGGCCTGCACAAAAGTACTAGCTACAGTTGATATAAGGTGTGGCTATGAGTCCCCCTGGTGATGGTACAAGAAGATACACATGTCAGATGGATACAAAATTTGACTTTATGGCCCAGGACCAACCTAGAAATTTTGCTAATGCTGTGAAGTATTACTACGTACAATTCTACCAGCTACTTCACTCCTTCTGGTGCCTAGTGATTTACTAATTGGCACCAGCCATACACGACGAGGAGCGTCATAGGCTTGGCAAACAAACAGCATATGTGCCACCGATTCAACATGGATCTGGCATATAGGACACTTGTTATCACATGATTTGACCCATCTAGCTGTAAAAGCCGTAGTGGGCAATGAACCCACCCTACACTGGAAAAATAACTTTCTCTTGTATGGTTTAGGTATTATATCCCAATACGGATCTAGGCTCGGGATCAGCTTAGCTTCCAAAAAGATTCCTGTGAGTGATGAAGGGTCACTGGTTCTTAGTGTTTTATGCATGACCATCAGAGCGCTAAGAAACCGTCCGGTGAACGTGCGCGGTATAAGAAATTTTAACATAACATTTAACATGACCATCACCCAGTATTTTTTTCAGAATCTTTTTCGAAGGAAAGCAAGCTTTACCTGGTTCTTCCCATAATGACTTCATGCCTATGCTTGTTAGGGCAGCTCTAATTTCTCTTACCCATTTGATTTTGTGAAAGGTATCAGCCCTTATTATGTCCATGAAGCCTGCGGCATAGTGTTTCAATTCTGGTGTGGTCCATAGTCTACGCCAGTATAATAGAGGGCGTAGTTTAGCAACCTCAGCCAGGGGCTTTCTACCTAGATCATAGAGTAGGGTACATGCTGGAGTGCTTTGGGGGAGATTAGTAATATTGTACAAGAACCTATTTTGAGCAATGGGAAGTTGAGACAGGTTCCCATACCCCCATAGCTCTGCTCCGTAAAGCGCTGTATTAACCACCTTCATATTGTATACCTGGAGCACTGGGCTAATTGGCTTGGTCAGTGAGGTGTTATACTCCCGGTGTAACACTACCGACAAATGCCGATGTTTTAGTGTAGCCAGGTCAATTTGCTGCTTCCATTTTAGGTCCCTTTGGATATTGAAATCCAGGTAGGTGAACGCGTTTACTTGTTCCAGTGGGCAATTATTCATTAGTATACTACTTTTAAAAGCTCTGTGTGGGTTAAAAGACATGAATTTCGTTTTTGACACACTGACTTCCAGACTGCGAGCGGAACAAAATTCTTCAAAGATTATCAGGGCCTGCTGAAGGCCGCTCGGAATCTTGGAGATAATCAATATGTCATCCGCGAACATTAAAATAGGTATTTTTTCACCTGCAAGTGACTGGGCATCAGTGGTTACCTCTTCCATGTAGTTTACTATTCCATTGATTAATAGGGAAAAAAGGGTAGGTGCCATCACAAAGCCCTGTCATACACCTCTCTCTACAGGGAAAGAGCTAGTAACCATACCCTGGGAGCCCCATCGGATTGTGGCGTAGTTATCCTCATGCAATCTCATGACTAGTGTGAGGAGCTTGGGTGGCATCCCCATTTCATGCAGGATCGCCCATAGTTTAGAACGAGGGACGAGGTCAAATGCTGACTTTAGGTCGACAAAGGCAGAATACAAGCTGCCTTTGCCCAGGACCACCGACTTCCAATGCAGCAAGGTAAAGCGAAACACCTGGTCAATCGTGCTAGTAAATGACCTGAAGCCTGCCTGAAGTGGGGATAGAATACTGTTCTCATCAATCCACTCCTGTATCTTGTTGAGAATTATCCTCCCCATTATCTTTTGTAGCGAGTCTATCAGGCTAATGGGCCTGTAGTTGCCTGGCTGGGATTTATCTCCCTTTTTCATAAACGGGGATAATTTCTGCCCCTTTCCACAAATCTGGTATAGGGGGTCCTTTGGCAACAAAGTTAACCAGCAATAAGATGTACCTGCTCCACCTTGTTTTATCATATAATAACATATCTGCAGGTACGCCATCTGGGTCAGGCGCCCTGCCTCCTACTACAGATCCCAGTGCTGCGTTGACATTGGTACTATTAAATGCCTCTTCTTGGTACAGCACGAAGATGGATGCCTCCAGGTTTTACTTAATGGGACTACGTGCATACTGGGGTTTAAAGTATTTGACCCAATCATCCTGAGTTCTATTGTAATTAGGGTGGTCCAGCTGCCCTCCTCTATCCCACTTTACTATATTCCAGAAGGCCTTATTCTGGGTGCTCTTGTATACCTGTCTAGCTACTCGTACTGCAGCAGGCTCAACCTTTTTAATTGCCTTCCCTAGTGAGTCTCTCGCCTGTCTGCATTCCTCATTGAACCAGGAACTGTTTTTTTTCTTTATAGTTTTGCTGGGCCTGCATAGCATATAAAAATATGTACGCAAGTGGGTAAAAAATTTGTTATGAGCCTGTGTAGAGAGTTCAGGTGCCTCAATAGTTGCTGTGGTGGATTCTAGCTCGATTATGGCATAATCAACTTCCTTGGCATAATCAACTTCCTTGCAAATATTGGCAATGAAATCAGGCTTTTCTGCTAGGCTTGTCCATTTTAGGCACCTCATGTCATTGGCGGGAACAACATCACAAGAATGCAATTCACACCCGCTCTGTGAGGATGTGTTTTCTGGCCATAATCTCAGGGTTGCACACAGGGGGTTGTAGTCACTCTCCTGTCGATCCTTAACAGCCATATCATCAAGGGTGTGCCATATGTTCAAACAGATTCGAATATAATCTATACAACTGGCACTAGATCCATTATTACAATTATTTGCCCCTAGACTGTCTAATGGAGTCCTACCATTTTCCGCCCGAAAACCCTTTCCTATACAAATGGAATTAATTTGTATAGCCACATCAGACCATTTTTTATGGGTGCAAGCTCCAGTTTAGCTATACTGCACTGTGCATCTTCTTCCTCTGATCAAGGGGCTCAAATGTGGTATTAAAATCACCTGCATTAATGACGTTGGTGAGATCAAGGAGGTCGTCGAGAGCCGCTATAACTTCTGACTTCCTCCCTCTGGTGCCCCTCGCATATATATTCTAGATATCTACATTCTCCTTAAGGCCCTGTTTCAATCGTAACACCTGAATGTCATTATTCTTAGTCAGGAGCTCCTCAATGACAATGTCTAGTTCTTGTCGCACCCAGATTGTCAGTCCCCCTGAAGGGTGACTTTTTGCTCCACTCTCAGCTAGAATAAAATAATTTAGGTAGCCTACACGATATTGTGACGCCATGAGCCAAGTTTCTTGAATGAGGCATATATCATAGCATTAAAAAAAAGCATGCCACTCTGGGGAAGATAGTTTGGAACCCGTCCCTGCATTGTTCCACGATAATAGCGTTCCCCGCTGGGAGCCAAGGCAAGAATGTAATGCGTCTAAGGGATTCCTAGGAGACGTGGGACTAGACTTGCAACGGCTCTCCATTGGAAGTGAAGGCAAATTTATCGATCTTGGGTTCCCAGCAAGCCCACCAGCATCTATACTAGGGAGATAAATGGTAGATGGACTACCCCTGTTATTTACTACATCTCCCATGAATCCTTCATTTGTTTTAGGTGTACCTCCTAGTCAGTCAATGTTCTCCAATGTGGAGCTACCCATCCGCATTGTCGGCATCTGTCCGTTGGGCTGTCTAGGCTGGCTACTCCGCAGATGCTGTCTAAACTGGATAAGTGAAGAATCCGGGGAGCAAGTTCGGAACTCAAGGGCAAAAAGATTTTCAACAAGATCCTTCCTACTGAATGTAAGCTCAATGCAATCTGTCCTATGAGCCGGGGAAGAAAGCCTACGCGCCCTAATTATGTCTTCCCTAATAACGTAGGGGCACTCACTAACATGCCTTATCCAGTGGATGGCTTTGTTGGTTAGTGAATCCACTTTTTCCGTGCCTTTACTGGTGTCAAGCTTTGGGACGTTCACCATATAGATGTTATGTGCCATGTCAACATTCTGCCCCTCCCCCCCCAACAAGTGGGAACATAACTATGTGGGTTTTGGGACTCGGACTGGGTGCCGTGGGATCTTCTGCTGGGCGGTAATTAACCTTTTGTGTTTTCTGTGCTATGGAAATCAGTGCTCTGGCTATGGAGGGCGGGGATATTTAGATTGGTATGTGGCACTTGCTTCGAGTAGGTAATAATGGTGCCAACGTTTGGGGCTTAGCCACTTCAGAAAACAGAGGGCTGCCTTTGAACTTGCCACAATTGTGAGAGTGGTCATTTGCTATCTCTTTAGTGGTTGGCTGACTGAGTGGTACGGGGTTGGTAGCTCTATTGTTTGCACATTCCAGACATATTGAATCTTTTTGTGCTAAGAGCCTTACCATGATAGAGAAATTCTCTATCATCGCTTTCATTGCCCCTATTTCAGCCTTTAGCGAATGCACCAGTTAGGTCACCTCCTGAGTATCTGCAATGTGGATTGAGACGTTCCGTTTGGGACTTACTAGGGGTGCCTCGGGTAGCTGGGGCCTCTCTTCCTCCATGCTATTAAACAATGCTGTGTACCTGTTTGTGCATGTGATTAAAGGTTCAATATGTTGTAAATTATTGTCATCTGCTGAGTTAGAAGTGCTAGAAGGAGGATCGCTAGAAGGAGGGTCGCCCGTCTTCCTTACGTTCTGTTTTGTCTCGCTACTCTTAGAAATGGGCCCTTTTCTTTGTGTATTAAAAAACCTAGCCGGAATAGCAACATGTCGATTTGGGCTCCCACTATTGGTTTGTGCTGACCTGGAAGGGGAGGTATTCCTGACTGATCGTACGTTCTGTTCAGCTGTTAATATATCCTCACACTCTACAAGAAGTTTGTCAATCCTATCCAATATATAAAACAAGAGAGGTACCCCTTAAAAAGCTCAAGGGAATTGAGGTAAAACTACCTGGCTCAGAGAAAGGATCCCCTTGATATCAATTCACAGTATGACAATATACTCAAAATGCAAAGGACATGTAAAAAGATATATAGTTAAAAAATGCAAAAAATGTATATCGTAAAATCAAAACAGTAATACACAATATAAAAGACTCATATACAATCAATTATGAACTGCATAATTAAAATAACAGACAGAAACATGTTTATTTTTTTATTTTATTTTTATTTTTTGCTCATTTGTAAAGCGCATGAATCGCCCCACATGGGGTATCTCCGCGCTAAAGACTACTAAGGTAATGTCAGTTGGCTCAGAACAAAAATGATTTCAGCTGCTTCCTGAAGCTAAGATAATTATGAGTTAGTCGCAGCGTCTCAGGGAGCTGGTACCATAACTTGGGCGCAAGATGAGAGAAGGCTCTACCTCCCCATTTTGTTTTCTTAAAACGGGGAGTGACTAGGAGGCCTTTGCCTTCCAAACGAAGCTTGCGTGGAGGCGTGTAGACTGTCAATTTGTTTGATAAATATGACGGGCCAAGTTGATGAAGACTCTTAAAGACTAGACAGCATATTTTGAAGTGAATTCGTTTGCGGACCGGAAGCCAATGTAATTTGTGAAGGAGGGGCAAGGAGGGAGTGCGGCGAGGGGCATTGGTGACCAGTCGGGCTGCTGTGTTCTGAATCACCTGCAAAGAACGCAGGGCAGAGTCTGTAGCTGAAATGAGAAGTACATTACTAAAGTCCAGCCGGCTTAAGACCAGAGCATGTATCAGGGTCTTACGGATGGTGAGGGGTAGGAAGTGAAAGACTTTCCGTAAGAGGCTGAGGGCATGGAAGCAAGATCGTCTCGTAGATGCTATGTGCTCCTCCATATTTAACTTGTTATCAACAAGAACCCCTAGGTATTTTACAACTGATTTGGGGGTTGGAGCCGAACCTAGTTCTTCCGGCCACCAGCTTGAGGACCAGCAGGTGATTGCCTCCGTAAATAGCATGATTTCCGTCTTAGTTGTATTAAGCTGGAGGAAATTTCGATTCATCCATGCCTTGATTTTAAGCATGCCTTCCGAAAAAATTTCACAAATGTTAGGAGCATTAGTATCATAGGCCAGGAGCAGCTGTGTATCATCTGCGTAGGAGACTGGGATAAACCCAATCTCTCTAAGCAGAGCAGCCAATGGAGCAATATAAATATTAACAAGCATTTACAATGCAACGGTTTTGCCTTTGTAAAAGTTAGAGCTATTAGCATTGTAAATGACAAATTTTGTATTTATGTGTTGGTTTTGAAAACAGATAAATAAATGGCAGTCATTTACAATGCCAATAGCTTACTCTCTCACAAATGCGAGAACTATTGCATTTGCACACACAGTCTTCATTTGTACAATTGATTTCTTTTTTAAACACCAATTTCTTTTTTTAGATTGTTTTTGGGGAAGAGGAGCAATAATAGGCTCAGGCCTCACAGCAGCCACTCCTCAGGTCACAAACAAAACACATTACAGGAATGCACTCCCTGAACACCACTGGGGATGATGTCTGCTTTCATCTAATCAACAGGTGAGGGTCCCGAGTACCGGAGAAGAGGAATACTCATATGAGATACAGGAGTCCGCGGTGAGAAGAGGAATCAACTCCAGCCCTAGGACCCTCCGATGGAGAAGAGGCATGTCCCCATTAACCTTGGGGCCACAGCCATGCTCCCTGGAGAACCAGGCATGCTTGTGCGCAAATAGTAATGCACCCAGATTATGCACTCAAACTGTCTTAACATAAAAGCCAGAGTAAACACACATTGCAGCCATAAGCGAGCCAGTCCCATGGCAGCCGTGGCCACTACTATCAGCACGGCAACCTTCCTGCTGACACGCAAAGGCTCCGGTAGTACTGAAGACAGGGCGAACACAAAACATTAACAGCTATATACTGTTACCAATAAATACAATACACTCCGGCTCCACACGTGGTGCCAGATTGTCATTTGTAAGGCACTGTACAGTGCTCTTGTGAATAGCGCTCTGCGCAGTTCTGATTCCCGGGTGGGGGCCTCTACTAATTAACAGGCAGGAGGCTTGTCAGTCACAAAAACGGACCTTCTGGTCCACTGCGGGGCCCGGGGATTAGAAGCACAATATACAGTGATTGTGTTGCAGCAGCTGTAGGGCCAAAGCGAAGACGTTCCTGGTCCGTGCGGGGATCCGGCTGGGGTGGAGGGCCGCAGGGCGGGGGCGTCCCGGCGGGACCTCTGAGGGGCTCTGGGAAGGTCTGGGTCGTCGGTGATCCTTTGTGGTGTCAGGGACCCCCGAGGCGGCAATGCGGCACCGAGCGGGCTGTACACTTCAAGGGCTCTCTAGTGCGGCGCGGCCTCCAGGGGAAACAATGCCAGGTCACAAGGGCGGCGTGCGAGCCGTATCTTCCAGGCTCTACGCCGCAGTCAGGGACAGGGCGCCGGCGTAAGCTTCAGGCGTACGGTCGCGGCGTACAGGGGCACAGTTGGTACGCTTCAGCGTACGAGGCGAACTCCACTACAGCAGGCTAATGCGAGTCGTACCCGGCAGAGAACCACAGGCCGGTACGGATCGCAGGATCAGGGGTGATTGTTCCTTAACGATTGCAGGCAGATGCGAGGCGTACGGCCCAAGGCAAGGCGGTACGTCTCGTAGGGGGCACAAACAAAAGCTGGTGCGATTGCGTACGCTTCTGGCGTACGCCACGAACACTCCGGGGGGGCGCTCGATGAAAGCGGGGAAATGCTTCTTTGTCGTGAGGCGCGGCGCACAGGAGAGGGTGCGCTCTCGTAGGGGGCACAATTGAGATTGCAGGCAGATGCGAGGCGTACGGCCCCAAGGCAAGGCGGTACGTCTCGTAGGGGGCACAAACAAAAGCTGGTGCGATTGCGTACGCTTCTGGCGCAAAGACGGAAAACAAAGACGACAGACACGACAGACAGATGAAGACGGAAACGGAAAACAATGCTGCTTACCTGATCGCAATTTGAAAGTACTTCCTGGCAACTTCAATCGCGCAGCCCACTCCTGCAAAGGACACTTCGAAAAAACCAAAACATGCCGAGACCAAAAAAAAAAATAACATCCACCCACAGCCGCAATGAAGCACGAAAATGGGCGGGATGAGTAAAAATGGCCGGAACGCCCCCGAATCTGCTCCGCAATTGACGGACAGATCTCTGTTCCAATGGCTAGCCTCCATTTATGGATCTAGCCAATGGAACAGAGGGCGGATTCCCAAGCCACATACTGTAAAACATTAGATTTCGCCTGCGCCGAAAAGCTGCGCACGAAAATGGGCGGGATGAGTAAAAATGGCCAGAACGCCCCCGAATCTGCTCCGCAATTGACGGACAGATCTCTGTTCCAATGACTAGCCTCCATTTATGGAGCTAGCCAATGGAACAGAGGGCGGATTCCCAAGCCACATACTGTAAAACATTAGATTTCGCCTGCGCCGAAAAGCTGCGCGGTGCGCAGCTTTCGACGAGGCGAAACCTAAAAAGGGTAGGGCTGAGACAGGAGCCCTGAGGGACTCCCTTAGTGACCAAGGTGGTTTTAGCTTTAAATGGGCCCAAGTTGACTGTTTGGGTCAGATCCTTGAGAAAGTCAGTCAGCCATTCCAAGGCTTTATCCTGAATGCCTATTTTACTCAATCTGTCCAGAAGAATCGAATGCGAGATGGTATCAAATGCGGCGGATAGGTCGAGCAGTACCAAAATGACTGCTCGACTAGAGACAACAATGTATGAAATAATTACAATGTAACAGTTGGTCTCAGACCATTATGATTGTAATAATGGGAATATTGATATATTGTTTTGTCATCTTTACAGCCCTGATGATGTCCCATTAGGGATGAAACGTGTAAGCTGTTGACTGCTTTTTTATTTCTACAAGAAATATTAATACTACACATCCCCAGATTGGATTATGAATTTTGGACTGAACTACTTGCTTGTAATGAAATGAACGCTCATGTTGGAAACGGAACCCTTTCTTTGAATAAACAATAATCAGACCCCCCAGGATATAGCGGCATGGATTCGCAAATTTAGCGGCACAAAAATGGAAATTTAGCGGCAATTTTGCGGCATTTTATTTGCCTATTTTTCCTACAACAAACACAGATATCTTAGCTTTTTTAGTTATTTAACAACATGAAGCTATGTATATTTGGTTTATTTACAATGTAGTCACGTTGTTTCCCTCGAAAAGCATATACAGATATTCAAGTGTATCTCTGGATATGGTTTGGGTATTCTCAACATGTGTCAAATCCTGGTGCTGGTCATGGGGAAATGAAGTGGTGAAGTATTCCAGGGGCGTGACGTCATTGGACAGTCCGCACCATTGGTCTCTTGAAGTGCGTGCTCTGCTTGTTGTCCAACCAGACCTGGAGTAGGTGATGGCGTGACCGAGCGAGATGTCAAATGCAGAGTTCACCTGAATCCACCGTGATGCACACCCTTTGGCTCACGGCCCTACTTATGCCTCATCGTGATGCATGGTGCACTATCGGTTCTCTGCAGCTATATGTGTACTGTGAATGCCTCTCCTGTTTTTTGGTATTTTAATATGCTTCCTGCGTCTCGGAGCACTCTGAGGTAACCCAAAGGGACATTTTGGTGCTACGTAATACACAGAGATAAATATAAACAGGAAACATGATTGCGAACCCCGCTCCAGGACAGGGATAGGTGAGTTATGTGTCTAGTACTAACACCACTTGAGCAGAGGGGCCTAGGCAGTGGTGTAACATTATCCCTGGGGGGAGAGGGCGGGCGCGAGCTCCAGAGGGCCCTCTCGGGCACTGTCACGGGCTTCGTGCCCCTGGCCTGCCTGAGAGCTCCTGTTTGGGTCCTGGGCCCACCTCCATATAATATGGACAACATAACATTGGTTTGATACTAGATGTACATTCCAAATCCTATTTCACCACTTCGTTATATACAGAGATGAAATCAGTATTATAAATTTAGTGCTGGATTCTTGAATTGTACAGGATAAAAAGCGTCGACGCGTTTCGATGGGACCTGTGGTTTACACCCTCTTTATCAAGACGTGTAGATATTCTGTCATGTCAGAGGGGTCAAATGATAATTCACACCCCTTATGATTTCTTAACAGAAGGCTTCGATAAGTCACGATAGACCTCAAATGCTCACAAATATCACTCGGTTAAGAGAAAAAAGCTTAAAGACAACTTTTCACACGTAAATACAGCCCTGTGTTCCAATGCAGAAAAATGCTGCTACTTTGGTCCACTTCGATCTGGTCTCGACAAGGTATTCAATTAATACTTCAATCTGTTCGAGATTTATCTTAAAAGCGGCAGGAGGCTGAAAAGCATTACCCGTATTAAGATCTTAATACGGGCCCCAGTTGCGGATTAGTAGAAACCATCGCAATGCACCGCACACCGCTAGCCCTTCCTCCGGATCGCCCCTAGGGACTCTGGTACATGGAGTTCTTGAGTGGTTCACCCATGTGGGTGCAAGTAGGTACTTGTTGAACTGATGATCTCTAGACCCGATACATGTCCCGGGTTTTTGGATATCGCCCGAGACATGGCTCGGGTTTCGGGATAACTTCCCTCCTCAGTAGAGAAAATAGTTAGGGGTGGAAGAGAAGGCCGCCAAACAACTGTCAATGGCCTCGATGCCCGAACCGGCACACAGGTGCGTAGTCCAGGAGCCCGTCGGCTCAAAGCTTAAGGGAGCCAATTTGTAGAAACCATCGCAATAGACCACACACCGCTAGCCCCTCCTCCGGATCGCCCCTAGGGACTCTGGTACATGGAGTTCTTGAGTGGTTCACCCATGTGGGTGCAAGTAGGTACTTGTTGAACTGATGATCTCTAGACCTGTCACGTTCAAAGGATACACAGGAGCGGCCCCCTCAGGAACAGAAGCTCTTACCCCAAATCCTCCTCAGGGGTAACTCCAAGGACAACCTAGAATTCGCTGTCCACAGAATCAACCCCGTGGGGGAAAGGGGAAGTGGAAGACAAACAAAGAGAGACTTGCTTCGGACACTGGCTCCAACCTGGTCTGGTCTGGAATGGCGCAGCAAGGCAAATTTCTTATTAATTTCCTGACACACTAAATAATGTACTTATTGCATTCTCTGTTTTTAAACTAAGAGAAAATCCTTACCAGTGTCTAACTAGAAGCTAGCTCCTCCCTAATCATGTTTGTCTGGAATGTTGTACTATCCGATTCACTGAAAGAACAGGCTGACACCTTATTGGAAACAGAGCGTTGGGATCACCATCGAAGTCTCAGCCAAAGGTTGCCAAACTATTCAAATAGTCTCTGAATGTTCTTGAAAAGATTAGCTGACAAGAGGGAAGTCAAACGACCAAGTTCATGAATTGCCAGCTTCAAATAACAGATTTTTTTAATTGTCTCTAATGGCACACGGACACTGGATACTCTGAAGTCTCTGTTGAATCAAGGCTCATTGCATTCTAAGATTAACCAGTCTCAAAAGGCTCAAGGATCCTCTTTACTTCAGAGCTCTTGTGGTCCGAAGATTACATCACCTCAGTCATAGCCTTAAGACTCGAGATAGCATTGAATAAATACTCTTACTTGAAATTCGAGGTCTTCTCTTCACTGAAGACGCTCCTACGAAACCTGCTCCTCTGCTCCAGATGAATGCTCTAAACAACTTCTTCAAACAACACTGTTGCACGAATTCTCTAAGGAGAGAAAATTAATTATTACACGCTCTTATTACTTGAGCCAAAAGGTCATTTCCTACTTCCCTGTTTAAATAAAGGAAGAAGGCAGAAATGAATTTCTTCAGCAACACTTCTTTTCAGTCAGAAATGACAGCGAGCGCCGAAGGCTCCTGTCGGACGAAGAAAGCCGGTTGAAGTGCGCAGAGCGAGGCGCGCGCATGCGCATTCTCTACAGATCTCGCCACTGCACAAACAACTAGACTGCTACATGGTGTTTTGTTCGGTGGGGATCGGACACTGCCTTCCCAACATGGCTGAGAACTGCAGCGCCTCAATAAACACCGCAAAGACGATTTCCAGCATGGGCTTCTTTTTACGAGTTTCTTCTTGTGAGGCACGTGGATCCTGACAGTACCTCCCACCAAGAATGCTCCCTCCCGTTTGGGTTTAGAAGGATTGGCATCGTGAAACTCCTGAAGGAGTTTTGGAGCATGAATGTTTTCATAAGGCTCCCACGATCTTTCCTCCGGGCCAAAGTTCTTCCAGTCAATCAGATAGTACAGTGTGCCTCTCTTCACTTTGGAATCTAAGACTTTATGTACCTCAAACTCTTCATGTGTGTCTACCTGAATGGGTTTTGGTGCTAAACGAACTCTCAACTTGGGTGGACTCTTTTTTAACAGGGAAACATGAAAAGTTGGGTGGACCTTGAGATAAGAGGGCAACTGAAGTTTGACTGTGACTGGGTTTAACATCTTTTCTACCTTGAATGGGCCTAAGAATCGAGGTTGAAATGTTCGATTTATCTTTAGTCTTAAATTCTTTGTAGATAACCACACGCTATCTCCTGCCTGAAAGTCTGGATCTTCTCTTCTCTTTTTATCTGCGTGTTTTTTGTAAGATTCTTTTGCCTTTCCTAAGTTTCTTTTGACTTGAAAAAGGGATTTCTGCATTTCGCTAACCTTTCTTTCCACTGCCGGGACTGGACTCTCCTCTTTTTCCACAATGAGAGTGGGATGTCTACCATAGTTTACATAAAAGGGGGAGTAACCAGTGGAAGAATGAACGGCATTATTATATGCAAACTCTGCCGCCCACACCAATTCAGACCAGTCCATCTTCTGATCCAAAAGGTATAGACGTAGGTACTGCTCAAGCTCCTGGTTCACTCTTTCCGTCTGGCCATCCGTTTCTGGATGATAACTGGTGGAAAAACGAGTGTCAATTCCTAATTCAGCAGTGAAGGCCTTCCAAAAGTGTGAAACAAACTGTGTGCCCCTGTCCGAAACCAATACTTTGGGAATCCCATTAAGGCGCACAATGTGTTGGACAAAAAGCTGAGCCAAAAGGGGAGCATCTGGAGTTTTCTTCAGGGGGATAAAGTGTGCCATTTTCGAAAAAACTTCTACAAATACCAATACTGTAGTGAACCCATGACTTGGGGGTAGCTCCACAATCAGATCCATGGACACTGTATGCCAGGGATGAGGCGGAGTTGGTAATGGCCTCAACTTACCCTGAGGAGGCCTTCTCTCTGACTTTCCCCTTAAACACCGTTCACAAGTGGTCACAAATTGTCGCACCTGAGATCTCATGCCTGGCCACCAAAAATTCCTTTCCACCAACTCTGTAGTCTTGCGAATTCCTTTATGGCCTGCTAACAAACTGTCATGACAGGATTCCATGGCCTTTTCTTGAAGCTCCGATGTTGGGAGAAATATACGATTATCCTGATAAGGAACTCCACTCTTAACTTCTCGAACCTCCGCCTGTTTGGACCAATTCTTCATCTCTTGGGCTGTCATAGATTTCTGTAGCTTGTCTACCATATTCGAAGAATCCACGGCCAACACAATTTTTTCTTCTGGGATGATGTTCTGAGGCTCTTTTTCAGCGTCTGGAGAACCCGAATCAATCCGAGACAAGGCATCTGCTTTTGCATTACTTTTTCCTGGTCGAAAGGTAATTATGAAATCAAAATCAGCAAAAATAAGGACCAACGTAACTGCCGGGCTGTGAGAGTTTGAGCAGATTTTAAGAATTGTAAATTCCTGTGATCAGTAAAAACTGTTATCTTGTGTCTGGCTCCCATTAAATAATGACGCCATTCCTCAAACGCATTTTTGACCGCTAGCAGCTCTTTGTCCGCAATAGAATAATTGCACTCTGGAGGACTCAATTTTCTAGAGTAATAAGCCACTGGATGCAACTGTCCAGAAGTTGGATGCGGTTGTGACAAAATTCCTCCTATTGCTCCATCAGAGGCGTCAGCTTCCACAAAAAAGGGGTCCTCCATTCGAGGATGCAACAGAATAGGTGCTTTTGTAAATGAATCTTTAAGGAACTGAAAGGCGTTCTCTGCTTCAATGTTCCAAATGAATTTGACTCCCTTCTTCAGTAAACGAGTTATGGGAATCACTTTCTGAGAAAAATCTGAAATAAATCTTCGGTAAAAATTAGAAAATCCCAAAAAACTCTGAACTTCCTTGACTGATTTCAGGGAAGGACAATCCTGTACTGCCTTAACTTTGGTGGTATCCATACTCACACCATCAGGGGATAGCACAAACCCCAAAAATTCTACTCGAGTAACATGAAAAGCACATTTTTCCAGCTTCACATAGAGGTGATTCTCTAGTAGTTTAGCCAAAATCGCTCTCACATGCGGGACGTGCTCTTCCTCACTATTCGAGAACATTAGAATGTCATCTATGTAGACAACTGCAACTCTGTCCAAAAATTCTCCCAGCACATCATTTACGAAATGTTGAAAGGCAGCGGGAGCGTTACATAATCCATAGGGCATTACACAATACTCGAATAATCCATATCGCGTTCTGAACGCCGTTTTCCATTCATCTCCAGAAGCCACCCGAATCAAATGATACGCCCCTCTGAGATCCAGCTTTGTATAGATCTTGGCATCTTTAACTTGATCGAGTAACACCGAAATCAACGGAAGAGGATAACGGTTCTTAACTGTTACTTGGTTAACCGCTCTATAGTCTATACAAGACCAAAGATCCCCATCACGTTTTGGAATGAAAAACAGAGGAGATGACACCGGAGACTGTGATGGGCGTATGAATCCATTTGCCAGATGTTTGTCCAAGTATTCTTTTAGATATTGATTTTCTTTTTCGGTGAGGGCATAGATCCTGCTACAGGGTAAAATGGCTCCAGGCTCAATTTCAATTTTACAATCATAAAGGCGATGAGGAGGTAATTGCTCTGCACCTTTTTTGTCAAAAACCACCGCTAAATCTTGATATTGCTCGGGAATTTCCTTAGTCTCCAAGGCACAGATTTGAGTTGAGTGGCTAGAGGCTAAAATCTTTACTGGAGCTGACTCTTCCTTAATTTCTTGAATATCAAAACAATTTTCTCTGCAATACGAAGAATCCATTTCTATGGTTCTCTTACTCCAGTCTATTCGTGGGTTGTGTTCAGTCAACCAAGGCAGACCAAGGATCAATTGAAACTGTGGCGCATCAATTAAATTGAACGTGATCCACTCCGAATGTCCTTTCAACCCCGTTAACAACACCATCTCCGTTTCATGGGTAATTGGACCTGACGACAAATTGGTGCCGTCCACTGCTCGAACTGCCTCCGGCACAAGTTTTTGGACTGGTCGAATTCCATTTTGTTTGGCATATTTGAGGTCACAAAAGTTCCCTGTGGCCCCTGAATCAATCATTACAGACACCTCGTGTAACTCATGGTCACGGAATTTAACTACAAAAACAGCGATCAAATGAGGAGCCGCGGAGTGTAAAGTATTCATAATATGTTGCCTTCCTGGAGTCGTCTTTGAGAACGCTTCCACCCGTGCGACTCTATCTACGGGCGAAGCCGATCTTTTACCGGCAAGGAGGTCTTTGGTCTTTTGGAACACTCTTTAACAAAATGTCCTGCACCCCCACAATATAGACATAGTTGAGAACTTCTTCTCCGCTCTTTTTCTTCCTTTGTAAGGGGTCCCCGCACCGAGCCTATTTGCATGGGTTCTTCTGAGGAAGCTGCTTCTGAACTTTTCGAAGGTTCGCTTTTTACCCTGTCAAAACGTGGAGGTATGAAGCGGAAATCTTTCTTCTTTTCATTCCGGCGCTCACTGAGCCGATGATCCAATTGTAACACCAAATCTATAAGTTCAGAGATTTCTGTAGGCCTTTGAGGAATTTGAGCTAGAGCATCTTTAAGATCATCTCGAAGGCCTCTGTAAAAGATTGCAGCTCTTTTTGTTTCTTGCCAATTGGTTTCCACCACTAACTTGTTGAAACTTGCTAAATATCCAACTAAATCTCTATTTCCTTGCTTGAGATCCAAAAACTCATTGTCTGTAGCCTGCGACGCTGACCTTCGATCAAATATTCGCTCAAATTCTACCTTAAAGTCGGCGTAGTTGGTTAGAATGGGATCGGTCCTGGTGACCAAGGACATGGACCATGCAGCCGCATCTCCTGTCAAGTACGACAAAATGAAGGCCACTTTAGCTTGGTCGTCTGTAAAATGACCGGACGACACAAGAAATGTAATGAACACTGTGTCAAAAAAATGTGCGCCTTCATAGGGTCCCCACCATACCTCTCAGGGGAAGCTAACGGAATTACAGGGGAAATGGAATGGATCACCTGGGTGGAGATGCCCGCTGAGGATGAAGATTGGGATGTAGGAACGTTACTGTTAAATAATGACCTAGACAATTCTAAATCATCTAACCTTTGACGAGTTTGAGTGGACTCCTGCCTTGACCTCCTAACTTCTTCTCTCAGGGCTTTATTTTCTTCTAAGGAGTTGTTAAGCTGTTCCTGCATATTACTCAACACCGCAGTTAAAGCTTTTAGGTCAAAACTCTCCACCATTTTCTGCTCAGGAGGGGGCCTGAATCCTCAATTAAGAGGTGAGGCACTTCAATCTGTCACGTTCAAAGGATACACAGGAGCGGCCCCCTCAGGAACAGAAGCTCTTACCCCAAATCCTCCTCAGGGGTAACTCCAAGGACAACCTAGGATTCGCTGTCCACAGAATCAACCCCGTGGGGGAAAGGGGAAGTGGAAGACAAACAAAGAGAGACTTGCTTCGGACACTGGCTCCAACCTGGTCTGGTCTGGAATGGCGCTGCAAGGCAAATTTCTTATTAATTTCCTGACACACTAAATAATGTACTTATTGCATTCTCTGTTTTTAAACTAAGAGAAAATCCTTACCAGTGTCTAACTAGAAGCTAGCTCCTCCCTAATCATGTTTGTCTGGAATGTTGTACTATCCGATTCACTGAAAGAACAGGCTGACACCTTATTTGGAAACAGAGCGTTGGGATCACCATCGAAGTCTCAGCCAAAGGTTGCCAAACTATTCAAACAGTCTCTGAATGTTCTTGAAAAGATTAGCTGACAAGAGGGAAGTCAAACGACCACGTTCATGAATTGCCAGCTTCAAATAACAGATTTTTTAATTGTCTCTAATGGCACACGGACACTGGATACTCTGAAGTCTCTGTTGAATCAAGGCTCATTGCATTCTAAGATTAACCAGTCTCAAAAGGCTCAAGGATCCTCTTTACTTCAGAGCTCTTGTGGTCCGAAGATTACATCACCTCAGTCATAGCCTTAAGACTCGAGATAGCATCGAATAAATACTCTTACTTGAAATTCGAGGTCTTCTCTTCACTGAAGACGCTCCTACGAAACCTGCTCCTCTGCTCCAGATGAATGCTCTAAACAACTTCTTCAAACAACACTGTTGCACGAATTCTCTGAGGAGAGAAAATTAATTATTACACGCTCTTATTACTTGAGCCAAAAGGTCATTTCCTACTTCCCTGTTTGTTTTTTTTTGAAAACAGATTTTATTAGTCGCATGGTAGAAATACATCTTGTAATTCTCTGAGCACCAGAGACAATCACCAGAGCAAATGAGCAATGACTGTAGCATGCAAACATTTTCATAGGCGGTTAATCAGGAGAAAAAGTCAAACAAAGAAATGTCCAGTATTGCAGGAAACTCCCCGCCCTGTTTCGCCCACCCTCAACTCCCCCCCCCTCCCATGCGTTCTGCTGCCTACTCCGTCCGTATCGTGCCATGCACCTTACATCGTTCGCCATTACAAAGGTCATAAGGCCCTCAGATTACCTGCACCACCTCCTCCTCTATGGGTGGGTCCAGGTCCAGGCCTCGATAGTCTGCCCACCGCTTCCAAATTTTATAGTGCTTGAGAGGGCACCCCCGTGCGACATACACAGGCTGTTCCAGACCCATGCAGAAGTCCATCCCGTTCTGCCAAGCTATAAAGGAAGGAGCGCGAGGCGCCTTCCAGGATCTCGCTATGTCCCTCTTGGCCAAGGTCAGCCCCAACAGTAGTAAATGACGCTTGTATCTGTTGCCCCCAAACCCAGCCAGTACATGAAGGAGAGCCAGCCTAGGGTCCCTCTGCAGCTCCCAAGCCAATACCTCAGTCAAACACTGAAACACACTGACCCAAAACCTCTGAAGAGCCCCACAGCCCCACACTGTATGCAACAGCGTCCCCACCTCTGAGTTGCACCTAAGACAAGTCGGGGACGCCATCAATCCTGCCCTCCACAGGCGCTGTCTAGTGTAATACGTACGGTGAAGGTACCTGAATTGTATCAATAGCAAGCGCGTGGAAACGGCCGCTCCCCTAGGTCCTTCCAGGGCCTCCACCCAATCTTCCTCGTCAAGCTCCCCAACATCCTGCTCCCATTGGATCCTGAGATGGGCAAGGTCCGAAGCACTGTGGCACACCAGGGTCTGGTATATGCGGGAGATCTTTTTGTCAGGCAATTCACCCATGAAGACCTTGGCCTCAATGGGACTGAATTCTGGCATGTCTTCCACTCCCCGTATATATGGGGTTAGAGCATGCCGGAACTGGAGGTACTTGTAAAACTGAGTATGTGGCATTTCAAACTCCTCCCGCAACATGGCGAAGGACTTGAGCGCCCCCCCAGACATGACGTCTCTCAGAGTAGATATCCCTATCGCATCCCATTGTCGAAAGCCCACCAGGGCCGCTAGTTGAGGCAGTCTACCATTCTGCCACAATGGAGTCTCCAGGGTCAGGACATTCCACCAGCCTACCCTGCGCAGGGCCTGCCGCCAGACCTGAAAGACTACGCGCGTGACGGACGGTAGTGATCTCCGAAGGGGCGTCGAGTACAACAGTGTGTGTAGGGAGGCAGAACCCATGAGGAAGCGCTCCACTGCGTATGCAGGATCCCCCCTGTCTGCGTACCACCAGTCGTTTAGTACCAGGAGCTGAGATGCTTGGTAATATGACAGTACGTCAGACGTGGCGAGACCCCCCGTATAAGTGGAGCGGAAGCAAGTCCGCAACGCAACTCGTACCGCGCCTCCTTCCCACAAGAAGCCACTCAATGCCGCGTTCAGGCGTCGAAACCAAGTGTGCGGGACCAACGCCGGGTGATTCTGTAATTGATACAACAGGCGTGGGAGTGCGACCATCTTAAAAATGGCAGATCTACCCTGAATGGATAGCGGCATCCTGGCCCATGCCTTGAGATCTTCTCGCGTACGTTCCCAAACCGGGGTGATATTGCGCTCCAGGGCCACGGAGGTATCCTCCGCAAGGTATACCCCGAGATATTTCACACCGTCAACCGTCACCTGCAACCCATCGGCCCACTCACCCAGTGGATGCGGACCACCTAGAGTCCAGAGTGTGGACTTCCCAGGGTTCATATAGAGCCCCGACGTTTCTCCAAAAATTTGCAGGATCCACATAATACGAGGCCCCGAACGATCCAAGTTGGTAAGAAAGAATAACACATCGTCGGCGTATAAAACTATTCTATCGGCCACACCCGGTGACCACTGGAAGCCCCTCACCTGGGCATCAATTCGCACCCACGCCGCGAGGGGTTCCATCGCGAGCGCAAAGAGGTATGGGGAGAGGGGGCACCCCTGCCTGGTTCCTCGCTGGATACTGAAAGAGCGGGAGACGCCACCGCCGACACGAACTGCTGCCGTCAAATCTGTGTAGAGGAGCCGTATATATGCCATGAATCGGGGACCTAGATTGAGACGTCCTACTTCCCTGTTTAAATAAAGGAAGAAGGCAGAAACGAATTTCTTCAGCAACACTTCTTTTCAGTCAGAAATGACAGCGAGCGCCGAAGGCTCCTGTCGGACGAAGAAAGCCGGTTGAAGTGCGCAGAGCGAGGCGCGCGCATGCGCATTCTCTACAGATCTCGCCACTGCACAAACAACTAGACTGCTACATAGTGTTTTGTTCGGTGGGGATCGGACACTGCCTTCCCAACATGGCTCAGAACTGCAGCGCCTCAATAAACACCGCAAAGACGATTTCCAGCATGGGCTTCTTTTTACGAGTTTCTTCTTGTGAGGCACGTGGATCCTGACAGTACCTCACACCAAGAATGCTCCCTCCCGTTTGGGTTTAGAAGGATTGGCATCGTGAAACTCCTGAAGGAGTTTTGGAGCATGAATGTTTTCATAAGGCTCCCACGATCTTTCCTCCGGGCCAAAGTACCATCGCAATGGACCGCACACCGCTAGCCCCTCCTCCGGATCGCCCCTAGGGACTCTGGTACATGGAGTTCTTGAGTGGTTCACCCATGTGGGTGCAAGTAGGTACTTGTTGAACTGATGATCTCTAGACCCAATAAATGTCCCGGGTTTTTGGATATCGCCCGAGACATGGCTCGGGTTTCGGGATAACTTCCCTCCTCAGTAGAGAAAATAGTTAGGGGTGGAAGAGAAGGCCGCCAAACAACCGTCAATGGCCTCGATGCCCGAACTGGCACGCAGGTGCGTCGTCCAGGAGCCCGTCGGCTCAAAGCTCAATGGAGCCAATTTGTAGAAACCATCGCAATGGACCGCACACCGCTAGCCCCTCCTCCGGATCGCCCCTAGGGACTCTGGTACATGGAGTTCTTGAGTGGTTCACCCATCTGGGTGCAAGTAGGTACTTGTTGAACTGATGATCTCTAGACCCAATACATGTCCCAGGTTTTTGGATATCGTCCGAGACATGGCTCGGGTTTCGGGATAACTTCCCTCCTCAGTACAGAAAATAGTTAGTGGTGGAAGAGAAGGCCGCCAAACAACCGTCAATGGCCTCGATGCCCAAACCGGCACGCAGGTGCGTCGTCCAGGAGCCCGTCGGCTCAAAGCTCAAAGGAGCCAATTTGTAGAAACCACAGCAATGGACCGCACACCGCTAGCCCCTCCTCCGGATCGCCCCTAGGGACTCTGGTACATGGAGTTCTTGAGTGGTTCACCCATGTGGGTGCAAGTAGGTACTTGTTGAACTGATGATCTCTAGACCCGATATATGTCCCGGGTTTTTGGATATCGCCCGAGACATGGCTCGGGTTTCGGGATAACTTCCCTCCTCAGTAGAGAAAATAGTTAGGGGTGGAAGAGAAGGCCGCCAAACAACCGTCAATGGCCTCGATGCCCGAACCGGCACGCAGGTGCGTAGTCCTGGAGCCCGTCGGCTCAAATCTTAAGGGAGCCAATTTGTAGAAACCATCGCAATAGACCACACACCGCTAGCCCCTCCTCCGGATCGCCCCTAGGGACTCTGGTACATGGAGTTCTTGAGTGGTTCACCCATGTGGGTGCAAGTAGGTACTTGTTGAACTGATGATCTCTAGACCCGATACATGTCCCGGGTTTTTGGATATCGCCCGAGACATGGCTCGAGTTTCGGGATAACAGTTGCGGATTACACCGAAGAGACAGAGAGAGCAAGCAGCCTTCGGTAACACCTCGTACTTGGCTCCCTTTACCTCGTATTCTACGGGTAATGCTTTTCAGCCTCCTGCCGCTTTAAGATAAATCTCGAACAGATTGAAGTATTAATCTGTGGCCAATTGCGCCAGGGCTTTCTCAAGGCTGAAACAAGAAATAGGGACAGAGTACATTGTCACAAATGGTATAAATTGGAAAGTAGTTGACCCCAGGGAAAGGAAAAAGTGAAAAAGGGTGCAGAGATTCAGTGGGTTAAAAAGATTGTGTAGTAAAAATATTGGAAGCTAATTTAGTCGTTTAAAAATTCCAAGGATGGATTTCCAAGGATTGAAAGAGTTCTTTAACAATAATCAGAACGCTAGTAATGATGTTCAATTACAGTTGTTAAGTGAATAAAACATAAATAAAAAAATAA
Source organism: Lissotriton helveticus (assembly GCF_964261635.1). Classification (NCBI taxonomy): domain Eukaryota; kingdom Metazoa; phylum Chordata; class Amphibia; order Caudata; family Salamandridae; genus Lissotriton; species Lissotriton helveticus. The sequence continues at coordinate 317,573,448 of NC_136059.1, read as the reverse complement.
AAAGTGACAGTGCCGAAACAAAGGTTGCCATTCCCATAGATTGATTAAGTGGTAAAGAAATAATTTCTTATTTTTAATACTGTTTTTAATGAAGATACAAGACAATTTCCACAAGGAAAGAATAGTTCTAGTTGAGTTTGGACTATTGTCAAAGGTGTAATGAGAAGCAAAAAGGCACCCGAAATTCCAGAGACAAAGCAAGGATATAGTACTGAGAAGAGAAAAGTAAAAAGAATTTTCGATACCTAAAGGGTATTTTTTTATCACATCATTGCCTATTTCCAAGTTTTCCAATGTAAAATAACACAAAGATTTTGTTCCACATTCAGTTCTCTAAACATAAATTTGTAATTAAGAATTTACGAAAGGAGCACCAAATTTAACGAAGTCACGATCAACAGTCCATGTTGAAATCCATTATTCAGACCCTCTAGGATTTCGCGGTTTGCCGCGAAATCGGCACTTTTGTAAAAATGCCGCGATTTTTACAAAAGTGCCTGCGAAATCGGCACTTTTGTAGAAATCGTGGTATTTTTACAAAAACTAATCCATGCCTCTATATCTTGGAGGGTCTGTTTATAGGGGATATGGCCCCTTGGGCGCCTTGGACCGGGTCTCACTTAATCTTTATATATTTTTTATGCTGAACTCTTCAAATTATGCAAAGAATTGTGGATTATATGGAAAGTGGGGACACTTCATAATTATGCAGGCAATGCAGTGGTTGTGCAGTTGGTTAAATCCATTGCCCCTGTCTGTACAAAGTTATGATTTGTAGGAGGGTCCTGGTGGCACTGAATGAAGAGGGTACACACGAAAGCGCAGGAAGAAATGGCACCACAGAGGCCTAGTCCAGGCACATTGAGCTGGCCTAGACCCTGTAGCGTAACAAAACTTGAGTCCCCCCCTGCAAATTATATGGAGGTGGGCCCAGGACCCAAACAGGAGCTCTCAGGCAGGCCAGGGGCACGAAGCCCGTGACAATGCCGAAGAGGGCCCTGTGGAGCTCGCGCCCGCCCCCTGCCCCCAGGGATAATGTTACACCACTGCCTAGGCCCCTCTGCTCAAGTGGTGTTAGTACTAGACACATAACTCACCTATCCCTGTCCTGGAGCGGGGTTCGCAATCATGTTTCCTGTTTATATTTATCTCTGTGTATTACGTAGCGCCAAAATGTCCCTTTGGGTTACCTCAGAGTGCTCTGAGACGCAGGAAGCATATTAAAATACCAAAAAACAGGAGAGGCATTCACAGTACACATATAGCTGCAGAGAACCGAAAGTGCACCGTGCATCACGACGAGGCATAAGTAGGGCCGTGAGCCAAAAGGTGTGCATCACGGTGGACTCAGGTGAACTCTGCATTTGACATCTCGCTCGGTCACGCCATCACCTACTCCAGGTCTGGTTGGAGCAGAGCACGCACTTCAAGAGACCAATGGTGCGGACTGTCCAATGACGTCACGCCCCTGGAATACTTCACCACTTCATTTCCCCACGACCAGCACCAGGATTTGACACATGTTGAGAATTCCCAAACCATATCCAGAGATACACTCGAATATCTGTACATGCTTTTCGAGGGAAACAAAGTGTCTACATTGTAAATAAACCAAATATACATAGCTTCATGTTGTTAAATAACTAAAAAAGCTAAGATATCTGTGTTTGTTGTAGGAAAAATAGGCAAATAAAATGCCGCAAAATTGCCGCTAAATTTCCATATTTGTGCCGCCAAATTTCCATTTTTGTGCCGCTAAATTTGCGAATCCATGCCGCTATATCCTGGGGGGACTGATTATTGTTTATTCAAAGAAAGGGTTCCGTTTCCAACATGAGCGTTCATTTCATTACAAGCAAGTAGTTCAGTCCAAAATTCATAATCCAATCTGGGGATATGTAGTATTAATATTTCTTGTTGTAGAAATAAAAAAGCAGTCAACAGCTTACGCGTTTCGTCCCTAATGGGACATCATCAGGGCTGTAAAGATGACAAAACAATATATCAATATTCCCATTATTACAATAATAATGGTCTGAGACCAACTGTTACATTGTAATCATTTCATACATTGTTGTCTCTAGTTTGATCACATTAACCTAGAGTGTAGTCTTAATTTCTCTATTTAAAAAATCTATAAACTGCAAACACTTCACCTATAGACACCACCAACATGAGACATTTTCATTGTAAAACGTTTAAATGCTCAAATTCTTGAGAAAAAAACGATTGTATAAGAATTATGCAAAAAACCATTGTACATTATTCACTCCTCAATCGGATCCTAAGTTAACATTACCAATGTATACTATTGATTCGCCCCACCCCTCAACATAGCTTATGATGTTAGAGGACATGACCTACCTACTAAGTGTTGGTCAATCAAGTAATCGTTGTAAAAGTTGTAACCCACTATCGGTGCCTTGATATTACAAAAGGGAAATAATAAACACATCTTAAGGTTGGCTGAATAAACCCTGAGATAATGTTCTGAATATTCGCATTGTTTAATGATAAATCCGAAACCAACAATATACCATTATTGCCATAATCAGTATATCACTTAGTGAAATTTAAAGTTGTATATCACTAGAGAAAGACAGTATACGTGTAAACCCATGTTTAAGACTTTAATTATGACCGAAAGTCAGCACTGAAGACGCCTAAACAAGTACAGAATCTCATCTGATTAGGGGAAATCGCTTCTCAAATATTATTGAGAGGATTATTTAGTGTCAATCTGCGAATTTTAAAAAATGAGCAACCATTAGTATGGCCATTCAAATGACTTCGAAATAGCATCTTAGCTGAACAGAACAAGACTCTTCTGAAATCTCACCTTTGCTGTTGTAAAGCTTTATTCGAGGTATTTACTCATAAAAGCACAAATGTACATTTAAAAATACATATTAGTTAAAATCAGTATTTCATGCATATGATACATTTAAAACAGTTGTGCAAGCTTTAACAATAACGGTTGTTTAATCTTTAAAACAAATATCAATTTGAATTAACACATAAAGCCCTCCGCCTAATGGACCATGCCCACCCCAAATACTTAGCTGTTCCCAGTACAATAGACATGTCAGTGGAGTACAGATGATTCTTAGCCCCTCAACCCCGCTAGATGCCCCAAGGTTTCGACAAACTGGGGCCAGCCATACTCTCCTCGGGATAGCATATGCCTCACACAAAAATAAAAAGTGGCCGATACTTTCATTAGTTGCACCACACACCGGGCAGCATGAGGTATTGGAGCTCCGCCATCTACCCGTCAAGGCTCTCAGGGGAAGGGAACCAGACCTTAGCTGGAAAAATAACTTCCTGTCCATTGGTACAGTAATAATGTCCCAATAAAGTTCTAATACAGGACTCATTTTGATTTCCAGAAACCTCCCCCCCATTGTATCAAATTTTGTACTTCTCCAGAGTCTTCCATCTATGTAGTCCCAATACAAGGTTTTAATAGTATTTTTATTTGGAAATACTTCCCCAGATGGATTATCCCAGAGATTAGGGAGACCAAGCTCACCCAAAACAGCCCTGAGTTTTTTCAACCATGGTATTTTGTGAAAGGTGTCAGCTTTAATTAGGGCTAAAAAACCATCGGCATAGTGCCGAATCTCTGGGGTAGTCCAGAGGCGTCTCCAATAGAGAATAGGTCGTAGACGAGCTCGGTCGCTAACAGATCTCCTCCCTAGATCGAGACCGAGCGGGATTAATGGCGCACTCTGGGGAAGCCCCGTAATTCCCCTTAAGAACCTATTCTCTGATGTTTGCAAGGGAAGAAGCCTCCCGAAACCCCACACTTCTGCCCCATATAAGGCTGACCCAATGGCTTTGGCATCATATACAAGAAGAACCGGTTTTATAGGCCTGGTCTTTGATTTTGTTTGCTCCACCCGAAGAGCCCCTGAGATCTGCTGGTGCCTCAGTACCGCCTTTCCTATGTGGTGAGACCAATCTGGCTTACTAGATATCTCAACACCAAGATAGGTAAAAACACTGACTACCTCGAGCTCACTATTGTTCAGAAATATCTTTGGGCGGGATCTACGCCTTTGGGAAAAAGCCATCAGCTTGGTCTTGCCAACATTAACTTCAAGGCCTTGCTCCCTGCAGAAAACATCAAATATATTTAGGGCACGCTGCAATCCAGCCGGGGTTTTGGACAGAGTTAAGGTATCGTCAGCGAACATCAGGATCGGGACCCTGAGGCCCGCTAACGAAGGTGCATCTACACTTGCGCCCAGCATCCTACCCACAATTCCATTAATAAATAGGGAAAAGAGCAAGGGCGCCATTGCACATCCCTGTCGTACCCCCCGTTCAACCGGGAAGTCGACAGAAGATTCCCCATTCAACCCCCACTGGACTTTGGCAAAGTTGCACTGGTGCAACCTCATGATCAAAGTGAGCAACTCTGGTGGAACCCCCATTCTGCTCAAGACTGTCCATAGCCTGGTCCGTGGGATCAGGTCGAAGGCAGCCCGCAAGTCGACAAAGGCGACATAAAGGCTGCCCTCGCCAAGCAACACCGCCCCCCACCTCAACATGGTGAAACGAAGTATTTGATCTACCGTGCTGGTCGCCCGTAGGAAACCTGCCTGGTAGGGGGACAAAGCATTGTTATCCTCTACCCAGTCCATCAGTTTGTTTACCACCATCTTCCCTACCACTTTTTGGACGGTGGCAATCAAACTTATTGGCCTATAATTGGCCGGGAGCGACCGATCACCTTTCTTATAGATGGGTACGATTATTGCTCCCTTCCATGTTTCAGGGATTGCAGCCCCCATTGCAATAGCATTTCCCAATAGGGTCACATACCTGGCCCACCGTACTTTATCATTTTTGAATACTTCTGATGGTATTCCATCTAAACCCGGTGCCCTAGCCCCTTGTAGAGAACAGATTACTAATTCTACTTCTTTGGGGGAAAACAAACTTTCCGTGCAAAACACAACTGGAATTACCTCCACAGCCACAAATTCCTTGGTTTCTGCATACTGGGGTTTGAAGTACTCAAGCCAGGCCGCCTCATCAACATTGTTATCTGGTTTATTAGGGTTACCACCTCTGCCCCACTTCACAATTTTCCAGAATAGCCTCGAATCCTTGGCTCCTGAGGCCTCCAGCAATTCATCCCAATACTCTTCATCCCATTTTTTCTTAGCCAGGCGAACACTAACATTGTAATGCTTCCTGGCTGTACCAATCACAACCCTATCCCTACTTTTAATTGCTCTACCCAAGGCCAATCTGGCTGCCCTACACTGCTTATTGAACCACCTAGCCGGTTTAGGCAAGACTTTCCTATTTGTCTTAGAGGGTCTCATAAAATGTGGTTTTAAAAGGGAAAAAAACTTGTCATGTATGTCTGTAGTTATACTGGACCCAGGAATTACGGGGCTTGCTGTCTCCATGGCGGCGATTGCAGTATCCACCTCTGAATTTATGTAGGCCATAGATTCTGCATTCGCCAGCACATTTGGCCATTTGAGCCTACGCATATCGTTAGCCATAACCGGTAATACTTCATCGCGAGGTTGCGAATTGCCTAACATTGGCGTCCACCAATTATGGATGACATAGAGGGGATTATGATCACATTCCAATCTACCCTCAATTTTCATATCGCTTACCCCCTGCCATAAATTGAGGCTACAGATAACATAGTCTATTCTACTTTTGTTATGGCCATTGTCAAATGTACAAACACTTTCCTGGTCACCCCTAGTCCTTCCATTTAGGGCCCTCAGCCCATGTTCCAGACACATAGCATTCAAAAGCAATATATCCTTCGTCCACCGTTTAACCGGAACCAAGTTTAGAGACGGAACACCCCATAGGATGTCTTCCTCTTGCCCTAGAGGGTTTTCTGTGTTATCCAACGGTTCGAAGGTCCTATTGAGATCACCAGCCACTACCACTCTGTTTCCTAGAGACTTTGATTCAAGGTAAGTGGACAGGGCCTCTAGGATGGGGGAACTCCCAGTGCTGGTACCCCTAGCATAAATGTTGTATATGTCTACCGCTCCCCACTTATCCGATTCTATTCTTAGCAATTGGATATCCTTACAACCCAGGTCCAACACTTTCACTTTAATTTGTAAACCTTGCTTTACCCAAACTGTTAAGCCTCCCATAGGTCGACCCCTAGCACCTTTGCTCGCTGGAATGGAAACATTTATGTAGCCTCTTAAAAAAATAGGGTCGCAAGCCCATGTCTCCTGGAATAGACACACTTCAAACCCCTTCACAAAATCTATCCAATTTTGGGACAATAGCCTACTACCTAGCTGTGAGAAGTTGGCCTGGTAGGGGATGTTTCCAATTCTGGAACCACCTACTACCTGACCAAACAATCCCCTTATGGTGTCTGGTTGTAAGTCAACCTTATTAGACAAGCTATCCTAGTGGTAGCATGGACTAAGCAGCCTAAAGGCTTAACTTAAGAGGTCGTGTTAAGCGAGCTGTTTTACCACATACAATCCTGTAATACCAAATGAAAGGACACCACACAAGTATATATTATAAAAATATATGTGTTTATTACTAAAAACAATCCCCAGTATTCTTTATGAATAAAGGGGCACAAGCGTTAAATCAAAAGCACTGTTTAAACATACAAAGTTGCACAATTATGGATGAGGACAGGGGGCCACTCAAACCATATACTAAACAAGTGGTATAAGAGAGGCCACTCGAACAGTGGTTAGGCCTAGGGCCTAGGGAATCGCTGGGAGCAGTCAGGACAAGCAATGCTGAAGTCGGGAATGGCCCTCGGGATTCGGGAGATGTGCGGAAAGCGCACGCATGCACCAATGTTAACCAATGGTGCGTAAAAGTCAAATAGTTAAAGTTTAAGGACACTTCCGCTGAACCTAGAGGAACAAAACTTAACACACAGACCCTAGAGGTGTGCACCAGTGTGGGAACACCGGCGGAGCAAAGTTACCTCACCCACAGGAAGTGGGTGCACAGGGTCGAAGTGGCGTCGGGTTTTGACACGCAGGCTCTTGGTGCTTGAAGCTGAAAGGGCTGCAGGCAGGGTGAAGACGAAGTGTCCGGTGGAGTCCAAGGGTGGACTCAAGTTGTAGAGTACCTGAAAGCAGAGGGGACAGAGTCTGGGTCATTCAGCAGTGACCAGGGTGGAACCAGGACGGAACCAGGCAATGTCGGGCGCAATCAGGTGGTCGTCGAGGCGCTTCTCTTCGCTGTCACGTGGGCTCTGGGGCATCTGCGACGTCCAGGAGCAGGTCACGATCTGTCCCACGCAGGCTCTCACCGTCGGTGCAGTCGGCTTCCGGTTTGGAGCAAACAAGCCTTGGTAAGAGCAATCCACGCGGGATTGGAAGATGGCGTCTCACTCGGACCAGGAAGGTCAGAGTCGGGGCTCCCTTTCAGGGGAGCTGGTGTGGATCTGGAGCAACCAGAATCACGAGTCTTCTTTTGTAGTTCGTCGGCACAGGGACCACAAGCCAGCTGGCAAGTGACCGGGCCAACGCGTTGAGCCAAATCGTGCCAAAGGGCCCCACGCAGCACTCGTCGAGTGTGGAGGGCTGAACTTCGGCTCAGGAGTAGCTCAGGGTGGGGGCTTCTCAAACCCCGGTGTACAGCTTCGAGGGTCACTCGTGGGCTGCACGGTCAGCGTCTCGTGGTCACTTCAAGATGGCGTGCCCCACGCTTCCGGTCGCCTCCACGGGTCTCAGCTTTGCAGGGACTGTGGATCGGGCTGTTAGAAGCTGGGCAGGCTTGATCTCGTCGATCTCAGTCGCTCGAGTTCCGGCGGGAACTGCAACCAAGTAGACGTCGAGGGCTGGATGGTGCCTGCTGCTGCAGGGTGGTCACTCCTTGACCACAAGGGAGATTCTTCGGGCTTCCACGTTGAGATGGAGGGCGAAGGGTCCAGAATATCGTTTCAAATGTTTCTTCCAGGAAATCTGATGTGCATTGGCACTGCTCCCACTCTTATTCGAATCTGGTGGGCGTGATTACCTGCTAGGTCCCCTCCTATGGGTGGGACCCAGGAAGTGGGTGGATACACCCCCTTCCTTTGATCCAGGCCGCCCTGGCACGAGGGCTGGAGTGCCCCAGAACCGGTTTGGCCGGATTATGCAAGGGGCAGCCTTGTGCGCCCCAGGCAGTGTCTGGTTTCTTTCAAACCTCCCTGCTACAATACACTATCTCCTGTCTGGAGGGCGGTGACACCCTCCTGTGACAGGAAACCCTTTGTCCAGGACCCCCTTGACTGGGTTTCGGTCAGCTCCAGGGGTCCAGACATTTGTCTGTGGCAGAGGCATCCATTTTGGGGATCTTAAGGTCTTTGGAGAAATCAACCGCATTAAAGTAAAGTAACATGTCTTACCCCTCTAGAGGGGTGGAATGCCATCCCCGTCGCCAGAACTGGCGAGGGGATGGTATTCCAAAGCGTATGACACCTTACACGACATGTTTTGATAAAGCCAAACCAGAGTTGCTAAATAACCGCGAGGATTATAAGGCACTTAATAGTATATGGTATGGCATTATCCTGAAACAGCTTAGGGATTTGTTCCCGACGGCTGCAGACAGGCTCAGCTCATGCTAGAGCTCCATCTCACATAAAAACCAAGCACCCAGCCTCCAGGATTGGTGAGGCCTGTCTATAGGAGTGGCTCACAGGTTTACATGTGTCCAGATATAGGTTTAGACATAGGTATACTATATCTAAGCAAGGGGTGTGTACACCACCTTACCCCAGCTGAGTGATCAGCCAGTTGTGTCAATTTAAGAACCAGCCAGGGGTGGCAAAAGATATGCTGCAGCCCCTGGTAGGCCTTAGTGGCTCCTGTGCCCTGTGCACCTATAGTGCATTCTACAGGGGCTGACAAGGAGTCCATTTCCAATTGGTATGTACCTAGGGTACATGGAATCCATTTTACAGAGAGAGCAGATGGCCTGGGGCCCTGATTAGCAGGGAACCAGGTCAACTAAGTCAAAAAACCAGCTAAACACAGGCAAAAAATCTGGGGTAACCATAGTCAGGTAGCCACCTTCCTACATAACCCCCCCCCAAACGAAAGGAGATAAGGCTATCCTTGGCCAGGTAAGCCTATATTGCCTGAGTGGCCATATAAGGAAGTACCTGCACTAGCATGGGTACCCCCTGTCTCATGGTCCACTAAGCAGTCCCTCACCCTTTGGGTATTAGAGGGTCTCCACCATAGGGAATCACTACCTTGGGTGTGTTTATGCAAAGTTAAAGGCTGGTTTGGATATGGAGTATTGAAGCGAGGCTCTACTAATTTAGGGCTTAGCTTCCTCCAATTATCTTCCACCATGTGTGCCTTTCTCTCTTTAACTGAGTTGCACTGTGCTCTCAGGGTCAACCTCTGGCTACCTAAAGCTGGAGGCTGGGTCCCTCTGTTTGGCTTGCTGGAGGGACAGTTCAGGTTTGGGCCCCTTGGGTCCCAGGTTTGGCTGTGCCCAACAGAATCCATCTGTGGGAGGTCCCTAACTGTTTTTAAGGGGGCTCCCTCAGGAGTTTTTAAAGTTTTCACCTTACTAGGGCTACTAGTTTTGGTGCACCTAATCTTTTGATGGGGGTGCTTTATTTGACAGGGGGCCCTCTGGGTCTCACTGTCCTTCTTGTCCTCTGCAGCCCTGGGCTGGCTAAGGCAAGGTAGAGAGGGGCAGGTTACCTGCTCCAGACTGGGTCCCACCTGAGAAGGGTCCACTGACATCAGAGGTTCTGTCAGGCTAGGCCCAACCACCTCTGGGGCAGTTCCTTCATCAGGGGTAAGATCAGTTCCCTGAGGAGGCTGATCCTGTCCTAAAGTCTGGTGAGGGGGAGATTTCTCTTCCTCCTCCATGCTCTCAGTTTGTGTGGAGTTATCCATCATTTCAGGTTTCACAACACACGTGTCAGTTTGAGTTTGGGCTGTGGCCATCACAGCCCCACCAACCTTTTCAGGAGGAGACTCAGTTTGGGTTTCTGCTGTTATCATAACAGCTTTGCTATTCTGTTCAGGAAGAGCTTTTGCTAAAGATGGGGCAGGGAGTATCTCCGCCCTACCAACCTTTGCAGGAAGGACATCTTGGATTGGGGCTGTAGCCATTACAGCCCCACTAACCTTTCCATGGGAATTCACCATTCTAGAATGGGTTTCCTGTTCAACCTCAGCCCAGGCTGAGATTTCTAAATCATTACCCAGTAGACAGTCCACAGGCAAGTTTGGGGACACTGCCACTCTCTTTGGGCCAGTGACACCTCCCCAGCTGAGACTTACTACTGCCATGGGATGATTTGTTTGGATGCCATCAATGTTTATTACCTGGTATGTGGCACCAGGTAAAAGTTGCTTAGAGGGGACTATGCCATCAGCCACCATGGTGATGCTAGCCCCTGTGTCTCTAAAAGCTTCAACTCTTAAACCATTGATGATGGGTTCTTGTCTATACTTGCTCAAAGTATTTGGGCAAGCAGAGAAGTTGGCAAACCCCATGCCAGCCTCATAAACAAGATCATTGGGTGATGGGGACCTGGATAGGCCAGGGTCCACCTGATTTCCAAAAGTAAACCCACCCAGATTCCTGGGTGTGCTTCCACTTCCTGGGGGATTACTGCTGACAGTAACAGGAGGTGTTGAAGCTGGCTTTGGAGGTATATTTTCTTTATTGTTATTCTTGGGACAACAGCTGTCTGTTTTGTAATGCCCCACCTGTTTACAGGGATAACAATAGGGCTTTTTCTCAGTTGAAGAAGTGTCTTGGGACCCACCCCCATCCTTGGAGTTTTGGGGCCCTGGGGAAGTCTTTTCTTTACTTTTATCCCCACCCTTATCTTGAGGCTTGGTAGACTCCTTCTTCTGGTTACTGTCCTGATTCTTAGGCCTAATCCTGGTTCTGACCCATTTGTCTGCCTTCTTTCCCAATTCTTGGGGAGAGGTCAGATCAGAGTCTACCAGGTGCTGGTGTAAGAGCTGGTTCTGACAATTACTTAGGATCTGCTCCCTCATAATCAAATTATACAATCCTGTAAAGTCATGTACTTTGCTGCCATGTAGCCAACCCTCCAGAGCCTTAGTAGCACAATCTACAAAATCAGTCCAGTCCTGAGTCGGTGTCTTCTGGGTGTCTCTGAACTTGAACCTGTACTGTTCAGTGGTTAAGCCAAACCCATCTATCAGAACACTCTTCAGGACTTTGTAATTGTTTGCATCCTCATGTCTGACAGTGAGGAGCTTGTCCCTCCCTTTCTCTGAAAAGGAGTACCATAAGATTGCTGCCCACTGTTCCTCAGGAACCTGCTGTACCATGCAGGCTCTCTCAAGAGCAGTCATCCATTTGTGGATGTCATCCCCTTCTTTGAAGGGGGGCACAATCTTTGTCAGGTTTCTACTATCATAGGACCTGGGTTTCTCTTTAGGAATATTGCTGCCACCAGTGGCATCTAAGCCACACAACTTCTGCTCTCTTGCCAAGGCAAGTTTAGCTTGAGCCAAGGCTACCTCCTCCCTCTCTATCTGGAGTTTGACAGCCCTCATTCTGGCCCTATGCTCTAACTTTTGAGAAGCATTCATGCCTCTCTGTGATTCCCTGGAGGCACTAGAAAGATGAGAGTCTCCTGAGGGAGATCTCACTCTTCTGTTGCCTGGGGGAATCATATGTTGGGTTCTGGGGAGGTGCTGGCCCTCTCCATTCCCCAGTAGGTCCAAGTTGGCCTGGCTAAGCCTACCAACTGGAACCTGGCTACCCTGATCCTGTACTTCTAAGTCCTCAACTTCTGAGTCCTCATCCAAGTCATCATCATCCTCCTCTTCAGGGGGATCAACTGCAGGGGGGTTCCCTTCAGTTCCTGTATCTAGGGAAGCTGCTTTTGCCCTCTCTAAGTCATCCTGTTCTAGGAGTCCTATCAGGATTAGGCAGGTGGGGCTTCTGCCCCTTTTTAACCCTCTTGCTTTGCACAAGACAATCAAGTCTCTGCGGGTTAGTTTGTCATATCCAGAAGTTGCCTGGGTAGGGTCAACTGTCACAGGACTAGACCCTGAGGCCTTTCCTGTGTCGGACATGGTTACTAGTGAGGTGTAAGTGGTGCACTTACCTACACTAAGTGTTTTCCTACTGGACCTTGCTAGTGAGTTGTAGTCAGGGGTGTGCTACTCCCTTCAACCTACAACTACTAAGTTCAGTAGAACTTAATATGCTAAGCTTTTGATTTTATATGTACCTAGAGGTACTTGATGTGATCTTTCAATTTGATATAAAGATTGCAATGGTAAAACAACAGCAAGCTCAAATCCGCACCGCTGCTCACCAATGTGAGAAGTTGGCCTGGTAGGGGATGTTTCCAATTCTGGAACCACCTACTACCTGACCAAACAATCCCCTTATGGTGTCTGGTTGTAAGTCAACCTTATTAGACAAGCTATCCTAGTGGTAGCATGGACTAAGCAGCCTAAAGGCTTAACTTAAGAGGTCGTGTTAAGCGAGCTGTTTTACCACATACAATCCTGTAATACCAAATGAAAGGACACCACACAAGTATATATTATAAAAATATATGTGTTTATTACTAAAAACAATCCCCAGTATTCTTTATGAATAAAGGGGCACAAGCGTTAAATCAAAAGCACTGTTTAAACATACAAAGTTGCACAATTATGGATGAGGACAGGGGGCCACTCAAACCATATACTAAACAAGTGGTATAAGAGAGGCCACTCGAACAGTGGTTAGGCCTAGGGCCTAGGGAATCGCTGGGAGCAGTCAGGACAAGCAATGCTGAAGTCGGGAATGGCCCTCGGGATTCGGGAGATGTGCGGAAAGCGCACGCATGCACCAATGTTAACCAATGGTGCGTAAAAGTCAAATAGTTAAAGTTTAAGGACACTTCCGCTGAACCTAGAGGAACAAAACTTAACACACAGACCCTAGAGGTGTGCACCAGTGTGGGAACACCGGCGGAGCAAAGTTACCTCACCCACAGGAAGTGGGTGCACAGGGTCGAAGTGGCGTCGGGTTTTGACACGCAGGCTCTTGGTGCTTGAAGCTGAAAGGGCTGCAGGCAGGGTGAAGACGAAGTGTCCGGTGGAGTCCAAGGGTGGACTCAAGTTGTAGAGTACCTGAAAGCAGAGGGGACAGAGTCTGGGTCACTCAGCAGTGACCAGGGTGGAACCAGGACGGAACCAGGCAATGTCGGGCGCAATCAGGTGGTCGTCGAGGCGCTTCTCTTCGCTGTCACGTGGGCTCTGGGGCATCTGCGACGTCCAGGAGCAGGTCACGATCTGTCCCACGCAGGCTCTCACCGTCGGTGCAGTCGGCTTCCGGTTTGGAGCAAACAAGCCTTGGTAAGAGCAATCCACGCGGGATTGGAAGATGGCGTCTCACTCGGACCAGGAAGGTCAGAGTCGGGGCTCCCTTTCAGGGGAGCTGGTGTGGATCTGGAGCAACCAGAATCACGAGTCTTCTTTTGTAGTTCGTCGGCACAGGGACCACAAGCCAGCTGGCAAGTGACCGGGCCAACGCGTTGAGCCAAATCGTGCCAAAGGGCCCCACGCAGCACTCGTCGAGTGTGGAGGGCTGAACTTCGGCTCAGGAGTAGCTCAGGGTGGGGGCTTCTCAAACCCCGGTGTACAGCTTCGAGGGTCACTCGTGGGCTGCACGGTCAGCGTCTCGTGGTCACTTCAAGATGGCGTGCCCCACGCTTCCGGTCGCCTCCACGGGTCTCAGCTTTGCAGGGACTGTGGATCGGGCTGTTAGAAGCTGGGCAGGCTTGATCTCGTCGATCTCAGTCGCTCGAGTTCCGGCGGGAACTGCAACCAAGTAGACGTCGAGGGCTGGATGGTGCCTGCTGCTGCAGGGTGGTCACTCCTTGACCACAAGGGAGATTCTTCGGGCTTCCACGTTGAGATGGAGGGCGAAGGGTCCAGAATATCGTTTCAAATGTTTCTTCCAGGAAATCTGATGTGCATTGGCACTGCTCCCACTCTTATTCGAATCTGGTGGGCGTGATTACCTGCTAGGTCCCCTCCTATGGGTGGGACCCAGGAAGTGGGTGGATACACCCCCTTCCTTTGATCCAGGCCGCCCTGGCACGAGGGCTGGAGTGCCCCAGAACCGGTTTGGCCGGATTATGCAAGGGGCAGCCTTGTGCGCCCCAGGCAGTGTCTGGTTTCTTTCAAACCTCCCTGCTACAATACACTATCTCCTGTCTGGAGGGCGGTGACACCCTCCTGTGACAGGAAACCCTTTGTCCAGGACCCCCTTGACTGGGTTTCGGTCAGCTCCAGGGGTCCAGACATTTGTCTGTGGCAGAGGCATCCATTTTGGGGATCTTAAGGTCTTTGGAGAAATCAACCGCATTAAAGTAAAGTAACATGTCTTACCCCTCTAGAGGGGTGGAATGCCATCCCCGTCGCCAGAACTGGCGAGGGGATGGTATTCCAAAGCGTATGACACCTTACACGACATGTTTTGATAAAGCCAAACCAGAGTTGCTAAATAACCGCGAGGATTATAAGGCACTTAATAGTATATGGTATGGCATTATCCTGAAACAGCTTAGGGATTTGTTCCCGACGGCTGCAGACAGGCTCAGCTCATGCTAGAGCTCCATCTCACATAAAAACCAAGCACCCAGCCTCCAGGATTGGTGAGGCCTGTCTATAGGAGTGGCTCACAGGTTTACATGTGTCCAGATATAGGTTTAGACATAGGTATACTATATCTAAGCAAGGGGTGTGTACACCACCTTACCCCAGCTGAGTGATCAGCCAGTTGTGTCAATTTAAGAACCAGCCAGGGGTGGCAAAAGATATGCTGCAGCCCCTGGTAGGCCTTAGTGGCTCCTGTGCCCTGTGCACCTATAGTGCATTCTACAGGGGCTGACAAGGAGTCCATTTCCAATTGGTATGTACCTAGGGTACATGGAATCCATTTTACAGAGAGAGCAGATGGCCTGGGGCCCTGATTAGCAGGGAACCAGGTCAACTAAGTCAAAAAACCAGCTAAACACAGGCAAAAAATCTGGGGTAACCATAGTCAGGTAGCCACCTTCCTACACTAGCCCCCGCAATATTCCACGAAAAAAACTTCCCTGGCATAGGGCCATCTCTAATTCCCACCTCAAGAGCTAACATGGAGGAAAGATTAATTGGGCTTACTGTATTCCTTTCCTGATCAATAGCAATGTCCACAAAATTAGTGTCCGTTTCCTGAGTGTCAATCATACTTGTTATGAGCGGTTCTTCACCCCCCGAACTTTGCACACGTGTCCCACTGCTTCCCTTCAAGTTCACAATCTTCCCACCAATGGTCACTTCTTTAGGATACACCTTTATATCCAAGGTTGAGTTCCAAGGTTGAGTTCCCATATAAGTCCCCCCATGTCACATTTCCCCCGTTGTTGAGGGAATCACACGACCTTCGTCAACAGCCCCAACCCAAATTTTTTGTCC
The DNA here is from genome assembly GCF_964261635.1 of Lissotriton helveticus. Lineage (NCBI taxonomy): Eukaryota > Metazoa > Chordata > Amphibia > Caudata > Salamandridae > Lissotriton > Lissotriton helveticus. The sequence continues at coordinate 317,558,005 of NC_136059.1, read as the reverse complement.
CATCATAGGAATTGTAGGTTTGACCGTTGTAGAAATTTGATCGTAACGAGGGGACAGTGTGGGGAATGAACCCCATCAGTGATAAATGACTTAAACTGCCTAGTTCGTTATTCACACCGAATTGGGCGCCAATTGGTCTTGGATAGAAAAAGGTGAGATCAACAATACCAATCCCACCACTGCTAGTGCCCCAACCCGGCCTCGTTATCCAACCTACAACCCTTGGGTCTTGGAAGTTAATAATAATACATCCCCCCCCCAAATTTTTGGGAGTACAACCTATCCAATTGACTCTTCTTACCCCGATAATCAGACCATCAACTTCCCCAGGCAATGGTCTGTTAACCCTTAACCAGTGCATAACTTTGTTTTTTAACATCTGGAAGGTTTCTCTTTGGCCTACCAATAAAGCTGGAACATTGGTAAGGACAGCCACATAAGGGTAGGAATCTGGGGTGAGATTTATAGGGGGTATCCTAGGGGGGGTCTTCGTCACAGGGAGTGTGGGGCGGCTAATGTCTTGAGCAACAGGGCGGGATATTGGAACATTTTGTAGTACCTGGGAAGCCTTGGGATTATTCATTACAGCGTTACTTTTTCTAAAGCTGTTACTACCACCAGCTACAAGACCAGGACAAGGTTTCAAGGTACTGTTATTTAAAGGGATGACATTTTTGGGGCATTCCTTACTACCTTTAGCCACGGTGTCAGGGAGCTTAGTTTTCCCCCCATTGTTACTACCTAAAGTGGCTGGCAGTTCGATATTGGTCTTGCTGCTTTGTCCCTTTCCCAGAGACCCGATTACAGTGCTAACCACGGGTGAAGAAAGATCAACCATGGGTGTACTTTCATCTTGCCCAACGGGTTGCTGGAGGTTCCTGCTCCCGTCCTAAAATGGGACTTAATTATTGATTTTGTAGAGAAAAAATTATCCAGAGTGGCCTGCTCAAAGTGATCTAGTCTATCTGCTAATTTTTTAACACGTTCCTCTATGGGAGACAGAAGAGACCGCATTAATCTCCCCAACTCGAGGAGCAATTGCGGAATAGACAGTGGTGTCTCAGGCGACACTATCATTATAGGGTCTGAACTTAGTGTAGCAGCTTCCCCCTCTCCCATCAGTGCCCCACTAGAGCTAATATCAGGGGGATCCTGGGGACGTGTAGATATTCCCACTTTTCTAAATTTTATCGGGGGTTTTGAAACATAACATTTCTTTGAAGCGGCACTCCTCTTCCTTTTAGGACAAGATTTTGATTGTACTACTTGAGTTAAAACACTAGTTTGGGACATGCATGGCTGTACAATAGGTGGGTCAGTAAGGTTACTAGGAGGGACTGCAAGCAAAATAGGAGTGTCAGATTCCAAAGACGAAACTACCAGCGGCTCTATAATTGGAAGGAAGGGGTAGGATGTTTCCGATACAGCTGGCAGTGTTATAGAAGAAAGGGGGGTAACCAATGCAGGGAAACTTTGTGAAGGACGTTTATCAACAGGGTTTTTCAGGAGTTCGATGGATAATCTCCGTTCCGCACGTCTTTCCACCAGGGCAATTTCTTTATCAATGTCCTGAGATACTCGTTTGAAGTATGTGTCCAGGGGACCTGTGGTGACAGTCCCTACTTCGTTCAGGGGAGACAACAATGTGGGAATACTAATAGAAGAAGACATGCTGTGAGGCCTCCTACGCTTTCTAAAAAGCTAAAAAACACTATAAATACTAAAACAACGTGCAAAGCACACGGTTAGTAAGCAGAAATAAGCTAATACCAGAGCAGTAAATGTCAGTGGGATGGCCCAGCCTGGCCTCCTTCGGCCCCGGACGGCCACAGACGGTCCCGCCCTTGTCCCGGGCGCACTCCCGCGCGCTCCTGCGCAGCGGCCAATAGCCCTCCTTTTGATAGAAATGAGGAAAGATTGTGGGCGGGTGGGCGGGGCCAGCAGGGAGAGCAGCCCAGGTGTGGCCAATGGGGCCCGAAGGGAGTCCTGGTAGCTGGAGTCCCTGCTTAGAAGCTCGCAGCCCTGCCGGCAACACAACGCGCCCCGAGGTATTCTTAGCTGCTGCTCTCCTCTCCGAGAACAGCTCCGGGTAAATGCGTGGCGCTGCGGGACCCGCGAAGCGGGTCCGGCGAGGCAGAAGGTCCCCCACGAAATCTGGAAGTCAATGGCAGCAATCAGGTAGGTGGGCAAAAAGCAAACAGCAATTCCACAGCAGGAGGGTACCTTTGCTTATATAAAGGAGGTAGAGTCACCTTATATTCCTTAGCACAAGAAGGTCAATGTAAGTCTTGCTGCTTCGTTTAGAACGAAAATTAACAATAAATCTAAAAGGAATGAAGTAATACCAACTATTAGTTCCAGCCAAAAATTAAACGAACATCAAAGCTAATTTACAAGGGGGTGTCCCTGCTATCTAGAGTCTCACTTTCAAAATGTTGTTTGTAGAGAAAGCCAAATATGCTGCTACGGCATCAGCGGGTCATGATAAACTTGCGGCGCAACTCACTGTGTGCTGGGTGCCTGTTTTTAAACCACGTGTCCTCCAATCAAAAACAGACTCCGGAGCAGAACAGAATAGAGTCTCCTATTCAGTCCGCATAATCAGAGCCAATCATGTTCACTGCCGTACGCAGACTCCGTGTGTCAAAGCAATTATATTGAACAGTTCCCCATCAGGTCCGCTAGCATATTGCGTACCGGAAACAATACTGGGGCCAATCAGAATCAAAGGTCTCCATAGTTACGTGAGTTCCTTAGTATAAGTCTTGCATTCGTAATGCCGGAAACAAATCAAATGCAGCCTATACCGGAAATGTTACATCAGCCAATGGTAGCTGGCAACCAATGACCCGCTTTCGCTCACGGAAACCAGGTCAGCAGAAAGAATACAAATGCTATCAAGTCGGTGTAAGAACGGTCAATCAAAGTATTCAATTAGAGTCTACTAGCAACCAGTGCCCCACTAGTACTGCCGAACAACAGTCGACAAAGAATACCAAAGGTAATTAAATAAGAATCGGCATTAAATCGCACAAGAAATAAAGTGTTAAATGGAGAGAAATATCCCTCATTAATTGTCTACTAGTCCCTAGTAACAAGTTAAAGTTACGATATGGTCGAATCGCGACCAGTAAATTATCATCAAATGGTTGAACCATTGAAAAATACCTAAAATATCAGAGCTGAAACCCATCAATTTATCAGGGAAAATAACTATCCTGATTGACCTAGATTTATTACAATTCTACATTCTAATAGAGAATGATTGTAAGAATTTGTATACAATTCCTACCATTAGATATTACAATAGGACATGAAGATGCAAATTTTTTATCTTCAATAAAAGTGAGCCATTTCATACATTAACTGTGAGACTCCATATGGAATAATGACATTTGTATATCTTAAAACTGATATCAACTACTACATCAAATGCCTACCCTGAGTATAGTTCATCGGATCAAAGAAAATAGTGGAGCTCTGTTTCACAATTTAAACCAACCATGGGAGACCTGCACCTGCTGATCCATTTTGCTTCCTGTTTCCTTAACTTCAAAACACAGTCTCCTCCTCTTTTGCTGGGACTAATCGTTTGAATATCATGGAAGTTTATGTTACTATGAGTTGGATGATTATCCTTTATGTGCTGATACAGGGGTGATCTGTCATCAGAATTAACTATAGCACGTTTGTGCTCCTGTATCCTTAATTTTAACATTAGTTTTGTACTGCCAATGTAGACTTTGTTAAAATAACATATAATGGCATATACAACTCCAGTGCTATTGCAATTGATAAACTCATTGAAAGTTTATTTCCAAGTTGTATTAAATGATAAATTCTTTGTTTTGTTTGTCCCCATATCACAAACATTACATGACCCGCAGGTGTAAAAACCTTTGGGTGATTGTGGAAACCACGTGGTGCTTCTTGTCGTTACTGGTTCAGTGCCAGGCTTATTACCACTGATTGATGATAAACCTAAGGTAGTTTACAAAAGAAGTCCAACCATTAACCTGTTGGTGACCTGCAAGTACCTTCATTTGTGGTTCGTTTGTGGGGTCTCGACGGTGGACCTAAGAAAGAAGAGCATCCGCTCAACTAACAGGAGACTATCAGAACTAGAACTAGAACTAATCACGTACACTTCTCCATGGTGCATGCGGAGGGTTGATTCCCACCGTTGTTCCTTCCTTTGAATAAATTTGTAATTATCATCAATTCACGGTTCTATACCTTTCTAGAACATTGCATTTACACCTATGTACAGTGAGTGTCATATTATTAACATTCATAACTTGTTAAAAATTGTTGTATAGAGTAGGTAAGAGGTATTCTGAGCGAATATAATTCAGGAATTAACCAGTCTCCATCAACGTTATTTATGATGAATTTGATTATAGAAGGATGATTGCAGATATGGGGACACAAACTCCTTCACAAACAAAGAGAGAGAACGGCCGAATACAGAAGCAAAGATAAGATCCATTCCATCAGATTCGGTAGGTTACCACCAACTACTAGGAACCAAAAAATCCCTAAGGGAGAAAATCTGCTATCTAAAATGATCTTCTTTTTGACAGAACAAGAGTTAACACTCTGTGTTAAGAAAGATAAGACCAGAAAATTGTACAACTTCTTACTTCTAACAGTAAGTGGTACGTAATAGGCTATTTATTTTATTCTTCTCACTTGCACATGTAAATAGATTTATACACAAGATTTAAACTTCTATCCCTTGATTGTTTCTCCACAGAAATCGAAATCTGTCCTACACTACATTGATTATGCCCTGAGGAAGACCTCACACATATTAAAAGGTCAACAAATAAGAGGTCGAAACGCGTTGGCAACACTTATAGAGGATTAGAGCATAACACATTCCGAAAGATGATGGTGAATTAAACATGTGGAGACTGATTGTCTGAGCCCACAGAGATTCTTATAAAGAACAGACTCTTGACTCTAACAGGACCAAAAATTAGGATTTGCCAAGTAATAAACAGTGTAGAACTGGCAATAAAGTAGGACTGTGCCCAGAAGAAATGACACAGGATCAACATTTGAAATAATTTGCTTTTGTTTGTGATTTGAACACTTGAATATATGTATACATTTGAACTTATTTGTCACTTGTAAATATTGTGCGGTGTATATATTTGTGTGCAAAGAATTGAGACATGAAATGTTAGTAAGGTACTTTGTATAGACTGTAAACACATCTAACCGAAAAAAAGTTGTATATAAAGAAAGAAAAAAAGCAATAAGATAAGTAGAGTCAATAAAAGGGACTTCTGCTATCAAAATAAGAGCATATGATTTATGGTGTTAGGGGTATAACTTTTGCTAACATTCTGTGACTTTGATTCTGGACCCTGACTACCTCAACTGAATCGCTCCCCATAATTTGATATCCAACCATGTGTTCCTTGAGCAGCGCATGCGCGCTGCGCTAGGCTCGACCTAGTGATGGTGTCCTTCATTGTGCGAGTAACTGGTATTTATTTGTGCGTGTAACTGGTATTTATTTGTGCGTGTAACTGGTATTTATTTATTTAATGCGATTTTCTATAGCGCGAACTTTACCCAAAGGTGTCAGTGCGCTTTACATAAGAACCAGTTGCCGAGTTCCCACTATGTTAAAACCGAAAAAGAGTAATCTGTCAAGCGCTAGGAACGACGAAAAAGCACAGCCACGAAGTGGCTAAATGCCATCTGCGAGCTTTCTATCGGAGCAGCTTTACCAGCTTACTGCTCTTCTGCCAGTCACAAGATGGTCTTCTCCTTGAGTCACTAGCATCCGTATCACGCGGCTCTTTCGCCAACCACAACATGTCCATTATGGTTCTCATTGGGGCTATGTCGTGACGCACTGCGTTACTATAGGCACTTAGTCGGTGACGCTAGGTGGCCCGTTCTTCTGTTGCGAAAGACGTCACTTCCGGTTATAAATCCATCTCTGGAGGCGATAACAAGAAAGGGGAAAAAAACAGGCAAGCCAAACCGAGCCGGGAGTTGGGATTACGGGTATCAGGGGCAGGGTCCGCAGCACGTTACCACTGCAGCGCAGAAAGAGGTGAGATCTGCGCGCCAGATTCTGCGACTCTGAATGATTGTTTGGGGGCTAAGGTCGCCAGGTTGTTTCCGTGCCCGTATCCTCCGTTGTCTTCTGACCTCTACATAAGACCACCACCATCTATACTGTTAGCGCCCTGTTTTTTTTAAGCCCCCACTGCGGCTCTCTGGCAGGCGCCATGTTGAAAATAAATAGCCATGCAAAATGGCGGGGGGGGGGAGCTGGCCGCCTCGCAGCCTTCATACAACAACTGGGTCTCGAGGGAGCGATTCCTGCGGGTAGTGGTCTCATTTACGGAAGCCTGTACCTTACCTAGCCTGCCATAATCTGGGATTTCCCAGGCGCCTCCATATACTCTGCTGGGGAGAGAAACAGATGTTTAGGCTGACACCACTTCACTGCTTTTATAATCATGTTGTTCTTTCTCTGAAATTAGACCGTGGAGTAGCTTGTCGCCCAGACACAATTTTCCCCACTTAAAATTCTTAAGGCTGAGAGGCACACTGGTTTGTGTAACAATGCAAGAACTAAGTAATTATTAAAAGCATGGAACATCTTATTAAAAGGGATGCCACGTTCAGTAGCTCCTGCACCAAGGGCTTCGCAGATTGTGAAAGCTAGACTCCTTATACATCTTAATCTGGGAGTGTTTGTAGGCACGTTTATGCTAGACTACTAGCCACGGCTTCTTATTTGAGAGCGTGGAGCGTACAAGAGGCCCCCGCTCGAATCTGTGCTCTCGAAGACAAAGATTATTGTTGGTTTGTATTTCTCGTGTTGCAATCTTGATTTTAAAACCCCGTTCTGAAGATGTAACTTGTAAAACCGTGGTTTATCCATAGTAGATTCTGACGCTTCTGTAGTGCAGAGATCGCATTTTACCAGTGAACAGCTGACCAGCTCCTGGAGCAAATGCGGATACCCACATTTACCAAGGGATTACATTTAGGCAGATGGTGTCCGGAAGCACACAATCGCGGGCGTGCGACCTTTTTAACTCTTTGTGCACATTCTGACTAGCCTTGCATTCGCACCACACACAGCTTTTTGTTTTTTAAAAACATTTTATTGTTGACATTAAGTAGACCAATACCATATTTTAACTTTTCATCATTAGTCTTGTACAGTAAGGCCACTTTTGATTTGAGCATGCACCTTATACTAATTTAGCAGCATTCTTCTCCTCGTCCCTAGGCACAGCCTTTGTATTTGACTTCCAATTTCATTTTAGTTATGAGCTATCCATGCTGTGGCAGGAATCCAAAACCAGTTTTAACAATTTGTACTCGCCGCATCTTCATCAGACATTGCTGAAGGGCACATCTTGGAGGATGATTGCCCCTGACTAAATCCTAAAACACTTTTAATATTCTACTCGTAAACACAGGCAGGTATTACCAACTTGCCTTATCTTCACCAATGGCTGTTTACAGGTTGTTTTGTTAAGAACCCTTTATCACAGGTCATATTTGAGTTACATTTGCGCGCCTTTAAGTGGAAGGTACCCACATCAGCTGCGATCAGAGTGGCATGTCCTTTAAAACAAATACAGGAAGCCACCCCTCTACCAGTTTCAAGAGCAAACCTCTACTGACGATTCCCGTGACCTCCACCTATTTGCATTCCATTTAACGTTCTACTTTTTTTTAATATATACAAACCAAAGACTGATTGCTTTCCTTTGGAATGCTATGCATAGATTGATACATTTACAATGCTGAGAGCCAGTTGACCTCATCATTAACGATAAACTTGTTATCTGCTGAGCCGGTTAGTCTCTTACTAAGACGCCTTATCTATCGCTCCTTTAGATGTGTACATTCAGTCTATCGATTCCATATTATATAATTTACGCAATGGGATCTTAGCCATTCAAGGTGTAAAATAAAATACGTTAAACTCAATTTACGAAAGTCACATGCAAGTAATATGATGGAATACAACAGCCACTTTCGGTCTCTACTTGTTCCAATTAGCATAAAAATATACGAACGTTAATAATACATTTATGGCAGTCAGTAGTTTTATAGATCTTTGAACTATGACTGTGTTGCTTCTTTACGCTCAGGTGTGAAAACATTGCTATTTTTTTTGTTTTTATGGAGCATCTTATGTGTAAAAGCTATTTCTAAAAATTGTTACTTATTATAGTGAGCCCGGCCTAATTGGTGCCCATAACGAGAGTTTGTATGACAACCTTGTCTTTAGATTTCTGCACATATGTTTTCTTCTTTGATGTGGACTTTTCGTCTTTAAATTGCTTGTGCTAAATTTGGTCTATTCGTTTCTTGGCGAAATATGAATTTCGACATTTCTGTACAATGTTCTTTACGTCTTCGGTTTGGATGTCACTTCCCATATTCGTCCCAAATCCATTCTGAAAATCTTAGGTTTGAATTGGCCCCCCAACTTGGAGATAGTCTTGGGAAAGACAACTTTGCTAATTGCCAGGTTCTCTTGTATGGCCTGGTAGCAGAGGGTGCTTTTAACCCCATACTAGAATTAATCATCTAAACCTACGTTTTAGATGACATAATTAAATATTTCTTCACACAGTTTTGGGTACTGCTAGAATGTCCTTTTATCTTGCTGTAGATTGGCTCTTCAAGTAGTTTAATACTTACATAACCTTTTTGTAAAGTGTTGCCTAGATTAGGAACTTTCAGATTTTTTTAGCGTGTGTGTATATATGTGTATATGTGTATATATGTTGTGTATGCATATGTCTATATATGGCACTCGACCATCCTCCTGTATACCACGCTGGGCGCTGACTAAGCTACACAGCGGAAATGCATACGCCCGGAGTGCCGTGAAATTGTGCAATAAAGAAGCCTTCACACTGTTCCCCGTTGTGGCCTCTGCCTTTCTTTTAGGAGGGTTTCTCTGAATATTTACAATTGCCCGCCAGCGGCAATCTACAGAGGCCCCTGCATGCAAGTTGGCCTGATCCATGCTGGCGTTCTTTTTTGCCTCGGCGGAAAAACTTTCTCTTTCAAGCTATTGAAACGGATCAGGCCCACCCCAGCCAACAGGGAGAAATACAGCGGTGTCGGAGTTATTAACTCCGCACTGGGAGAGACGCACTGTCGGACTTACCCCCGTGAAATGGATCCCTGATGACGAAGGTTATGCAGTTGGGGACCTAAGGAGCTGTTTGTTGCAGGGGACACGGCAACAGTGAGAGAAGTGATCTAGTGCTACTTTGCAGGTCGCGCTACCATTTGGCTGCCCTTTCCCAGTATAATGCTGCATGCTGGGAGATGAAGGGCTGCACACTCTTGAGACGCTGTGATTGGTGCTATTAGGCATCACTATGGGCGGAGCGATCTACAAATGTGGCAGTGAATGAACTTTCAACTAATTAACAGGCACTCGACCATCCTCCTGTATACCACGCTGGGCGCTGACGAAGCTACACAGCGGAAATGCATACGCCTGGAGTGCCGTGAAATTGTGCAATAAAGAAGCCTTCACACTGTTCCCCGTTGTGGCCTCTGCCTTTCTTTTAGGAGGGTTTCTCTGGATATATATATATATTTTTGCGAAAAATCGTGGTGGTGTACCAGGGAAAGGTATAATATAAATATATATATATATATATATAATTTACCCAGCTGATGTTTGTGTGCATTTCTGATGTCTCCAAGACAGAAAGAACTGACTCAGCAGAGGAACAAAAATATATTTACACTTAATCACTAAAGCTTCTATTTTTCATTGGTTTTCGCAGTGACTGCTTGCCTGACAGTACTTTCTTTAAAAAAATCCTAATTAGTGTTGCTTTGCTTATGTAGATGTGTGTTCACTTACGTGCACCCTCGCACAGTTCCATGTGAAAAGATCAGAAGACAGCTGGTAATTTTGCCTATGCAAGGTGACCTTTTGAGAAAGGACATGTTTTACTGAAATAAGAATACCACAAAATAGATTTGAGAGATGAATCGAATTTAATTTTCAAATACTTTCATTGTGAAAGAACCAAATTTAAAAATAGTTATCCAGAACTTTGATTTAAAGCTTAGGAAAGCACTACTGTGAAACTGCAAAAACAGTTACAGGAGATTTTAACTATGAGGCATGAGTGGTAACGCTAAAAGACCGTAAGAATGTTATTATTGAAATACCACATGCTCCAAGAAAGCACACAAACAAACGAAAAGAGTGTCAAATAATTAACACTTGTCTATTTTTACATACATATGTGCAGGGCCACTGCACTTATGCATTGCTGCAGTATTTTGTGCATAATTGACTTTTTTCTCTTGCCACATAACCATTAGAATATGCTGCATAATTTACAGATTCGACCAGAACATGCCTTTTTATTTCTAACTCATTCGAATACAACGTTACTAAAAATGTGGTCTTTCATTTTTCTGAACACTGGAAGACCATTTGCAAAGGTTAACTGGTCACCTTTCAGTAGCTGAAAGTGACGGATGGCAAGCCAACATTTTCTGGTTATAGGATAGTTTAATGGGTCTTAAATAAAAGACTAATTACACATGTTGTTGGTGATAGATCCAAAAGTGTTTTCACTGTCGCTGCAAGAAGTGTTTAGTTGGACTGGCAGTAAAAGCACACAGGTTGTTGCCAGTTTGGCTGACGGGCTGAAGGTTCTGTTGTTCCCTGATCTGATCGGTGAATAGGGAGAACTGTGATGCTCGCAATGCTTTACCACACCAACTGATCTTTTTGAGTATTTCTAAGGCGTAGACTTTATTTTGGCAGTTCCTATAAATTAGACTGGACTATTGTAGAATAGGAAGATTGGAAAATCTGCACGCCTTTAACTAGATTCTGAGAGTCTTTTATAGTGTGAGCTAGCCCTTTGTGGCTCAGTAACTGTCCATTGATGTTCATAACTCGAAACAGATCACATGAAGCAAGATTTTAGTTGGGGGTCTTACACATTGCCGTTATGCCTATGTTGAGGGTACCAGACAAGCCTTTCCAGTGGTACCGTCTTTCGTTAGTACTTTCTGTATCATCTATTCTATGGCTATATTTTCTGTGCAGTGCGGACTGGATGGGGAGCTGGTTCATCGCCATGCCCTGTGCCAAATTGTCATGATTTTGGCTGTCCTCTGCAACCTCCGAGTACAACACACTGCCTTGGTCACATCCTGCACCCAACTCTATTGTACCTGGGCTTTCACTGCATTTGTTCGTTACTGTGCAAGACCAAGTCTTTGTTTCCTCTAACTTGTTGTGCACAGTATCTGTCCTGTGTGCAGCAGCAGCTTCGTTTGGGTGAATAGCGCATGGCAGTGCATTATACCCATTTTGTGCCCCCAAAACCTAGCTTCGGTCATGCCTGGCAGCTAGTTTTCATTCCCTCATACTCGGTGCATGGTTTTCTGCCGTTGTTACTGACCACTGCGTGCCGGGCAATAGCATAGCAAAGACCCTATACCTTTTGACCTCAATTCCCCAATCTGCTGACGGTTCACAAAACAAGCATCTAGTTCCCTCGTTTGGTTTTAGGTTTTGCATTATAACAATTGCAACCCCCTCAGTCGTGGGTTTTGTGGCAAATTTCAATGCTTTTTTAAATATAAAGATAATGTCTCGTGATTAAAGAACCATACCTTTATTTATTTTTTAAAAAGGTATGTGTGCGCAGTATAAAAATAGTATTTAGTATCAAGCTTGGAATTCTTGACGGGCTTTTATTTTGAATGACCTTGGCTATATTCACACTCCAAATGTACACCTCTGTGCATCTCATAAGGCAGGACTGCCCCTTTTTTTTCTTCCTCAAAATATAGCGGGTCTAGTTCTTCCTGCAAGATGTATTGTTGCCAAGTCTTTAAGATATAAATGGAGTGGACTGCCTATATCTCTCCCAAGTGTTTGTATTCCAATACATGAACAGCTCTGTAAAATACACTGTCATCACATCGTCAATTGATAAGCTCATATATGGTTTGAATAGAAAAGCAACCCGTGTATTTTTAACTGTATTAGGCTTTTTAAATGTTCTGTTAGGTTTAGAATGCGAGCTTGAGATGGGTGCCTGATTGCTTTTTTTTTTTTACATTTCCCGCATTGGTCTTACCCTTGTCTTTTCTGTCTTGCAATATGGCTCTTCTGCTCCACTGCTGCTGTGCTTATTTCCACGTGCCCAGATTCTGCTCCATTGCACTCCTCCTCGGTTCCCAGGTACGAATCGCAGAGCACACCCCAGCATTGTTCACTTTGCTGCCTCTCACCTCCACGTGTATTCAGTTCTCTTCTAACACCATTACTACTATTACCACAATTATCACTACCAACATCACCACACTGAATTAAGAACTACTATTACAGCCACCATTAAACCATGAATAACATCACTTTGAACAACACCACCATTTCTACTTACACAACTACCGTCTGTACATAATTGTGTCCAGGCAGTTCAAGGTACTGTATAGCCATGTCACCAGGTGTGAGAACGTGAGTTTCTGTTGCAGTACCCCCCCCCCCCACACACACACACTTTTTGCCTGATACTTGGTGCACTTTTCCTTAGTGTGCCCTGGGACCCTGCCAATCGGGTACCCAAGGCCCGTGTTCCTTCCCTAAAAACTGTACTAAAGCCTAAACCCAATTGGCATCTCTGGCCACATGTCAACCCCTAGTAAATGGTACCCAGGGCATTGTGACCAGAGAAGACCCCTAAGGGCTGCAGCACTTATTATGCCACCCTTAGGGGCCCTGTACCCTAACACACACACACATACACACACTGCCTTTGCAGGCTGAGTGTCCTGCTGCAGAACTAAACCAAGAGTCGACATGGCACACATCCCTGTGCGCCATGCCCACAAACCCACTTCCCTGGCATACATCAGCCACCCCTCTAGCTGGGTGCCCTATGCCAGTGGTGTGGGCACAGGTACAAGAGCCATGTGCCCCTACAGTGCCCAGGGCAATTCCTGGACACTGTTAGTGCAGTGATGCCATTAACAGTATATGGTGCTGGGAGATTGTCATTACGAACTCCCCAGCACCATAATGGCTACACTGAAGGCTGACAAGTTTGATTTCAAACTTCTCAGCACATTAAACCCACACTGAAGCCAGTGTGGGATTTAATGTAAAATGCACTACAGGGGGCATCTTAGAGATGCCCCCTGAAACCTAAACCTACAATCCACGTCTTGTCTGAGAGGCTGCCACACAGCAGACATGTTGCTGGACTACTGGGTGGAGAGCTCCCGCTCTCCTGGGCCTACAACAATGCACATCCTAGGACATGGTGCCAAGCCTCCTCCCCCAGGATGGGCAGGGGAAGCTTCAAAGGCATTCCGCCTTTGTGAGCTTCTCCAGACCACTTGCTGTACTCAGCAACTGCCCCCACCAGTTCTGACCCCCACTCTGGTGGCAAGACAGGCGGGAAATCCTACGTCAGAAGGGGGGTGCCAGCCTGTGCCAACCCCACCCCTCAGGTGGGAGAGGCGAGGTGAAGCATGACCCCGGCCATCTTGAAGATGGGGAGCCCTGCCCAATCACAGCTAGGCTCCTGCCCCCCTCCCACAGGAGAGGAGCAGGCTAGGGGGTGTACCCACCCCAGGACAGGGACCCATTGGTCCCTGCCCTTGCCCTACCTGTAACGTCCGTAATTCAGTATTTAGGGGCACCTGAACCTTCTTCCACAGATCCAGATTATGAAATAAGAAAGAAGATCAAGGAACACGAAGACCTGCCGTGCAGCTGCTAAAAAGAGCAAGACACCAACTGATTTTGCCCCAGCCCTACCGGCCTGTCGACCCTCGAACCTGCTCCTGTTAAACCCCGGCATCTCCAGTGGTCAGCAACCTTAAAAACCCCGGAGGACCTGACTGCCTTGTGACTCTCACTACCTGGGTCTCCCACAAGCAGTGGTACTGCTCAAAGCAAGTAACACGCCCTGGCATCAGCCTGGTACAGCGAACTCTGCACCTGCCAAGCCTGGCCTGTGCCAGAGTGAATCAAGACCACGAGGATGTCCCCCCGGCGATTCTGACTTGTAATCCAGTGCCCAAGGACCCTCCTCGACTACCCCGACGACGCCTGCAGCCTCAGGACAAAGGACCCCTCCGACCGCGACCAGCAGGTGGTAAGATTTCCCGACCTCAAAAGACACCCCGGCACCCCACAGCCCCCTGTGCCCAACACCTGGGTGCCTACCTATCCTCCAAGATGCCAACTTACCCCTCGAAGTGTTGGTCGCACCAGAAGATCCTCCGTCCCCGAGCCTGCAGCCTTTGTTCCCTTTTCAAGATCTCCATTGAATAACACGGAGCGCCCGACGGCTCAAAAGCACCCTGCGCCCAGTCGCCCGAGTGCCCCTGGCAGTGCAACCTGTACCCTATCCTACTCCCCGCCCCCCCCCCCCCCCCCCAATTGCCCTGAGCTAGTGACCAGGAGCCCAGCTCTCAGAGCCGCGTGGCTTGCTGGCCAGCAGCCACCAACCGGAGGCCCCCTGCCTCTCATTGGATAACATTGGGCCTAACTACCTCTGCACCCGGCCGCCCCTGTGCCGCTGCAGGTGTGTTGGACCCGGCCTCATGGCGTGGTCCTACCCCTCCCGCATGGCAGGCCCAGGACGATATCCGCCCTCCACCAGACCTCGGGCGGCCCCTTCGGCCCGATCCTGCACGCCCTAACACCACAGGGCCGGCTACCATCCCGGTCCACCAGCGCAGGCCTGACCCCAGCGTAGGCCCATCACGACCTCAGCACGAGGCCGTGCCCGACTCCATCTTGGGCCCGCCACGTCACAACCACGTGGCCTCGGCCCCAGCCCAGGCCCCAGCGAAGCCCCGGCATCGAGGCACCAAGATCCACCCAGGTGGTCGAGTGGCCACCCGACAGATCCCGGAGGGAGGGGAGTTTCGATGGGCCTCCAGCCGTCCCCGGACGCCTGGTATCGATCGCCCTCCGGCCTCCCTGGGCGCTGGCTCCACCCCCCTGCTGGGTGTCTGGACACCCTCATCCCGGCCCCTCTGACCCCCAGGCGCGAGGGTCCGGACTTCAAAGACCTCCAGACCTATATCTGGGCCAGCCCTGGATTAAGACGGGAGTTGTATCCTGGACTGGAAGCCCTGCTGACGCTGTCACGGCCGATACCAGACGAACTCATTCTCCCCGTAACCCGACGACCTTCCGAGAGCCTGCTGGCGCTGCCGCGGCCTTCCTTGCTGAAACATCCGAGAGCCTGCTGGCGCTGCCGCGGCCTACCTTGCTGAACCTTCCGAGAGCCTGCTGGCGCTGCCGCGGCCTACCTTGCTGAAACATCCGAGAGCCGGCTGGCGCTGCCGCGGCCTACCTTGCTGAACCTTCTGAGAGCCTTCTGGCGCTGCCGCGGCCTACCTCGCTGAAACCATCCTGCAAGCCTGCTGGCGGTGCCGCGGCTCGACCGCTCGGAACCCCCCGGCTCGAGGATTGCGAGCTGTGCGTAGGGTATCCCGTCCTCCGCCCAGAGTAAGACTGTCCCGCTACCTTACCCCCCTTTACGAGACTTTACAGATCCCTCGATCTGCTTGTACATACTACCAAAAACCCGCAACCTTTTACTAGCTATAAAAGCTTAAGAACTTGACCTCTTGTGTGGTGTCCATCTGTAGTGTTGTGATTACTCTGCTGTACGTTCCTAGGAGAGGACCCTCATTCAGGAGGCCTCTCAGTAAACGCTCGGCTACTTCTCGACGGAGAGGTGGACCTAGGGGTGGTCAGTCAGACATCTTCTGCCTCCCCCGGGGACGCCTTTCTAACAAGGTGTACCAACTGTATACCTGCCTGACCCTGGGGGACCCCTGAGTCTATGCCCAGAACCTTAACTTCACCAGTCGAGTACTCGCCTGAAAACCGGTAACTCTTACCTGCCATGGGATAACATTGACTGGTTTGACTCGAAACATCTTCGCAGTGTCAAGTTTTGAAACTTTAAAATATTCATCTAAAATCAGCCGAATAACGAATTCCGAAGTACTCACCTGTGATCAGGAGAGAAGCCAGTACTGTACCTTTTAGCCAAGTACTGAACCGCAAAAGTAATCATAACCGTGTTTACTAGTAACCTGAATTTTCTCCATAGGAATCCATTGTCTGCTTTTCTATAAAATTTCTTCTGTCTGCTTTCGAAAACTTTAAAAATCGTAACTACTACTGAAACGTTATTACTTACCTGTCTTAAGTAGAGAGCCCAGTACTGGATTACAAAAGTAACGAGAACGTACTTTACCTGTAATCTGAATTTTCTCCCATTGGATAACATTGCTAGAATTTCACTGAAAAGTTTCTAAGTGTGAACTTTTAAAATACCTTTTTATTCTTTAAAAATCATTGCAATAACTAAAACGTTTTTACTAAACTGTTTTCAGCTTAGACCCCAGGCCTGAATCTAGGATACAGTCAGTAATCGATAATCGGCTGCATTTATGTAGAAAAACCCATTGAGCTCAATGTTAAATTGTGTTTAGAATTGTGTTGCCTACTGCAACCATTGTACCTATTGTGTTTACACAGTTTATTGCCTCTTTGCAAAGTAATTACATGAGAGTGCTTATATCGAGAAAAGTATATTTTGATACCGGTTGGTTCTAAAAATAAAACTACTATATCTTTGGATATAAAAAATTTTTTTTTTTTTGCAGAGTTTTATATAGCGCGAACTAGACCCGAACCGAATCGGGTATCAGAGCGCTTTACATATTTTTCCAGTTACGTTACATGAGGACACACTTTCATATTAGGCACGGGGAGATTAAGTGATTTGCCCAGAATCACAGGAGGTTTTGGCGTCGTTACCGTGACTCTAACCCAGGTCCGAGGTCGAGCGCCCTAGCCGTTAGGCCAACTTCTCTCCCCTATTTTCTCCCCTAATTGGCCTAGAGTTCAGTTCTTGAGTGTGTGAAACCTTTTTGCTGACTGAGTGTGTACAACAAATGCTTTACACTGTCCTCTGGTACTGCCTTACTACTTGACCAAGCTACCACTTTAGAGAGTAAGGTCAGACCTGACTTTAACCTCTGTTCTACCTCTGGAGATTGTGGACTCGTACATATAGAGCCACTTTCTCACACCAGGGTCATCTGTTAAAGGCTTCAGTAGTTTTGACCACCTGGCCAGTGGACAATCCAGTTTATATTTTTATGAATTTAGTAAATGTTTAATTGATTCTAGCTTTACTAGAAAAGTGAGCTTCCACCTTTCATCCTTTCCTCGGTTGGAGTGCAGCTTTGAACATGAGAATATTTCACTTGCATAATTTTCCCAGTTCAGCATAAAATTTGGCCTCACCTGAAGGGGGTAATGCTGTGGTTCCCAAAGTGTGCGCCACGCCACGCCACGCAGGATGTCGGTGATATACATTGCATCTCAACATCCGGGGGGGGTTTTAAAACGCCACCTTCGGAATGGTTTTGCACAGCACACTGCCGCCATACACCTCCGTGCGTACGCACGCGTCGTACGTAAGCTGCGTAGGCTCGCCATTACTGCCATAGCAAGCTTGGAGCGTAGGAGGAACGTTGCTGTTGACCCCCGTGTTGTGCCCTGCCGTGCCCCGCCTCGTGGGAGCATGCTCAACTAAAATCGGCAAGTAAGCTTCGTCCTAATCCACTCGTTTTCCCCTTGTTTTTTGTGGCCTTCTGCCCTCTGTTTCCCTCGTTTTCCCCTTGTTTTTTGTGGCCTTCTGCCCTCTGTTTCACTCGGTTTCCCCTTGTTTTTTGTGGCCTTCTGCCCTCTGTTTCACTCGTTTTTCCCTTGTTTTTTGTGCCCTTCTGCCCTTTGTTCCACTCGTTTTTTGTGCCTGTGCCTGGCGTGTTAGTGTAGCACCGGGAATGATTCAACATCTCATTCATTAAAAAACAGAATCCAACGTCGCTAAACTATCTGCTCGTCCATTGAGCTTACCTGTAGTCGAAGTGACGTCTCTGCTGTGTACTGCTCCAGGTAACAATGACGTCACAGGATTCAGACTCTCACGAGAAGAGTCTGCAGCTCCAGGAGAGGAGCGTCATCCTCTTCACCCGCCCCCACCCCCAGCTTACCTCCAATCTGAGCGGTTGGTTTGGGTGAGGGAGGGCAAATGGAGCCAGAAAATTAAATAGCCCATAAAGGGCTACCCAAGCTACTCCCGGGGTCTCAGCGAGCTACCGGTAGCTCGCGATCGACCGGTTGAAGACCACCGGTAAAAAAAATGGTGGGGAGCCACGGCCAACTGCCGATAAGGTCAAGGGAGCCACGGGTCAAAAAAGTTTGGGAACCACTGGGGTAATGGTAACTGCATTGGGATGCTCAAGAAACAGAGTGTCTCGTAAAAAATTACTTTTGGATGCTAGTTAGTTGTGTATAAAGCCGCCTGCTTATCACTCGAGTGATGAGGGTTCTGAGCAAGGTAATCCATCTTGTCTGCCTGGTGGTATGGTAACCTCTGTTTGTCATTAGTATGTAAAAAAGGACAATATTGGGGTCTGGCTAAATAATCTTAACTGGATTTGTTGTGAAGGCATATATAAACCAGAAGGTGCTCTTGACGGCTTACTTAAACATAATAAGAAAAATAATTGTTGGGGTTAGGTAGGTGCCCTTTCTTGGTCTGTACATGCTGGGACCAAATAATGTCCATTGTGGTCTTACAGCGAGGACTTTGTAATGGGTAAGAGATGCCATAAGAATTTTGAGGTTGTTCTCCCGATTGGACAGCTGCTGATCTTTTTTTGGTGGTAGGAGTGTGTGTAGAACGAATTCTACTGGCTTGTCAGGACAAACCACATGTATTGATTTTGCTGCCAGGGTAATTTCTCGTTTACTAATTTACGTTGATGTGACTGGAAAGGAAACTTGCAAAATGTGCTGCAACAGTTGATCTGAAATATTACTTTGTAGGGAAATTCATTTGTCTTCTATCTCATTATCCAATTTTGGTTGGGTCGGTTTTGTGAGGAACGAAAGTGGTTGTAATATTACTGAAGTCAAATTTTATTTGCTGGTGGAATTGGTGTTGACTCGGGCAGTGACTGAATTTTATATTGGGGGAGGTTAGCTTTGATTCCTAGCATTGGCATTTTGGATCTTTCCTCTAGGCCACAGGGGATCTGTTAAAACTGCTGTCTCAGTAGAGGAATCTCTCCCTTCTGGCATTTGCCTCCTGCCTTTGAATGTTTATGGTTTTCATAGTACCTACTTGACTGCAGCTTTATCATTGATTTTTCTTTTGTTACAAGAGACTTGGTTCAAAGAAAGCCCTACTGTCTTGGTATTTACTTCAGTGGCTAGGCTTCTGCTTTTGAACACCACTTGTCATTTTCAGGTGTCTTAAGGCATCTTTTTAAAACTGCTTCTAAGTAGTCCGTTATTTCTATTCCTCTTGTTTAGCTGGTATTTTGGTTAGCTCAGTGAATTTCTGTCCTCTGAAAAACGTTGCAATGTGTTTAATTTCTGCATCACTTCTGTAAGGTATAAAAAAAATGAAGAGGAAAAAAGTATGATCGCTTCAAGCAGATTTGTTGTGTTTACACTTTAGTTATCCGAAGCACTTTTTGCAGGGGTTTCAAATTTAATAAAATATCTACTTGTCCATGGGGCAGGTTGCTTCATAAATCTTAATTGTCCTGTAACAAAAGCCACTTGTCCCTTTTGTTTCATGTTATGCTGTGACAAATAATGGCAGCAATCTCATTATATAAGCGCTCCAAAATAGCCTCTCATATTATGCCAGGGCTCCTTCTATAGTAGGGTTTGAATACTAGCAATTCCCTTATGTTGCCATGTTTCCGCAGGTCTACATACTGATGCTGAAGTTAATGGTAAGCAACAGTTCCAGGGTTGGAATGCCATTTTGAGTCTGTGCAAACCTACTAATGTGCATGTTTTAAGAGTTTTCAGCAACTCTTCACTAATCTTTCCCCATTCTGAGAGAGGCTGGAAATTTACTCCCAACAATGGCAGACCTAAAACTTCTTCCAGGGCTGGGGAAAAAGTGGTTGGAGGGAAAGTGAACGTACAAACACTCAGATTTTTGCATGAGCAAACCTACACCTGCATATTTGCTCATGCTAAAATGCTGTTGACAAATATTTTCTAGGAGTACTATTTCTTGGCCTACTTCTGTAAAGTCTTGTGAATTTACAAAAGTTGTATATCTGCACTTAATGCAGGGACATAACCAATGTTCCCTCTAATTTCTTTCGTCTTTGTGCGGCAGTGTAAGGTCTATGTGCACTGCAACCAAGGCTATGTGCGCCAGTAACCAGACACACGTGTGGGTGCAGCACCAAATATCACTCCAAACCTTTGCTTAAAAAAGTGAAACGACAGTGCATTTCCTCACATACAGATGAACGTGAATGGTGTTAAGGCAGGTTTGAAACCATCCCGCATATCAATTTGAAACCTTGGCAGCTATGTTGCTGCAATTCTTTTCTTAATAGAGCTGGGCCACTAGGTGATTGTGTGCATTTGTTCAAGTTTTCATGTTCATTTCAGCTTATGATGGGTGCTGCGATTAACAAAAACTTTAACGAATGCTCGATTTGAACGCGAAAAATAAAGTTATAATAACGCTGTTATTATAATTTTACTTTTTGCAGGTTCAGGGCAGGGTTAGGATAGGGCCGCATCAGGCTTTCGACTAACTCATTTTAATGCTAGTGTCCGCATCACAGCATTAAAATGCATTAGTCACACATTCTAGCTCCCCTCTGACAATACTGAAATTGAGGCACATTGCCAATGAGGCAGCACCAGCACGCTAAAATTGTCTAACATATAGGAGCATGCAACTGCGCCATCAAATTTAAAACGCTGTGCGTCGAAGATAGAATATTCAATGAACAACGCTGAGCAGGCAGGCCAGAATTTTAACAGATCAATTAGCCGTGCACCAATCAGCCTTCATGTGAGTCAACTCTGGGGGTACCAGCCATCACATGGGTGATCCATGGAGCAGATCTTGCCTGCTGTTTTCCCACAAACACACCACCCTTTTGGTGACCAGAAGCACACACATGCTGCGAAAATTGGACACACCGGTGGGTGGTAGCTACACCGGTGAAATACTAATCCAGCAGTGACAACGTGATCAGTCCACCTTTGCAAAGGGCCGTCGACTACGCAGAAACACTTGTCACATTTTTTAGTAACATTTGATCTGTTTGAGCTACAAGCAATTTTTTAGTTACAATTGTCAGATTATGCAGCAGATGATGCATTATGCTGTAAATATTGCAGAACCAGAATTATTTAGAAAACATTTGCAAACTAGCATATTTTGCCATTCATGCTTGAATGCTCTTGTTGAAAAACGGAGGACAAGTGCTGATGACAGAAAATCCATGGCTCGGAGACAAATGATTTGTGCTTCCACTTTTAAGCTTAGGCAGTAGCGGCTGGTGTTTTTAAATAGTGGTGAGGCAGAACACTTTGAGTTGAATTTAAAGTGCGAGAAAGCGCGAGGGAGCGTAGCGATTAAGCTTGAATCAATAACCACTTATGCCACTTAGAATTTTAAAGGTCAAACACAGGACCTTGAAAAGGATACGCTTCCTGACCGGGAGCCAGTGCAGGGAGCGGAGGACATTAGTCACCGGGCAGAACCTAGGTAAGCCGACAATGGCTCTCGCCGCGGCGTTTTGCACCTGCTGCAGGCGGGTTAACTCAGCCTGGTTAGCCCCAACCAGCAGAGAGCTTGCGTAGTCCAGACGAGAGATGATAGTTGCCTGGACTACAAGCTGTCTGGTGGGGGCATCGAAAAACCTAAGCACTGGCCTTAAACCTCTTAAGAGTCCAAAGCAGCAGGCTGCGTTTTTTTTGGTGTGCCCTATGAATGTGAGACCGGCGTCTAACCAGACCCCTAGATTCTTCACCTCCGACACCGGGGTCGGAGTGGGGCCCAGCTCCGAAGGCATAGGCCCTGAGATTCTGGCCAACTCTGTTTCCTTTTATGTCCCCACCCGCAACCTTCGGTCTCAAGGTCAGGCCCTTGCTGTTGTTCCTAGGTTTAGGCTCAGCAGGATGGGGGGTCGTTCTTTCAGGGTGAAAGCGGCGGTAGTCTGGAACACCCTTCCAGTCGAAATCCGGCTGCTCGAGGACCTGTTGTCCTTCCGTAGAGCCATCAAGACTTTCTTGTTTTAGCCTCTTCTCCGTGGTACTGTCTCCCTGTTATGTTATGTTGCTCCGTTGTCTCTGCGCCGGGATGCTCCTTCGCTGGGGTCGCTGTGCGCATAATAAATTGTTATAACATAACATAACATAATGGAGATGGGGTTACTATGAGACTAATTATTAGTTTGGTACTATTTCACAAGAAAAAAAAAAAATGGGTGCAAACGGTGCATTTTCATCATACATTTCAAGAAACCATGCAACAATTCATTGAAAATATGCAAATGACCTCACAAAGACTCACCACTCTCCCTATACTCATGCAAACACCTTGCTCCTCTTATCCTGTGTTCACAGATGCACACCGCTTTGCTCAGCCTACACTCACATAAGCATACCTTTCACCCTGCTCTCACTAGTGCACACCACTTACTGAGTGCATTCACACCCATCATCCAGTATACTCATATTCCCACAACTCACTGTACGCTCACACAGACACATTGCTCACCATGCACCCCCAGCACTCACTTCAGTTCTCACGGAGGCAAACTAATGAACCTCCACACACTCACTCACACAGGCACATCCTTTGGGTTGCGCTCACACAGTGGACTTAAATAATTCACTCTGCAGGCACAAAGGCACACCACTCACCCTGCACTCGTACAGTCTCATATCTTACTTTGCAGTCACACGGGCATTTCACTTACCCTACATTCATACAGTCACAGTACTCTGCATTCACCCTGCACGCACACAGAGGCCCCAAGGATGCAGCTCCACTCCAGTCAAGTGTTCTTCCTGAGGTGTGTTGGGAAGGGGTGTTGTTATGTAGGCACTCAGAGGAACAGTCTGACTGCAGGAGTTTGGGAGTCCCACCTGTTGGCTACCCCTCAGAAGTGCAAGTTAAGGGTAGAGAATGTATATCTTCTGCCCTCCGGGTGCCTTCCCTTCCCTTCTGACACTGCAGGATCCTGAGCCTTTGGAGATGAGGAGGAAGTAAAAGCAAGGCTTTAACTATCCAGGGCCAGCGGCGGCTGGTCCATAGGGGCAGCTGGGCAGCGCCCCACTAAGCAATCACAAAGAGAAACTGCTCACTGAATCGGGCAAGAATGCAAGCAGACTATCGTCTGTTTACATTTCCGACCTGTGCTGGCAGCAGCTTCACAAGTGAAAGTGCGCATGAGTCAACAGACGCACTGCGCACGCAGGTGAGAGCAGCAGGAGTCCAGAAATGGACTCCGACTGCGCATCTGCGAGAAGGGCGCTTTCGTTTTTCAACTCCCCACTCCATTGACATTACATTAGGTATGCTGCGCATGCCTAGTGTAGTGGTGGAGTCTGAGGATAGGATCCTGCTCGGGCGGTGACGTAGGGTCGCCCTATGCCCTGTCCCATGCCAGGATACAGCCGAGTAGCCGCCCCCATTCTTCTGATTTGCCAGTCCACTTCAAAGAAAAGAGCGGGGAGAAGTTAATTCCACTGACATCTTGTGGGTGATGATACACGGGACCGGAGCGGGAGATGCCAGGTAAGTTTATTTATTTTTATGTAATCATTAAATGAAACGCCTTCCCTATCCCCCCACCCCCCCTCCACCCCACCTTCCCCAACCGCCTAGGTCATCCAGTTAGACGTCACTTTGAAATCTGGTACTTGTAGTTTAAGTTTTGTAGCAAGACCTCCCTCCTGCACCACAGAGCAGCTGAACGCCCGGCACTGCCTTCCAAGAAACCCTCGAATGTGGCAGCGGCACGTCGGCTCTGAGTCTGAAGGAGGGAAGATAGTAAGGGATGCCGAGGTGAGGGCGTGTGGCAGGAGCAAGAGAGAGAGAGTGAGAGCAAAGAGAGAGAGTGTGTGTGTACGAGCAACACGGCCAATCATTATGCACAATGCTCCAGCTGACACCAGGCATTCTCTCTTATTATCTCCTGGTCTGCGAAACTGAAGCTATCCGTCCTCGTACTTTGTGCTTGAAATGTAAAGAATAGGTAAGGAGTTCCAGCCTCACTGGAAAATACCATTGTTGAACGGACTACCCAGCGAAACATAGCCTAATCTAAACCGGCGGCAACGCAGATCTCTACTGGCTACATTAGACAGGGAGGGTGTGGGGGCTAATGAAAAGAGCGGAGTTGTGGACTAGAGAGCGCAAAATAATCAAAGCATTTAAAAGTATTAAAAAATAAAGTACTTTAAAGAAACGCTGTGCCTTATAGTCTATAAACATGGCGTATTATCATACCATTGTCTAACCAGTTTATCAATCGTACTAATGCCTCATTTTACAGTGATAGAGGCATTTCATGTGCTGTAAATTGGCAAAGCTTCAAATCGCTCCTAGTTGATGTTAACATTATTTCAGCAGGATACTCGTGTTAGCCTTTTTAGTGTCCAAAAGTTGCAAGTATGCTACGCCAAGTTTCGGAGAAAAACCCTAGGGGTGAACATATTTCACTGGTGCATGTGCGCCAATCCACGAATACGGTCTCAGACAGACTGCAGATTTCAACAGCAGCATGAAAAATACATTCTTGCGATAAGTTGGAAGAGGAGGAGGGAGATAGACTGAGGAGGGCAGAGGCTTGAGGGTGGAGAGGGGAGAGACTGAGAGGGTGCGGGGCCTCGGAGGAGGAAGAGAGAGAGAGGCTGAGACTTGAAGATGGAGAGAGAGAGAGACTGGAGGGAGAGTGGAGCAGGCGCGTCCATTGGGGGGAATGAATGAATGATGGATGGATGGATGCAGGATGGATGGATGGATGGATGGGTGGATGCATAAATGGATGCAGGATGGATGGGTGGATGCATGAATGAATGATGGATGGATGCTGGGTGGGTGGATGGATGGGTGGATGGATGCATGAATGAATGATGGATGCAGGATGGATGGATGCATGAATGAATGATGGATGCAGGATGGATGGATGGGTGGGTGGATGCATGAATGAATGATGGATGCAGGATGGATGCAGGATGGATGGATGGGTGGATGCATGAATGAATGATGGATACAGGATGGATGGGTGGATGCATGAATGAATGATGTATGGATGCAGGATGGGTGGATGGATGGGTGGTTGGATGGATGGGTGGATGCATGAATGAATGATGGATGCAGGATGGATGCAGGGTGGATGGATGGATGCATGAATGAATGATGGATGCAGGATGGATGGATGGGTGGATGCATGAATGAATGATGGATGCAGGATGGATGGATGGGTGGGTGGGTGGATGAATGAATGATGGATGCAGGATGGATGCAGGATGGATGGGTGGATGAATGAATGATGGATACAGGATGGATGGGTGGATGCATGAATGAATGATGTATGGATGAAGGATGGGTGGATGGATGGATGGATGGGTGGATGCATGAATGAATGATGGATGCAGGGTGGATGGATGTATGCATGAATGAATGATGGATGCAGGATGGATGGATGGATGGGTGGATGCATGAATGAATGATGTATGCAGGATGGGTGGGTGGGTGGATGGATGGATGGATGGATGGGTGGATGCATGAATGAATGATGTATGGATGCAGGGTGGGTGGGTGGGTGGATGCATGAATGATGTATGGATGGATGCAAGGTGGTTTGGGCTCGCTCGCTGCGCTTGCTCGCTGTGGTGCAATATGCAAATTAGTTTACGCCCACCACTTTCAAATGTCACCAGCCGCCCCTGTCCAGGGCATATCACTTCACTCACTTGTTTGTGTACGATAGTTGTGCACAAATGTGTGCAATCATTAGCTTTACACATATATGCACATTTCGCCCATAATACCAATGTTTTACAGATCTGCATATGTCCTACAGTATCTGTCTTTCCAGTGAGCCCTTTTCTCTCCCAGTATGTCTAGTTTTACAGATGTCGCTATGTTTCTCAGCATTTGTTTGACAGCGGTGCACATTTTCTCTCATTATTACTGTTCTACAGATATGCATTTCTCCCCATTAGTACTGTCTTTGAGAGCTGCCAATTTCTCGTGCATTATTGCTTTCGTATTCATAATGGTCTATCTCAGTATGTAATATTTAGAGGTGTGCCTTTCTCCCCAGTGTTAGCATTTTAGAGCGGTGCACATTTTCTCTTGAATTGAGTTCTTGATGGTGTGCACATTCCTCTCCCGTTATGCTCCTTGCCGACGGGCACAGTTCTTCCTCAGTATAAATGTCTACATGGGTGAATACCCATCCCTGTATTGATGCCTTGGAAACAGTGCTGGGCAGGAGTCCAACAATATCCAGAGCCTCTGTCATTTTCAACTTTTCTTGCTGCGAAGAGTGGCGCTTCCTCCCTTCCCAAGCCCTCCGTCCTCATTCAACCTAAACAATTTTTTAAAGGTTATGTCAATTTTTTTAAATAGAGGAACAGGCTGAAAACCTTCTCAATGACAACAGCGCAAACATCCATATACTAATAAAGTAACATTGTGGATCTTGGTTACACGTCCATTAAAGAGGCGAAAGAGGTGGTCTGGAAAACATGAGTTGCAACGTCACCCTCCTCCTAACACGTTTCACAATAATCACTTTATTTCTGTTCATTGTCCGTGCCGTTGGTCCGCAAATATGTCACCTGGTCCCTGGAAGCAAATACCACGTTTGTAAGCTTGCTGTATTTCTTCCCTTACTAGAGCACAACTGCAGGGTGATTGTGCGCCTTTCTTAACGTTTTCATGTTAATGGCAGCGCCCTTCAAGACCTGCAATTAACCTGAAAACTTTACAAAAAGGCACACAATCACCCCGCAGCCCAGCACTATTAAGAGAAGAAATGCAGCAGGTCTTCAAACAGAGCATGTGCTTCTAGGTGATTCTAAAAGTACACGCTGTGTTTGGTGCTGCATTTATTGTGTTTTCTACAGTGTGTTTGCAGGGCAGATTGTGTGCTTTTTTTTAAAGAAGCATTCATGTTAATCGCAGCTCATCGCGCTCTGTAATTAACACAAATGCTTTAAACAAAAGCACACAATGAGCCCCAAAGCCTCACTCTAGAAAACAAAAGAAATTTGCCTCTTCCTCGGCCAGTTCGAAATGCCTGTTTTTTGCGCTGCAGCGGTGGCGTGAATCCTCTTGGTATGTGTGAGCGCGCCACACACACCGCACTGCGCGCTCGGGGGCACTGAGGTGCGCGCGTGCACAGCCGCGCAGCTTCGAGGGAACAGTGGACATAACTGCACTTTTGAGACTTTATTTAACAATTGGGCCCCTAATTATGTCTTGCGTTAACCATGACCTTTGTGTTTATCAAAATTCTGTCCCTCTCTTTCTATTGGCTAGCTTCATTGTGAGTGATAGCGTTCTGTTCTTTCATAAGGAGCATAATCGACAGTCGTTTTGTTCAGTACCAGGAACTGCTGTGGCAGTGTGTGCTTTTTGAGACAAAAACAATGTTTGCTGTTGCTAATGTTGTTTTAATGGTGAGGGGCCAGCAGTTTCCACACCAATAAGATTTCACAAAAACCATGCCAAAACAACACACATTGACAAAAACAAATGGTTTGACCACCAAGTTCAGACATTTTGGCTTTGCCATTGCTTGTTTATTTTGTTTCCCATGATCTTATTGAAACTGGTTACACTGATTTTTCCATTATGAATATTTTGAGAAATGCTAGCATACATCAACACATTTTACAAATGATGCTGCAAAGACATTTTTTTTATAGTAGTTTAGCGAAATGTTTCCTATTTGGATTTTTTTGTGAACATTCTATTTTGAAAGCAAAGAATCGTCAATCTTGCATTCAAGCTTCTGAAAATATTTGCATCTAATCAGAGCGCATTCTGGGAGCATTATACATAGCCCCATATTTGCTAAACTTAGAAAACATGTGTACACATTTTTATACTAGAACACCGGTCACTAGTTCAGTCCAAGTTTACAACATTTACTTAGAGCGCTCACTCTAATATTAAAAGCTTTGCTTTAATGAACCGTAAATACAAGTTTGAACAGCATTAACACATGGACACAAATATTATCTTAACTGCTGACATAGCCCTTCCCAGATTCATAATGTGGTATTGTACAATGCAGCCAAAGTGCTTGTGCTGTAGGGGTTTGGGCCTACTTACCCTAGGGAAAAATTGAAACTTCTTGTCCTTGACCCCAAACAATATGTCCTGGGGATCGGGCTATAGGAATTCCACAACCTTCCATGTGAAATCTGTCACCAGGAAGTCCGTGAGACCATCACTTAATGTAAGGGGAAAACAGATTTTCCAACTTGCCTCTTCTCAAAGATTAATTGGGGTTTGGCAACGTCAGTAAAGTGTGTTTGACTGACATGTCAGACTCCACCCTCAAGAGTGTGTGTTAGTTGAACATTTGTGGACATGTGGTCTTGGGAGTTTTAAATATTTAGCTAGGGTTTGTACAGAGTCAAGCTTTTCTTTTTTTTAAAAATATAGAACGAAAAACAAACACTTTAATTTAATTTGAAATATTATTTTTTGCTGCATAATGCTAACATTAACATAACATTTTCAATTTTTTTCAGGTGTTTGATTTTCAGCTAATGAGAAGAGGATAAACGTTGGTGAACTACAAACCGTACCCATGATTCCAATATGCCCAGTTGTGTCCTTCACCTATGGTGAGAATAACCTCTGTCTATCATAAATGGATGACTACGCATTTTAAAAAAGATTGTATAATATTTTTGCTAATATGCATATCTGACCCATTCTATATATTTTTTCTTTTTCTCATTCTTCTGTGTTTCTTGTGAATACTAAATCACAGTGCCAAGCCGGCTGGGTGAGGAGGCCAAAATGGCTACTGGCAACTACTTTGGATTTACTCATGGTGGTGCTGCTCAGTATGGGTAAGCTATCTTTTTCTAAGTTGAAGGAATTACAGAGAAACAATACATTGTGATTCTTTGCATGTGTAACTAGCTGTAATAACAAAATTAGTTCATAATTCTTGCGAATCAAGAAGGCACAGCATTACTCCAAACCAACACCTACAATGTTAATGAGGTGATCCGTTCTTTTAATTGAAGGCCTTCATGTAGCCCTTAAAGATGTATTCTTGAATGTATCACTGATAAAAAATTATTTAGGATGCTATTTATAGAGCAACTTGAGCGTTTCAGAGTTTGGTGCCTAGCGTTTTTTTCAATTTTGCTGCACGCTTTACATAATTTCGATATAGTTCAACAGAAAGTACGACATGGCTGCTTCCAAACAGTAGGACTCCATAGACGTACAATGAGCACATGTACTTTATAATTTTGGCCTGTGGTGAATTTTATGACTGGGTTTTAGATTTTACATTTCTGGGTAAGTTGGCTGGGTCTTGATTCAGGAAATCTTGTATGGTTAGAATGTCCATCTTAAAAACGTGCTTTTGTGCCCATGAATTGCCCACAATCTTCACTTTCGCTTCTCAAAATCATTTCAATTTGAGTTTTACACAAGCTTTTGTTTGTGAGCTGGAAGTTAGTTTGCTTGGCTTCTGATTTCAGTTCCTTACTGCAGACAGGAATTCAATATACATAATGTTAATGTCCTATGAGAAGGTTGAAGACCATTTTCTAGGATTTAAGCAAGGCTAATAATCCATTATCAAAGGGAAAAGCTGATTTGTTTTTTGTGATTGAGTGTTTTGTTTTGGAGATTGTATTTTAGTAGCTTGACCTGTCTAATCTGTAGTGCTTTGAAGAGTGGCATGAATATGAGCCAGGAGTGCATGTTTATGGGATGCAAATGAGGATGCGATGGGGGGTGGTGAAGCAGGATGAAAGTTCTGTTTAGATTAGGCGTAGTTGTAGTCCACTTCTTTAAGTTATTTTCTGAGGCATTGGACTGATTGAGTGGCAGTCTGAGATTCAATTGATTAGTCTAGAATCTTAGGCCAAAGGAAGCAGATTTACACATTTTTCTTTTTACATCTTCTGGCTCTCTTCTCTTGCAAGGTGAAAACTGCAGTTTGACACCACTGTGGATGAGGATTTTGACAGTAAAATAATTTGAACCCAGGTGGTCTAGACTTTCTTTTTCAAATAATTTTAAAGATACCTTTGAAACTAAGGTGTTTGTTCAAAGGTTGCTGTGGAGAAAGGTATTTGAAGTTCATGTGGTATCTTACCCGGGGTCTGAATTTGGAGGAAACCAACTTTTTAGTATGAATTGTTATGTTATTCGACATTAGTATAATATGAACAGAGATTTCTACAATTTACTTGGAGGGATCATCGAAGGCAACAATTGTTGTTGGCAGACAACAGAAGTGTGTACAGATATATATGTCTATATACCGCTACTGGTTAGTTATAGTTAGGTCAGCTGTTCCATAGGAAAAGCGTTTTTTGTGTTGCTAATAACGTTTGCCCCATTTGGCAAATCTCATAACTTTCCAAAAAGGTGCTACTTTTTGACTAGTTTGTTCATGTAAAGTTTCGCGCTGATATGTCCCCGGGCCAAAATCATTTCAAATCAGCAAAAAATGCACCTATCCCGCGTAGCTACCACTGGATCGAAAAGAAAAACCAAAACAAAATGTAGCCAGATTGCATTTATTAATTATTCTCCGTATTCCGTAAGAAGGGGGTTGCGTGCCGCCCCACCAGAGCCATTATATGCCCAGGTGGAGCCAACCTAGAGGCAAAATGTGAAAATAAGGAGAGGCCCCCCAGAGCCTCCCGAGACCCCTGGCAGCCCACCCCCAGGCTGAAACTACTTAAAATGGGGGTGGGGGGGCACACTGCCTCCCTCCCGGAGCCATTAAAGGCCCTGGGGAGCCCACACCCTTTGGCTGATCACTTAATGGGAGGGGTGGACGTGTGACACCCTCCTTCCCCTCCCTGAGCTATTAATGGCCCCCGTGACCCCATCCCCCGTGGCCAGCTCACATGCTACGTCAGCTCCCATCCAGCGGTAAAATGTTCCTGCCAGCTGGGAGCAGTCTTTAGATCTATTTCCCTGCCTGCAGTGATGCGGACAGGCAAACTGATCAAGTTCGTAGCTGCTCCCTCCTGGCAGGAGCAATGCTGGCTCCCTCTGCCTGCAGGGACCTTGGGGCTTCCCCTGCAGCCCCCCGAAAGAGTATGGTGGGTGCACCAGGGCACTAACTTTCAAAGTGCGGGCCTCAAAGGATGGGGTCCCTGGGGCCAATAACTTCTCTGGGTGGGGGGTAGTGCTGTCCCCGTCTTTTATTTTTACTAGTGGACCTGGGGGATGGGGTCGCCAGGGCCTAACAAAGCTCGGGCGGGGGGCAACATGGCCTTCCCATCTTCTTTAATTAAAAAAAAAATGGCCCTGGCGGTAGGGCCATAGGGCCTACCTAACACGTTTTGGAGAGGGGGCTGCGTGCCCTCCCCTCTCCACTTTATTTTAATTTGTGGCCCTGGGGGATAGTGGGCCCCAGGTCCTTATCTGGGTCAGCGAGGGGGGCATGTGGCACCCACCCCATAAAATTTTGAAATTGACCTGGTAGATGGGGTCCATGTTGGTGAGTTTGAGCTTTACGTATGGTAATAAAATGGTACTTAAAGCAAAATAAAGAAAAGCCCTAGAAATTAATTGGAAAAAACCAAAGGTAGCTTTATAGTTGGGTGAATATGGTATTTACAACATTAAAGTTTTCACAAAAAAACACACAGATTCACAAGTTATAGTTAGAGCAGCTAACTATAACTTGTGCCCCGCCGTGCACTGCTTATGATTGATTGATTGATTATAATATTTATATAGCGCATACTGTCACCCTACGGGTATCCTGGCGCTTCAGACTAGGAAGAATTGACCAGAGTGGGAAAAGTCAGAGCAGAGAAAAGGGAGATAGGAGGTTAAGCCCTAGGAAAGAGCCAGATTTTTAGACTCCTCATCGCTCATTACATGTTCAGTGATGTCATTTATGACATCACTGATATCTCAAATCACATAATTGATGACATCACTGATGACCTCATCCTAGAATCTTTTGTACACATTGCTCTATAAACGGTTCTTGCATTAGAATATAAAAAGTAAGTGCAAAATAGCACAGAATAATAATATGTAGCATGATTACTATCATACATATAACCCCATAGGTAAAGCAAGCATGTGTTGTGTACAGCCTTGACCCTATACCATACACTTCATGGGTAGCCGAGTTCATGTTGGCTATGAACCACAGATAAAAGGGTAACCTGCCCTGCACACTGTATTCAATCTGTATACAGCTGTTCAGGGAAAACCATGTTCATCTAGATACTGAATGCCCTACTCAGTACAGTCTTTACCTGTATCAAACCCCCGACACTCACTGAACCTACATTGAGAAAAGAAGTGGATATAACTAGAAAAGTGGGTACATTGTTTTCTCTATGGAAGGACCATACTGTTTGCAGATAGTGACATTCTCATGAGAAATACACCACAGAGTATTAAAAAGTATCTACTAAGAGCATTGTACGCTCTATGCAAAACGTGTCCAAAGAGAAGCTCATTGGATGATGTCATCAGTAATGTCATAAATGATGTCCGAACATTGTCATGAGTGAGGTATTACGTGAGGTCATAGGCTGTGCATGGCGAGGGTACACGTCCTAGTTAACTCTGCTGACTATAACTGGTGAATTTCTGTGTTTTTGTTTGTTGTCAAAATGTTAATGTTGTCACTAATATATTCACCTAATTATAACGTTACTCTAACCCTTGTGTTTTTTTCCCAGTGAATAGGTAAATATAATTTCTGTATCACAAAGCTATCCAAAAGGCAGGGGAATACTGCACATTGTCAAAACAAAAAACTGTCAGTGGCCAGTTAATGCATTCTGACGTAGTGTTCATCACAGACGTATGTCTCCGCTCCTTCCAAAATCTGAGCAGTCCTGATGGATACGAGGATGTTGTTCAAGATCCTGGGTGCATAGATGAAAAAGACCTACTGCCCTGTTTTTTTCTCTTAAACTCTTAGGCCCTAATTATGATGTTGGTTGGAAGATCGTCCGACCGCCATCGTAACTGAAACGGGTAGCTCGACAAGGAGTTGGCAGTCCCTCTTCCACTATTATGATGCGACCACCTTCACGACGATCGGAAAGTGTAAATTTTCTCTTGCGGCTTGCGCTGCGGGTTGCAGCATCAGCCTCAATAGAAAATAGACACATTTTAAACATCCATGCACCATTATGTGCCTACTACATGCTGCAGGGATGTGTGGAGGGGGGCACCAGAGGTGCCCCTCAGACCCCATAATTTACAGGCCAATTGAAGGGCACATTGTTTTTTTTTTTGATACTCGGAGAATTACAGAATCCACTTTCATTTAGAAGGTACTGATTAATTTTGCTATGTACCTGTTTGCAACTCTAAGTCTGTCTCCTGCCTCTATATTTCGATTAGGCCTGCAGAATATAAAGGCTTCATGCAATAGCAAAAAAAGTAAGGCCCAAGCCATCTTTTTGTAGGTGTTTAATTTATTATTTTTGTTGTGGACATAATATATTTTTCTCTGACAACACTGTTTGGGTCACTACACAATGCCTGTTAGCATTGTTCACTGACGTCCCAAAAAATAGTACCTTTCTCTTAAGTGACACATTTGGTTTAAAACAATCATTTTGTATTTCATTTATTTTGTATGTTAACTTTATATACAAGTTAGTTGTGTTTTTTCAGTCTCTTTTTCAAAGTTTTAAAGCGTTTACGTAACATTGTTTCTCCCTGCGATCTGAATGATTGGTTATGTGGCGATTTAACCCGGTCTGCTTCTTAATTAATAATAAAATGCATGGCACAACTACAAGCCTTGTTATTGAAAAATCATCACTAGTGAAAGGGCCAGCTCGTTTAAGTTAGCATTTTCCCATTGGCTGGCGTCCCCGTTTATGCTAAACGTTGGCCAGCCATTGGGAAAGAGCATTCTGTGACGTAGACAAACACATTGCCCCATAAAGATAATAAACCTTTTACTTAAGAAGGAAAGCAGGCCAGGCCGTCCAAGTGGGACGGCAGGAAAAGACAAAAGTCTACGTCCGGTCCGATCATAAATGCATTCTTTCTGTAGAACCCAATGATCTGAAAACAAGGTTCCAGCAATTTAAGGGTTAAAGAGCTCCCAACCCGGAAGAGCACGATAGCACGGAGGGGACTGGCTGAGAGACACTCCGAAGACTGATCTCCGACGAGCATAGAAGACCTAGCACCGTATGCCTACTTTCCTATGATTTTTACAAATGCAAATTTTTGGTTCGTAAAAGAAGGCATAGCTGTGCGCTTGAAAAAACCGAGGCAGAATACGCTGTCAGCCAGGCTGCTTTACAATCTATTAAAATTGCCTTCAGGGAGCCGAGTAGTGGTTTACAGCACTTCCCTCGACTCTTGCATTTTACGTGCTTACAATGTAAAAACTGCCTACTTTAGAAGCTTTAACAGCATGAGAAAGCGGTGGGCTGGAAGCCATGGGACTTCCAACAGCTTAGGGAGACTAAGCGGGACTCGCAGGACTGCAGCGATCCAGGAAGTCGCCCTGTGCACTGGAGGAGTCTGACCAGAGGCTCCCAGACCTCCAGCACAGTAAGGAGCGGCATCAGGAACTTTTCTAGCATCTAGCGGACCTGGAGCCAGACCCGGGCACCTCCATAGTGCTGCAGTCCAAGGCGCCTTGAAGCATCGCCCGGGAAGGACCCTAGCACTTCCTGATGGTCAAGCAGGACACCCTGCACCTTCTGCTGGACAGGATCTGCTTCCTCCTGGACTGCATCGCCTGCTTCCGAGGGGGACAGCCCCTGCCCGAGTTCTGTGCTATGTTCCCTCTTAGGTCCAGTACAAGATTTGCAAGGATTCCTCCTCGCCCTCTTCTTCTTCAGCGAGCAGGGGCACCTTTTTGCTAGTCTTTGTGGCTCCATCCGACAGCAAACATAACCAGAAGAAGCTGTCCCTGAGGAGCATCGAGGTGAAGAGAGGTGGGTGTGTCCGGGCCCCTGGGGATGAATACTGCAACAGCTATGGGCTCTGGGTCAAGCTTAACAAGGTACACCTCCGATTACTCCATGTTCTTAACAGCAACTACACGAGCATACCAAGTCTGAAAGGAGATGCTTTGCGGACACTGTTGTTGCCTGTGTGTCAGATGTAGCTTGCTTGAGCACATTTAAAACGCATTTGCAATGCAATAGGTCTCACATTTTAGAAACTTTGACCTATTGGTATTGTAAATGACAATGCCTTTAATTATTGCAGGTGTTTCTAAAAGAATCTAAATAAATGGCATTGTCGTTTACAATGCCAATGGGTCAAAATCTCGCAATTGCGAGACCTGTTGCATTTTAAATTCTTGTTAATGCAAGCATGTGGCGACCATTTTTAGGTTGTGGTCTTTAGCGCTTGCTTGTTATAACAATAAAAAAAATATATTCTTGAAATTCCGACAAGATTTAGTTTTTCAAGATGTAATTTCATGACAGTTCCATTTTCCTGTTCTTCAATAATGTACTTTTTACGACAGTTTCATTTACTGTGGAATGGTCAATTGCATGCAAGTTATTGATAGTCTGTCTTCAAGGATGTTGTGCAATGGATCTCCTGAAAAGAAGTGTTGCATTTTTTATATGCCATTACGTCCTCTGGATAGGTTAAGTTGTGGTTAGTATTTATTGGATTCATGTGAAATTTTTTGAATTATTTGTTATTTCAGCCTATAGTTATATTTAATTGTAAGGTTATAATGCAATAGCGTTTGTAATTTATTTGTGCGTTTTACCAGTTTTTAGGTCGAGCTGGAGATCGCAATGCGAAGGGGTCGGGCACGTGCGGCGATTGGCGTTTGTGGATGCGCACGTCCAGGCCGGCGCCATGCACATCCCCTGCCTCCGATTCCCTGAAGTGCGCAAACACACATGCACAGGCAGGCACACACGCAGGCGGGCACACACACACACACACACGCACCCACCCACGGGCTCACGCACACACAGCCACAAACCCCCCGACCCACATATACACAAGCACAGCTAACAGACACACAGTCACACACATACATACATACATACATACATACATACACACACACACAGCTACACCCATACACGCGCCCACCCCAGCTAAGACCCACTTACCGCATTGACGCAACTCCGGACTTCATGCGCCACCGCGGGGCTCTCCCTCGGGCATGGGAGCCCCGCGTCACCACTGCTCCTCTCCTAGCCAGCCACTCCGTGGGCGCGAGCTTCCAGCAGGAAACGTTTAAGTCCCGCCCCACGGCAGTTTTCGTCACGCGCACGTCTTGTTTTTACTGCAGATTAAACAGATGGTTAGTCGCGCTCTCGCCTCCTTTCTAACATGGCTGGTGTCCGCCGACTCGGAACTACAAAATGACAACGCCAGCGCTATCTCAAAGAGATCTAAAACTATATTGCAGGAAGGCATATAATTGGTATACCTTTACAGAAGACGTAAAAAATATGACCACATGCAGCAATGAAGCATTTTTTCCTACTTTAACTGGAACGTTTATAGAGATAAATAGTGTGTTTTGTAAAAGAAATTGAATTAAAACGTACTTGCGGGTTTACCCGAAAAGCTCCTAATCCTTCAATTTCCGTCTACTGTCTTCGGCCACAAACAGCACTTTGAAGCAGTAATGTTGGAACTGTTAGTCCCTCTTCAGTGTCTATGTTTGGCTGGTCCTCTGCTTCCTGGTTCTCACGCTGCATTTCTGTGCACAGATTTACACTGCAGCTAATTGCGCAAAACCAGAGCGCTGCCACCAGACACTGACGGTGAACGTACTGGTTGTCTCCCAGCTGCCCAACACACTTCACAAGTACTACCAACGTCCACTGCAGTTTAGCCTCCTTCTAAAGCCCATCCTACAAACGGTACTCCGACTACCCCAGCAACACCGAAACAGCTACTCCGGCGTCACTTCTATTTATAATTCTGCAACCAAAAAGTGTTGTTCATCATACACTCTGTGCCCAAGTAACTAATACTTCCCGACTTGCATACAAATGCTGGCAAACTGCATTGGTTTCTAACCCAAAGCCACCAAGTGCCGTCCACCGCTCCAGCCTGTTCACAGTGCCTTTCAATCTGTAACTGACAATTTACAAGTGCCTAAGTCAGAACCAACCTATATTACCCCACCTAAAAACCAACCTACATCTGTTAACACTCCACCCTGAACACGCCACAACTATCAAATACTTGCCCAGCCCACAACCAACAGGTTTGGAGTGACAACAATTACAATCATCTGTGTTCCCCACCCGACCGCTGACGATCTTGCAGCAAGTAGGAAGTACTGCCCAATCGAAATCCGCCGTCGGTTCTTCAGACAATATCTGATCAACTTGCAAACGGCAAGTGCTGCACAACCTAAAACCATTACGTAAACACACTGCCCAAACAAAGAATATCCTGCAAAACAAGTATTGGGTAACCTTCAGTCAATGCACAAACCGTAAATAGCTATTTGCCAACCTATTTTTCCTACTCATTTTCCCACCCAAACTCGGCACATCTGTTCTGCCTGTCACTCAGTGCCTATTCCAAATGTGTACTGATTAACCCACCCACTCACTACCAAGAACTGCCTAGCCCAGGGGCAAACATGGGCTGGTCGGTCACCACAGGCCTCGGAGGTTTATTTATTCGTGTGCAATAACCCTTTTATGCCTTGAAATATTTAAAAGGAAGGTGCTTTTGCCTTAAACTGTCAGTTAGCAATTTACATTATATACAAATGTAACAAAAAGATGTTAATATTTTACTTCTGTTATTGGATTTTCGTCACAATAAAATACACTGAACATTTCACAAGTTATTTACAAATCTTTAAGCTATTGCCATTATAAATTACAATAACTTTTTATTTAAGTATTTAATTATTGAAAAAAATTAAAAGCCATTGTTATTTGTAATATCAATACATATAAATCACATAAATACAACACATATTGCATTACAAATGCTGTTGGTGTCACATTTGCGAAAGTTATAACTATGGCATTGTAAACGACAAAGCTATTAATTTCGCTATTTTCAAAAACAAAACATAAATAAAAAATGTGTCATTTACAATACCAATAGCTCAAACTTTCCTAATGCGAGACCTATTGAATTGCAAATGCTTGTTTCTTTTGTTGCTAATCTGAGTTCGTACAATGGTATTATCTGTGTGCCTTTGATCGTGAGACTGATCACTAGGTGTTCCGGTGACACAAGTGATAAGTGCGTGAGCAGTGCAGTTTAACTCTGAAGCACGAGGCCCACATTGCCATGCAGGGTTGTAACTCCTGCTTACTTTCACAGGGCACTTCTCTGTAGATCTTGATACCAGGCAGGTCCTATTTTTCTTTTAAATATTGCAACTTTACATGGATTATGGTTATATTGTTTTCTGAGGGTTGGGATCTTCTTCCCACAGACATAAGGTAACAATTTACAGTGTCCGAACAATAACCAGTATATAAAAAGTGATGCCTAAGGCAAAGCAATTAATTAAATTATTTTTAAAGGACGAGAGAAATTAATTATCCCTTCCTGTGTGAAGTGCATCACATCAAAAAAATAAATTCTTCTTCATTTATAATCCTCCATAGTCCATCCGAACAACACAATACAAATTTCTAATTGATTTTTAATTTTCTCATCAACTAGAGAGATTCAGCTCAGGGTTATTTTGATTTTCATACCCTTAACCCCTTCAGTGCTGCGCAAATTCCGCTGCAGTGCTGAAGGTTCTAAAGAACCTATGGACTCATGACGGAACGGTTCCGTCATGAGCACCGAAGGGGTTAAATACAAGAAACCAAAAACAAACAAATATATTTACATCACTTTACACAATATATATATATATATATATATATATATATATATATATATATATATATATATATATATATATATTTTTGACGTTTTTTAAAAACTTTTTCAAATATTGTAGCCCAAATTTTTGAAGAAAAGGATGCTTTATACACAATTAACCAAGCATTCCTATGAACACAAGATCTACCAGAACTAAAAAAAAAAAGGGGAGCAAAATGCGGTCTATCTTATTTCAAGCTTTCAAATGGTTATACTCCTTATGAATTTTTTTTATACAGTGTATACTCTTTTGACTGGTGTCTTGTAAATGTTGACGCATTTCAGCCCCTTGACTATGGGCCTCATCAGGACAAGGGCTAATAAAGATCCGTCTAAGAAATCAAAAAAACATATATGACTATATACACATTAATCCTTAAAAAAGGTCAAAGGCAGGGGTTATCTACATTTATACATATATACATATTTAACTGTGAGTGTACTGACATTTACCCGAAGTGTGAGAAATCAGAATAGGGAAATGTGTGAAAAGTTATATGCATCTCCAAAAGCAATTATCTCTGAATAACGACAAATGATGTGTACAATTATTGCATCACCCCAAATGTGTCTTCCATGATACAGAAGCAGAACCAAAGTGTCCCCGGACAGACCTATACCTCCAAACTCTATATTAAACCATTACCAGCCTATTAGTGCACAGAAAGCAATACATAATCAGTTACCGTAATGTGTCTAATCAAACACTGGCTCTGCGTGTCTAGTACCCTCGTGGTACGTAGCGTGCCTCCTGGAATGTTGTATTGCCACTCTGGGAAACCATAGTAATGCAAAGAGTACTTAGCCCCCATTCAATCATGTCAAACTACTAATATACCCGGTTAATACTTTCCAACGGCAAAGATATTCTTACGTATTTAAACATGGCCAAATAGCATCGGTCACGGGTCACCGCAAAAAGCTTCAAGCGGTGTCTTGATATCTACACAAAAAATATATATATACAATAGCACCGTAATTCTGGGCTCCTTCTTATGGCCGCCACTTGCACAAATCTATCGAATAACTACTTACTTTTCTCACAATATGGAGTAAATCCCAAGGTGAAATCGCTATGCAACTGCGGAAAACGCCATCGGTAAATATGCGCGTCTTCACCTCGTCACGTGACACGGAAGTACCATCCTGGAAATGGTAAACACCGG
The DNA here is from genome assembly GCF_964261635.1 of Lissotriton helveticus. Lineage (NCBI taxonomy): Eukaryota > Metazoa > Chordata > Amphibia > Caudata > Salamandridae > Lissotriton > Lissotriton helveticus. Next base: position 317,517,861 of record NC_136059.1, on the reverse strand, counting down.
GAAAGGACTCAATCTCCAGTAGCATGTCCCAGTAGACACTAACAAGGGACTGCTACCTCCGTTTCTATGTTGGTTATAGTGAAACTAAATGCAACTCAATGAGGGCGCCACTCGCGTATCTGCTAAAAATGATACACAACTTCTTCAATATGGATGGGATTACATGAATCATACATAATCACAAAAATAAATCATTAAACCGGCAACCAAAGAATAGAGAATAATTAGATAGAAAAGTTAGGTTACCCATGTCAGCCACTCCTCACAATATAAAATCACTAGACTCTTGAATTATTGTGTACAAAGCTCAATATACAGTATACCGATTACCGTCCATTACAGCAAGTATAACTTTTCTCATAAGCTATATCAGAGCCCAAAGTTCATCTCTATCATTTAAACCATTAATCGCAGTCCTGTATTTTTCTATTAGTCTTGCCTCCAACCTGTCCAATTTCAATTCGACTTCATCTTGTTTAGTCTTACCCAGCACACATAAGATTGTCCAAGCAATGTCTTTTTCAGTGTGATGGTGAGTTTCAAAATGATGAACTAATGGTGCACCTTGGACTTTACACTTAACCCTCGATTTGTGTTGAAAAATACGTTTTTTTACTATTTGGGTAGTTTGCCCTATGTAAGCCTTATTGCATGGGCATTTGATACAGTAAACCGTATTCCTTGTGTTACAATTTGAGAAACTTTTTTGCTGATGTTTTAATCCGTTTATCTCAAACTCCTTCGTGTCTGTCGTTTGATTACATGCCGCACAATTTTGACATCAATAGTGTCCTGTTACTGGTGGTAAATTTAGGAGCCCTCTCAAATCGTTAGGTAAAGGGTCATCTCTTCTCATTGCTCTTACAAGAGCTTGTCTTAAGTTCTTGCCCTTTTTAAAAGCAAACAGGGGCTTTTGAATCCCTAGGTGTTCAATAATTTTCAAATGTCTTTGGATAATCTTTTTTACTCTGTTGGCTTTAGGATCAAACGTGAGTACGCATGTCAGAGGTGTTTCTTTTTCTTTGTTTTTGGGTACTAATAAGGCATCTCTCGGTGTAAACCATACTCTTTTCAGGGCGATCATAACCAACTTTTTCAGATACCCTCTAGCTACCAATTTGTCCCTCAAGATTTCCGCACTTTTGAAATAATCTTCTTTTCTACTACAATTTCTCCTCACCCGGAGGAATTGCCCATAGGGCAAATTCTCCCTTAATGTTCAGGGATGACAACTCGAGAAGTGTAATAATGTGTTCCTGTCTGTGGATTTGGTATTCAGACTGACTTCTAGATGCCCTTCGTCTTCTTGGATGTAAACATCCCAAAAGTTCAGTTTTTTCTGGTTACTGGACATGGTAAAGTTCAACTCCAGGGTTCTGGAGTTTAGCCAATTATGAAATTCTTGCAATGTATTTTCATTTCCCTGCCAAACCATAAAAATATCATCAATATAGCGACACCAAAAATTTACCTGGGACTTAAAAGGATTGGTGTCGCTATATATTCACTTTTTTCGAATTCAGCCATCACTAGGTTAGCTATTTCAGGAGAAAAGCTACAGCCCATGGCTACTCCTGAGATTTGCAGATATAATTGGCCTTTAAAGTTGAAAAAATTGTTTTTTAAACAAATGGTTGCCAAAGCTATTAAAAACTCTGTGGGTACTTGGTGTGGACGTTCTCTTAGATCTAAAACACATCTCATCACAGCTATGGCCTCATCCTGGGGGATATTCGTATAAAGTGAATCAATGTCGAATGACACTAACAATTGATTTTTACTATTAAAGGGCAACTCTTCTATTTTTGTGATAAAATCCATGGTGTCCTTTATATACGGATGTGTTTCTTTCACCAACTGAATGAGGAAAAAGTCTATGTATTTGGCCAAAGGTTCCAACATTGAGCCACATGCCGATACTATGGGCCTTCCCGGGGGATCTATTGTAGACTTATGCACTTTGGGCAATACGTAGATGTTCGGTGTTTTGTTCTGTTCAGAGTTAAGGAAATCAAATTCACTCTGGCATAGCCAACCCTGTTCAAGGCCTTCTTTGGTTATATTCAAAATTTTCTCTTTCAAACTGGTAGTAGGATTATTCTCTAATCTTCTGTAGTGTGTTATATTAGATAATAGTCTATTCACTTCCTGGTCATATTTATGTCCCAAAGGACAATTCCTCCGCCTTTGTCCGCCGGCTTAATTATTAGTGACGGATTATCTGATAAATTCTTCAGGGCAGTTTTTTCAATCTTGTTGCAATTTGAATTGAAGTAGATTTTTTTTAGATTGGTGTTCATCTAGTTCTCTAAGAACCACGTCTTCAAAAACTAAAATTTCTGATGGTAACAGGACGCTTTCCGGGATAAATTTAGATTTGTTTTTCAACCCACTAATATTTTTTGGTTCTCTCGATTCTCCTTCTAAAAAGAAGGCTTTTAGTCTGATTTTTCTAAGAAATGTAAGGATTTCTTTTTTGGTCTCTATTGGATTTTGCAATGCTGTAGGCACGAATGACAGTTCCTTAGATAAGATCGAAATTTCAGCCTCTGTTGGTGTAGAATTTGATAGATTATAAATAGATATAGTGTCAACCTTATTATTGTTCACTGTCAAATTTAGTGCCTGTATGTTTTCTTGCGTGTTCTGAATGGTTCTGATTCCTGGTTCTGAAATTGGTCGGCCTGTTGGAAATGACCTTGGTGCGGAAACATACCCATCTGTTGATAGAACCCTCTCCATCTGAATCCTCCTCCCCTCGGTCGATATCTGCCTCTGCCTAAAAAAGGTGGAACCGATCTGGGGTATTGGGATATGAGTAAAAACCACTAGCTGGCCCTTGGTCTGAGTCTGAAGAACTTTCAGAGAAAGTGATAAACTTATTTCTAGATCTACCTCTATATTGGAGGTTGAGGGCGCTTGGGTTATTATTCACAAAAAAGTCTTCTTTAAGGTATGGGTAAACTTCATCTAATTTGAAACTTTTTATGTCTCTTCCTACTTTGTTAATTTTCAAATTGGTATTGTGAGCTGTGAAGTCGGCAATAGTCTTTTCCACAGCTTCCAAAAGTTGTTTGGAGTCTGTATTGTATTATCTCCCAATATATCTCTTTCTAAAGTTTCAATCTCTTTTAGCTCTTCTTCATTCAATCTTAGGGCAGTTTCAACTGACCAGACCATCCAGTCTATAGAGCATTTCGTTCCGACTCCTCCAAATCTGTTTAAATAAGTTTTGTCTTCGATCACAGGAATATTTTTGACCTGAAGGCCTACCGGGATGGTATTATTTTTCAGATGTTCTGACAACACTTTAGCATGCAATTGTGTTCTGATGTTTTTCTTTTTAAGTTGTTTTAATTTTTCTATTTTGTCCAAATTAGTGGTTTGCGTAATTGATTGATTCCCACTTAAGAGAGTAGGGGTCTTTTGTAAAATAGCATCAATTTCCTCTTTACTGTAACTAACTGTTACCGGTTCTGACATAGCCTGAAAATATTGAGTATGTTTAAGCCTTAAAATATAAGATAAACTATAAATTCAACTCCCTGTCTCTGAACATATCCATATACACCGATATATATATATATATATATATATATATATATATATATATATATATATATATATATATATATATATATATATATATATAATATGGGCTGTGCAGTCAGCTTGGGCAAGGAGGAAAGAACCAAACCACAGCAAGACTTACTCTGGTCTTCAATGTCCACAAGGACTCAACTAGTTTTTCAAACGAGAAAAAACTCACACTTAACTAAGTGTTATACAATACTCTCTATACAAAAGGGGGCACCCGATAAGCCTATGGCATCTGGGTAAATATCATAATATATTAAAAAAAGTGATGCCTAAGGCAAAGCAATTAATCTAAACAATAACAAGGACATTCGTTCCCACACGTGTGATGGACATCCAGCTTCCTATCAAGACAAAATTTCAACTTTTGAGAGAAAGTTAATCTTTTGACATGGCAACATATCCTACATGTGGTTTTATTTATTTATTTATTCAAAGTTTTATATAGCGCGAACAAGATCCTTACGGATATCAGAGCGCTTCACAAAGACAGGGTAGGGGCGGTAGGAATGAACAGAGATATTGGAAGCAGTATAATAATCACTGACATGGTAGGATAATAATAACATACATAAAACATATCAATATACAAACAGGTAAACAAGTAATATAAGACGGCACCAGTCATTGATCCCACTACAGAGGTGTTCAGGTACACCTTGGGTGTGTGGATGGCTTATACCAGTGTCGTAGTGTATAGAGAACAATGAGTGGGGGCATCGGGAGAGTGAATCAGTAAACCAAAGTGTAACATATATTGGTCGGTATTAAGAGAGTAGCGTAATAGTGTCCCCCATCAAGTAGAAGTATAGTGCCAAAGGACAAGGAGAGCAGTGATACAGAGCAATGCAGAGTCTCAGATCCAGCACCTATAAGGTTCAGGAGATCTTGGCCAGAAGGATGGTTTTCACCTCTTTCTTGAAGATTGCAGTGGAGGAGATAAGCCTGGTTTCAGGAGGGAGCGCATTCCAGATCCTGGGTGCCATTCCTGAGAAGGAGCGCTTGTAAGTTTTCTCTTTCCGGAATCTACGAGGTTTCAGGAGTAGATTTTTTGTACTTCTATTGGATCTCGAACCTCCTGATATAGACAGCTTGTGAGCGAGGTAGTTGGGTGCCTTGTGGTGCACGGCCGCGTGTGTCATAACAGCAATTTTTAGCTGTATTCTGGCTTCAAAAGGCAGCCATTTTAGAGACTTTAAGTCTGGGGATATATGCGAGTGTTTTCTTGAGCCAGTAATGAGTCTCGCGGCAGCGTTCAGGGAGGCTCTCAAGGGTGCTGTTGTGGATAGCGGGAGTCCGCTGAGGGCCACAATTCCGTAGTCTATTCGAGGGATGACTAAAGCTTGTACAGCAGTTTGGAAGTCTTCGGCAGGGAGGAAAGGTTTAATTTTCCTCAGTGTGTTGATTTGGAAGTTAGCTCCTTTTGTGGCTTTGCTAACGTGCTGCTGCATGTTGAGCTTGGCGTCGAGTGTGATGCCTAGGGATTTCGCCGAATCCACGATGGTAGGTTGGACATTGAGTGCTGTTAGGTTATTGAGCCAGGTTTGGGTGATGGAAATTTTCGCCGGGGGTGAGATGAGTAGGAACTCAGTTTTCAGAGCATTTAGTTTGAGGTGATTATCGGCCAGCCATGATTGAGTGTTAATAAGTGTGGAATTCAGATGTTTGATATCTTCCGGGGATTGAAGCTTTAGGTAAAGTTGTGTGTCGTCGGCGTACATATGGAATTGGACATTGGAAGCTTGGAGCAAGGTGGCGAGCGGTTCCATGACGAGGTTGAACAGTGTGGGGGAGAGGGAGGATCCTTGTGGGACACCTAGATCTGCAGGCACAGGTGTAGATAGCACATTGTCGATCTTGAACTTCTGAGACCGGTTGTGAAGGAAGGACGAAAACCATTTGAGAACAGTTCCCGATAGACCCATTCTAGTGCTTAGCAGCTCCAGCAAGTTCTCATGTTTGACCGTGTCAAATGCTGAAGAGAGGTCAAGAAGGATGAGGAGGCAGGACTCATTGCGATCAAGAATTTGGAGGGCGTCATCAATTATGTGTGTCATAGCTGTTTCCGTGCTATGTTTCGCTCGGAAGCCTGATTGATGAGGGTTGAGGAGGTCAAATTGATCAATGTGTTTTGTTAGTTGGAGTTGGACACATTTCTCCAGCAGTTTGGCCAGGGTGGGGATATTGGTGATGGGTCGGTAATTGTTTAGGTCAGACGGATCAGCTGTAGGTTTCTTGAGTATAGGCATGACTTGCCCCACCTTGAGGGAGTCTGGAATGAGGCCTTGTTGTAGGGAGCTGTTGATGATTTTGGTCCAGAGAGGGAGGAGCAAGGGGATGAAGTCTTTTACAGCATTAGCAGGTAGAGGGTCTGTGAGGTGATTAGAGGGCTTCACGGTGCAGAGCAGTTTGTGTATTGCTTCTTCCGAGTAGGTATCGAAGTACAGCCAGGATGCCTTGTTTTTAGGTTGATTATTAGACATTCTGGTGTGGTTGGGGAATCGGCTTACATCCATGATGAGGTCATTTCTTATGTTGTCAGACTTTAGCTTAAAGAAAGCAGAGAAGGCTTCACAGTGTGGGGTGTCGCTTGTTGTGCTGTTTGATTGTAAGGGTTGTCTTTGTTTGGGTCTTGATTAGTTGGAACAGCTTTCTTGGCCTGTTTTTTGCTTGGTCCAACTGGCGGCTAAAGAAGTCCGACTTTGTGCGCTTTATTTTCCTGAAGTAGGCATTTCTCTTGTTCTTAAGCCTTTTGAGGTGCAGTGCTGAAGGGTCCGATCTCCAGGTGCGCTCTGCCATTCGCATAGTACGCCTGTCGTCATTGAGTTTATCGTCATACCAGGGGTTAGAAATTTTGGTGGAGACTCTCTTCAGTTGCAGTGGGGCGACTTCATTGACTATTGTATTCATAGAGTCAAGGTAGTGGTCGGTCAGTGATTGAACATCCGAGGCACCTGAAGGGGGAAGGAGGAGATTGCCGATGTGGGGAGGCAGGGTAGAGGGGTTAAGATTCTTCATGTCCCTTTTCCATGTTTTGGATTTGATTGGTTGAGCCGGGTTAGGTTTAACTTTTTCATTGATAAAGAAGGTGATAATGTGGTGATCTGACCAGTCGCATGGTTGGATCGCCTCCAGTTGTGTAGAGTTCTCTTTGGCAATGATGAGATCGAGTATCGAGCCTTTGTCGTGTGTTGGTCTATCGCATATTTGGGTGAGGTCAAGCGCATTAAGGAAAGTTTTGAGACTATTCACCACTGTGTCTTTCTGATCGTTCCAATGGAGATTGAAGTCACCCAGGTAGACTTGGGTGGTCTGCCGACCGGCATTGGAAGTGATCATGTCCATGAGTTGTTGGGTGAATATGAGATTGTCACCAGGCGGGTGATAAATGAGATGTAAAGCACAAACTTGTTTGCCCTCACTGGTGATGTCGAGGCAGAGGAGTTCACAGGAGGAAAGGGAGGGGGAGTTGACTTTAGTAACGGAGAGGTTGCTCCTAAAAATGCATGCAATTCCCCCGCCCGTCTTGCCAGGGGACCTGTCCAGCCTAATGATGTGATAATTGGGGGGGACTAGTATGTCCATAATCGGGGTAGAGGCTTCAGTAAGCCACGTTTCCGTTAGAATGGCTAGGTCCAGATCCGTAGCTGAGACGAGATCAGCGATGTCGGAGGAGTGTCTTTGGGCCGATCTGCAATTGAGTAGGATGCATTTGAGTTTGGGAGAGGGAAGGGTGGTTGAGCTTTCTAGAGTGAGTGGAACTTTTCTGAGGTTGTTAGGGACGGAACCTCTGTTGTTGAGTGTTGGGAGCCTCAGAGGGTTTGTAAGAATTGTGGGTATGGGGATGTGTGTGTTGGATATGTTTTTTACCGGACCTGGGCCATTGGGGATTATATTTTTCTGGCCAGATGTTTTAAATATTTAGGCCGGAAATGCCAACATCTTTTTGAGGAGCAGTTCTTGCCAGTTTCTGGGCCATCAAAGGAAAAAGGAGATTTCATTAAGTGTAAATGCTGTATTTACTGAGACTTACTGTAGGATTGCTGTTTGTAGCTGAATTTTATTCTCTGGAAGAGTAGGGTAAAGTTAGGGTACTCATCCTAAATAATGAAGGCAGTCCGTTTGTTTGCTCTCACACCCTCTCCTACAAAGGAAAAAAGCCAATCCAATTACCAGGAGGCGGTGAATGGGGCTTTGGAAGAGTTCCTAACTTGTGAAAGCTACCACTTTTGGAAAGAGTCTTCACAAAGTTTAAGGGGTATGAGCAAAGGTGTTTATCCAGAGAGGTCTGTGGTTGGTGAATTTACACTGTATTTTTCAGAGCAATTGGAACTGGTTGATAAGGCAAAATAACGTTTTGAAAATAGAAACCATTAACACAGAGAATTCAGGCAAAGACCTTTCATTGATACTTAGAAAGCCGATCATGCTAATCGGTTTGTGTATGTCACAAAGACCAAGTGAGTGGAATCGCAATAGATTTTTACTTCAATTCCATGTTTGGAAAGCAACAATGTTCTTCAATAGAGACATTTCAAAATCTATGAAAGATCCAGTGTTAAAGTTAGTGTTGGGACGGAAATGTCCCCCGCATGGTGATGGATGTGTACCCCTCTCCTTAGTTCCCCGGATACATGCATATCTTCATCACTCGTAATCGATTTTGGTTAAGGGTCAACCATTATTGTGTGAATGCCCTGACCAAGGCCTCTCTCTCGGTAATTTGGCCTGATTAGACTGGAAGGGGTGCCCAAGTTCTACCCTTGGGTTGATAGGGGGCAGTTGCCCTACCTGGAGTTGAGTGACACAAGCACCATGGTGGCAGCATACCAGTTATATGTTCAGTGGTAATTAGGAGTGTGAACATGCCTTTTCAGGTTTGTCACTGGATTGGGGCCTACTGGCCCACTCTTGTAAAGTTCAGTTGCTGTGTGCGTGACTCGCCTTTGGCCTGCATGGATAGTGTGTAGCGCCAGACCGTGCATTCTGGAATGTGTGCGCATGCCTATGGATGGTACATAACATGGAGTCCTGTGTGTTCTATTTTGAAAGTCCATGATATGGAGAGGATCGTGTGGTAAGTACTGTAGCTCCCATACAGAAGGGTGTGGATTGCTGGTCTTCCCTAGGCGCACGCACACTCACTTTCTCCCTATTTGGCTTGGCACTGTGGCCTGGGTTCATTGTAATGAGGATGGTGAGGCTGATAAAGTTAACACTGTGGACCAGCTAAACTTGATCGAGCGGAAGGCTTAGTTTTTTAAACCTTTTGAGGCATAGGAAAGTGGAGGCTGGCAGCCAGGTGTGTGCCCCAGTTATTTCCTTTGTCAGTGTTGTGGGTCAGTCACATATAAGCCATTCCTGTTGTGGAAGACTCCCTTTGACAAAAGGGCGGTGCAGAAGAGCGAGAACATCAAAGGAGATGGCGCCCTCAAACCGAATTGCAAACGCTTCAATACTAAATCATTAGTCTGGATTTGGACGGTAAAGATGAGAGCCTGAGTCTCACACGGTTTAACAGCACTGTACATCAGGATAAAGAGTTGCCAAGACTTCAGGCTGTTGAAATCAGGCCTGGAGACCAAGATCGGTCCGTCTCCCAACTGCTTAAGGGGACCATCACCCCAGAAGCCAAGATCACTTGCCCTGTGTCTGCCTGCCTAGACCAGTGAGCACAAGGTCTGAAGGAAGCAAAGCTAGACTGGGATCCTGGCGAGTGGATCCCATTAAGTACAGTGTGGCAGCTGGTCCAGACAGGACTGATGACTCAATTGAACCGACCGCTCTGTGCCGGAAGTCAATAACCCTCTTGGGGTTGCTGTGAAGTTTCAGGCTGCCATGAAGTTTCAGGCTGCCATGAAGTTTCAGGCTGCCATGTGGTATCACTGATCTCATTGATGCTGTTGCCACTTTTGCCAGTGGGGTTGAAACTATTATGGCTGTTGCCCGTGTTGGAGGAGTCTGCTGCACCTGGAAGCTGCAAATTGAGGGAGGGTGGTGTGCAAGCTGCTTGTTGAAGCATGGAGAGATGGCTCCATGTCCCACACACTTCTGAAGGCAGCGGTTGGGTAGGACTGAAGCAGGGCCGCAGGCCCTTTTGAGACTTGAACAAGTTTGACATTTTACCGCCAGGTAGCTGACCTTTTCATGGCCTACGCCAGACTTTGATGCATACTGCTAGTGCAAAATGCACTGGGCGCCATCTCCCGAAATCATCCATGGGTGTAGTTTTTCGTGGAGGAGAAAGAGTGTGGGGGGGGGGGGGTAGAGGTCCCAGGGTTTGGATGTGGCCCCGTTGAACATTGGGATGCTAGTCATCAGAGACGACTGTGTGGGTTGAGGTGTTGCCTGCGACAGCACATGCTCTTTTGCTTGCGAGATGTATTGTATATAACCAGTGGCTGGCAACCTATCCATTGCTTCAAATTCATCTGTTTCTTTGTCGTCTAATTTGCTGCCTTGTAATTAGGCAGCCTATACCGTCATCGCCTCTTCAGCTGGAGCATGGACTAGGTACAAATTGCTTTTCAGCTTTATTGCAGGCCTTTTGCTGATCAGGTACTATGTTTAATTCATTATTTATTTATTTGTGTTGCCTCTTTCCCTTCCCAAAGCGCTATGATGCAGCCCGCACTGGGCGCGCCATAGCTCTCTTTTTTTTTTACTGTCCCATGGCCCGGTAACTCCCACCCTCCCTCCTGTGCATGTTGCCCCATTCCCTCCCACCATCTCCTGTTGGCGCTGTTGTCCACCACCAGCCACAAAGAAATGCTGGCCACGTCATAGCATTTTTTAGGTCTCGTGGGCGTGGCATTGCAAAACGCTGCTACGCCTCTGCAAGAGATTGTAAATATAAGATTTTTGAAACGGACTCTAAGTCCCGCCCCTCCTTTTCATTGGGTAACGTCAGTGTTTATGGTAAACGCTGGCTTCCCATTGGAAAGGAGGGTTTTTCGTAGCCGCCCTGTCCGCTTTTCAGACTGCCTCTCCGGACACCATGCCCTGGTTTGCGGTTGTTGTGAAGACTTTTCTTATCAGCTTTTTTATTTAACAAGCTGATAAAAAAAGTCTTCACGAGAGCCAGGCGGTGCACAGGCATTCCGAGGGAGCCTTTTCCGATCACGTCCCCCTCCTCGCGTATCAAGGGAAGGTTCATGGAGAGTTCAGAGCGTCTTCTGTTTCCCTCTCCCACCCTCTACCCCCACCCTACTTTCGAGCTGTGAAGTCAGAGGATTGCTGCCATGATCTTAAGATTGTTAGTGTCCAGTGTGAGTACTTTACCAAAGCTTTTTTATTTCCTTTGCACCCAGGGGTGAGTAGTCCTGTGTTTATAATGGAAAACCAAACAAGTTCTAAAATATAAAAGATAACACCGTAGTTACCCAGCTACTCATGGCAGACAGTTGGCAGCGAGATATCTCACCTGTGCATTCTGGGACTCGTAATTTTCTTCTTTACATTTTATGAACTGTGTGAAAATCCAGCGCGGAGTGTGGCCCGTTAGATATAAGAACACGTGACCGATATGACTCAACAAATGATCCGATGAGAGTGACTGGTCCAAAACCCTGGCCGCCAACTTCAGGTACACTCCCTGTCGGTTGCCCCGCCCCCCCACGACTGGAGGCGGCATGACTATCTGATTCGACCCCTGGAGTCAGAGAGCGAAGAACAGAGAGCTGCCTACAGCGCTGCGCCAAGCGAAACCAGTTTCTTCCAGGGTCTGGCCTGATTACCAATAGCCATCGGCAACGGTGAGTAACGGCGATGGGACGGGCTAGATGGGTGGTGAGGAGGGGGGGCTGGGAATTATTAGGAAAATGTGTTTTATCACAACCTTGTACCTCGCTCTGCAGGTTTTTTCGTTTAATTCTAGTACTTGTAGTCTCGAGTATATCGTTATAAAGTCCAAAATACATGTCCCAGATTTCTTTTTCTGAAGTGTCAAGGATGAGCAGCGCCTGCATAGAACAGGACACATTTAGTCAGACTCTGAGATGGACGGTCTAATCTTGTAATATGGATATTCATAATTTACCTCTTCTTGTCCTCGATCATTGCCAGATAAAAAATGTAGGTGGTGATGAACCTTCTATTAAATGCGACAAGAAAAACCTTAATATGTACATGGAGATAACTGTTTGAGGTTTAGATGTACATAAAATGTGCTACACAAACCGGGGCTCCTTTCAAGTAACACGTCACCAGCAGAGTAAAGACTCATGGGTTTAGGGAAGAGGTGTGGCGCAGGGGCACGGGCAGCTGACTTGGAGGCTCACGGTTAAGAACTCCTTACTGCTTGATGGGGCAGGTGGTCATTGGGCGCACTGGAGCCGCTGGGCCGTTCTTAACGTGAAAGGCTCAAACCAGGGCTGGTGTTGCTGCTCGTCTGGCTGCATCTAGGGCTCCCGGTGAAATGTACCGGGGGCTGACAAGGAGGAGGGCGTGGAGTTCTCAGGCTGGTGTCGTGCGCCAAAGGCCACATTGCGCAAGGACTCAATCTGCACCCTGTAATTAACCCCCCCCCCCTTCACCAATCAATCATAATCTGGCTCCCGAGCCTCCCGGCGACATGTACCAGCAGTGACCAGGACGGACGTCGGGGACTTCACTGGCTGGTGCCGTGCGCAGAAGGTCACACTGCACAGGACTCACTGAGTGTTGTATGGCGTTTTAAATGGCAAATGAATTTTGCCGATTCATGCCATTATATGGGTACAATTCGCATTACCTTATATAGGCATAGAAATCAAGCCATTATTTAGGCATAGCCCATGCTACCCAAATACAGGCATGGCTACTTCCATCCATTCATCTACGTCACAACGATTTCTTGGAAAAAAAGACTCTTAAGCTGTAAGGGACTTCCCCTAGCCTGGATATTGATTTCTCCAAGAAACTCATTATTATGCACGAACAACTATTCCTTAGGGGTTCATCCATGGCGTTCATATGCTTGACTTTACTTCAAAGCTGGCCTATAAATATACCTTCACTTGCTATGGCAAAGCACAGTATGGTTCGGTGCAGTTCGACTACCTACTTGCCGGACGCAGCTCGCTACAGCAAGTGCCGAAGGAAGCCGACTCTCCAGATGACGCACTGACAAGAAGCTGTCCTCCTCTGCCGAGAATCCAGCTCCAGTGTTTCTGACTCCCCTTGCGGGGTGTTGGGAAATCGAGTCCGAGACAGAGATACCAACCTCCTTCATTTTAAGGTATGGAGCTGATTAAAACTTAGAGAAACCTTTGGCAGTTCTTGGCAAAAACTAAACCTATGCTAAAGACCATACTTACTTCTTCCCTCGTACTAGACCTATTGTTAGGTACATTGGGGTAGGCATATTTTAGAAGCACCAGTTGTGTGTTTTAGCCTGTGTTATTTATGTTTGTATTTTTATGTCATAGCACTAGACAGTGTGCTATTTCAGTATTATTTTATACTATTCTCGCTGTACGCATTATACTTTGCATTCTGTCTAACGATTGTAGCAGCTCACCTCTCGCATGAGAAAGAAGACTGTTCAATAAACCCCTTTTATTGAAATGCCCGTCTCTCTATTTTCTCTGCAACTCAGTAGAAACGAAGCATGCACGATTGACTGAGTAAAATAGTTATCTATTGTTTCCACTACTCAGAAGATATTTGTTCCAGTCCTAGGGAAACAAAGTTGTCATGTTTACGCGGTTGTCAGAAACTAATCCCGTCTTGTGTATTCGAGAAAGTTTCTAGTGACCTCTGAGCTGGCTTGCACTCACAATTAAGTTTAGTATATTCGATAGAGACATACTGATCTCAGTCCTGTGTCACATCTATAGGATATATTATTCCAATGCGCAGAGCCTATTGGGAATATAGGAACTACACCACAAGGCGCCCAATGTTTGGTAAGGCACTAATTTAACGCTAGATACCTAAGTAACTCAGTCGTGCTTTTTTCAGAGACTCCTTTTTCTGTAAATACTCCAATAGACGTCTGGAGTGGGTAAAGGGATAATATCCGCCATATCTGAGTAGGACGAAAATCCTATGTATTAGCTTTTTGCTTTGTTCAACGTTGAAGGATACAGTGTTCCAAAATATTGTGCACCTTCTCTTTGTCTCCTTGAAACTTGCTCTGCAATTTTTCAGTAAACCATGTCGAATAACGGCAACAACACCAAGAACGGTGGAGCTGCGGCTGATCCAGCAGCTTTTAACATCGAGAGGTGGTAGGATAGTTTTTGTGATTAGAGGCACATGAATATCACCAGACAGGTAATGTATTCATGGATAATCTTCCCCGAAGCAAATACAGTAACGCAGATGTTTCACTTCTACAAAGAATATAAACCACCGGATGAGTATATTCCTTTCTAGGATATAGAAATTCCACTCACATACCAGGAGCATGAGCTCTGGTTTAAAGGCGCCCTAAAACATTAAAATTACATTACCAGGCTCGGTCCTCTAGGTAGACCAGGAGCAACATGGTCGGCCATAGCCGGCTACACATCTGACCCTGACATTGAAGCAATGTTGGATGATGAATTACTTAGTAATATACAAAGATTAGTAGAATTATACAGTGAAACCCCAACAGTCTGAAAGTCCTGAAAAGGTCTTTACTAAAAACACTCTTACTAAAAAGAAGTTGGAAAATAGCAAACCAACTTCTAAAGAGAAGCGTTCTTAATACAGAGGTAGGTCTCCTCAAAAGGAGCCCTCTGAAAGGAGGTATAACCTCAGAAATAGGGATAATTTGAGAACCTGATAGATATCAAGACACTGATACACGTTCCTCTCGTACCTTTTAGACTTCGTCACAGAAATCCGAAAGAAGAGGACAGTCAGAAAACAAAGAAGAACGCGTGAAGTCCAAAGACGAATAACACATACAGAAAAACAAGAAACCTCAATCCACCAAAAAGAAGGTAGCAGGTCTAAAAATCAGACATGCCGAGGATCTTGAGGATACAACTCAAGAACGGAGAATGGGCTCAGACAATGTTGGACAGCGCAGCAGAAGTCACCATAGCTTACAAGAAGTTGAAGGATCATCTGGAAACAGTGGACTTGAATGAGTTCATTCAAGTTGAAACTGCTGATACCAGGGTTAGTTGTTCATATAAGTTATATGAAATAACACTCCGGATGGAGGGGGACATACCAAGGAAAGTGAGAACACTCTTCTGGGAGCGGCTTTCTAAGGATTATGACATTTTTCTTGTTGAACAAGACTGGCCACCACAATATGTCAGGAAGTGCCCACATGGCGAAGACCTCATTATGCCAGCCTTCTCCAACCACATTCCAATTAATTTAAAATATACTTATGCCGGGAAATGGGCAGTGGCCCATGCCCCAGCATTATACAAAAATCATGTAGGATGGGATGAGGACTCGCCTCACCATAAAATTCAACTAAAAAAATCAACCAACTGCTCAAAGGCAGTACCCAGTTAAGCAAGAAGCTTAAAAACTTGTTAGATCAACTTGAATACCAGGGGGTGACTGAAACATGCACCTCCTCAATGAACAATCCTTTGTTTCCTGTCTCCAAACCAGACCATACGTATCGTCTAGTATTGGATTACAGCCATCTAAATCTTTTTGCAAAACATTTGCAGTGCAAAATGTACACAGTACAGCACTAATGAATAACACTGTGCGTAAAAAGTACAAAACCACATTAGATATTTATAACGGTTTCTTCTGTCAAAACATTGCACCAGAAAGTAGGTATTTGCCTGCTTTCTCAATTATGGGGACACAGCGTCACTTCTGTTGTCTCCCACAGGGATTCAAGAATAGTCCTGGGTTATTCTCAGCAAGAGTAACAGAATTACTACAAATTTATGATGATGAAGCACTATCCTATGTGGATGACCTCTATCTGACAGACGATGATTCGGATAGGCACTTGAACAGGGTGAATACCATTATACTTGGATTCGCCTCTTGAGGGTTACAAATTCAATAAAAAAAATCTGAAATTGCCCATTTAAATGTCCTGTTCTTAGGATACGAATTATCAAGTGAAGGCAAAAGCCTGGCAGCTAACTTTCTAGAGAAGTGTGCGCTGCTCCAACCTCCAAAAACGCTGAAAAACTTAGTCGATTCTAGGTTTCCTGAATTTCAGAAGAACTTGCATACTAAACTACGCAGAAAGGGTTAAACCTCTCTACGAATTAATCAAACCTGATTTTAAAACCTTAAATTGGACACAAACACACAAATTGTGTTCACTGCAAACAGACATGTTAGCAACTAACCATTTGCAAACACGCATAAACGCACGCAACTTAGTGATCCGAATCATTCCAGGACAATGCGGATAAACGTACTTAACTTTTAACGAAGGTGAAAAAGTACCAATAGCTTACAAATCACACTTATACGCACAAGCAGAAATGAAATTCACTTCAACAGAAAAATTTCTGACAGTGGTACAAACTGCAGTAGCAAAAGAGAGCCCTCCCACAGGGTAAGCGCATTATGGTCATTACACCTGTACCTGCCTTAGAGGCAGTGACAAAAGTGAGCATTCCAAGTGCTAAAGCTTTCCATCCGAGATGGATAGAATGGGTTGATTCTCTTGCTGCAACAGCTGTTGAATACGTTTTTGACCCATACGTGAAAACACAAGCATTTCTACAATACGAACAAGAATGTCCTTTGCCTACTGAAATTCTGTCTCTTGATCAGTATGAATGTATAATTTATACTAACGGATCAGCTCAACCCGCTACGGGAGGTAAACAAGCCTAAAGTGCGGCGTGCGCAATCGTTAAAGGTCGCTGGCGCGATGGCAAATTCCGACCAATGTTCACTAAAACTCAATCTCTAGGAGATTGTGCAGCTAAGCGAGCTGAACTACAAGCATTCAAGATGGCACTTGAAAATACAGATCGCAAATTCCCCTCACTCCTAGTGTGCGTTTCGTATTAATGTGTTCAATCTCACAATGAATACGTGCAAAACTGGCTTCAAAACAGTTACAAAGATGCAAAAGATGGCACAATCTAGCATAAACTGCTTTGGGAACAAGTAGTTCAGTTACGACAAGGACTACAAAACACTCACGTGATGCATACGCTGAGTCATCAACGTAATGGCGTTAACGTTGAAGGGAATTCATTGGCTGATGAAGCCGCGAATGCAGCTGTTCAAACTGCTTCCGTAGCTGCAATCACTCGTTCAAAAACGAAAATAGACGGTGAAATAATGCTAGCTGTCAATGCCACAAGCAAAGGCAGCGGTGCAGCGTTACCTAAACAGTTTCCACTCAAATACTCCTATATAATTGATGCTAACTCCGTTCCTTTTGCTTTAAATCCCTGGAGTGGGGGGATAAGGTAATTCCAAACAGGAGATGTAGAGTAGCTTTGATATACAAAGCATATTTGGGAGAGGGTATGATACATCAGGGGATCTCGAAGACTATACTAGAATTAAAATATATGTACTGGTGGCCAGGAATGAAAGCACACATCACACATTTGTAATTGATTGCAATAGAGATCGCAGCACAGAACGCCACCAGATTCCTGACTATAGCATAGCATAGCATAGCCAGCCCAGTACAGACACCATTGTTAAACAGCATTAGACTTTCTACACGCAGACGTTCCTGTGGACAAATGCGGTCCCACAAATATTAAGACATGGTTCATTTGGATATAGCATCAGCGCTCGGCTGATGCTGGAACTGTTATAAAAGATTTGCGATTCTTTATTGGCACATACGCAGTCGGCACGCCACATTCTGACCAGGGTCCTGCGTTTAGCGCTCAAGCTTACAAGGAGGCCATGGCCAGTTTGGGAGTTGCATTACTCTAGTCCATTCCATCATGAGGGGAATTCGGTTGTGGAGAGAAAAAAACGGGACATAAAGTAATTTAGAACAGCTAGTGTCTTAGGCTCAGTGATGGGTGGGTCAAACATCTAATAAGTGTCCAACGTATTCTTAACAATCTGCCAAGAAGTTCTCTAGGGGGTATCACTCCATATGAAGTCCTTCTTGGGACTAGAATGTTAGTAGCTGACCTTGATTGTCAGACTTGAGTGGTAGACCAAAAACCATTTGATATCAAAGACCATTTGGCTGTTTTACTGGACTTAAATGAAATAAGAATGAAACAAAGCAACATGTTCCTGAAGGCAACCACCACTGAAGAAAAACCAACCATCCCAGCAAGGCCTATCTGGATTCCTAAGCTTGGGGATCTAGTCAGAGAGAAGATCGTAGACAAGAAGGAATAGGGTCCTTCTTTGTACCTGTCCTAGCAATCCACGGATCAAGAACCGTATTACTGCCACCCCTTGCTTGTAAAAAGAAGAACAGGTTTGTGTCCATTGACCTGGTCAAACCACATTATGTGGCCGATACTAAGCAGTAGACCAAGTGGACTCCAACCAAGTAGCAGAGGCCCTAATCTGGCTACTATCCAAGAGGTTCAAACTGAGAGACTCCTCACCTTTGAGGAATCTGCAGTGCGAAATGAAGGACTATGCAACAAAGCAATGGAACTTGTACCTCTTGAAACCCAAATAACAGTTCGTCAAACACCTTTCTACAACGAAGTAACAAGTGATCAAGTGGTTCCAGCAATTTCGACAAATCCGGATGCAATCCCCACCATTGACAGAACTGCCTCTGGCTATTTCATTAACTCTGATACGTTTTCCAAGGATTCCACTGAACCTGAAACAACACCAGTAAAAAGAACTTTCAAAGAACAAGCTGCAGACCTTTTTCATCACCTGGAAAAGACTCCTCTGGTTTTACCATGGATTGAACTTTGGATTGTGTTGGGTATTCTTTTTGGGTTTCGCCTGCCGAAGGCTGCGCTCTGCGCAGCTTTTCGGCGCAGGCGAAATCCATTGATTACAATAAGGACTTCAGGAATGTCCCCCGGCTCCCATTGGCTAGCTCCATAAATGGAGGCTAGCCATTGGGTGCCGGATCTGTCCGTCAAGGCCGGACCAGATTCGGGGGCGTTCCCGAGATTTTTTCGCTCTCCGCCTCTGCGATGTCGTCATCGCGGCGGTGGGCGGAGTTTCGTTTTTTTTTTTTAATGGGTTTGTTTTTGTCATACGGCCGCCGGAGGAAGCCCAGGTGAGTGCTTGTTTTCTTTTTTGCCACGTCTCCGATTTCGCCCCTCTCTAACCACCCCACCCGTTTTTTGTTTTGAGAATCTGGTCACCCTATGTAATGTATGTACTGTACAATAATATGACACTATCGAGTGCTGGGGGAGATAATAATTGATAAACTGGTTTGACCTCGGTCATCTAACTGGGGAGTGGGTGATCTCCCTATCTCCCTCCCGCAGCGTACAGAAGTAGAATTACAATAATTGTATATGTACGTCATTTGGAGCGCCATAAACCTTCTACAAATGTTACCCTTATTAGTAATCAGAAACCGTGGCAGCTATGACAGCCTTCTTATTATTAAGTTTACTGCAGGTTGTTATCATTGAACTTTGGAGAGTGTGGGAGCAGCAGAGTAAATAGACATTGGCCGGGCTGCAAGAGAGGAACTGAACGCGGATGCTTTGGCAGCCATCTTGGAAATGACGCCACCTGGGTACTTCCAATTCATCACAAGAAGTAAAAGCAAAGTGAGCGCTTTATCAAAACGCTAGGTGAAAGATGAACCATGGTCGCTTTCAAAACACGCAAAAAATAGGCAACTTCCGAATAAAACTGTGTATATTTAAAGATTCCAAAAAGTAAAAAAAAAAAAATGAAAAGATAAACGATCCATAAGACATCATTGAACCGGCATTCCGTCTGTCACTTGCACCTTGAAGATGAGTTCAATTAAGTAAAGGGATCTAGTTCAAAGAAGCCACTGGAGGGCATACAGCGCAACTTTAAACCCAGCCGCTCTCCACCAAATAAAATACTGTACATCTGTGGGAGCAACTCGGAAGGTTTTCACAATGACTTTCAACTACAAGGGGCATCATTCGCTAGCTGTGCCTCCGAAACACGCAAAGTAATGTTCATGCACCCGGCGTGCAGTTTAGCAGCTTAGTGCATTTGCTTAGAACTACATATCCCGTGCTCCGCGGCGCGGGAACTACGTCATCCTGCAGCTCCAGGCAGAGCAGCGGAGTGGCAAAACGGCAGAGTAGGGCCACTGGAACCGTGGGGCGGTGATTCGTCAGGATGTCCCGGGCTTCCGGTCCATTCACCACGGGGTAGGTTGGGTCTCCGAGACCAGGCACCAAGGGTCTGTATTTGTTGAAAGCGAGGCTATGATATGAGCGTGCGGGGTGACCGGATCAGGGTCAATTTCTGCCTGCACTTCAATAATGTAAACATATGTGTTTTTCATGCTGCAGAGGGGTTCTTCGCCTGGGGGGGGGGGGGAGGGGGTGTAAGAACACAACATTGTGACGTGGGCTATCTACGGACGTGTTTTTCCCCAATGTAAATGGAATCATAAGGTTTTCAGTTTTGTAGTGCTGTTAATGGCAAGTGTATTAATACTATCCCGTGTACTGTTTCTCTACTTAACTACCGGGGGCCGTACCGCAGAGAAGCCCCCACCCAAAATGGGGGTCCCATTTAGCCTGTCAATGAAAATCTATGAAATATGGGGTACTCGGGGCCCCTTGTCACATTCTGCAGGTGTACCCCATCATTTTGCGTTACTTCTCTGTTATCCACCTGTACAGCATGACCGACATTGTCGGTTAGGCAAATGTTAGCGCTAAACTACGGAGCCTATTTTTCCTGCTTCTAGTCTATAACACGCAACAGGACTCCACTGGACGGACCACAGCTGCGTCCACTTCACCTTCAAAAGAACGACGACCCACCACCACCAGCAACAGGTTGCCCGAAGAAGCTGGAACAAGATCACAGCTGACCAGCTCACCGCCTCCCTGAGCCAGCACCCTCCGGCCGGCTCAGCGAACCCAAGCCAGGCCGCCGACAACCTCACGAAGTGGATCAGCAACTGCGCGGACGAACTCGCCCCTCTGAGGACCCCGCCCAGCAGACCCGGCAGCAGAAAAGCCCCATGGTTCACCGACGAACTCAAGAGCTCCAAGAAGAACTGCCGAGCCCTCGAGAAAGTATGGAGAAGGGAACCAACTTTGGACAACATGACCACCCTCAAGCTCGCCACCCGGGAACACCACCAACTGATCCGCGCCACCAAGAAAAATGCATACAAGGACCGGCTGGACAACCACGCACACAACTGCAAGGAACTCTTCAACATCGTGAAAGAGCTCTCCAACCCCAACGCCGGAAACAACAACATCACCCCATCACAAGACCTCTGCAACTCCCTCACCTCCTACTTCCACAACAAGATCGCGGACATACACAACAGCTTCAGCATCCAACCGACGCACGCCACAGCCGCAGCAACGCCACCCTCCGCGCCTGGACTCCAATCAGCACCGAAGACACCGTCCGCACAATGAACTCCGTCCACTCCGGATCGCCGACCGACCCCTGCCCTCACCACGTCTTCAACAAGGCCGACGTTGTCATCGCACCCCACCTGCGGGACATTATCAACACTTCCTTCGACACCGCCACCTTCCCTGAGAGCTGGAAGCACGCCGAACTCAGCGCTCTACTCAAGAAACCTACAGCGGACCCCACCGAACTCAAGAATGACCGTCCCATCTCACTCCTCCCGTTCCCGGCCAAAGTCATCGAAAAGACCGTCAACAAACAGCTGGCCGCCTTCCTCGAGACGAATGGATCCCTCGACCCCTCACAGTCTGGCTTCCGAGCCAACCACAGCACCGAGACCGCCCTCATCTCCGCCACCGATGACATCCGAACCCTGATGGACAACGGAGAAACAGCGGCCCTCATCCTCCTCGACCTCTCTGCGGCATTCGACACTGTCTGCCACCGCACCCTAGTGCAACGCCTCGGCAACATCGGAATCCAGGAGAAGGCACTGGAATGGATCACCTCCTTCCTCAACGGAAGAACACAGAGAGTACGCCTACCACCGTACAAGTCAGAGGCCACCGAAGTCATCTGCGGCGTCCCTCAAGGATCCTCGTTGAGTCCCACCCTCTTCAACGTCTACATGAGCCCCCTCGCGGCCATCGCACGCCAACACAACCTCAACATAATCTCCTACGCCGACGACACCCAGCTGATCCTCTCCCTGACCAACGACCCCGCCGCCGCCAGAGCCAACCTGCACGAAGGGATGAGAGATGTAGCCGAATGGATGACGACCAGCCGCCTGAAACTGAACTCAGACAAGATGGAGGTCCTCATCCTGGGCTCCTCGCCCTCCGCCTGGGACGACTCCTGGTGGCCAAACCGACGGACCACGCACGCAACCTGGGCTTCATCCTGGACTCCTCCCTCTCCATGACCAGACAAGTCAACGCCGTCTCCTCGTCGTGCTTCAACATCCTGCGCATGCTACGGAAGATCTTCTGGTGGATCCCCACCGAGACCAGGAAGACTGTCACCCAGGCCCTCGTCACCAGCCGACTGGACTACGGCAACGCCCTCTACGCCGGAACCACCGCCAAGCTCCAGAAGAGACTCCAGCGGATCCAGAACGCCTCAGCCAGACTCATCCTCGACATCCCACGAAACAGCCACATCTCCGGACATCTGAGAGACCTGCACTGGCTCCCCGTCAACAAAAGAATCACCTTCCGTCTCCTCACCCACGCACACAAAGCCCTACACGACCAAGGCCCGATCTACCTCAACAACCGAATCAACTTCTACGCTCCCAAGCGCAACCTCAGATCAACCAGCCACGCCCTCGCCGCCGTCCCCCGCATCCGAAGAGCGACAACAGGAGGAAGGTCCTTCTCCTACCTGGCCACCAAGACCTGGAACTCCCTCCCGACCGACCTGCGCCTGACCCAAGACCACCTCTCCTTCAGGAAGAACCTCAAGACCTGGCTGTTCGAGCAGTAACGGCCCCCCCCCCTCCTAGCGCCTTGAGACCCTACGGGTGAGTAGTGCGCTCTATAAATGTCTTGATTGATTATAGGAGATTTAATGGTATTAGATGCATGGTTTATATTTCAAGTTGTTAGTTGGAGTTCTTTAGTGTGTCGTTATGATGATGGGATGTACGAAGAGCTTTGATATGGTGGTCAGCGCCATCTACGGATACTTTAGCAACATTCAATGGTTTGCTAAGAAAAATCTTTGATATTGTGATCCGAAGTGGACAAGATGTAAGTATGTGAGGCATTATGGCGGACTGGAAATGCCTCTCTTGTAGAAATATGGGCGGAGGTACATGAGTTAATCATTTGTTAAAACTAAAAGAATAAGCCTGCTGTTTAATTACCGCTGATTTTAACTGCTGTAAATTACAGAATTTACTGTTACATAATTTACCGACGTTAGCTGGAATTCAAACTCGTCTCATGTGGGTCAGGGAAAATCTCAGCAAGAAGCATTGACCTCACTGCACTACATTCCTGGACAGGATTTGGGGCTGCAGGTATATGAGATACAAAAAATTCTGGGATGGAGGTATATGGGATTTTCTTTTAACAAACTTTTTCTGTACAAGTATATGGGTTGTTATGATATAGACTGGTTGACGTGGTGTTCCTGGGTGGAGGTGAGCGAGCTGTGAGTAGGGCCACTGGAAATATGAGGCATGGGAGGATCACATTTTGCGGCAATGCTGACTAAATTATGCAACAAGGTAGGCGCGAATTATGGTACTTAGTAAATGATTACAGCATTCTTTAGATTTTTTTTTTTTCTTCTTTACACATTACCTGTGTCTGGGCAAATATTCCACCTCATAAGTAACAGTTTAACACTCTAATACAGCCATAAACAATTGAAAGGTGACCAGTTGACTTTTGGCAAGGGCCTTCAGCTGCACTGTAACACAAGTTACTGCGTTGTAACTTTGATCTATTTGAGCTAGGAACACATTTTTTTGGGTTACAATCCTGCAGATAATGATGGATAATGCAGCAAATTCTTAATTATGTGGAAAATGCAGCAGCCGAAAGAGTCGCATAATTCCAGTGGCCCTGTTTGAGTCATTGCTGTGTTAGAAGTGATTAATCTGGCATTGATGGTGTACTGTCTGTTATGAAATAGAGGACCTGAAATTGTATGTCGATTTGACCGGATCAATTGTTATTGGTGTGTACTGTATCTTAAGGCGTGAGGGTTTTTCTTCGTATGTAAATGCTTTGTTTTAAAATGGATCAACCTGGAGCTTGATCGTGTGCTGTCTTATATAATGGGTTGCACGAGTTGGAAATAGTTTTTTTGTTCTTTCTAAAATGTGGTGTTGATTAGAATAGAGTTTTGGCTTCTTTCCCTTTTGGCTAGGGTTACATTGTGTGTATGTTTTTTAAGTTGTAGAACTACTTGGGGACTTACACTTCTTTTTAGGTTTCGCCTGCCGAAGGCTGCGCTCTGCGCAGGCGAAATCTAATGTTTACTATATGGGCTACAGGAACGTCCCCCGGCTCCCATTGGCTAGCTCCATAAATGGAGGCTAGCCATTGGGAGCCGGATCTGTCCGTCAAGGCCGGACCATATTCAGGGGCGTTCCCGAGATTTTTTCGCTCTCCGCCTCTGCGATGTCGTCATCGCGGCGGTGGGCGGAGTTTCGTTTTTTTAATGGGTTTGTTTTTGTCATATGGCCGCCGGAGGAAGCCCAGGTGAGTGCTTGTTTTCTTTTTTGCCACGTCTCAGATTTTGCCCCTCGCTAACCACCCCACCCCATTGCCCTCAGTTCGTGGCTCCTTCTCTAGGGGGTCTTTTAAAAATATATGTTTTAATTTATTCGGTACGTGAGAACGCTTATCTCTTTCCTGTGACACTGAGCCACATGGAGGAGCATTACCGATGATCACTTCACTCGGCACACCTAAACTACATTTTGAGCATACGAAACCATTTTTTCACATGCAATGTAATGTGGACCCGTACCGGTCATTCATTTACATTTGGTTTACATTGGTTTAATTACCCTTTTTTTTTTTTTAAATAATTTTTATTGCAGGAATATGTAACACAACCATTGACATAATGCACATTATATAGGTCAGCGCAACAAAATATAGTGAACGTCATTCAAATATGTTGAACACAGCCATTCAGCCCATATCCCGGAGGTCGGGCGGCGCTAGTTTCCGATATCGTACATTCCTCGGGCCGAGCCCGACAAAATTGTCAGTACTGCAGGAGCTCCTCTCCCCGCTTTTCAACCTTAAAATGTGGAACCCCTACCTGCTAGCCTGTATTGCCGTTCCTGGCCAACTGTGAGGCCCGTGACCTTGGTCCCTCCCCCACCCTTCCCTCCCAGTGTCGCACAGTATGAACATATGTATTGATGGTGTGGGACCACGGAGTTAATACCTCTGAATGCATGTGTGTGTCCTAGGGAATCGTAGCCGGCACGTGTGTCCCTGTTTGTGGTGTCTCATCTCGTGTCTCTTCCTCTTCATCCTCCTCTATCGTGCTGTCCCTCAGTGCCTGCACTAGTGTTTCCCACCCCATTGCTTCTTCTTGCGCTCTGTCATCTGATCTGCGGCGCGCCATCTGGTAACGGATCGTGCTCTCCGCAGCCGCCCATTTCAGGAATTCATTCAACCACCTTCTGTGTGTCGGTGCTGTCTTCGATTTCCATCCCTTAGTCAGCTCTCTCTTCGCTATGAGTAACCCCATATCTATAAATTTACTTGTCAGCTTGTTCTTTTTCGTGTGGGGGAACCAGTGTAAGATGGACACTGCACTATCATAGTGGATGATCCTGTCCGTAACTGCGTTCAGGGTTTCCTCTATGTCCGCCCAATAGTCTTGTAATCTTGGACAACTCCGTAACATGTGGACCAGGTCAGCCCTCTCCTGATTACATCTCGGGCATGCTGCGTCTGCCACGTGGAAGTATACTGCAATTTTACTCGGGGTGAGGTAAGCGCGGTGAATGATGTAAAAGTGTATCAATTGAAAGCGCGCATTTCTAGTGCTCTTTCTGGCCCTCCGCACTAACTGCGCCCATACAGTGCCTGGGATGTCTAATTGCAGATCCGCTTCCCATTTAGTCTTAAGTGATGTAAGTGGCTGTAGGGTTTCCGTGTGCATTCTACGATAAAGGCATGTTACGGCCTTAAACGTCCCCGCCGCCATCATGGTATACTGGCATGCTAACGATGTTTCAGGCTCTATTAGGCCCCCCACCCAGTGCTTCTGTATGGCTCTCACCACCGCCGCGTGCAGTAAGTAGTCTCCCCTCGGGAGATCATATCGCTCTTGCAAGGTCTGGTACGGAGATAATATCCCATCTTCGTAAAGATCACCCATCATCTGTAATCCCGCTTCTTCCCATAAATGCAGTCCCGACCAGTCCCCTCCATGCGGGAGTGCCGTCACCATGCCCAACGGGATCTCCGGGGCATATGGGTGCCCAGGTCCGGTTCGTCTCTGCAAGCGGTTCCAGCACAGGCGAAGGGTCCGCTCCTCCTGGGAGAGCTCCCGTAGAAGCAGTTTCTGTTGTAGCGTGATAAATGCTAGGACATGGCGGGGTGTGCCGAGGTCTCTCCCCTGCTCCGGGCCGCAGTACACTCTCGCTACTTCCTGTGTAAAGAATTGCATCTGAGCCGCCAAGTAATAGAGCTCGAAGGCTGGGACAGCGAGGCCCCCCTTGTCTTTAGGGCGGATCAGCGTTGACCGTGCTACTCTGCGTCTACCCGTTCCCCACAAGAAGGACACCAACAGTGAGCTCAGTTGTTTGAAGATTTCTCCAGGTATCCACACCGGGAGGGTCCGGAAGAAATACAATAGACGCGGCAGCGCTATCATTTTCAGGAGTGCAACTCGGCCCGCCGTTGAGAGCGGCAGGGTGGCCCAGAAGGATATGCAGCCCTTCAATGAGCGGATGCAGCGGCCGATGTTACCGTCGAGGAGAGCCGTCGGGTCGTGATAGATGAGCACCCCGAGGTAGCTCAGGCAATGGGGTTCCCAGCGTAGATTCCGGCGAAGGGGAGGGCATTCCTCCTCCCTCCGCAGCGGGAAGAGGCAGGTCTTAGACCAATTCACCCGCAGGCCCGACATATTGCCGAAACGCCCCAATAGGCTCTCGGCACCCTCCACCGCCGCTCCAGCGTTGTCCAAAAAGAGGAGGAGGTCATCTGCGTAAAGAGAGATTTAATGCAGCTCTCCCCTGAGATGCAGCCCGGTGTAATATTCCCCCTTTCTCGCCCGAGCCGCCAGAGGCTCCACTGCAAGCGCAAACAGCAGGGGGGACAGTGCGCATCCCTGTCTGGTTCCTCTAGTCACGTCGTATTGGTCCGATACCAACGATCCGATTATTACTCTCGCTCTTGCCGAGGAGTAGAGCACCTTTGTCCACTGTATGTATCCGTCTCCGAGGCCGAATGTATGCATCACCTTGTATAAATAGGGCCATTCTAGACTGTCAAAGGCCTTTTCGATGTCAACCGCCAACACTAGGGGGGATCGTGCCTCGGAGGGCGGGGTGTCCACCAACCTAAGTAATCTACGGATATTGTGTGTGGTGTTTCTCGTGGGAATGAAACCCGATTGGTCCTTATGGACCAAGTCTTGCATATGGGCTATCAGCCTAGTGGCCAGGACTGTGCTCAGTATCTTGTAGTCGGTGGTCAGCATAGACAGTGGTCTGTAAGATGCGGGATCCGCACTTTCCCTACGTGGCTTTAATAATGGTACCATTATGGCTTCGCTCATCGATCGGGGGAGTTTGCCTACGTCCTTGGCCTCATTATAGATCGTTTGGAGTCTCGGGGCTAGTAGGTCTAGGTATTTCCCTAGAACTCTATGGGCAACCCGTCGATCCCTGGTGTTTTATTACGCGCCATTCGCTTCACTGCTCCCCTAATTTCGGCCAAGGCAATAGGGCTTCCTAGAGCATTCGCCTGTTCCTGCTCTAGCCGCGGTAGCTGCAGGTCAGTCAGAAAAACATCCAGAGCTTCAGTGTGGTCATTCAGCTCCGCACTATACAGCTTCTCGTAGTACGATCTGAAGCAGTGCAGTATTGCAGATTGCGTGGTTTTGTGGTAAATAAATAAATAATTACCGGTACTATTTTTCGATGCATTAACTGAAAAAGGATAGCTCAATAAATAAGAGGCAGAATCCGTGGTATCTGAGTCATACGGGCTTTAATTAGATGGCTCGAGCCAATGGACCATCGGGTTCCATCACCTGCTAAGGTTCAGGAAGGGACAGACACAAGAAAAGGGGGAATGGCAGCTGCAGCATCTCATTAACATCATACAGTATATATAGTAAAACAGTACAATTGCATTGAATACAGTAGGCGTAACAAGTGACAAACGGAAGATAAGAACATATGGGCGTGAAAAGAAGGCGTGCACAGGGCGTGCACGGAGACATGTGATGTAAACGTCACAGAAATGTCATAAATGGGTGGATACATGGAGGGGGCTACCTGGGCAGCTGGAACCTTTAACCTACTGGTGCGCGCAAAACGGGCCATGACGTGTAACTGGGGAGAGCTGGGGGCTCTGACTTCTAGCACTAGAAGAGGAGACTAAAGTCTGGGATGTCAGAACGACCTGTACCTATAGCATATCTGATATCTTGTGTTTGGAGAACATGTTGATAGAATCTAAAAGTCATCAGGGCAAAGGCTACTTGTCACTTGGGCTAGTGCATGCATATATTTCCTCATGTATTGCGTGTGCTATGAATCTTCTATGGATACTAATTCAGTAATTCTCTTGCATGGAGACAGAAAGACTAGACTATAGATGAAGATGTTTATGCAGTTCGTTAGCTAGGAATGTGAAGCCGGGGAGCTGAACTGATAACTAGAGGCATAACATATTCTTGGCAGACAGGCAGGCAGGCAGGCCAGGCCGGGCACCGCGCTGCTTGGCAGGAAGTAAGTGAAGGGTCAGGGATGCGGGAGGGGCTGCATCGCTCCTCGGAGTGGTTTCAGGAGACTTGAGGCTCGAATCCGGTGTCCGGGCCCTGTGAGGCCTAGAAACGGGGACAACTCGATGATTTAACGTGCACAATGTAAAGACGTTGGCAACATAGGCCTAATACTTGTTGCTTTCAGGAGGGACTGGATAACTGGCATACTAACGTTGGACACAACTATAAAATGCGTCTTTATTCGGTCAAGGGGGCAAATATGCATATTAATCATGCACATATAACATACGATGGGGAACACGTAGGGACACATGACAGGGCAAAATTCAATTTTCCTCAGTTTGGATGTGGTTCTCACCGTCCCTTAAAGCTAAAATCGGCTGGCTGTTCCGGTTGGAGTTCGCCAGCCAGGCCAGAAGTGTTCCCGTTTTGTCGCCCTCAGCCAGAGTCTTCGTGAGGTACGCCTTGTAATCAAAGCTACGAAGGCGCTCCATCTCCACCGCCACAGCCTCCCGTGCTCCTCTCACCTTCTCTTGTAGTTCAGGACGATTTGGTCGATCCTGTTCTACCTCACGGAGAATGCACTCAGCCTTGTCTAGGTCGTCGATTAGCGTCTTGCGCACCCCAGCGTATTTTCCTATACAGTGTCCCCGCACCACCACTTTAAATGCGTCCCACTCTACGGCCCTGGACGAGGCAGTACCCTCATTATCCACAAAATACCGGGTAATTCGCTCCCCCAGCTCAGTTCGGAAGGGCGGATCATCCAGTGTATCAGGTCGCAGTTGCCACGTTGGAATCCTGGGGGGTTCAGTCATCCAATCCAGTGTCAGGAGAAGCGGATTATGGTCAGATAATGTACGTGCTAGGTATTCCGTCCGAGTTACCGCAGTAGCCACCGAGGATTGGTTTAATTACCCTTGCAATCAGAACCATCCGCACATATCGGGTGTGAGAAACCGTAACATTTATCAAATCATTTGTTGGGTACACAATGGAATCTATAACCATTGCTTTCACCAGATGTCTAGTCTGTTTTGTGACCTTCTCACAGCCCCGTCACTACAGTGATTTGATGCATTTAGTTCCGAAGCGTGCAACTATTTTTTGGTGGTATTGTGTGGTTTGGTGAAAGCTGATTGTGCTTGGAGAGGTTTTTCTTCAGTAAGAGGTGTGCAATACTGACACCCAGGCATGAGGAAGAAGTGAGGATTAATCTATTAAAATATGTTGGAACGGAGGTCTAGGTTATGTTCCCAAAAGAGAAGGCCGTATCAATTTTTGTGGCATTTTTTTGAAGCCTCATTGTCTATTTCTTCATGTGCGTTTTGCTTTATTTAGGATCAGAAGGTGTCTTGGGGTACTTTGTTGCCTTCTGCCTGGCACAGCATCTTGTATAGTATCACCAAAAGGCACTGTGGATGCCAGTAAGTCCGAAAGGCAACACCAATTGACTTTGCCAATGCTAGGGAGTGCAGAGTGACTAGGGAGTGCAGAGTGACTAGGGAGTGCAGAGTGACTAGGGAGTGCAGAGTGACTAGGGAGTGCAGAGTGACTAGGGAGTGCAGAGTGACTAGGGAGTGCAGAGTGACTAGGGAGTGCAGAGTGACTAGGGAGTGCAGAGTGACTAGGGAGTGCCGAGTGACTAGGGAGTGCCGAGTGACTAGGGAGTGCCGAGTGACTAGGGAGCGCAAGGGAGTGGAGAGTGCAAGGGAGTGGAGAGTGCAAGGGAGTGCTAGTGTGTGGGCTGTTGGCAATGTAAATAACAATGCCATTTATTTATAAGTAAAAAAAAAAAGAAATGTCATGAGCAATGCCAATAGCTCTAACTTTTCCAAGGGCGAAACCATTGCATTGTAAATGCTTGTTCTTCTAATTTGGTTGACTCTGGTAATAACTTTGGGAATGCTGATAAATGGAAGATATGTCAAAATGGACACCGCAAGTAAGAACATCAACTTACTTCTCAAACCACACAAATCATCACATCGAGAACAAAGACTTGTCATCAGTGAACATCACAGCCGTTCCTATACCTGGTGGTATAGCTTGAGACAGAACTGAATATGACCTTTTTGGCCCGTCGGAGCTGTTGAAGATTCCACACTTATTGAAGATATCATTAAGTGACTTTGTTTCATCTAGTACCTTTTCGGATGATTGGGACTTCGAGACTGTTAATAATATGATGTCCGACTGAGAAATGACTGCAGTATTCACAAATCATGAATATTTAGAAGGTTCATCAGACTATGAACAAATGCATTGTTATAACCATTATGGTCACCATTTATTGCACAAATCAACATTGCCTAGAAATGTATAACCAATGGGAACATTGTCCTACACCACCAAATACTAGCTCAAAAACATTTGCAAGAAAATTCCAGTACTTTTCAGGGTTCAGTGTATCCAGTGCTGAAACATTTTACTTTAGAAATGTAAACAAAACCGGCATGAAAAGTATGTTGACAAATACCAAACAGATTTATTCTGCAGCCTTTTATACCCAACTGTCCAAACTAGGTTTCGACTTTTGGAAAGACAACATAGAAACGAAAACTGTCTGGTGCACAAAAGATTGGCAGGTACAGGGTATAGAAGCTATGTTTAGAGCCTGTATCATCCCGTAGCAAATCATGTTTTTGAATGACACGGCCCAACAGAGGTCTTGTCTTGGGTTAGCCAAGATAAAAGACCTGACCAATCCGTCCATACCTACACCTACACCTGATAGCCGTAACACTTCGGAGGGGGAGGTCGATGTACATACTATTATTTTGCATCACAACAGAACAGATCCAGATTTTTAAAAAAATGGTTGATCTGGTTCACAGACACAAACCACTGTCAAGATAGATTCCTGAACAAAACACAGGGTTTCACATTCACTAGGCCAGACCCAAGATATGTTCAAAGACGACATCCAGGAATAGTAACAACATACAGTGTAGGGAAACTGTGCCTTGAATGGTTACATAGATCTACACTCAAGGATGTAAACCAATACTTATCTTTACTTAAAGATGGCGCTGGTCTTAGATAATTCTTGCTAGGACCAAGAACACCGCGTCAAAAACGTTTTATATATGCCGGTATCTAAGCTGCTTATAATGAAGCATGGAAGATTACGCATGCAGAGACTGCATAACGTATACGAGGAATTGATCGTATTAATTTAGAGAACTCTGTGGTTGACAATGGGTTAACAACTCTGTCGTCCAGGATATATTCATTGGATGGCATAGTGTCTTCTGCCTTAGACATCATGGAACAGGACTTGGTCATGTTGCAACGTGGTCAGTTGCAATTATATTCTATCAGGCTGGACGTTGCAAAACCTACGTTCAGGCTATGTGCCTTGGCGTTTAATCAATACTACGTCAATGTTTTCAGAATTCAATGTCACTGATAAACAGATCAAATTGGCACAGAGGGGAGCAGACTGTACGGTGCTGAGCATTGAAAAACTGGAAAGATTGCCATTTCTGGTAGCAGCGAAACCAGCTGCTGAATGGATTATACATGGAACAATCACTCTCCATTCTTCCATTTTCAATATTGCCTAAAACGTATACCAGCAGACACATATGAAAGGTTGGGTAAAGTATACATCAAGACATCCCTGGAATTACCGTCCACACATAGATGTTGGAGTGGGGAAAGAGAAGTGTTTCTTAGTGGTAAAAATTGTAAAAACGCACTAAGCGGTTCTCTCCTTTGTCAGGGTATTAATTTACACGGGGCCTGCGATGGTTCCTCTACCAACTTATCCTGCCACCTGCAAGGTTCGCCAGCTGCGGTGATTGATCCAATTTTTGAACAACTTTCTAATGGAAGTTACCTCCTGTTGAACGATCACAGCTGCTGTGGCATGTTGCCAGGTATACCATATCTCGTAACTGTCAGCCAGTGTCACTTGCTGTATTCAAGTATTGTTTCCAAAGTCCAAGTCAGACAGGGAGTCTCCTTTATGGCCTTCACTGAACATCTCTTCTATACAAATTGATACTTTAAGCAGAATGAAAGCCATTCTTTTAAAAAAAAAACTGTGCCACTGACATCGGCCAAAGAAACCTATGATCTACAAGTTGCTAGGACTTCTGCCGAGATACATGCCCTCTTAACTACAAACTGCCCTATACATTTCTCAGAAATGTTAAGTCGTATCTTAAACATGTCTGATACGAGCGGTATTGAACATGTATTTAAGACCATATTTTCTGGACTGTTAGCACCTTTTGAAGCAGTCCTAGGAATATTTCCAAACTTTGTGCACTCAGTGTTTGGCCGACTGCCTCTCATTTTGGGACTCGCTGCAGGGATACTATTTTTGCTCCTACTGCTGCGATATGGCAGCCCAATTCACCAGCGACACCCAGTTCTCCATGGAGACAACTCTACTGGCGATGAAGTGTCGTGAGTGCATTGTCCAAATTTTGGATCTACCTCGTCTACGAGAATTAAATACCACTTGGTTTCTGTCATTCAGACCAATCTGGCAAGATTACATCCTACCTGTTCTACGCTGCCTGCTATGCGGAGAAGAATGTGTGTTAGACACACTTCTCGCACTCCCAATACTTTGCTTGAACCAGTAACGGCCCGTGCACTGTATTGTCCCCAGCGGCTACCAGTTCTGATGACTGCAGTCATTGAGATCTCACACATGCAAAATGCTGACGGTGAGGTACATGAGGAAACAGGCGCACAGGTATCGTCCATTATGAACATTGCTAATGCGACCAATGCTGACGGCGATGCTTCACATCTATGTACGGTTAATCTTCTAAACAAAGTAATCTGTCACCTACAATGGTAGACTACTTTTTTTTACAGATTTAGAAGATTTGATGTTTTCTCCAAGCACTAACACTGACTTTTGAGCACACAGTGTTCTGAGAGACTTTGAATCTGACCTTCATTTTTTCAAAACAAAGTTCTAACTTTGGGACTCTTATTCCTATGATTAATTTTTTTTCTCCAGATTTTTATTTTTCATGTTTGGCACGAGTAATCTGCTTAAAGTAGAACTATTCATAGAGAACAAGAATCCTTTGGAAAAACTTCCAGAGACAGTATTTGACCGTGTCCACATACACAAACAGTTATATGTAATTCGACATGAAATGGTTTTGGCCCTTTTTTTCTTCTGTATTTACGAGCCATTTCATAAATGTATATTGCTTGATTTATTCAGATAGCATTTGCATTTACAAAAGTCATCTGTGAGAAAGTGGCTCTATATATACACTGGACCAGAAAAAGGTACAGTGTTCATAGACTCCACAAACCCCAGTAGTATAACGGAGATTAAAGCCAGGTGTGACCTTACACTCTAAAGTGGTAGCTTGGTTGAGCAGTAAGGCAGTACCAGAGGACAATGTAAAGCATTTGTTGTACACACTCAGTCAGCAAAAAGGTTTCACACACTGAACTCCAGGCCAATTGTTTCTATATCAAAATATATGTTTTAGTTCTAGAACCAACAGGCATAAAAAATATACTGCTCTCAATATGAGAGGTCTCAGATGAGTACTTTGCAGCAAGGCAATAAACTTGGTAAAGACAATAGGTACAGGGGTTGCAGTAGGCAACACAAATCCATACACAATTTAGCATTGAGCTCAATGGATTTCCTTATATAAACACAGGTGATTACTTTGTAGATTACTTTGGTAATTCCAGGACTGGCTCCTAGGTTCAGTCCTGGGGTCTAAGCTGAAATCAGTTTAGCAAAAACGTTTTAGGTATTGTGATTTTTCAGGAATAAAAAGCCATTTAAAAAGTTCACACTTAGAAACTTTTCAACAGAAATCTGGCAATGTTATCCAATGGGAGAAAATTCAGGTTGCAGGTAAAGTACCATCTTGTTACTTTGTAATCCAGGACTGGACTCCTGGGGCCAGCACTGGGGTCTCAGTTCAAAACAGGTAAGTGATTACGTTTCAGTATTTAGTATGATTTTTAAAGAATATTTCTAGTTTTCAAAAGTCGACACTTAGAAGAAATTTCATAGAAAAGCAGACAGTGGATTCCTATGGAGAAAATACAAGTTAGTAGTAAACCGGCTAGGGATTACTTTTGCGTTTCAGCACTGGGCTACAAGGTACAGTACTGGCTCCTCTCCTGATCACAGGTGAGTACTTCGGAATTCGGATGATTTTATCTGAAAATTTCAAGTTTTCAAAAGTAGACAAAAGTTTTCAAACACAACTGCCTGAGGTCCCACCCTGAAACCCCCTTTGCTGACTCCTATTTCTCACCGGTCAATGGATCCCTGAACACCGATATCATCTTCCACACCATACACAGAGCTCAATGGAGAAAGGCGTTCCTCACCTTACTCACCGTCTCCACCTCCAGGAAATCAGCGCATGGCCTAACACTATCCATCACACCATCCCAACTATTCCCAGGCAGAGCAACCATTACTATCTACAACAATGGGATTGTCCTAATGCAATCCAGAGACCGGAACCTGGAACTACTAGACAACCTGTTCCCCACCTTCAAAGAGCACCTCTCCAATCATCGGACCTCCACTCTTATCACCTCCAGTCCTACCACCCCTGATCTCGCAGCTCCCACTCACAACCCTTCCATGCTAGTTCAGCACCAGAACGACACGCACCTCACCTCTACCCCCAGCACCCTAGCCAATCACCCACCAGCTGTAGCTACCACATATTCCGCAATCACAGACACAGATATCTCCCCCCTCATACACCCTCTGCACCCTCACCCCCCCACCTACCCTCGGACTTCCACTCATACCACGTCTACTCCTCTCTCCCCTAACATCACAGCTCCCACCCACAACCCGTCCAACCGAGTTCAGCAACAATCCGACCCGCACAACGACAAATCCCACCCTTTATCCCCCCCCATTCTTAGTCCACACTACCACCCTCTAACTAATCACGCAGAACACGCCACCTCTCTAAATTTAACACCTCCTCCCCACAACAGGACCATCTCCAACCCCATTTCGCCCCCCATTCTCAGCCCCATTACACTACCTGCACCCCCACCACCACCACCAACATACACTCATCCTCCACCCTGCTCTCTCCGCCTACCACCAAAGTCCTCCCCTATACCACCAACCTCCCCCCTACTTCAAACACACCCCTCCCTCCCAAACCCTCTCTCCTCGGGGCCCCCTCCACGGATCCCTGCACCAACACCAGCCCACCCCCCCACCCGCACGCTAATTCCCTGGTCAGTCACTCACCCCTGACCCACCCACTCCCCACCACCAACACCCATCCCACGCTGGACATGATTATTGCCACCCTCCTCCAGGTCAAAGAAGACATTCACATAATCAAAGAACTACTCCTCACACACCCCAAACACCCCTCACCCACCACCACCTCCCCTCCCAACAGGTCCCCCACCCTTCCGGATGAGTCCCACATTCAACACTCCACCCACCGAACTTCAATCCCTATTCGCAATCGCAACAACCGGCCCAACATGTCCCCCACCCTTCCGGATGATTCTCGCACTCAACACTCCCCTCACTGGACTTCAATCCCTGTCCGCAATCGCAACAACCGCCCCCGGCGCCCACGCAACACTCTTTTGGACCCAGACACTCTCACCCTCCTCCGCTCCTACGACCCAGCTCCCCTATACCACACATCCACCACACACCTCGCCATTCCCACGATACACTCAAATCCCCTTAGACCCCCACACTAAACAGCAGAATCTCCATCCCTAATAACCTTAGAAAAGTCCCCCTCTCTCTAGAACCCGCTACCTCCCTCGACACACCCCGTCTCAAATGCACTCTCCTCAACTGCAGATTGGCCTCTAGACACTCCTCCGCCATCGCTGATCTCATCTTAACACTGGACCTTGACCTAATCATCATGACTGAAACCTGGCAAACCGAATCTTCTACACCTATAATGGACATACTGGTTCCTCCAAACTACCACATCATCAGACTTGACAGGTCCGGCAAAATAGGTGGTGGAATCGCATGCATTTACAGGAACAACCTCTCTGTTCTGAAAGTCACCTCCCCCTCCCTACCCTCCCCAACTTCCTGTGAATACATCTGCCTCTATATTATCATTGATGGCAAACCGATATGCTCTCTTCACGGCATTTACCACCCACCCGGGGACAAACCCATCTTCTCCCAACAAATCATGGATATGATCTCAACCAATTCCGGAAAGCAGCTCACCCAAATATACCTCGGTGACTTCAACCTCCACTGGAACGATCACAATGACGCGGTGGTAAATAGTCTAAAAAATGTCCTCAATGCCCTTGACTTCACCCAAATATGCAACAGCCCGACCCACGAGAAAGGCTCTATCCTCGACCTTATCATCTCCAAAGAAGACTCTATCCAACTCGAATCCATCCAACCCTGTGACTGGTCAGATCATCATATTGTCACATTCTTCATCAATGAAAAAGTCAAATTTAGCACGGCTCAATCCTCCAAGCCCAAAATCTGGAGAAGAGACCTGAAAAAACTCAACCCAAACTCTTTACCCCCTGACAGCTGCAATCTCCTACTTCCCCCCTACCGGCACTACGGACGTTCAATCCTTGACTGACCACTATCTCAACGCGATGACCTCAATAATTAACGAGGCTGCACCTATGCAACTAAAGAGTCCCCACTAAAATCTCCAATCCATGGTACGACGGGAGTCTCAATGAGGATAGACGAGCCATGCGAATGGCAGAACGCACCTGGAGATCAGCTCCATCTGCAATGCACCTAAAAACACTGAAGAAAAAGAGAAATGCCTATTTCAGGAAAATTAAACGCTCAAAAACAGACTTCAGCCTCCAGCTCGACCAAGCAAACAACCGTCCGAGAAAACTGTTTGAGCTAATCAGAACACAATCCAAAGAACAACCCCAGCCACTCAGCACCATGCGAGAGGCTCCCTCCTGTGAAGACTTCTCCGCTTTCTTTATCCAAAAAATGACGCAAGCCTCTACTCCAAACCTCCATGCATAGCACCCACTGAACCAAAAACAATGCTACATGGTCATCCTTTGTCACCTACTCTGAAGAAGAAATTGGCAAACTGCTCAGCACCTTGAAACCATCCAATCACCTCACGGACCCCCTTCCTGCTAACGCTATAAAAGACTTTACCCCTCTGCTCCTCACACTCTGGACTAAAATTATCAACAGCTCACTTCAACAAGGAACCATCCCTGACTCCCTCAAAGTGGGACAAGTCACACCTTTACTAAAGAAACCTACAGCCGACCCCTCTGATTTAAACAACTACCGTCCCATTACCAATATCCCCACTCTCGCCAAATTGTTGGAAAAATGCGCACAACTACAACTGACTAAACACATTGTTCAGTTTGATCTCCTCAACCCTCATCAATCAGGCTTCCGAGCAGGACACAGTACAGAAACTGTTATGACCCACATAATTGACGACACCCTTCAAATCCTAGACCAAAACGATACCTGCCTCCTCATCCTTCTTGATCTCTCTTCAGCATTCGACACCGTCAAACATGAGAATTTACTCGAACTATTAAACACAAGAATGGGTCTATCTGGGACTGTTCTCAAGTGGTTCACTTCCTTTCTACACAACAGGTCGCAGAAATTCAAGAGCAACAACCTGATGTCCTCGCCAATACCTGTTTCGTTAGGCGTCCCCCATGGTTCCTCCCTTTCCCCAACTTTGTTCAACCTAGCTATGGAACCTCTCACCACCTTGTTACAAGCATCCAATGTACACTTTCACATGTACGCCGATGATACCCAACTTTATCTCAAATTACAATCCCCCAATGACATTTTGCTCCTGAACTCCACGATCAGAAGCACCCAATCCTGGCTTGCCGATAATCATCTCAAACTCAATGCCCTGAAAACAGAGTTCCTTCTTATCTCTCCACCCGCGAAGTTCTCTTCCAGGGGATCCTCATCAAAGTCATAAGCATTAGAATATTCCCGCCCATGCGCGGGACCCCGGAAACAATATATTATATGTGCCCCACATATATATATAGACATATATATAGACATATATATATTATATATATATATATATATATATATATATAAAAATAAGCAATTGCAGCCAAATAAAACAACAGAGCTGTAATATGCTGTGAAGAATTTCCACCATACAGTGTATTTTGCATTAGAAACATGAGAAACAACACCAATGCTTGTTTAGAAACTGTTTTAATGCTTAAAAAACAGTAGAAATTCTCATAACACACTGTAAACATATACAGCTCCCAGGCTGCATTGCAAATCCCCAGTCTAAAAAGACTGAAAAGCTAACCTGTAGCTGAATGCACTAAAACTGACGCTGTGCCTTTAAGGCACCTCTGCCCCTAGCTTCCCATCATGCCTCAGGGGTTACAGTTAGGTCAGTTGTTCTTTCCGGCTCCTTCAGGAAGGACCCTGGATACTCAGCTCCACATTTTTCTGCCTTTTTCAGTCAGAAAATCTTCAAAAGAACAATTTTTTGATTTACTTTGGCTTTTCACATCAGAGTCAAGTAAATAACTGCTTAGCAGTCAATTTTTTGTGAGGTTTTCCTGTCAGGATGCCCTCATTATTTGATGATTGCCCTTCTTGTAGCCACAAGAAGGCAAAAACGGACTCTCATGAGGTCTGTATTTTATGCTTGCCAGAGGATCATGATCCTAAAGACTGTTCCCATTGTAAAAATCTGTCTGACAGAACTCTTAAGGACAGAGAGAGGAACAGGCTCTATGGTCTGGCCCAGAGATCCATGAGAGGAAGATCTACAGAGAGGAAGAGTTCAAACAGACCCAGAACTCCCTCCAAAGGCAAGTCAGAGCGTCCATCAACCTCGGCACCGGGCTCGGCGCTGAAAAAACGACATCTGATGGACAGTTCGAGAGAAAAAGCTCCGTCGACGTCGAGATCGGCGTCGATGAGGAAATCGTCGTCGAAAAGAAGTTTGCCGACGTCGAAGA
Organism: Lissotriton helveticus; assembly: GCF_964261635.1. Classification (NCBI taxonomy): domain Eukaryota; kingdom Metazoa; phylum Chordata; class Amphibia; order Caudata; family Salamandridae; genus Lissotriton; species Lissotriton helveticus. The sequence continues at coordinate 317,478,420 of NC_136059.1, read as the reverse complement.
AAGCTCCGCCGTCGTCAACTAGGCGACGATCGACGTCGAGAGAAGCCACGAGATCGCCGTCGACGAGAAGATCGACGTCAAGACATAAGTCAGCTCCGCCGCCGTCAACCAGGCGACGGTCGGCGTCGAGAGACAGATCACACTCGCCGTCGTCTCGACGTCGACAGGCTTCGAAGAGTGTGACACCTCCGCCGACGTCTCCACGGAGGCGCTCGGCGTCGAGGAGCAAGAGCCCCCTCGGACGATCGTCGTCGAGGAAGGGATCATCGAAGGCACGTCGGTGCTCGACGTCGAGGATGTCCGATCCTCCGCCGTCGCCACATGCCAGGTCGACATCAAGGGCATCGTCGACGACAGGACATTGTCGATTGCCATCTCCGTCGCCGACAGACCAACGTCGGTCGACGTCGAGAGCTCCGTCGACGGCAGGGCAACGCCGTTCGACGTCGAGACCTTCGTCGACTGCAGGGCAACGCCGTTCGACGTCGAGACCGTCGTCGGGGGCAGGGCAACGCCGTTCGACGTCGAGGGAGAAGACTCCGCCGTCGGCTCATCATCGCCGATCGACGTCGAGGGTTATCACTCCGTCGACGCCGCAGAGGCGTTCGACGTCGAGGGAAAGGTTTTTGAGACGTCCTCCAACACCGGTGAGACGGAGATCTCCTTCGGTGCCTTCGACAGTCCTAGTGACACAATCTGCTTCGCTCCATTCCTCCTCAAGTGCCTCGGGTTCAACGGGGTCATCTTCTAGGAGTAGGAGTCCGGTACAAAAGAGTCCCCAGCGGGGGTACACTTCACATATAAGACTCTCGCCAAGATGGTATGCTCCTTTGAGTAATTGGAAGGATTCTAAGGCACCAGAGAGACTTCAAAGGTACTTGAGTCCAGTCCACAGGTCCCCTCTTCAGCAAGCAGAAGAGGCAGATGGACAGAGTCCTGCCATTCACCGATCACGCTCACGAGAGAGAGGAGCGGACAGGTCGCATGCCCCTAGGGTCTCCCGATCGCCAAGGAGGGAGCAACCCAAATCTCGAACACCGAGAAAGGAGGTACGGACTGAGAGATCGAGATCTCCAGTACATCAGAGGGTATCACGTTCTCCTCGAAGGGAGGAACGGCCTAGGAGATCACCGGTGAGGAAGGAGCATTTTCAACACAGGAGAAGAAGAACTCCATCATCCTCCTCTCCATCTTCACCTGGATCTTCTAAAGGGGATTACTCTCCAACGCTGGCAGACAGCCCTCGCTCAAGAGCTTCCCCTCTTGACGACATCAACACGTATCTGGACGTCTTACAAAGGGGTGCTCACAAGCTGAATATAGAGATGACCACTCCAGAGGTGTCCACTACTGTGATTTTTGAGACCCTTCATCACAAATCATATACACGGCCGTTGCTCCCATTAGTTCCAGGAATAATGGACCCAATCAAAGAGGTTTTCCTCACGCCAGCAACGATCAGGGCAGTACCGGCACGTATCCAGAAAAAATATAGGCCGGCCGACTCGGATCCTATCTTTGTTAAAGGTGAGCCTGCGGCGGACTCAGTTATTGTAGCCTCAGCTAAGAAGAATCACACAGTCGCTCCTTCTTCGTCAGTTCCTCCTGACAAAGACAGCAAGACGCAAGATTCTTGGGGACGCAAGGTATGCAGCACAGCAGCTTCATCCCTGAAAGTCTCTAGTGCATCAGCCCTTCTGGGAAGGTACGATGGAGCCCTATGGGACTCCATGGAACGATTCAAAGGGAAATTGCCCAAGGAGGACCAGAAGGACTTTGAGGAGACAGTGACGGAGGGCTGTTTGGTGGCAAACCAAATGATTAGTTCATCAGCAGATAACGCCCTTCTAGCTGGACATAACTACTCACATGGGATATGTGCGAGGAGATCCTCTTGGTTGCGTTTAACTGGGCTCAAACCAGATGCCCAGCAGCGCATCCTCAATCTACCTTTTTCCGGATCTTCACTCTTCGGGGAGCATGCCGATCAGGAAATGGCCCGTATGAAGACTGAGTTAGACACAGTAAAGGCAGTAGGTCTGGAAAAACAGAAAGCACCGTTCAAACGATGCTTCAAGACCAACAAGAACCGGGGAGGCCAACAGAGGGTTCAAACCCCTCAATGGTCTCAAAACAAGCCACAAGGAAAGCCACAATACAGAGGAGGAAGGTCGAGCAGAGGCAGAGGCGGACATCATCAGTCCTCTACCACACCTAGAGGAGGCAAGGCCTGAGCAGTGGCTTCCTCTGACACCGTTACCCACTCCAGTGGGAGGAAGTGCTGCACAACATCTGTCAGAGTGGGTCAGCATCACAAAAGATCGGTGGGTGCTGAATATACTGCGCAATGGATATGCGCTACGTTTCAGGAAGAAACCACAACCGGCTCCTCCAAAAAAGTCTCGCTCGTACCAACTAGAGCTCCTCAAAAGGGAAGTGAGCGTCCTCTTAAAGAAAAACGCAATCGAAGAGGTACCCCTATCCCAAAGGGGGAAAGGAGTGTACTCAAGATATTTCCTTGTCCCCAAAAAAGACCAAGAAGGCAAATTCAGACCGATTTTGGATCTTCGACTCCTCAACAAAGTGGTGGTCAAAGAGAAGTTTCACATGTTGGCACTCCACCAAATATGTCCTCTCCACCAAATATGTCCTCATCTACAAATCGGAGATTGGATGTGTTCGGTGGATTTACAAGACGCGTACTTCCACATTCCTATTACACCAGGTCATCGAAAGTACTTGAGGTTCCTGGTAGGGTCCAAGCATTACCAGTTCAAAGTGCTTCCTTTCGGACTCAAATCCGCACCAAGGGTCTTCACCAAGTGCATGGCAGTGGTAGCGGCGTGTCTACACAAAAAAGGTCTCTTTGTGTACCCATATCTAGACGACTGGCTCCTGAAGAGTCCGTTGCCTCGTCAAGCCACCAAAGACTGTCACCTGTGTCTCCAACAGCTACACAGGCTCGGCCTCCATGTGAACTCAGAAAAATCGATCCTGCAGCCCACGCAAACTATCCACTATCTGGGAGCAGTTCTAGACACAAAGTTAGGAAGAGCGTTTCCTTCGCAAGAGAGACTATCTTCCATGGGACAAAAATGCAAAAAGTTACTTCAGGTTCCTCGTCCAAAGGTGCGAGACGTAGCGTCTCTATTGGGCTCCATGGCGTCCTGCATCTTCCTAATACCGAACGCCAGGTTGAGGATGCGGCCTCTGCAAGAGTCTGTGGAGGATCAGTGGGACCAAGCGACTGGAGATTGGGAGAATCGAATCATCCTGTCTCAAGCAGCACTGACCTCAATACAGTGGTGGACTCGCCCTCGGAATGTCCTGCAGGGAGTCCCTTTTCAGCAACCTCTTCCTTCGCTGTCTGTGGTAACGGACGCATCTCTAGAAGGCTGGGGTGCTCACATGGGTCATCTTCAGATTCAGGGTCGCTGGTCGACCAACCTTCAGACATACCACATCAACATGCTGGAGCTTCGAGCAATTCATCTGGCGCTCAAAGCGTTCTTTCCAGCAATAACAACGGACAAAGTCCTGGTTCAGACGGACAACACTACAACTATGTTCTATATGAACAAGCAGGGAGGAACTCGATCTCGCCCTCTGTCTCTGGAGGCCCAGACAATCTGGCACTGGCTTCTGGCTCGGGGACTGTCGGTGGTGGCAGTGCACCTTCCAGGCGAGCTAAACACAAAAGCAGACGCACTCAGCAGGCACTTCGAAGATCAGCCAGACTGGGTGCTAAACGACGAAGTGGTCGAAGAACTCTTCAGTTGCTGGGGTCGTCCAGACATAGACTTATTTGCGGACGACAAACGCCAAATGCCACGCCTTCGCGTCCAGGTTCCACCGGCCAGGGACGCAAGGGAACGCTCTCCTGCTGGAGTGGACAGGAATGTTCGCTTATGCTTTTCCCCCTCTGGCACTGATTCCGAAGGTGGTGGCCAAGCTCATCAGATCGAGCATGGACATGATCCTAATTGCTCCGGATTGGCCGCGACAATGGTGGTATCCAGATCTGTTACATCTGTCGCTGTGTCCACACAGACGTCTGCCGTGCAGGCCAGACCTGCTGAGCAAGATGGACGGGAGGATCCTGCATCCCAACCTCCCGTCGCTGAACCTGACTGCATGGCTCCTGAGGTCTTGCAATATGGACACTTAAATCTGCCTCCGGAATGTATGAATATTTTAAGAGAGGCAAAGAGACCTTCCACAAGGATGTCTTATGCGTTCAAGTGGAAAAGATTTTTCATTTGGTGTAAGGACCATGGCTTTGATCCCACCAAAGGGCAAGAAGAGGTAGTCCTGCCATACCTCCTATACTTAGCGACATCAGGGTTGAAATACGCTTCTATTAGGGTTCATTTATCCGCCATAGTAGCGTACAGAAAATCACCTACACAAACATCGGTTTTTCAGGTCCCAGTGGTGAAGGATTTCCTTCAGGGATTAAAGAAGGTCTACCCCCCTGTGAGAAATCCTTCTCCTCCCTGGGAGTTGAACCTGGTTCTCTCCAGACTGATGTCTACACCGTTTGAGCCTATACACAAGGCCTCCTTGCAGCATCTCACTTGGAAGGCGGCCTTCTTGGTGGCAATAACCTCTGCGCGCAGGGTTAGCGAGATACAAGCACTCTGCACCAAGGAACCTTACACTGTGTTTCACCACAACAGAGTGGTAATGAGGGCTCACCCATCTTTCCTTCCAAAGGTGGTATCGGATTTTCATATAAATCAAACGATTACCCTTCCTTCGTTCTTTCCTAACCCATCGACCCCAGCTGAGAGGTCGTTGCACTCGTTAGATCTTAAACGGGTGCTAAAGTTTTACCTAGAAAGAACGAAGGACACCAGAAAGACAGACCAACTCTTTGTCAATTATGGTGCAATGCGGACCGGGTTTGCAGCAGCCAAAAGATCCATCTCCAGATGGATTGTCTCTTGTATCAAACTAGCATACCACCTGGCTGGCAAACCTTTGTTGCAATCACCCAAAGCTCATTCCACTAGAGGGAAAGCAGCCACAATAGCTTTTTTGCATGACATTCCTATGTCAGAAATATGCAAGGCTGCGACATGGAAATCAGTCCATACCTTTACAAGGCATTATTGCCTAGAGTCTGATTCCAGAGCGGATTCTCAAGTAGGGCAAGCCTCCTTGAGAAACCTTTTTGGGTAGAATAAGGCCTATTCTTGGGCCTACGGATATGAATGTTATCTGTTGATTCCTTTGCCCGCAGGGATGAGGTGAGGCTCGCTACTCTATTCTAATGCTTATGACTATTGATGAGGATCCCCTGGAAGAGAAGGATTAGTTACTTACCTGTAATCCTAGTTCTCTTCCAGGGGTATCCTCATCAAAGTCATAAGCAACCCTCCCGCCTCCCCGGGCAAAGGACTTTGTTTATTACATAGGAGATGTTTTTTAACCTGTTATTACCATGGTTTGATTTTCAGTCTCCGAAAAGAACAACTGACCTAACTGTAACCCCTGAGGCATGATGGGAAGCTAGGGGCAGAGGTGCCTTAAAGGCACAGCGTCAGTTTTAGTGCATTCAGCTACAGGTTAGCTTTTCAGTCTTTTTAGACTGGGGATTTGCAATGCAGCCTGGGAGCTGTATATGTTTACAGTGTGTTATGAGAATTTCTACTGTTTTTTAAGCATTAAAACCGTTTCTAAACAAGCATTGGTGTTGTTTCTCATGTTTCTAATGCAAAATACACTGTATGGTGGAAATTCTTCACAGCATATTACTGCTCTGTTGTTTTATTTGGCTGCAATTGCTTATTTTTATATATATATATATATATATATATATATATATATATATATATATATATATATATATATATATATACATATATATATGTGTCTATATATATATATATATATATTTATTTATATATATATATGTCTATATATATGTGGGGCACATATAATATATTGTTTCCGGGGTCCCGCGCATGGGCGGGAATATTCTAATGCTTATGACTTTGATGAGGATACCCCTGGAAGAGAACTAGGATTACAGGTAAGTAACTAATCCTTCTCTACCACTCAAACTTGGCTTAAACACCTAACTGCACTCAATGTCCAACCCACCATCGTGGACTCAGCAAAATCTTTAGGCATAACTCTTGACACCAATCTCAACATGCAGCAACATATCAGCAAGGCAACTAAGGGAGCGAACTACCAAATCAATACCCTGAGGAAACTTAAACCCTTCCTCCCTGCCAAAGACTTCCAAACTGCAGTACAAGCACTAGTCATCCCTCGAATAGAATATGGCAGCATCGCCCTCTGCGGACCCCCCCTAACTACTACCGCACCCCTAAGAGCTTCTCTAAACGCTGCAGCGAGACTCATCACTGGGTCAAAAAAGCACTCGCATATCTCCCCTGACTTGAAATACTTGAACTGGCTACCTTTTGAAGCCAGAATACATCTGAAAATCGCCTGCATGACGCACAAGGCTGTCCACTTGAGCTCACCCAGCTATCTCACTCAGAAGCTGACAATTTCTGGAGGCTCTAGAAACACCAGAGGCACAAACAATCTTCTGCTGAAGCCTCGAAGATTCCGGAAGGAAAAACTTATAAACGCTCCTTCTCAGGAATGGCACCCAGGATCTGGAACTCACTCCCTCCTGGTACGAGGCTCATCTCCTCCACTACACTGTTTAAGAAAGAAGTAAAAGCTATCCTCATGGCTAAATATATTTGAACTATTATTTTGGATTCTTTTAAGTCTCTGCACCGATCTTTACTACTTGGTCGACCCCTTTTGTTCATTTGTTTTACTTGTATTATCGACTTACGTGATTTTCTATGTTCCCACGTATCTGTACTATTAGCATCACTGACGTATCTGTTTGACTATGCTCCCTCATGTTCCCCCTTTCTATGTTAAGCGCTCTGATATCTGCAAAGATCTTGTTCGCGCTATATAAAACTTTCAAAATAAATAAAATAAATAAAATAGACACTTGGAAAAAATTTCGAGTCAAACCAGTCCATGTTATTCAAGGCAGGTAAGTGAGTTACCGGTTTCCTGGTGAGTACTCGACTGGTGAAGTTGTGGTTCTGGGCATAGATTCTGGGGTCCCCCAGGGTCAGGTAGGTACGGGTGGTTAACCCTCAGCGGTGCAGGGGCGGCCGGGTGCCGAGGTAGTTAGGCCCAGTGTTATCCAATGGGGGACAGGGCGCCTCTGGTTGGTGGCTGCTAGCTAGCAGGTTACACAGCTGTGGGAGCTGGGCTCCTGGTCACTTGCTCAGGGCAAAGGGGGAAGCAGGATAGGACAAAGGTGGCACAGCCAGCGATACTCGGGCGGCTGGGTGCAGGGTGCTTTTGAGCCGCCGGGGCGCTAAATGTTATCCAATGGAAAAGGTCAAAAGGGAACAAAGGATGCAGGCTCGGGGGCGGAGACTCTCCAGGGGCGACCAGCACGTCGAGAGGTAAGTTGGGATCTTGGAGCACAGGTAGGTACCTCAAAGGGAGGTACAGGGGGCTGTAGTGTGTTGGGGGCAGGGGTGTCTTTGAATGTCGGAAAAGCTTAACCTCAGCTGGTCGCGGTAGGGGGGCCCCTGGTTCTGAGTCTGCAGGCATCGTCTGGTTCGTCGAGGAGGGTCTTTGGGCACTGGACTTCGGGTTCCAGTCGCCGGGTGGCCGTCCTCATGGTCTTGGACCACCCTGGCACGGGCCGGGCTCGGCGGGTGCAGAGTGGGCTGGTCCGGAGCTTCCTGGCTGGCACCAGGGGCGTTGTTGCAACAGAGCCTCTGCTGATGGGAGTCCCAGTCTATAAGAGGGTCAAGGCAGGCAGGTCCTCTGGGTGTCCCAAGGTTGCTGTCCGCAGGAGTCGCCGGGATTTAGGCAGGAGCAGGTTCCAGGATCGACAGGCCGGTAGGGCTGGGGCCAAGTCAGTTGTACTGTGGTTAGCTGCTGCGCGGCGGGTCTTCTTCTTGATCTTCTTCCTTCTTTTGGAAGTGAGGAAGGAAGGTTCAGGGAGCCCCTACATACTGAATTTAGGGGCGTTACAGGTAGGGCAAGGGTAGGTCCCCGTCCTGGGGTGGGTACACCCCCTAACCTGCTCCTCTCCTGTGGGAGTGGGGCAGGAGCCTAGCTGTGATTGGGCAGGGCTCCCCATTTTCAAGATGGCCGGAGCCTGGGGTTGTGCTTCACCTCGTCTCTCCCACCTGAGGGGTGGGGTTGGCATAGGCTGGCACACCTCCCTTCCTGGCGTAGTTTTTCCCACCAGTCTTCCCCCCCCAGACTGGGGGTCAGAACTGGTGGGGCCAGTTGCTGGGTACAGCAAATGGTCTGGAGAAGCTCACAGAGGCGGCATGACTTTTAACCTTCCCCCTGCCCATCCTGGCAGAGGAGACCTAGCACCTCACCCAGAATGTGCAATGTTGCAGGCCCAGGAGAGCGGGGGGGGGGCTCTCCACCCAGGGGTCCAGCAACATGTCTGCTGTGTGGCAGCCTCTGCAGCCACTCAGCCCAGACGTGGATTGTAGGTTAGGTTTTTAGGGGGCATCTCTAAGATGCCCTCTGGTGCATTTTACATTAAATCCCACACTGTCATCAGTGTGGGGTTTAATGTGCTGAGAAGTTTGGTACCAAACTTGTCAGTCTTCAGTGTAGCCATTATGGTGTTGTGGAGTTCGTAATGACAACCTCCCAGCACCATATACTCTTAATGGCATCACTGCACTTACATTGCCCAGGAATGGGTACTGTAGGGGCACAGGGCTCATGCACCTGTGCCCACACCTCTGGCATAGGGCACCCAGCTCGAGGGGTGACTGAAGTATGCCAGGGGAGTGGGTTATGTGGGCATGGCACACAGGGATGTGTTCCTAAGTGGTGTATGCATAAACAATGCTAATACATCCCCACAGGCGGCACTCCAGGCGAAACAGTGTTTCAAATTATTAATCCAATGTGTTTTATTGGTTGAATAAAGTTATTCATCAAAACAGGTTTGATATTGCGTTCATATCAAAGAGTTGATATATGTTTCCAAATGAGGAACGATCAAAGTTGATAACTCCAATGCATTTCGGGCGGTGCCCTTTTTCAAGGAGTTCTGTAAAGAAGACAGGATGAAGTGAGGGTCGGGTATGGTGAACAAAGACGTGGTGATAGTGTTAAAAAACGGGAGTGAATAGAATGCGGGCTGTCATGGGGTAATTAACTGGTGATTTAAAGTGCCGATCAAAAAGTGATGGTGAAAGGTGCTACGAGACGCAGTGTGGCTGAAATGATAAAGAAAATCAGTGCTCAAACCGAAGGGTGCGTGATTATTAATCCAAAATCAAAAACAAAGACAAAACACGAGATAAGAACACGCTGGGAAACTTACTAGAGGTACAATGTGACGCGACGCGTCACTGACGAGTTCTGGGGCATTCCAAGAACGCTACAGGGAGGTGTCCGCCATATCGTTAGATAAAGAGAAGGGTATGGGTAATAGAAAAGGGACTACATCGAAGGTGGAACGAGTTGTACCAGTGAGGGCGCCATATTAGAATGGTGAAATGTAGGGTGAAAAGCACAAAGTAAAACTGGCGTCATATTAGAATGGTGAAATGTAAGGTGAAAAGCACAACGCAAAACGGGCAAATATACTAATGGATGAAAGAATAAAGGAGTAAAAGGGAGGGTAAAAACAAAGCACGTGGAAAGAATGTTAATGAGAAAACCAGCACGGATAATGAGAGACAATGTGATATGGTAAATACAGTGGTAAGCAGTATAACATTACAAGTAACAGCTGTATTCCAAACGATCATTAAGACCAAAAGGCTTGTAAGACTGCAAACGGAATATCCATTCAAGTTCTCTTTTGAGGAGGTGTTTGTTGTTGTCAACACCTTCTCTTTTTTTAACAGTCTCAAGGATGATGTATTGTAGTTGTGCAATGGAGTGGCGAGCTTCTAAAAAATGTTGTGCGATGTTAGATTTCTCATTTTTGAGGCGGATGTTAGACTTGTGCTCATTCAAGCGAACCTTCATTTTTCTCTCAGTTTTACCCACGTATAGTTTCCCACATGGGCATTTCAACGCGTATATTAGATTGGTGGAATCGCAGGTGGCATTCACTTGGAGTTTGATAACGTTGCCTTTCATCGGATGACAGATGGATTTACCTTTGATGACTGAGTTGCAATGACTGCAATTAAGACATGGTTGAGTGCCTTTATACCGTCCAACTGTGGTACAAGAACTAGATAATATTTCCTTTATGTTTTTGCTTCTGGTGTGTGCGAACAAGGGTGGAGATTTAAACATATCTTCGAAATCTGGTTCACTTTGTAGAATTGGCCAATGCTTGAGTATTATTTTTTTGTAGGTGTTGCTGGCAGTTGAATATTTAGAAACAAGAACGATGCGTTGTTGTTCAGTGGACGGTTTCTTGGTTAGAGTCTCTTGTCTGGTTATAAGTGCCACACGAGATTGTGCCTCAGTCAGAATGTGTGTGGGATAGCCTCTGTCTGAAAATCGGTTCTGCATTTCATCCATGCGAATTTTCATGGTGTCTTCGTCTGAAACAATACGTTTAACTCTTAAGAGTTGAGAGAAAGGCAAATGTTTCTTTAAAGATTCTTGGTGATGGCTGTGGTAATGCAAGGTATTGTTACGATCGGTGCTCTTTCTGTATAAATCAGTCGTGAACCCATTGGGGGTGATCCTAATGTGTACATCCAAAAATGAAATTTCAGAGTCACTGATTTGCCAAGTTAATTTGATTCGGTCATCCTTGGAGTTGAGCTGGTGAAGAAATAGTTCGAGAGATTCTTTGGTGTCAGTCCAGATAAAAAACAAATCGTCAATATATCTGACGTACATTTTTATCTTCGTTGGTTGGGGTCACTATATATGTGTGCTCTTTCAAAATTCTCCATATAAATATTGGCATATGAAGGGGCAGCGCAGTTTCCCATCGCCATTCCCGAAAGCTGTAAGAACCACTCATCATTGATCTGAAAATAACTATGGTATAGGGTATACACCATTAGTTCCAACAGGAAAGTCTGCATGGTTACGTCAATGTCGCTGTTAAGTAAGGCGGCTTCGATGGCTTCGATTCCTCCCTGGTGGGGGATGGATGTGTATAGAGAAGCAACATCGGCAGTGCACAGGATATAATGCTGATGATCTTCAATTTGAATGTTGGCCAGTTTTGTCAGAAATTCGGTAGTATCCTTGATGTAGCTGTGAGCTTTGGTAACGATGGGTTGCAAATATCTGTCAATCAGTTTGCCTGAAGATTCATGAATAGAACCTTTAGTCGACACTATGGGCCGAAAAGGTGGATTATTGATATCTTTATGTATCTTGGGGCTCATATGAATGGTTGGACTCCTCGGATGTTGTGGTAACAAGAAATTCTTCGTGCGCTCTTGGATAACATTGTCGCGAAAAGCTCTCATGACGATGTCTTGAAGGTACACTGGAAGACCTTAAAACCACACTAGACAAGCACCAGAAAGAAATAAATGAACGAAAAGTTAGGAAATTTCGTAGAGACACGCTTGCTTGATTACAAGCTAGATGAAGTCTACTCATGGGCTGATATATACGCCCAACGTCGACGCAATCGACCAACTAACACGCAAACTGACACGTCATCTTCTGGCAGTGATACTTCCAGTCGTCCACCTCGTACTAACATACCTCCCAAACCAACTCATGAAGCTGCAAGTACATCATCTACTTCTGCGGTTCATTTTTCAGAGGAAGGTATGGACAACGCCGAAGACTCAGGAGGAGCCAGAGCAAAAGAAAAAGAATCCTCCGCTCCAACCACGAGGAGCAAAGCTATCACGAAAGATCCCAAACCAAGAAAGAACACTTAGTTATCAACATTTCAAATACCACCATTACTCCACACCAGATGGGAGTACTAGAAAAAGGCACATCATTCATTCCCACCACTCACACCAACCTATTGGAACTCGAAGTGAGCACCTTCAAATTGGTAAGAAAGCTTAGGTTACGTCACTTTTTTGATAAAGTTTCACCTCCTACAATCACTATAAAACCGGATGAACTAAAAGGCCTTCGACCACCAAGTACTTTTCAAGCTCCATGCAGTCATAAATCTATTGACCTATTTGAAATACTTGTTCGCAAAGATCTGTCTAAAATAAATTTTCACAAGCAGAACCGACGTCAGAACCTCACTGTCAAAGACCGTGATGTTCTCAAATCTTTGGCCAATAATAACCAAATCAAATGCATTAAAGCCGACAAGGGAGGAGCCCTTGTGATTCTTGACACCTCTATGTACATACAACGATTACAAGAACATATATGCGACACCACCTTGTACTTGCAACTCGAGGGGAATCCAACCAGGGAATTTTACAACATCCTTCAAGACATCGTCATGAGAGCTTTTCGCGACAATGTTATCCAAGAGCGCACGAAGAATTTCTTGTTACCACAACATCCGAGGAGTCCAACCATTCATATGAGCCCCAAGATACATAAAGATATCAATAATCCACCTTTTCGGCCCATAGTGTCGACTAAAGGTTCTATTCATGAATCTTCAGGCAAACTGATTGACAGATATTTGCAACCCATCGTTACCAAAGCTCACAGCTACATCAAGGATACTACCGAATTTCTGACAAAACTGGCCAACATTCAAATTGAAGATCATCAGCATTATATCCTGTGCACTGCCGATGTTGCTTCTCTATACACATCCATCCCCCACCAGGGAGGAATCGAAGCCATCGAAGCCATCGAAGCCGCCTTACTTAACAGCGACATTGACGTAACCATGCAGACTTTCCTGTTGGAACTAATGGTGTATACCCTATACCATAGTTATTTTCAGATCAATGATGAGTGGTTCTTACAGCTTTCGGGAATGGCGATGGGAAACTGCGCTGCCCCTTCATATGCCAATATTTATATGGAGAATTTTGAAAGAGCACACATATATAGTGACCCCAACCAACGAAGATAAAAATGTACGTCAGATATATTGACGATCTGTTTTTTATCTGGACTGACACCAAAGAATCTCTCGAACTATTTCTTCACCAGCTCAACTCCAAGGATGACCGAATCAAATTAACTTGGCAAATCAGTGACTCTGAAATTTCATTTTTGGATGTACACATTAAGATCACCCCCAATGGGTTCACAACTGATTTATACAGAAAGAGCACCGATCGTAACAATACCTTGCATTACCACAGCCATCACCAAGAATCTTTAAAGAAACATTTGCCTTTCTCTCAACTCTTAAGAGTTAAACGTATTGTTTTAGACGAAGACACCATGAAAATTCGCATGGATGAAATGCAGAACCGATTTTCAGACAGAGGCTATCCCACACACATTCTGACTGAGGCACAATCTCGTGTGGCACTTATAACCAGACAAGAGACTCTAACCAAGAAACCGTCCACTGAACAACAACGCATCGTTCTTGTTTCTAAATATTCAACTGCCAGCAACACCTACAAAAAAATAATACTCAAGCATTGGCCAATTCTACAAAGTGAACCAGATTTCGAAGATATGTTTAAATCTCCACCCTTGTTCGCACACACCAGAAGCAAAAACATAAAGGAAATATTATCTAGTTCTTGTACCACAGTTGGACGGTATAAAGGCACTCAACCATGTCTTAATTGCAGTCATTGCAACTCAGTCATCAAAGGTAAATCCATCTGTCATCCGATGAAAGGCAACGTTATCAAACTCCAAGTGAATGCCACCTGCGATTCCACCAATCTAATATACGCGTTGAAATGCCCATGTGGGAAACTATACGTGGGTAAAACTGAGAGAAAAATGAAGGTTCGCTTGAATGAGCACAAGTCTAACATCCGCCTCAAAAATGAGAAATCTAACATCGCACAACATTTTTTAGAAGCTCGCCACTCCATTGCACAACTACAATACATCATCCTTGAGACTGTTAAAAAAAGAGAAGGTGTTGACAACAACAAACACCTCCTCAAAAGAGAACTTGAATGGATATTCCGTTTGCAGTCTTACAAGCCTTTTGGTCTTAATGATCGTTTGGAATACAGCTGTTACTTGTAATGTTATACTGCTTACCACTGTATTTACCATATCACATTGTCTCTCATTATCCGTGCTGGTTTTCTCATTAACATTCTTTCCACGTGCTTTGTTTTTACCCTCCCTTTTACTCCTTTATTCTTTCATCCATTAGTATATTTGCCCGTTTTGCGTTGTGCTTTTCACCTTACATTTCACCATTCTAATATGACGCCCGTTTTACTTTGTGCTTTTCACCCTACATTTCACCATTCTAATATGGCGCCCTCACTGGTACAACTCGTTCCACCTTCGATGTAGTCCCTTTTCTATTACCCATACCCTTCTCTTTATCTAACGATATGGCGGACACCTCCCTGTAGCGTTCTTGGAATGCCCCAGAACTCGTCAGTGACGCGTCGCGTCACATTGTACCTCTAGTAAGTTTCCCAGCGTGTTCTTATCTCGTGTTTTGTCTTTGTTTTTGATTTTGGATTAATAATCACGCACCCTTCGGTTTGAGCACTGATTTTCTTTATCATTTCAGCCACACTGCGTCTCGTAGCACCTTTCACCATCACTTTTTGATCGGCACTTTAAATCACCAGTTGACAGCCCCATGACAGCCCGCATTCTATTCACTCCCGTTTTTTAACACTATCACCACGTCTTTGTTCACCATACCCGACCCTCACTTCATCCTGTCTTCTTTAAAGAACTCCTTGAAAAAGGGCACCGCCCGAAATGCATCGGAGTTATCAACTTTGATCGTTCCTCATTTGGAAACATATATCAACTCTTTGATATGAACGCAATATCAAACCTGTTTTGATGAATAACTTTATTCAACCAATAAAACACATTGGATTAATAATTTGAAACACTGTTTCGCCTGGAGGGCCGCCTGTGGGGATGTATTCGCATTGTTTATGCATACACCACTTAGGATCATTTTCAACGTGTGTTTTGGACGGAAACACAACCCACAAGTGCACCCAAAAACTCTTTAACTCTATCTACACTTGTTGAACAACATCGCTGTGCATCACCTACCACCACACAGGGATGTGTGCCATGTCGGCTCTTGGTTTAGTTCTGTACTTAGCCACTCAGCCTGCAAAGGCAGTGTGTGGATGTCTGGGTACAGGGCCCCTGAGGGTGGCACAATAAGTGCTGCAGGCCACGGGGGTCTTCTCTGGTCACCATGCCCTGGGTACCTAGGGTACCATTTACTAGGGGCTGATAGGTGGCCAGAGATGCCAATTGGGTTTTAATTTCAACACAGTTTTAGGGAAGGAACACAGGCCCTGGGTACCTGGTTGGCACGAACCCCGGGCCACTCAGTCAAAGCACATCAGCAGTTCAGAAAAAAGTGGAGGCATACCAAGGCAAGAAAGATGGCACTTTTTCACATCTATATGCTTAGAATGAACTATTCCTTTAAATGCGTACAGCACCAATGCTCTTTTGTGTACTACCAGTACCATTGCATTTATGTGTTTTGGGTGTGTTTTAACACATCATGTTTAGATATGTTTAAAGTGTTTAGAACTTAGTAATGTCGCACATAAGAAAGTGGTGTGGGTGTTGTATGGCTTTTTAGATTCCGAAATAATTTTCTTGATTCATGCCCGTATATGGATACAATCCGCATTACCTTATATAGCCTTAGAAATCAAACCCTTATTTAGGCATAGCCTATGCTACCCAAATACAATACAGGCATAGATACTTCCATCCGTTCATCTACGTCACAACAATTTCTTGGAAAACCAGACTCTTAAGCTGAAGGGACTTCCCCTAGCCTGGCTATTGATTTCTCCAAGAAACTCCTTATTATGTACATGTATTTATATAGCGCAAATCACCGACACGGTATCTAAGCGCTTGCTTAGGGAACCCGTGCTGGTATTCCCCTGTGAGATACCCCGGCAGGGTATCCACAAGGTGAAAGCCAGGCATCCCGCCGCGAGGGGCCGTAGTGGAGATTAAGCAAGCTATTGGCCAGAGTCGCAGAGTGTGACCCCGTGAGTCGAGTAGGCACCGGAGCGGGAATTGTCGAGTCCGTGGAATTTTTGAGCCCGAGACCCGCCGAGGCGGGGAATTGAACCCTGGTCCACGGCCGATCTCAGCTTCCGGGTTATGCATGAACAACTATTCCTTAGGTGTTCATCCATGACGTTCATATGCCCAACTTTTCGTCAAAGCTGGCATTCGTAAACACCTTTAAGGTATACATATACCTTCACTTGCTATGGCAAAGCACAGTGTGGTTCGGTGCAGTTCGACTACCTACTTGCCCGACGCAGCTCGCTACAGCAAGTGCCGAAGGGAGCCGACTCTCCAGCTGACGCACTGACAAGAAGCTGTCCTCCTCTGCCGAGAATTCAGCTCCAGTGTTTCTGACTCCCCTTGCGGGGTGTTGGGAAATAGAGTCCGAGACAGAGATACCAATCTCCTTCATTCTAAGGTATGAAGCTGATTAAAACCTAGAGAAACCTTTGGCAGTTCTTGGCAAAAACTAAACTTATGCTAAAGACCATACTTACTACTTCCCTCGTAATAAACCTAGGTTAGGCACATTGGGGTAGGCATATTTTAGAAACACCAGTTGAGTAGTTTAGCCTGTGTTATTTATGTATGTATTGTTATATGTCCTAGCACTAGACAATGCTATTACAGTATTATTTTATAATACTTTTCTCGCTGTACGCATTATACTTTGCATTTTGTCTAACGATTGTAGCAGTTCACCATTCTTGCATGAGAAAGAAGACTGTTCAATAAACCCCTTTTATTGAAATATCCGTCTCTATTTTCTTTGCAACTCTGTAGAAAAGAAGCATGCATGATTGACTGAGTAAAATAGTTATCTATTGTTTCCACGACTCTGAATATATTTGTTACAGTCCTAAGGAAACAAAGTTGTCATGTTTATGCGGATGTCAGAAACGAATCCCTTCTTGTGTATTTGAGAGTTTCTAGTGACCTCTGAGCTAGCTGGCACTCACAATTAAGTTTAGTATATTCGATAGAGACATACTGACCTCAGTCCTATATCACATTTATAGGATCTATTATTCCAATGCGCAGAGCCTATTGGGAATGTAGGAACTACATGACAAGAGCATGGAAGGTGATTAGAAAGTACTGAAATCTGCACCCTGTAATGCGCCCTCCAAGCTCCCCCCCTCACCATTCCATCATAATCAGGACTCCCGGGCCTTCTGGTGACATGTACCGGTGGTGACAGGGAGGGCTGGGACTTCACTGGCTGGTGCCATATGCCCCAGGTCACACTGTGCATGTACTCACTCTGCAGCCACAGCACGGAGGGTAGTTAGAAAGTACTGAAATCTGCACAAGGATCCAGCTTCGCACTGCCCTTTATTTATTTCCGTTTATTGTGCATTCAAGTAGCACTTAACTGGGGAGAGGTTGTGGCCTTAGGGCCACAGCTGCATACTTTGGATCTGGGGAACCAGATTCGAGCATCAACGTTGGTTTGGCTCCATTCCTGTGATTCTGGGCAAATTTCTAAATCTCCCCGTACTTAACTGATGAATGTGTCCTTGTGTAACATTACTGGAGCTCATGTAAAGCTCTCCAATACGTTCGGGTCCAGTTCGCTCTATATTAATCGGGAAAAAAAAATAGACACGAAGGGCCTGAAGTGCTTTGCATGAGCACCACTTGCATTACACAGGGACACTTAGTAAAGACGGCTGCAGATGCACTGGTTGCTAACGCCCCACCCTTTCTGTAGTTGCTATTTTGAACTAACCAATGCTTTTGACACCACTCCCCCACCCCCGCGAGAACAGCACATCCTGCTCCCTGCCTCCTTTCCATTGCACATGTAAATAATGGAGAGCACAGGGTTGGAAGTAGACTGTAACACACTATCTGCAGATTAGCTGAAGGATCTATGTAGGGACAGAGGGTGTAAACTATAGGGTCACCTCGGTGGATCTGTTCATGGTTGCCCGCTGAGAGGCTTTCCCCCTGGTTCGCAGTGGAGAGGGCCCACCGGTCACTCGCTCCTAGGCCGCCCCCTGGGGCCCCGTCCCGTCCCATTATCCTTCGGATTTTCAACTTCCGGGATCGGGACACCATCCTGGGGGCTGCCACGGACTTGGGCCCGTTGCTCTTCCAACATTCCAGGATAAAGATCTTCCCAGACTACTCCAAAGAAGTCCAGTCTCAACGCCGGTCCTATGATGAGGTCAAGCAAAAGCTCTGAGCCCATGGGCTCCGCTACAGCCTCCTTTTTCCAGCTCGGCTGAAGGTCTTCTTCCAAAACGGGACCTTTTTCTTCGATACTCCCCAGGCGGCGTGGACCTGGCTGGCTGAGGAGCGCCCCCTCTTGCCCGGGACAACTCGCTCCTCTGCTCGGAGGCCGCCACCACAGCAGAGCCGCGAGGCGCCCAAGACGCAGCGGCGCCGGACCAGGTCTCACAGGTGGGGTCGCCGTCAGGGAGGGGCCTCCCACTCTCCGGGGGCGTGGTCCTCACGGCCCCTACCTCCATCCACGGGCCGGGACACCTCCTCCCCCACCTTGGCCTCCTCCTTGATTGACCTGGGGAGTGTCCCTGAACCAAACGCCGGCATACGCAAGGCACGATTGGATTCGGACCTGTCCGGCAGCCCCGTAATCCACGGATCTGTTGGGGAAGAGTGAGGGTGATCAACGCGACGATCTGGATGCCTGGTCTTCCTCGGCTGGGCTCCGACACGCTGGACCCATTCTGACTGGTCGTGTGGGGCTCCGCTCGGCTCCTGGGGGGGGAGCCCTCAGCGGCCGCCTTTCAGGGGGTGCTACCCCTGCTCATGCTCCTGCTTTATTCCTACCTCCTTCCCACCATTTATATCCTTTGCAGGACGGAGTATGCTGTATTAAGTCGACTTCACGCTCATGGTTCTTTTGTGTATAGCTGTAGGTAATCCTCCTATAAGATGGAGAGGGGTCCTCCTTAGCCAAGCTCTTGACTACTACTCTTGCTCCCTGCTAACCATTTTAGTTTAGCGCCTCGCCTTAGTGGGGTAATTGTTAGGTTGGGGATTGGGGCGACGGATGCTTCCTGTTTCGAAGTGTAGGGTAGGGGGAGTTGGGGGGTGTGGGTGGGAGGGGAGTCCGTTGGTTCCCATTGGTTTGTTCATTTTAGCTGCCTACGGGCCGCTCCTTGGTTCTGTTCTGCTTGGCCGTTCATGGGCGTTTGTTGGTGCTACCTATGGGTGGCTGGTTGCAGCTCTCTTTCTTGGCAATATACTGCGGGTGGGTCCACACTTGCTACTTAGCTCTTGGTATCCCCTACTTTGTTGTTTTCGGCCGCCCACGGGCCGCCATCTGGGTTGGCTGCGGGCAGCCACCCCCGCCACCTTCCCTTGGGTCTCCCATACTGCTAGTCCGCTCACCGACCCTTTCCCTCGGGCCCTGCGCGAGGCTGTTGGCCCTTACCTACTTGAGTGCACTACCTGGCGTTCCCCCGCCCCCCCCACATCTCTTCCTCCCTGATGGCGTACACGCTCTCTAGACCCCTCCACATCCTCTCCTGGAACGTCAATGGCCTCCTCGATCACATTAAATGCACGGCCATCCTCCGAGCGGCTCATCGCCACGCGGCGGATGTCCTCCTCCTCCTCCAGGAGATGCACCTCTCAGGCAACTTCTTAGGCCCGCTACGGCTTTGCGTCGGTTTGGCACTCCGGCTTCACGCGAGGGTCCCGAGGAGTGGCAGTCTTACTTCGTAAGGGTCTCCCCTTCACCTTGACCGCGGCTGAAACTGATCCGCAGGGTCGGTATGTAGTGATATTGGGTGTTGTGGAGGGATGCTCCCTTAACCTCCTGAGTCTCTACATCCCCCCACTCTTCTATCCCCCACACTTCGGCATCTTACACAAGTAGTCTCTTCCCTCCCGCAGGGTCTTACGGTGGTTGGCGGAGACTTTAACGCCGTCATGCAGCCTCAATGTGACATCATCCATGGCCCGGATCTCCCCCGCTAGCGTTCTGTCAGGCTGGGCCTCGGCTCTGGGACTCTGTAATGTGTGGCGGGTCTGGAACCCCCGCACGAGTCAGTACAACCATACGTCGGCCTCCCACCATACCCACTCCTGTATCAACCTCCTCCTGCTACCGGCTGCGGACTGTCCACTGGTCTCGGGCGCCACTATTCTGCCTAGGGGATTGTCCGACCACTCCGCTGTGCCCCTCCGGCTCGTCCCCGACGGGTCCACGAGCGGTCTGGCGTCTCAACGCCTGGTTCCTGCAGGACTCTGTCCTGGTGGAGTCCCTTGGTCGGGAACTCAGCCACTACTTCGCTACCAACGAGGATTCGGTCCCCTCACCGGGGACGCTGTGGGAGGTGAGCAAGGCTGTGATCCGCGGAGTGGCCAGGGGGTTGGTCCACACGAAACGCTTGGACCAGATGGCCCAGCTTGTGCAGCTGGAGTCCCGGGCCACGCGGCTGGAGGCGGCACATACCCTTGCTGGGTGCCAGGACCCCTACCGCCAACTGGCAGTAGTGCGAGAGGAGATCTGTCGGATCTTGCTGGACTTGGCCAAGTTGTTGTGGCGCTAGTCGGTGGCGCGAGTGTATGGGTGGGGGGGACAAGAATGGCAAGCTCCTCCATAATTTGATCTCCTATTCCAAAATCACCCGCATTGTTCCGGAGGTCCGAGCGCCCGATGGCACCCTTCAGGTGACCTCCGCGGCCATTGCAAGAACTTTCGGACACTTTTATATGCGCCTCTACGCTGCCCGACCCTCAGACGTGCCCCTGACCGCCCTGCTGGAAGGGGCTGGTGCCCGGCTACCCTCTCTCCCTCTGGACACTGCGGAGGCCCTAACCGGCCCATCACCCTGTAGGAGGTTCAAGACCCCATTCCTCTCCTGCACCCCGGGAGGACGCCAGGCCCCGACGGGTACCCACAGGAATACTATGTTGCCTTTCGAGACATCCTGGCACCCCGACTGCTGGACCTTTTCCAACACGTAGCGGAGACGGGCTCCTCCCCCCCCGCCCCCAAGAGTCGGACCTGGCCACGATAGTGGTCTTCCCGAAATCCCAGCCGCCTTCCCTCAGCTGTGCGGACTACCGCCCGATCTCGCTGATCAACACAGAGATCAAGTTCTTCGCCACGATATTGGCCCAGTGGCTCCGGCCTCTCCTGCAGGAGTTGGTTCACCCCGACCAATGCGGTTTCATGCCGGCTAGGGGTACCGGTCACTGCATTCGTTGCCTCCACCTGGCGCTGGCTCACCGTTCCCGCTTGACCCCGTACCTGACCCTCTTATTCCTCGACTTCGAGAAGTCCTTCGACACGGTGAACTGGGATTACCTGCAGGACGTGTTGGAGGTGATGGGCTTCGGCCCCCTGTTTCGCTGTCTCATCAAGGTCCTTTACACCAATCCCCGAGCTCGGGTGCTTATTAATGGAGAGCTCTCCGAGGCCTCCCCGATCTGCAGGGGAACGCGCCAGGGGTGCCACCTTTCGCCACTACTGTTTGTGTTAGCGATGGAGCCCCTGGCGACGCTTATCCGGCAGGATCCCCTCATTCGGGGTTGGACCTGGAACGTGAGCCATGTGGACACAATAGCCCTTTACGCAGACGACGTGCTTCTTTACATGGCGGATCCAGCGAGTTCAGGCCCCAGGTGTTTGCAGGTCCTCTCGGCCTTTGAGGAGGTCTCCGGGCTCCGTCTCAATGCGGCCAAGTCCACGCTGGTCCCGATGCACCCCTCTAGAGACTGCTTCGACTGGCAATCGACTATTCCTCTCAGGCACCATTCAGTTAAGTACCTTTGGGTGTGGGTGGCTCTCTTACCACAGCTTGAGTGGGCCTTGAACATTCCTTGGTCGTCCGGATGAGGGCAGATTTAAAGAAGTGGCAGACTCTCCCCCTTAAACCCCTGGGCAGGAGCGCACTCTTAAAAATGATGGTCCTCCCCCGCTTCCTTTATATACTGCAAAACATTACCATCCCTCTCCTGCGCTCCTGGTTCCGTGAACTCGACGGGGCCCTGCCCCGCTTTCTTTGGGGAGGTAGGCGACCGCGTATAGATCCCTCGCACACAGTCGTATTGCTCCCCCCCCCCCCCCCCCCCCCCTTTGACGGATGCATGGGGGGTGACCCACCTCCACCTTTACTACCTTGCCACTAAACTCTTAGTTCTCCACGACTGGTATTCCGGGGGTTGTTCCGACCCAGCCTACCGGGTTGAGCTTGACGCAATGGATTTCCCGCAGGTTCAAGCACTCCTCGACGGCAGTCCGGTGCCGAGGACAACGGCCCCGATCACCAGATCGGTACTCCTGGCCTGGCGCACCGCCCTGCGACATGTAGGGTGGGATCGTAAACTCACCAGGCAGACACCGCTCTGGCATGGAACCTACCTCCGGGAGGTCTCGACCCTGGCAGGATTTCGACGCTGGGATCTGATTGGAATCTCAGTGCTCGGGGATGTCTGGGTTGGGGACCATGTTCGCACATTTGAAGACCTACGACCATGCAATGCCCTTTCTCACACCCAGCACTTTCGCTACCTGCAACTACGCCACGCCCTCCACACGCACCTCCCCCACCTGTCTCCCTTCCAGAATTTAGCCCACTAGAAGCCCAGGTGATGATGGGTAATCTGGGCAGGGGGTGGAGTGTCCCGCATCAACCGTACCCTAGTGAATAATGGGCCCGTTCCCTGGATCGGCTTCGTGCCCGCTGGGAGGGTTGGGTGGGCCCCCTGGAGGAGGCGGATTGGAGGGATGCCCTTATGGCGCCCCGAACCCTGACCTCTTCCTCTAGGTTGCGTCTGGTGCAGATTTATTATCTCCACGTGGCATACCTCACCCCTGAACGGTTATTCCAAGCCCGCCGACGTTTGTCCTCGAACTGCCCGAGATGCGGCATGGCTTCTGCTGATTTTTATCATATGGTGTGTTGCTGCCCAGGGATAATGTCATTTTGGGGGGGGTGGAGCGGGAGCTCACACAGGCACTGGGATGGGTGGTCCCACATGATCCTCTGCGGATGCTGTTGGGGGTCTTTGACGGCTTAGATGGATCCAGGATGGACAAACTGCTCTTGGGGACAGCGGTGGCGGAGGCCAAGAGAAACATAGCGTTGCATTGCTCGTGGACCAAAGCGTCAACTGTGGGGGGGGGGGTTGGGGGGGGTTGGAGGAAGGGGGTGGACTGGTGCGGGACACAGGAGGAGGCCCTATTTGAAACCCGAGGCTGCCCGGAGTTATTTCACAAAGTGTGGGGGAAATGGTTCAATATGCTACCACCCTGATTTTCTGTTGCTCTTCTGTACCACGTAATGCTGCACCAGTTCTGTACGTGGTGCTGCTGGACTGGATTGGACTAACACCACCCGTATCTTTTACTGTTCTTGATCTATTGATCATCTGATTGATGAGCTGCTACCAATAAATTTTGCTTGTTTTTACATACTCAAAGTTGATTATAAAAAAAAAAATTCAGGTACAATTTCTTTGCGGCATCATTTAGTAACCGGTGTTGATGCACGCTAGTATTTCCCAAAAATATTCATAATGGAAAATCAGTGTAACCAGTTTCAATAAGATTATGGGAAACAAAAATAAACAAGCATTGGCAAGGCCAGTAGGTCTGGTCATCTTTTTAGTTTTGTCATTGTGTGACTTGTTTTGGCATGATTTTTGTAAAACCTTATCGGTGTGGAGCTGCCGGGCCCTCACCATTATAACAAACAGTGGCAAAAGCAAAAATTGATTTTTGGTCTCAAAAAGCACACACTGCCACAGCAGTTACTGTCACTGAATAAAACTGAGTGTGCTGATATGCTACTAGTGAAAGAGCAAAATGCTGTCAGTCACAGTGAAGCCAGCCCTTAGAGAGAAAGAGACACAATTTTAATAAACACAAAATGTCACGATCAACGCCAGACCAAATTAAGGATCCAATTAATAAAGAAAGTCTCAAAAGTGCACCCATGGTATATGTCCTTGCATTTAGTGCAGCCATACGGCTTTTGTGAATTCCCAAGAATTTATAGAAGTAGGACAAGAAGTAGTACTCCTAGAAAATATTTGAACTGCATTTTAACATGAGCAAATATGCATGTGTAGATTTGCTCGTGCGAAAATCTGAGTGTTTGCAAGTTCACTTTACATTCAACCACTTTTTTTCCCCCAACTCTGGAAGGAGGTTTACGTCTCCCATTGTCAGGAGTACATTTCCAACATTTCTCAGTAGGGGAAAAGATTAAAGAAGAGTTGTTGAAAACCCTTAAAACATGCAAGTTAGTAGGTTAGCACAGACTCAAAAGGGCAATCTAACCCTGGAACTATTGCTTACCATTTCCTTCAGCCACAGTATGCAGATATGTCGAAACGCAGCAACATAAGGGGATTGCAGGTATTCAAACACTACTATGGTATGAACCCTGGCATAATCAGGGAGTTTATATCCGAGCTCTTATATACGGAGATTGCTGCCATAATTTGTCGCTGCACTACATGGCACCAAAGGGGCAAGTGGATTTTGTTACAGGACAAGTAGATTTATGATGCAAAATGCCCCATGGACAAGTAGATATGTTATTAAATTCCACACCCCTGCACTCGGACTTGCCCTGTTACATGGTCTCTTATGCTGCATGTTATTTTAACTGTTGTAAGCACTATGTTCGAGGCATGTGTGGCTGTAGATGCACATGCTTTGCATAAGTCCACCATTTAGTGTTTGGGTCGGATGATTACAAGTTGTTTTTCTTCAAAGAATTCTTTTCTAGTCACAAGGCAATGTTACCCCTCCCTTTGGTAACAATGCGCATGGCATTTACTCCATCTTTAGATCTGTTTCTTTCCGCCGATGGATTTGCTCCCTGTTCCTCCTCCAAGATTGTCATTTTGGTCTCCGTTGTGTTAGCTAGTTATCTACATTCTACGGTATCGCGTAGTTTACACTATGTCTCTAATATCTTCAAAGGGTCGGGATCGATAGATAACCTCTGCCTACACGCTCTACTCTATTGTTTCCACTCTGTCACCTCATCAAGAAAATTCCCTGCTAATAGACAACACTCCATTCCGTTTCTGTCTGCAGTGCCACTCAAATATCCCCTTACAGATCTCGATTCGATCTGTAACCTATGCCTCTCGCCAGAGCATTAAGACATGTGAAGCGGGTAAATAGTTCTGGCGAAGAAAAGTCTTCGCGACGATGTGTACATCAACACCGCCGACATGCCAGATATCTTCGGTCTGCACGATCAAGATGAGGGGGCATCTGCAGCTCAAGAAGGATCCGTATCCATCCACAGTTCTGGTTCCGAATCTGAACAGAGCAAGACTATGAAATGATATAATCCTTCCAAGAACTTCATATCGTGAGTACCTCTGCCCCAGTTCTGAAACCTAAAAAGTAACTTTCTACCGAAAAATCTGTTCACGGGTCTCCACTGCATAATAGCCATGGCGCACACCGAAAATCTTCGAAACCCACGCCTTCGGGCTCTGGACTGAAAGACCTGCTTTCAGCAGGAGTCTCCACCTCCAAATCTAACAAAGTTGTCTTCAGACCGAAACAAAAACTTTCTGATTCGGAACAGAGTGGTCAGACCGCAAAAATAATTTTGCCACCAAAATGTTTTTTTCGGGCCCCAAACGTTTCATGTCTGATCGGAATCAATTCTCGATGCAATGCCTGAAAAAAAAAATCCTGAAACAGAAGACATTGCTGATAGAGCCTGGCACAAAGAAAATCATTGTACAATCACCAAAAACTCTGGTTTCCAAGAAGCCTTTGCCCTCTCAAGAGGCCCTGGGCACTTCGTCACCCGCTCTTAAAAAAACACAAGGACCCTAGACATACACAGCCAAATGTACATATGTCTTCACCATAACCTGGTATTCCACAGTAAAGTGCATAGAATTCAGCAGCGTACAATGCAGTGGCATGGATTAGAGTGGTGCATAGGTGAGTGCAGTGGCGGGAGAGTGCAGGGGCATAGAGTTCAGTGGCTAACAATGTAGTGTCCTTGAATGCAGTGGCATAGAGAAAAATGGTGTGGAGTGCTGCAGAGGCATCGAATTCAGTGGCTAACAATGCGGCGTTGTAGAATGTAGTGGTGTAGATGTTCGTGGTGCATAATCATGGGAATTGTCCTCTTTCTGCATGCTTGCCCCCACTTTTTGCTGAACTGCTGATGTACTTTGAGTGTGCCCTGGGCTTCTGCCAATAGAGTACCCGCGGCCTATGTTCTTTCCCTAAAATTGCATTGAAGACCAAACCCAGTGGCACTCTCTGGCCTCAGGTCAGCCCCTGGTAAATGGTACCACAGGTACCCAGGGCACTGTGACCAGTGAAGTCAAGTCCTCTAAGGGCTGCTGCACTTATTGTGCCACCCTTAGTGGCACTGTACCTTTACACTCAGACGCTGCCTTTGCAGGCTGCATGTTGTGGTGCAGAATAAAGTGAAGAGTACCATAATGTCTATACTGAAAAGTAAGAAGTTTGGTATCCAACTTCTCAGGACATTAAACCCACACTAATGCCAATGTGGGATTTAATGACAAATGCACACAGGGGGCACCTTGGAGATGCCCCCTGAAGAATGACCTAACACTAGTGTCCTGGCAGAGTGGCTGCTCCCCAGCTTTCACCACCAGACATTTTTCTGGACCCCTGGGTCGAGAGCCTGGTGCTTTCACGGCCTGAAACAATGCACATCCTGGGACACGTTGCCAAGCCTCCTCCCCCACGATGGGCAGGGTCCACAGGGGGCCGTCTACGTGAGCTTCCCCAGACCTTCTGCTGCTCCCAGCAACTGGTCCCCACCTGTTCTGACCCCCACTTCGGGTGCGAGAACCGGTGGGAAAACCAAATGAGGAAGGGAGGTGTGCCTACCTTTGCCAACCCCACCCCTCAGGTGGAGGAGGTGAGGTGAAGCACAACTCAGTCCCTGCCATCTTGCAAATGGGGTTGGCGGAAGGGGGAACCTATCCAACCAGAGTGAGGCATATGGCCCCCTCCCACTGGGGGTGTACCCACCCCAAGTAAGGGACAGAACTAATTGGTCCCAGCCTTTTACTTATCTGTAACGCCCCTAAATCTAGTATTTAGGGGCACCCCTGAGCCTTGCCGCATCAGACAAGCAACAACCAAAAAGAATAGAAGGATCTAACAGCTGTGCCGAAGAGAACAAGAGGACGACATCCACTTACTTGCCACCAGTCCTACTGGTCTGTCCCCACCTCGAACCTGCAGAAGCGATACTGCGGTGTGTCCTGTAGCCAGCAACCTCAAGAACCCCAAGGACCTGCCCTGCCTTCCATAGAAAAGACTTTGTCTCTTGTGAACACTAGATTTTTTCACCCGCAGACTCCAGCTCTTTCCAAATCCGTGAGTCTGCACCTGTCGCCCATGGCCCGAACACCACAAGGAAGTCTGACTCAAGATCTGGTGATCTTTGACCTGCCTCGAATGTCCCAGCGTTGCCTGCAGCTTCTTGCTAGAGGATTCGCCCCCTCCCCGACCGCGACGGGAGCTGGTAAGAGAAAAATGACGCCTGAAGACACCCCTGCACCTGAAGCCCCCACGGCCTTGGGTGGCCCAACCAACAGTGTTCCAGCATCCCCAGGCATCCCAGCTTGCATCTTCAACCAGTGGTCACCTCCAGAAGATCTCAGTCTCCGAGCCTGCAGTCTTTGTTGAAACCGGAGAATTCCCTTTGCAATCAAAAGGGCACCCAACGCCAAAACAGGACCCTGCACCCAGGAGCCCTTGCAGTTGTATTTGGGTGCTACTCTGATTCCCCTTTGCCCTGAGCCTAGCACCAGGAGCTTTGTGCCCACAACCCTGTGGCCTGCTCGTAAGCAGCCACCAACCGGAGGTCCTCTATCCCCCATTGGATAACATTGGGCCTCAGCACTTTGCTCCCAGCCGCCCTAGTGCCGCTGAGGGTGTAACAAGAGTGCATCCTTGACCCTGGTGGAACCCTTGTTCTAACCCCAGAAACTCCTCCCCAAAGACCTACTACTTACCTGATAACCGTTAAGTTAATTTCTCTACATAGGGATACGTTGACTGTTTTTTCTCTGAAAAATGTTCTGTGTGGAGTTGATTTGTATGGAAACCTGAAAAATTACAACTGTGCAAAACTGATTTCACGTAACTTTTCTCTAGGAAATGTCCAAGTGTGATATCTAGGCAGATCACACTGAGTAGAAAAGGTAACTTAAAAAGTAATCTGGACAGTAATTTCAATACCTTGACTTGCTGTATTTCAAACAACTGCATCTGAACTTGCATTCACTTGTAAACCATGCATAATATTTTGCAAATCTTTTATTTCTTACCTGTGCCAGGCTTGGCTTTGTTCTAGAAATAACTTAATATTTTTATACTAACAAAATTGCTCTGAGTTCAGTCTCGGAGTGTGACATCATTTGATGATTGAGTGTTTACAACAAATGCTTAACACTACCCTCTGATACATCCTTACTCCTCGGCCACACTACCACAAATGGAGAGTAAGGTGCTATCTACCTTAACCTCTGTCTACCTTTGAGGTTCCACTGGACTCTGCACACTATACCTCATTTTGGTATAGTATATAGAGTGCAGTAGTGTTTATTGGTGCAGAGTGGCGTAGAGTGCAGCGACCGAGTGGAGTGATGCAGAGTGATGGCGAGTGCAGTGTTGCAGAGGCGCAGAGTGCGGTGTGGTGCGGCGCAAAGTAGAGCTGCGCGAAGTGGCATGTGTGGTGCAGCGTAGAGTGCAGTATGCATGGTGTGGTAGAACACTACCCTTAAAGACAACATATTTTCAATTTAAATGACCATTACATTTGCATAGACCTTCAGTTGTACTAATAAATCTATAGGGCACACAAGAAGGTGTGGAAATTGAATAACCTAGTGTATTGATTTTGTTTTGGTCATATTAAAGCAATCATTTCCATGACACTTCAGAAATAACAATAAAAATGTACTTCATTTGTCCTTTTTTATTCTGATATATTCTGTGGAAAAAAAACTTTCCTACCCCTAGTATCCAGCAAGATTGTCACACAATTCTGCTCACTTTGAAGTCGGGGAAAGAAAAGTAAACACAAAGTTCCCTCCAAAGACAGAGCCTGGCATTTGAAATGTGACAAGATAAGAACAAGAATTACAAGCCAGTCCACAGAAATGAGCACTCCTGGAAGAATACAAGGAGAGGGGTAGTGTGAAAAGACTTTAATCCTTGAAAGGGACGAACTCCCTAAGCCTAAAACAAATAAAGCCAGCAAATAAAAAGCCAGGAAATGTGAGTTAAAAACTACAAAGCCAGTGGTAAGCAATAGGTGAATACATTCCCAGGGAAGCTTTCCAAATGTCTCCAGGATGTTATTAACAGACCAGACAGCGTAGGCTTTGACCTAAAAAGAAACCGCTGAGGGGAGGGGGCAATTCAGGTGAGGGACCCCCCCCCCCCCCCCCCCGAGTAGCGAAGGGTAGGAAGGCAAAGACGAGATATTGTTTAGGAATTCGAAGGTTTACATTTTTTTCTTAAGAGCACCCAACTGAGTTTGGGAATGCAGAACAAGTGGAACAGAATTCCAATGTTTGACTATAGTCACTGACTGAGGGTAACCTACCCCCTGCCCCCCCCTCCCCCCCCCTCACCCATTATTGCTTTCTTGAAGCGGGGGAGCAGTCTCCTGGTAGGCTTGATGAGATTTTGAACTGCAAGATGGAATGTACAAGGCAAATAAGGTAGTCCAGTAAGAACGTTGGTATTGTTTGTGAAAAATGTTTGGCATAAGCATGGTGCCCTTGAATATCTTATTTCGAATTGGAAACCAGTGCAGTCTTACAAGTTGTGATGTCTCGCATATGTATACCAAATAGGACCAATTAATCAGCTCAGTTTTTTGCGTCTCTCACACGAGAAAAATTATCCGATAACATTTTATCTAGTTTAAATGTTTCTGTTGGAATATCGAATATCCTCAGAACATTGTACTGGTAGAATTAGGCCTCCTTATGTAAGCGGTATTTATTAATTTAATTAAAAAAATTACTGTATTGGTTTCACCTCACATTTTTAAGTCTCAGATAGACAACGCATGCTTATCTAATTATATATTTTTAGAAAGTAGTGTATCCATAAAATTAAGGGAAATCTTGCCCAGGCCATTTTGTTTCTATGATTGGTAAAGATTTGGAATTTGTTTTCTTCCAGCAACATTTTCGCGTTGCATCACAAACTTTTTTCAACTTCTGTGGTCGGTTTCCATATATTCTTCACCACTTCCGGCCATATTTTTTTTTTAACACAGTACTTTAGGTTTTTCTGCTGTGCTGCGATGCATTAGAGTGGTAGGCTTCAAACCCTACTCTGGTGTGCTTGGAGTTTTTCCCTACGACTGACATCTGCCCTTTCTACAGGACTCTCCTACCGAAGACCCCTTGGAGGCATGCGGACGCTGGGCTGGGTCTCCGCTTCCTTCCCTGCACTGGTGTCGTCGAGGACGGGTAAGTCTTTTGCTCACAGTATGGCTGTTTGGTCTCAGAAGAAGAAATAACAAACCATTCCTATTGCTATATCCGCTATGAAGTGTCAATACTCAAAGCATCACTTCTCAAAGTTCATTGACAACCTGCTGCACTTTGAGGTTGAATATTTTCTTCGGAGTGTTCACAGGGCTGTCCCTTTTAGAACATCTCGTTCTTCCAGTCTTTTTACAGCAGATATTAGTACATTTTTACAGGAAATGACCGTCTCTTTTAGCCAAAGGAAATTTCCGACTCTTCCATTTGAGTTGAGAGAAAAAGATGTCTCCTACAGTACATTTTTCTGTCCTGAATTGAGGAGGGTGGTTCCCAAGTTGTTTCTGCACCATGGATTTTCCTGGTTCTGCATTGGGATGTACCTTGGAGATCAGTGGATGCTTGGCTCTTTCAGCCAACTGACCATCCTCGTGCACCGAGCCTGGTGCATCGCCCTCTGAAATGTTGTCCTAACCCCTTTGTCAGGACAAT
The DNA here is from genome assembly GCF_964261635.1 of Lissotriton helveticus. Taxonomy (NCBI): domain Eukaryota; kingdom Metazoa; phylum Chordata; class Amphibia; order Caudata; family Salamandridae; genus Lissotriton; species Lissotriton helveticus. Next base: position 317,447,367 of record NC_136059.1, on the reverse strand, counting down.
AACCTCAACTTCCTTTGACTCACTGGGTACCATCTTGTGGCTGCAATTTCCCTAATAATGTCTGTCTGAATCTAGTTTTATGATCTCTGTTCCATCTCATCTGTTCTCACCGTGGTAAAGAACCAAGAGCCTTTTGGTTGACCTTTTAATGTTTTTGAACTCCATGGATTTCTCAATCGTACTTAAATCAGTTTCTTAACCTACCTTGTTTGGATGGCTTTGGATTGACATCTAGACTACAAAGTGCAGCGCTGCATTTTCATTGTATTTAAAAATTGGTTTTTTTTTGGGATCATTTTCAATCGTGATCAGAAATTAAGTAGTTTTTTTTTACCCTTGTATGTAGTAATTACTTGGAGAATCTTATGCCCATTTTGATTTTGTTTGCAACTTCTAAACAGCACATGGTTACATTGGTGGGCCTTCTTTGTTTCTGTTAGTTAGAAATGTTTCAAAAAGTGGTCCTGTTGCTATCTCTTCTCCCGCTCCTACCTTATTATTGGCATGACCGTCCATGAGCGTTTGGGAGACAATTGGATTAACCTTTTGAAGGGCTAACTTAATCTGTCTTTGCCCCACAAGTTAACTTCAGAAATCAATTCTTATATCTTGATAGTGTGCCTTTAAGAACAGTTTATTGCAGTTAACCAACTTATGCTTCTAACCTCAGTACTGATAAATATTTTCGTTTCAATAAGCTATTGTCACATTTTGAAACTAATTGAATTATGGTGTCAGCAAGACTTCTTTCACCTGGATTTTTATTTTGTCTGTGTAGTATGTACTCATTCGGTTAATTTTCACCAGAGCATGCAGTTGAAAGAAGAATTTGAGCCATGAGTTTCCTGTTGGGCTTTGGCTTTGAATTATCTTCCTAACGCAAATATTAAGTACTTTGAATTATCTAAACAAATATAACCACAATGCTGTGGCTTTCTGTGATCAATTTATCTTGGTGTTTAAGTCTTTAAAAGTTTAAACTTTGTTTTGATTTTGTCCTACTTTGCTGGTTACTGCCCTCTACATGGCTGTACTCCTCAGATTTCCACATGTGGATGTAAATGTCTAACTTTGTAAACCATTCAGCGCATGAAGTGAGAAAAATAGTAATGGCATAGACTTTTGGCTGATCCTTACTGGGCCTTTTTGATTTCGCTGATGTTTGTGAGCCAGAAAAAAAGTCAGTAGTCCTATTATTAAAGTATTGTAGGTATGTTGACACTTGATAAAAATTACTCTTGTGTAACCTTGACCTTTATACATTAATACTGGAGTGAGACACATTCAACAACTAGCAGATAGTTGTTCTTTGAGTAATTGACATGTAGGTAGTATGAACATTTTGTATGCTTAGATGAAACACAGAACTAATTAACATTTCTAATTTTCCACAGTAGGATTACTGCACACAGCTCATTTATTCCCATATTTTGAAATACCTCTATGATCTTGTACAAATAGGGACAACAAGTAATTCTGTGTTGATCCTTTAATGCTAGTCTATGGAAAGAACCACTTGTGTCCAGCACCTTGCCCTTAGTGTGATTAGACCTAGTCTTCATCTCTTTTGTGTTTTGTACCACATGTGTCTAGGAAAGGTAATTTAGTTTTTGTAATCCCCTTCTTTGGTACTCCGTACTTGGTCTCTGAAGAAGCCATTAGTCCATATTCCATAGTTGCTTGCCTCTTGTTAGCTTCACGCTACAGGAACTGTTCAGGTGCACTGTAAAAATGCAGAGTTGTACTAGATCTAACATGAAATATCCCTTTTCATGACAGGGCTCTCTAGGCATCTTGGTTTTTGAATATTGTCTAGAACTATTATGAGGAGGAAATATATTTTCGTTATCACAAGTCATTTGCACAACGTGTCAAAACTATACCTATGGAAGGAACGTATTATTATGTACAAAATGTATTCATGCCTTCATAAAAGTGCAGACTGTGTACGCGGTAATACCGTAGTGTATCTATCAATGAGATGTTCAACTCTGTTACTGGTTAGATGCATTCACATATTGTTTGGTCAGAGTAAAATGCTGAGTTTTTTTTATCCAAAGCCTAAGGTTCTCCGCTTTCTCCACCTTCAAATGTTTGTGTCATTGCTTGGTATATTGTTTCTAACCAAGCTTAGAATCTGTGGAGAAACTAGCATGTCTGAGAAGGACTTGGGTATTTGTAACATGGGTTCTCTAAAATGCTCCCTCTCTCCACAGATGTAAAATTCCCACAAGGTACCAGTTTCTAAGTTAATTTTGGGTTGTTGCCAGCTATGTAGTCTGAAATGGCTCATACATTATGACAAATGGTGTATAAAAGGGATTTTATATGTAGCCCCCGAGCATTTAGTAAATAGTAACTGAAAAGTATGGTTTCCAACTACTGAATGAAATTGAAATGAAGATACTCCGTCAAGTGAGAGGGAGGAGCATTTGTTAGACCTATGTTACAAAAGTAACCTGTTCTTATCTAGTGCTTAAATGAGTGAAGATGTGATAGTTAAGAGAAGGTCTTTAGAGAAATCGTCGTGTTAAGATATTGGGTGGTCATCTAGTACAATAGGGACATGAAACATAATTTTACATAGCCACATTTGTACCTCTTGCATTCCTGAAATATTACTTTCTTTTAGCATTGATTTGCCAGCTTATTCTATGTTTGTTATAAAGTGTAACTGCCTCTTTTCATACAAAATCACGAAGGAATGATGGTAAATTGCAAAGTGATAAATGCATGAAACCCTTGTTGAAGATAAATTTGCAAAATAATCACATTTTTGATTAGGTGAGACTGTCCAGTGTATCCATGTAAATAGATTCTTTCTAAGCATCTCTAGAGTAGGGCTTGAAGTTATAGAATTATTTGTTGTATTTGCAAACTAGATCACTAGCTCTGCATGTTGTTGCAGGAGCAAAGGGAACATGTTTGCTAAAGAAAACATGGTAGTGGAAATGTTTGACCCCTTGAAGTTGTAATTGGGGGACTGCAGTTTGCCTAGCATGACAGGGTTAGTAGCCGTGCTGTATAGTCTAATTAAATTGTATGATTGAAAAAGTAAATTGCAGGTGTTCACCTTGTCTTGCCTCCGTAATCAATTGCTGCTCAAGACACTAGATTCTATGTACCTTAACAAGTGGTCTAGACAAGATCCTGCTTGGTCTAAACAATAGCTAGTCAATAAGTCATTGATGCGTTCAAAAGTGACAAGATACATATGCTAACAACTGTTTGCACAAAAGCTACATTCCAAAAGGCCATCATTTTAACAGAAATCACACTAGCCATAAATCTAAAGTTTGCCAGAGAACGTCCTGGGTGTTAACTTGTGTTTCAGTTTAGGTGATGGTCCTCTCAGGAAAGACAGGTGAGTTTGGTTGCTTAAATGGTATAGGCCGATAAAGCAGTTCGCCCACACTTTTCATTGAACCATTTTACTTGCTTGGAAACTTTAATTTGTAAATCAACACTTCTGAGGAGAATAAAGCATTTATATTCCTCTTTGAAACTGCTTAGTCTAGATAGACTTGTGTGCCCTCCTGGGAGACTTACCATTATCCAGTCTCAAACAGCTGATCTTTGCTGTTTCACTGCACCTCAGCCTGACAACAGAATAGGAACACTGTAAATCAAGAGTTTGTGGTGAATGTATGAAAAGGCAGTTTCTCAAAGACGCTTTCATTTGCAAAGTTGGTAGACAAGACCTACACAAATCAGAGGTTTCATCTTGCATCTTCCATGTTGTGTTTTATTTAAATAATTTGGCTGGTATGTTGATTACACTACAAGTTAATGCCCCATCATTGTGTGTGTTTAAATTTGTGTGTGCAATAGCCAGTAGGTAGTTATAGTTAGGACCAAAGTTCCCATAGGAAAATTGTTTTGGTTTTGCCAATAACTTTAGCGCAGCTTGACGAATCTTCACAATTTTCCCACTTTTTGGCCCAGAAAGTGTACATTTTGTGATTTGGTGTAAATCCGTTCAATAGTTTGAGATATTTAAGTTTAAAAAATATAGAAATCGATTCCTTGCAATGGCTTTGCGGATCCTACTGAAATTTGATTGACTGCCAGCACTTCAACCAAAAAGTGTTGGCAGCCATCTTGGGACATGGCGTGAAGCAGAGTCCCACAAAACGTTTTTTTTTAATTCTTTTTTTTTTTTAAAGGAATAGTAGCATGTAGGCTTATGGCTAGAGTGGTCGACCGCAAAGCTAGGGAACCAGGTTCGAGTCTCGGCACTGATGTTCAACATTCTGTGATTCTGGGCAGATCACTTAATCTCTCCGTGCCTAACGAAACAAAAATGAATGTGTCCATCTGTAACAAAACTGGTGCTCATGTAAAGCGCTCTGATACCTGATATCCTTGGGTCTAGTTTGCGTTATATAAAAAAGAGAAGAACCCCCCCCACTACCCTCCCTGCCCCCCATCCGAGACATAACTGTTTGCTATGACTTGGCAGGAGCTTTAATGCTCCTGCTAAGCTATAGCAAACTGTGCTCCGCTCTGAACAAGCAAAAGCATTTTGCTCTTGCTTGCTCAAAGTGGAGCCAGAGCTGCATGTTTGCAGGCCACTCTCTGTAAAAGCAGTGTTGGCTCCTGCAGGAGTCAGTGAGCCGGCAGGCACTACGGGGGCCTTGAGGCTCTCCCGTGGTCCCCAACCATCTTAAGTGGGTGCCCTGGGTGGAATCAGGGCACACACAATAGATGCTGGGACCCAGGGGATGTTTTCCCCGGGGCCGAAATAGGCCTTGTGGGGGGGCGACTCAGCCCACCCTCCCTCCCTTTAATTTAGTAACACATTAATAAAAAATGTAAAAAGGCCAGGCCTCGGGGATGGAAATCGGCCCGGGACCACGCACACAATTCAGCGAAGACATCGCCGACTTCATCAGCCCGCACGCCCTTCCCTCCGCTGAATACATCCTCCTAGGGGACCTCAACTTCCACCTGGAGAACAACAATGACTGCAACACCACCACCCTGCTGGACAACCTCGCCAACCTCGGACTCAAGCAACTGGTGACCACCCCCACCCACTACGCCGGCCACACGCTTGACCCAGTCTTCTCCTCCAGCAAGGACATCTCCTTCAGCCACACCACCGGACTCCACTGGACAGACCACAGCTGCGTCCACTTCAGCTTCAGAAGGACCACCACCACTCACCACCACCCGCAACAGGCTCCCCGCAGGAGCTGGAACAAGATCACCACCGACCAGCTCACCACATCCCTGAGCCAGAACCCACCCGCCAGCTCAGCGAACCCCAACCAAGCCGCCAACAACCTCCGAAGGTAGATCACCAACTGCGCAGACGACCTCGCCCCACTGAAGACCCCCCCATCAGGCCCGGCAGCAAGAAAGCATCCTGGTTCACCGACTAACTCTAAGAGCTCCAAGAAGAACTGCCTGGCCCTCGAGAAAGCCTGGCGCAGAAACCCGACTACAGACAACATGACCACCCTCAAGCACGCTACCCGAAAACACCACCAGCTGATCCACACCACCAAGAAAACCGCATTCAAGGAACGACTAGACAACAACGCCCACAACAGCAAGGAACTCTTCAACATCATCAAAGAGCTCTCGAACCCCAGCGCCGGAAACGACGACATCACCCCCTCGCAAGACCTCTGCAACTCGCTCGCCTCGTTCTTCCACAGCAAGATCGCAGATATACACAACAGTTTCAGCACACAGCCGACGCACCCTACGACCGTACCAACGTCCCCCCCCGCCACCACCCTCTGCGCCTGGACCCCGGTCAACACCGAAGACACCATCTGCACGATGAACTCCATCCACTCCGGATCACCAACCGACCCCTGCCCTCACCACGTCTTCAACAAGGCCGACTCCGTCATCGCACCCCATCTCCGGGACATCATCATCGCCTCCTTCGACACCGCAACCTTCCCAGAGAGATGGAAGCACGCCGAACTCAGCGCCCTACTGAAGAAACCATCAGCGGACCCCACCGACCTCAAAAACTAGCGCCCCATCTCGCTCCTTCCTTTTCCTGCCAAGGTCATCGAGAAGACCGTCAACAGACAGCTGGCCGCCTTCCTCGAGACGAATGGATCCCTCGACCACTCGCAATCCGGCTTCCGGGCCAACCACAGCACCGAGACCGCCCTCATCGCAGCCACCGACGACATCCGAGCCCTGCTCGACAACGGGGAAACAGCGGCCCTCATCCTCCTGGACCTCTCCGCAGCGTTCGACACGGTCTGCCACCGCCCCCTAGTGCAGCGCCTCAACAACAGAAGAACACAGAGAACGCCTCCCCCGTTCAGATCCGAGGCCACCGAAGTCATCTGCGGCGTACCACAAGGATCATCGCTCAGTCCCACGCTTTTCAACGTCTGCATGAGCCCCCTCGCGGCCATCGCACGCCAACACAACCTCAACATCATCTCCTACGCCGACGACACCCAGCTGATCCTCTCCCTCACCAACGACCCCCGCAACCGCCAGAACCAACCTACACGAAGGGATGAAAGACGTAGCCGAGTGGATGATGAACAGCCGCCTGAAACTGAACTCAGATAAGACAGAAGTCCTCATCCTAGGATCATCACCCTCCGCCTGGGACGACTCCTGGTGGCCCCCTGCCCTGGGCAGTGCACCCAAACCAACGAACCACGCACGCAACCTGGGCTTCATCCTGGACTCCTCCCTCTCGATGACCAGACAAGTCCACGCCGTCTCCTCGTCATGCTTCAACATCCTACGCATGCTACGTAAGATCTTCCGGTGGATCCCCACCGAAACCAGGAAGACGGTCACCCAGGCCCTCGTCACCAGCCGACTGGACTACGGTAACTCCCTCTACGCCGGAACCACAGCCAAACTTCAGAAAAGACTCCAGCTCATTCAGAACGCCTCAGCACGACTCATCCTGGACATCCCCCGTCACAGCCACATCACCGGACAACTGAGAGATCTGCACTGGCTCCCCGTCAGCAAGAGAATCACGTTCCGACTCCTCACCCACGCACACAAAGCTCTCCACAACCAAGGCCCCAGATACCTCAACGACCGCCTGACCTTCTACACTCCCACCCACCCGCCAGCTACGATCGACCAGCCACGCCCTCGCCGCCGTTCCCCGGATCCGAAGAGCCACAACGGGAGGAAGATCCTTCTCCTACCTGGCTGCCAAGACTTGGAACTACCTCCCCGTCCACCTCCGCCTGACCCAGGACCACCTCTCCTTCAGGAAACAACTCAAGACCTGGCTGTTCGAGCATTAGCGGACCCCGCTCCCCCAAGCGCCTTGAGACCCTCCGGGTGAGTAGCGCGCTATACAAATGCTTTGATTGATAGTGTTACTGTAAATTACAATCTGAGCCACACAATTCATTCAGAATAGCCTTTTAAGGGTCATAATTGCACGAAGCATCTCATTTGGTTTAGCTCAGTTAGTGCTGCAAAATCAAGGTGACCTAGAGCACATTGCCTCCTGTTGAAGAAATCCACAGTTTGCAGGGTAGTTGTCCACTGATGTAAAAGTATGGCAAGCCCCTCTTGAAACATTTTGTGCTGATTAGAGGAAGTTGGGGATTCAAATACTATTTGAATTGAATGATCTGCCATAGAGTTATTATATTAGGTTTAGTTGTGGTATTTTGCCCATTGCCTTGCTAACTAAACAATAGGGATGGAAACCGTAATCTGGACTTTGTGCTATTTGCCTTGGGCAGGTAGACACTGTATTACATCTACTGTTTTCTGCCCAGCTTATTCTGGACACTGTAAGCAATAGCTTGTACTAACCTTTGGGTCAACATGGACTATAACACCTTAAATCTCTAGCATTTTGTAACTCTGCTATCCATATGCTAGTGATCTCTACACTTTTTCGGATTTTGGTCCATTCATAGAGCATTTGAAAAAAAACAAATATTGACAGCTATCACTAACCCAAAAGAGGAATAGCCTGGAAAATGATTGATTTTGAATGCCCACGCATTGATCTAGTACACACATTAATTAGATGACACAATACTTCAAGAAAATCTGAACCAACTCTGGTGACGGAGAGCCATTAGTTAGGAAAAAAAAGAGCACTCACCCACAGTTTGAGGCATGCTTCATCATTGGGCTTTTCTCACACCCAAAATGCATAATAGTGAATAGATGGGTTCTACAAGAAGTGGGAGTGTGGGATACTCTAAGTAGGGTTTCAGAAAATATTAAGGAAGTAAAACTGTCTTGTTCAGGTGGGAGACAACTATCTCGAAGCATGCGTTACAACGCATGCGTTTACATCTCGTGCCGTCACAATGCACACGGCGCTACGACGTGTGCGTTCACTACGCACACCATTACTTCTCATTCGCTTTGACAACGCATGCTTTTAGAGCGCATGGGATGTAATGGACGGGTCGTGCGCCGGGAAGGTCGTGCGCCGGGAAGGTCGTGCGCCGGGACACAGACGACAGGGAGACAACGCTGGAACCATGACGAGAGACCAGTAAGGACGACGCTGGACTCGTAGTGTTTTAGCGCCATGAGACTCCAAGGATGTGATTTGTGCGCTATACAAATGCCCCTGACTTGACTTGACTTTTAGGGTTTAGGGTAGTTGATGGGTAGTGTAGTGGGGGGTAGTGTTTTAGGGATTAAGGTTTAGTGCTTAGGGTTGAGGAAGTAGTATATGGTCATGTTTTAAGCTTTACGGTTTAGGGCTTGGGGTTGAGGAAGTAGTATATGGTTGTGTTTTAGGCTTTAGGGCTTGGGTCTTAGGGTTAATATTAGTGTGGGGTACTGTTTTTGGCTTTGGGTTCAGGGCTTGGAGTTAATCATAGTGTAGGGTTGCTCTATAGGCTTGAGTGTTTAGGGCGTAGGGTTCAGGGTAGTGTCAGGGGGTCGTAGTGTGTTTGGTATGTTGCTATATTAGTGTTTCGGGGGCTGTTAGGGAGATTTTTGCGTTTTAATAGAATGCGTGGTATTTGTGTGCGTTGGGAAGGTATTTTGCATGCATGTGAAGGGGAAATGTGATGTAATGGTTTGCGTGGTGAGTGCATGCGATGTAAAAAATGCGATGTTAGGGCATACGTTGTTTTGGTTTGCGTTGTATGAACATATATCTGTTCAGGTCTCATCCTCCGTTTATTCAGGGCTATCCGCACAGGATTAAAAGGAAGGAAAGGTAGTTGTGATGATTGATGGAATACCATTGCCCAACCCTACACCACATTGTCGACTTGTTTTGGCCAATTTTCTGTGCCCACAGAGTTTAGCAGACTTCATTGGTACTAGTTATGTCTCGTTCCTGTCCTTCAGTGGTCTGGTATGAGGACAGAAAACACTACACGCATACAACACAATAGAACTAAACATTTTACTTGCGTTTTTATGCCCTAGCAATATTCTATAAGTAAAAGACAAGAGTATCAAACATTGATGGAACAATATGAACACAGAATGGTTCCTCTGAAGAAATCCAATTGGGCATTAAAAAGTTGAACATTGAGGTACTGCACACAACGTTGTGAAGAAAACTGTGTGAAGGAAGAGTCAGGTCAGCCCTTCATTTCGGCTTACACTGTACATAAGGTATATTCTCGAGGAGGCTTCAGTGGAAGCGATTCCCTTTAGTCACACACTGCAAAATATCAAACACTCTTTAGGACTACTCCCAAAATGATTTGCAATAGAAGAGAAATTTTTTGTTGGGGGGGGGGGGGGGGGGGGAGGTCATTTCTGTCATAGCAGTCAATTGCATTTTGTTAAACGAGACCAATCGAATGTAGTGATCACCAACACTAATCTCTATTTTTTATATATATATATATATATATATATATATATATAAGATGGAGTGTATATTTAGCGCGGTTTCCAGTTACGCGCACGAGGGACCCTCTCAGTAATGTGGAGAAGGAGTGATTTTGCCGAGGAGTGGGGTGAGTTCGACAGCCCGCCACAGGAACCTCCGAGGCGCTGGAAGCAGCTGGGAACATCGTGCACAGAGGGTGTGGCGTGACGCTGACACCCGGTCTGTACTTTCAACTGCTTAGCCTAGGAGGTGGTGGAAGAGAGTTTGGGACTCGACAGCAGACACAAACTTTTGGTTTAATTAGTGCACCCCCCAACTACCTGAAGCGGATTGCCAGCGCGCTGTACCCTGGGACTGGCAGTCCCTAAAATCGAAGCAAGCTACAGACAATTGGCTCCAGGTGAGCCCAACCACCACGAGGAGGGAGGAGCTCATAAATAATCACTGCGTGGGAGTTCTCATTGCTTAAGGACTTTTGGCGTTTGATAAAGGCACATGCCGAAACCGGTTATGCCACAGCCCTGAATAAATTACCTGCTTGAAAGTCCCGCTGTGTCCCTGGTGGTCTTCTTGACAGAGGAGAGATGGATGGAGTGTGTGTGTGTATATGTGTGTGTATATGTGTGTGTATATGTGTATATATATATGTGTATATATATATATATATATATATATATATATATATATATATATATATATATATATATATGTGTATATATATATATATATATATTTGTGAATGATGGGGATGCAGTTCATTCATCAATAATATTAGATCATTGTTACTTAAAGACTATAGCGAGCAGCACTGCCCCTGTTTTTGCTTATATTGCTGATTAGTACTCGTTACTACATCAGACAGTGACATGATTTTCTATTTCCTAGTTAACTAATTGCTAACCAAAATTTTCTGTTTTTATTTCTGCCTAGCCAACAACCTGGTTCTGGGGTAGCTTATACTCATCCGACCACCGTTGCTAGCTACACTGTTCATCAGGCTCCTGTGGCTGCTCACACAGTTACTGCAGCCTATGCTCCAGCAGCAGCAACAGTTGCCGTTGCCAGGCCTGCCCCAGTAGCTGTTGCAGCGGCTGCTTCAGCTGCCTATGGTGCGTATCCAACGGCTCACACAGCAGCAGATTATGGCTATACACAGCGACAGGAAGCACCTCCCCCACCTCCACCAGTAACAACACAGACCTATCAGGTAAAGTATTTGATACTCAATTGTTTTTTCTCAGTTCAACCTGCAATAGTTTTCATGCACATATGGAAAGAAATTGCCTTGAAAGCTGTCCCTGCCTGGATAATACAAATGCTCTTTGCTCTGCATAGGGCTGAAAGTACGAGCCCCTGCTGGAGCTCAACATCAGTATAGCCATTTTGGAGTGTGGCAGAATTTACTCTTTGTAGGCTTTAATGATCACTAAGTAGTAGATTGTCTTTTCAGCTGCACAACTTAACCTTCTAAATAAAATATATTGTTTCTCTATGATGTTTGTGTGGACTAGGACATACAGCTCACCTGTATACCACACAAAACCTTCTTTTGTTATTAAGATAGTATGAATTATATTTACACTGCGTTGCATAACACATGTAGTCTAGTATTGCAAAATAACAATTGAGTAACTGTGGAATCAATATGAATAACTGTTCAGAGAAAACAGGTGTCCAAACAAAAATCTAACTCTGGAACCTCCATCTTGATGCGCCGTCGTTTTGGTAGAAGTAAGAAAGAACGTTGGCATCCATATCCGTTAGCAGTTATGTAAGTAGCTTTCATTCAGTTGGATTGCATAAGCAAACATTTCTAGAACATAAAGCACCTAATCCATAGTTAGCAGCGGGTACACTAAGCCAAAGCTGTCAGTTGTTTCATAGCCAAATTGTAAAATGTTTGTTGAAGTCTGCTTTACCTGGTGTTGTAACTGTAGTTTTCTCTGTGTGGCCATAAATGTCTTACAGCTGTTTCTGTATTTCTTGGAGCCGGTGGCATTTTATGACCCAGACCGAATGTGGAATAATAGTCAAAGGAATATTATGCATCGACCAAATTAATTTGCAAGTTAGTGTTAGTGTTTACAGACTGGTAGCCAGAAGTGAAAACGTGGTCGAATTGCATGGTTCGTTGCAACTTTTTGTGATGGGTTTTCTTCATCCTTTGTATCGATGGCCAAAGAGCTTGAATTGCCTTCTAAAATAATTACTTAGTATTGCTGCATTTGTATGTCCTTATATACACCTTAGACATTGCCGATAGTATGTTGCATGTACCATAAGGAACAATACTTGTTGGATAAGCATTGGGAGATTAAAGTATTTCCACCTGACATTATAAATGTCTCCTGCCTCAGTAATTCTGTATTTAAAAAGCTACATTACAGCTCCATTATCTAGGTTGTCATCCCTTAATTAATTTTATTTCAAATACTTGATTTTAAACTGCATTACATGTCTGAATTGTCGGTCACCGTTTCCTTTCCTGCACTCTACATTGGTCTATGTGTGCTTTCCGTTACAATTGATGATAATAAACATATTATTGCTAATTGAGGGTATCTATTTCTCATATTCATGCAAGTCATCCATTAAGACTTATTTAAATAATATTATATGTACATCATTGAAATGAATATAGTCTAATACTAGATTATGCTTCATGGTCTCTAATCTTAAGAGATGGTAGTTATGCACTTTTTATTGCCAAAAGCAATAGGATGCCTGTTACTTTATAGCTTTACAAAGTACTTGCTGCAAACATGAATGCAGCAGAGTTGCATCTTCGCTTATGTTCAACTCATTTCTTCCTTGTCATTCTTTAAACTTTTCCAATAGTGTGGTCTGACTTTCCTAAAACCTGTCCCTGGATCTTGTAATTCTATATGCTTTCTCTGTCCTGAAGGTGTGGGTGCTGTTTCTACTAGACTTGCTACCCACTGCCGTCTGTTTGCTCTAGGTTTCTAACCTATCCTACAAAGTAGTGCATTGAAAGATTTTATTGAGATTTCAGAACTAACATGACAAATTAACTTAATATAATAAGATATGTTGTGGAAAAACAGGTAAAACAAATGGAATGTATATAAGGAGTAGAATGAACTTTGTAGTTTCTATAAATGTTCATTGAGCGTTTGTGACTTGCAAACTAGATCACTAGCTCTGCATGAGGTTGCAGGAGCTAAGGGAACACGTTTGCTACAGTAATCCACCATGTATGAAATGTTTCATTCCTAAAAATCAATTTGGTTTGAAATATCGATCATGGCACAAAGATTATCAACTTCTATTTTTGGAGTGTCTGTTTTTAAAGTCTGGTAATGTGTTAATAATTCCAATACATTGTATCGTTTAAAATCAACACAAACCGAATTAGATGTCTCATTTACTGCATTTTAAGGTATTCTATCCAAAGCCAGCTGCTGCTGGGTGGGCTAGAACAAGAAAGTTTCTTATTCCAAGATAATAATGCAGTGGAGAGAATTGGTTCAGAGGCTTTCATAGACTTGACATTTGCTTATTCTAAAAACTTGCCACTATCTATACAAGAGACAACATTTTATAGTACGGAAATAAGGCGACAAAGGAATTGAAATGGGGAAGCAGCAAAGTCTACAGAGGACTTAGGATATAGCAAAAGAATTGGGAGTACGAGACAAAAGACAATCCCTTTTAAAGGTGATCAGGTATTTGAAATATGTGCATTTAGAGCTTGTTCTCATCACACATTTTCAACCAATGTCACTGAATAACTAAGTTAAGACTTAAATATGTGCTCTTGAGAGGGAGATGGGGGGAATCCAATTGAAAGGAAGAGAAGGACTCTGCATAGATTTAGTAGTCAACATTTTCAAACATCTGAGAAAATAAGGAAGAAATGATCCGAAATATGATACCCAAGTTGCTTTTGAGGCAGGGCAGGGACACTTATATTGAAAGAGTTAAGAAAGGAAAACTTGTGAAAAGTGGACATTGGACTGAGGAAGAGTATAAGCTGCCCGAGTATGAGCCAAGAGATTTCGGAGTAGATTGTATAGCTCAAGAAGGAAAGTAATGTGAAGACAAATAGTGCAGTGTAGAAGATGAGGAGAGCAGAATGATGGTAGCCAATTTTAGAAATGAATAAAGAAGCAGAGTTGTGGTGGGGCAAACCCTGGAGAAAACAGACATTTGACTATGCGGTAAGGCTACTAATGTTGAACCGATAGTGACAGAAATGAGGGTGAATGAAAGAGTCTTGTCCATCTTTACTAAGAGTGGACAGTTGAGACAATAGATGGGCAGTGCTCTTGATACAAGGATTTTTTACAGGTATATTGTGTTTGACTAGACTGGAAGCAAAGTATGAGTGCCAAAATTGCCTTAGGGAGTTGTACAGGTCTTGCCCAAAGAAAATGTGTTGGGGAGAATGAATTTTTTGCATCCTTCCGAATGCTAATATGGACCTATGAAAAATCTTTCCTGTTTTACATGACTCTCCTACTGTGCTGTACCAAATAATAAAAATTCTAGGTAATGCAGCAGTTAAGGACAAAAATGCACCTGTAGTCTGCCTTCTTTCCTTGCTTACTATCCAACTTTGGTCAAGCTTCCCCCGTTCATTAGGGATACGTTAATCTTTGTAAAATTCCCATTCACTGAATAATCCCATGGGTTGATCCAAATAGTCTTATGGTTTTTTTTTTTTTTGCAGTGGTGCATGAGAACCCTTGATATAAGAAGTAAATAAATATGGCAACTAGGGAAAAAGAAGCAGATTAATAGTGTTAAGATGTGATTAATGCATATGGACTATTATGTCAATTGAAAGAAATTGATTATAAGTTGCACTAGGTTTGAGAGTAAACAAGCTAAAAGGATATGAGTAGTGACTATTTCCTTAAAGTAAAGACATAAAAAAAAAGATGGCTTTGAGTTTACAATCAATGAAGGGATTGTCAAGCGCGCTACTCACCCGTAGGGGTCTCAAGGTGTTGGCGAGGGTGTAAGCAGCTCCAGTCAGTCGAAGAGACAGGTCTTGAGGGCCTTCCTGAAGATGTGCAGAGAGGTGGCACATCTGATGTCTATTGGGAGCTCTTTCCAGTTCTTGGCTGCGATGTAGGAGAGGGCTCTTCCTCCCATTCTGAGACTGCGGATGGGTCCCTGCGGATCAGAGGTTTCTCTTTGGTACGTGTAAGGAGATTCTCTCTTTGAGGTACTGGGGTCAGGTGTTGTGGGGGCATTTGTAGGCGTGGGTGAGAGTCTGGAAGGTTACTATCTTCTCGACAGGTAGCCAGTGGTGGTCTCGCAGGTGTTGGGTGATGTCTTCTTGTCGAAGGATGCTAAGGACGAGTCTGGCTGCACTGTTCTGTATGGTCTGAAGTTTGCGGAGCAGAGATTTGTTAATTCCGGCGTAGTGGGAGTTTCCGTAGTCCAGTCTGCTGGTTTTGAGTGCATGGGCGACGGTCTTTCTTGATTCAGGGGGGGGGGGGGGGATCCATTACAAGGTCTTGTGAAGGATGCGGAGGGTGTTGAAGCAGGTGTAGGCGACACGTTGACCTGTCTGGTCATGGAGAGGGAGGAGTCGAGTACGATGCTGAGGTTCCTGGTGTTGTCCGTGGGGGTGGGCGGGCTGCCGAGGGCAGCTGGCCACCAGGTGTTTTTCCATGCAGTGGGGGAGGGTCTGAGGACGAGGTCCTCTGTCTTCTCCGAGTTGAGCTTCAGGCAGCTGCTGCTCATCCAGGATGCGACTTCCTTCATTAGTTCCTGGAAGCTGAGTCTGGTGGTGACGGGATCCTTGGTGAGGGAAAGGATGAGCTGTGTGTCGTCTGAGTAGGAGGTATGTCTCGATTTTTGGAGGTCGGCGGTGAACCAAGTGGCCTTTCTAGGGCGCTGTCCGTCAGGGTTGCTAAGGGGTGCAAGTTCGTCTGCACAGTTGGTGTTCCATCTGTGTAGTTCTTTGGCTGCGAGGTTGGCGTCGCTCGAAGTGGAGGGGGTATTGCAGTTGAGGGTGTACTTGAGATGCTCCTCGGTGACATTGCTCCAGTTCCTTCGTGGTGGGCGGGGTACAGGTTTGGGGGCAGTGGGTTTGTCGACATGGAAGTGTACACAGAGGTGGTCCGTCCAGAGGGGTTGCGTGGTGTGGCTGAAGTGGATGTTGTTCCCTCCTGCGAACATGGAGTAGAGGGTGTGTCCTGCCCTGTGGGCGGGAGTGGTGACAAGCTGTTTCAGTCAGAGGTTGGCGAGGCTGACCAGGAGGGTGGAGGAGTTGGGGTTGCTAAGGTTGTCGGGTGGAAGTTTAGGTCTCAGAGTATGTAGTCCATGGAGGCGATAGTGTGGGATGAGACTAGGTCGGCAATGGTAGTGGTGAACGCTGTTCGAGGTACGGGGAGCCTATAGGCGAGGGTGCTTCGTTTGGTGGTTTCTTTTAGCTTACAGGATGACCATGGTATATGCGCATACTCGGGTGGAAATTTTGCAATTGTTTAAAAATATTTAAAGTTGACCTCTTGTGAGAAAATGCCCTCTTTCTGCATGGTAGCTCCCACTTTTTGCTGAACTGCTGATGTGCTTTGACTGAGTGTGCAGTGGGCTCCTGCAAATCAGGTGCCCTGGGCCTATGTTCTTTCCTTAAATCTGCATTAAAAACAAAACCCAATTGGCATCTCTGGCCACAGGTCAGCCCCCGGTAAATGGTATCAAGGGCACTGTGACCAGGTAAGACCTCTAAGGGCTGCAGCACTTATTGAGCCACCCTTGGAGGCCCTGTACCATTACGCTCACACACTGCCTTTGCAGGCTGCGTGTCTTGGTGCAGAACAAAGTGAAGAGTCGACCTGGCACTCATCCCTGTGTACCATGCTTACAACCCACTGCCCTGGTATAGATCAGTCACCCCTCTAGCTGGGGGCCTTATACTAGTGGTGAGGGTACAGCTGCATGAGCCCTGTACCCTTATGGTGTCTATGTATATTCTTAGACATTGTAAGTGCAGTACTGCCATTAAAAGTAAATGGTGCTGGGAGGTTGTCATCACAAACTCCACAGCACCATACTGGCTGTACTGAAACCGAAGTTTGATATCAAACTACTCAGCACCATAACCCCACACTGATGCCAGTGTGGAATTAAATGAAAAATGCATGCAGAGGGCATCTTAGAGATGCTCCCTGAAAAACGACCTACCACTAGTGTCCAGGCTGAGTGGCTGCTCTCAGATAGCACCACCAGACATGTTTCTGGACCCCTGGGTCGAGAGCCTGCTCCTCTCGGTGCCTGAAATAATGCACATCCTGGGACGAGGTGCCACGCCTCCTCCCCCACGATGGGCAGAGCTTCCCCAGGCCACTCGCTACTTTCAGCAACTGATCCCAATCTTGCAGATGGGGGACTCAGCCAAGCAGGCAAAGGCTTATGTCCCCCCTCCCACTGGAGAGTGGCATAATAGGAGGTGTACCTAACCCAGAGAAGGGACCTATTGGTCCCAACCTTTTACCTACCTGTAACACCCCTAAATCTAGTATTTAGGGTCACCCCTGAACCTTGCCTCCTCAGACAAGAAACCAGAAGAAGAAAAGAGGGACTGAAGGGCCGTGCCAAAGCTAACAAAAGGGGGACGCCCACTGACTTGGCCCCAGCCCTACCGGCCTGTCCCCACCTTGAACCTGCTCCAGCGTAATCCCGGTGTGTACTGCAGCCAGCAACCTCAAGCAACCCGGAGGACCTGCCTCCCTTCAATCCCAAAGACTTTTTCTCCCGTGAATACCGGAATTCTTCATCGATAGACTCCAACTCTGCATGGGTCAGAGAGCCTGCACCACCTGTCGCCCACGGCCCGAGTTCGAGTGGCCCAACAAAAAGAGGTCTCCCCAGCAATCCTGACCCGAGATCCGGTGATCCCTGATCTGCTTCAAGCCTCAAGCCGAAGCCTGCAGCCTAAATCCAGAAGGTGCCACTTCCCCCTACCTCCCCCCTCCCCAACCGCGACCAGGAGCTGGTAAGAAGATCTGACCCTAAAAGGCACCCCCTGCACCCAAAGCCCCACGGCCTTGTGTGGCCCAACCGACTGCGCCTAACCACCCCAAAGATCCCAACTTACCTCGCTGTGTGAGAGTGGCTCTATATATACTGGACAATAAGGCAGTACAGTGTGTATAGAGTCCACAAACCCCCAAATGTATAACAGAGGTTAAAGTCAGAATTGACCTTACTCTCCAAAGTGGTAGCTTGGTCGAGCAGTAAGGCAGTACCAGAGGACAGTGTAAAGCATTTGATGTACACATTCAGTCAGCAAAAGTTTCACACACTTAAGGACTGAACTCCAGGCCAATTGTTTGTATATCCAGAGATATGGTTGTTTTATTTTTATAACCAACAGTTATAAAAATATACTTTTCACACTACGAGTACTCTCATGTAAATACTTTGCAGAGGAGCAATAAGTTTGTATACACATTAATCACAGGTTAGCTAATAAGCAATACAGTTCTAAAACACTCTAGCATTGAGCTCAATGGGTTTTCATAGGAAAGTACAGTTGATTACTTTAGGGATTACTTTGGTAGTCCCAGGACTAGATCTGGGATTCAGTCCTGGGGTCTAAGCTGAAACCAGATTAGTAACAATGTTTTAGTCACTGAATATGAAGCTGTTTTAAAAGTTCACACTTAGACTTAAACTTTTCGAGGTGATTCTCACAATGTTATTCAATGGGAGAAAATTCAGGTTACAGGTATAGTACGATTGCGCTACTTTTGTAACCCAGCACTAGTCTCCTAGTGCCAGCCCGGGGGCTTAACTCAAAACAGGCAGGTAATTGCGTTTCAGTATCTGTACGATTGTTAAAGAATATTTACAGTTTCAAAAGTAGACACTTAGAAGAATTTTCATAGAAAAGCAGACAATGGGTTCCTATGGACAAAATACAGGTTACTAGTAAACCCACTAGGGATTACTGTTGCGGTTCAGTACTGGGCTGAGAGGTACAATACTGGCTTCTCTCCTGATCACATGTGAGTATTTTCGAATTCGGACTTTGGCTGATTTTATAGGAATATTTTCAGTTTTCAAATCTTCACACTTGGTAAATTTTCTAGTAAAAAATGGGTCAATGTTATCCAATGGCAGGTAAGTGTATTACCGGTTTCCAGGTGAGTACTTGGTTGGTGAAGTTAGGGTTCTGGGCATAGACTCAGGGGTCCCCCAGGGTCAGGTCAGTACAGTTGGTTCAGTCTCAGCGGCGCAGGGGCGTCTGGTTGCAGAGGTAGGTAGGCCCAATGTTATTCAATGAGGGAAAGGGGGTCTTCGGTTGGTGGCTGCTGGCGAGCAGGTCACGCGGCTCTGGGAGCCGGGCTTCTGGTCACTTGCTCGGGGCAAAGGGGGGGGGGGGAAGTAGGCTAGGGCAAAGAGGTCACAGCCAGCTGCACTCGGGCGGCTGGGTGCAGGGTGCTTTTGAGCCGTCGGGCGCTCAATGTTATCCAATGAGGATCTTGAAAAAGGAACAAAGGCTGCAAGCTCGGTGACTCTCCAGGGGCGACACAGGGGGCTGTAGGGCGCCGGGTGCAGGGGTGTCTTTGGGTGTCGGAAAAGCTTACCCTCGGCTGGTCGTGGTTGGGGTGGCCCCTGGTTCTGAGTCTACAGGCGTCGGCTGGTTCGTCGAGGAGGGTCTTTGGTCACTGGACTTCGGGTCCCAGTCGCCGGGGGGACGTCCTCGTGGTCTTGGTTCGGGTTGGCCCGGCCCGGGCTCGGCTGGTGCAGAGTGGGCTGGTCCGGAGCTTACTGGTGGGCACCAGGTGGGTTGTTGCAGCAGAGCCTCTGCTGATGGGAGTCCCAGTCTATAAGAGGGTCAAGACAGGCAGGTCCTCTGGGTGTCCCAAGGTTGCTGTCCGCGGAGGTCGCCGGGTTTAGGCAGGAGCATGTTCCAGGATCAACAGGCCGGTAGGGCTAGGGCCAAGTCAGTTGTTGTCCTGTTAGCAGCTGCGCGGCGGGTCGTCTTCTTCTTGATCTTCTTTCTTCTTTTTTGATATCTGGATCTGAGGAAGGACGGTGCAGGAAGCCCCTAAATACTAAATTTAGGGGCTTTAAAGGTAGGGCAGGGACCTATGGGTCCCTGTCCTGGGATGAGTACACCCCCTAGCCTGCTCCTCTCCTGTGGGAGGGGGGCAGGAGCCTAGCTGGCATTGAGCAGGACTCCCCATCTACAAGATGGCCGGAGCCCGGGGTCGTGCTTCACCTCGCCTCCTCCACCTGAGGGGGGGGGGGGGGGGGGGGGTTGGCACCCCCCCCCCCTTCTTGACGTGGTTTTTCCTGCCAGTCTTCCCGCCAGAGTGGGGGTAGGACTGGTGGGGGGCTGGTTGCTGGGTACAGCAAATGGTCTGAGGAAGCTCTCGGAGGCGGTTTGCCTTTAAAGCTTCCCCCTGTCCATCCTGGGGGAGGAGACATAGCACCTCGCCCAGGATGTGCTTTGTTGCAGACCCATGAGAGCGGGGGCCTCTCCACCCAGGGGTCCAGCAACATGTCTGCTGGGTGGCAGCCTTTGCAGCCACTCAGCCCAGACGTGGATTGTAGGTTCGTGTTTTTGGAGGGCATCTCTAAGATGCCCTCTCGTGCATGTTACATTAAATCCCACACTGGCATCAGTGCGGGTTTAATGTGCTGAGAAGTTTGATACCAAACTTGTCAGTCTTAAGTGAAGCCATTATGGTGGTGTGGAGTTCGTGAATGACAACCTCCCAGCACCATATACTCTTAAATGGCAACACTGCACACAGTGCCCAGGAATGGCCCTGGGTACTGTAGGGGCACAGGGCCCACGCACCTGGGCCCTCACCTCTGGCATAGGGCACCCAGCTAGAGGGGTGACTGAAGTATGCAATGGCAGTGGGTTCTGTGGGCATGGCACACAGGGATGTGTGCCATGTCGACTCTTGCTTCAGTTCTGTACTTAGGCACTCAGCCTGCAAAGGCAGTATGTGGGAGCCAGGATACAGGGCCCCTAAGGGTGGCACAATAAGTACTGCAGCCCTCAGGGGTCTTCTCTGGTCACCAGGCCCATGGTACCTAGGGTACCATTTACTAGGGGCTGACAGGGGCCAGAGATGCCAATTGGGTATTTTGTTTCAGCATAGCTTTTCTTTGTAGGGAAGGAACACAGGCCCTGGGTACCTGATTGGCAGGGACCCAGGGCACACTCAGTCAAAGTACATCAACAGTTAAAAAAAAAAAAGTGGGGGCATACCAAGGCAAGAAAGATGGCACTTTCTCACACTCTCCAAGTGGTGGTCGCACCCAGAAGACCTTCGTTCCCGAGCCTGCAGTGCTTTTGCAAACCGGAGAAAACCCATTGAAAGCTACAGGGCGCCACACCAAAACAGCACTCTGCACCCGGCCGCCCCAGTGCCGCTGAGGGTGCATCTTTTGTGCTGGCCTACACCCCATTTGCCCCGAGCTTAACTCTAGGAGCTTGGCACCCACAACCCAGTGGCCTGCTGATGAAGGGTCTTAACCAGAAACCGGTCCCAAGATGCTTGTTTCCAGTTCAGGGAAGACCTGGCTTGGCAGTGCGGGCTGGACTGTTCCCATGAGGCACAGGGTCAAGACTGATTTTCATATAGCTGGGGCTGAACAGAGGTGGCGAAATGAGCTAAAGAATGATGATGGATTCAACCCAGATCTGCGACTGGGGGTGAGTGTCTGAAAAGTTTCAGCGCTCCGTCCATCTCCTTGTGTGTGCTCTGCTCGCCAGCAGCCACCAACCAGAGGCCCCCTATCCCCATTGGATAAGATTGGGCCTCAGCACCCTGCACCCGGCCGCCCTAATGCCACTGAGTACACAAAGTACTTACCTGTTACTATTTTCCTCCCTAGGATAACGTTGACGGTTTCCCTATGAAATGTTTGTGTGGAATTGGAAAATCTAAAATCTTTTTAAAATTGTACTAAATAACAAAAACGCTTTTACTTGCCTGTTTACAGGGGAAATGTCCAGGTGCACTGCACTGTGTAAGAAAAGTACTCTGAAAAGTAACTTACATGATTTTCTACTAAAATCCTATACAAAGTATATGTACTGTATTCTGAAAAGCATGGCATTGTCAGTAACACTACTGTAATCAAATCACAGTACATTTACAATTGCAATTCAAACTGTTTACAAACTGCATTACTACTGTAAAGTACTTATTGCTTACCTGTGCCAGGCTTTCTTGGCTCTAGAAAATAAAAGAATGTTTTTATACAAAAACAATTTGTCTGAAGTTCAGTCTTTGAGTGTGTGAAATAATTTGCTGACTGAGTTGATACAACAAATGCTTAACACTGCACCAAAACTGGTTTTCCACCTCGTACTATAGTCCCCGTGGTCTGGTGTTTCTTTCCAGGCAGGGAAAGCTCCAGGCTACCAGCATGCGACTTCAATCCCTTTTCTGACAGGGAATTGAAAGATTGGTTTCAGAGCCGAGTGCCGCACCAACTGTCTTTTTCCTACATTCCCAGGGGTTCATGGGATTAGTAGTTTGTTTGGTGTGTTTTATATGGCCGCTCTTCATTAAAGCGTAAGGAAGATCAGCATAATCCTTGCCTCCAGTCCTGACATAGAATTACAAAGTGAAGCTTGTATATTATTTGTCAAAGGTTACTTGCATTTTCTGTTAGTAATTGGAAAAAACTAGATGAATGTGAGATATGGCTTAATAGGAAAATCATGGTGAGAAAAGGCTAGTCTATGACCTGATTTCATGAAGTGTGCTGGGAGGAATAAGTGGGCTGAGGCCACACACAGCATATCCTTTGCTGCCCTCTGGTCTGAAGAGTAAACTGACAGTTCTGTAGTAGGGGATCTCTGTGTATAGTCATAATCTAGTGAATAGTCCCGCCCATGTGCGAGGACCCCGGCAATCAAAAATAATCTCTTAAGTTGTCAGAAAATTGCAGAACTGCAAAGACACTTAAGAGAAAATTTAAAGACAAATAATGCAGCCTATATCCACAGGCTACACTGTCCAGTACTTAAACTAGAAAATTCCACCAAAAATCCACAAACAGCAAAGCCTGTCCAGATTTCCCTTGCATTTACTGCAAAACCCCTCAGAAATGATAGAGACGAAGGCATGGATAGACAAGCCCCATAGGCTGCCATTATGTGGCTTAAATAGGATACTGTGCCTTTAAGAGAACTTTCTCCCAGTATCCCAGAACGCATAGCAGGTCCAACTTACTTTGTTCTTTTTTCCGGCTCCTGCTTACAGGACCCTGTGCATTGAGCTCTCCCTTGTTCAAGGGTTTATTGGAGTTTTTTGTACACTTTTTGGATAAAAAGTGTTCTCATTTGATTCTTGGTGTTTCCTTTTCACTTCTGTGTGTTTGTTCAGGCTTTTAGGGATCTAAAATGCCTGCTTTGTTCGACAAGTGCCCAGCATGTGGAAGGAAGAAGGCCAAGACTGATCCACACGACGTCTGCATTCTTTGCCTCCCTGAAGAGCATGTCCCTGAAGATTGTGACATCTGCCAGACCTTTTCTACAAGGACCCTGAGGGAAAGGCTGAGAATTAGGCTCCAAGGCCTAGAGGAGAGGCGACTGCAGGTGGGTCTGGGCAGGCTGGGAAGGCTCCCTCTGCCCCTGCTGAGGCCTCTGGGGGGCTCCCCAGAGGCAGGAAGACCAGCAAAAGGTCCCGGTCTCCGTCGACGTCATCGACGTCGAGAGGGATGACGACGGTGTGTTCCCCTTCTCCCCGGGGCTCTGGGTCGAGACAGCGCCGTCGAGATCACCGCCGATGGCGTCGTCGACGTCGGAGTCGAGGCATCGCCGTCGACTAAGGAGACACCGGCGCTCGGCGTCGAAGCGACACCGCCGGTCGCCGTCGACGGGATCGCCGTCGAAGGGATCCTCGACGTCCAAGACTGTGAGGAAACGGTCGACGAGGAGGAAGAGTCGACGCTCGCCGTCAAGGTCTGACCGTTCGTCGTCGAGGGGCGACGATCGTCGTCGAGGAAGAAGCACTCGACGTCAAGGAGACGGCGTTCGATGCCAGAGTCGAGGGATCGCCGCTCCACGCCTGAAAAACGACGCTCGACGTCGAGCAGGAAGAGATCAGCGTCCCCGATGATCTCAACCTCCCCTAAGCAGCGCAGGAGAGATTCTGGCGCGAAAAGTCACGCTGGATCTGGTGAAGGACGTCGGAGGCGTCGCTCAGGCTCTGGAGGGTCTGGGTCACAGGTCCCTCCCCCGAAGAAGTCCCCGGGCTCGGTGTACTCGGTGGTATATACACCGCCACGGCCTGCGACTCCTCCACCTCTGCCGAAGGAGGCTCCTCCTGTTAATCCGCCACTACCTCCACTTCCTCCACTACCACCTACGGGGCAACCGCCGCCGCCGGTCCCACCTCATGGGCCAGCGCCTTTGCCGGAGAGGCCTCCTGTCAGGCCACTGAGGTCGGTGTCACTGCCTCGGCTTCCGACACCTCCCAAGGGGACACCTACGCCGAAACCCCAGGATAGGCCACGGAAGACGCCTCCACGGAAACCGGTGGAGCGCCCACGTGCGGGGAGATTGCGCTCCCGTTCCAGAAGAAGGGAACGTTCGCGCCACAGGTCCTCCACGCGATCTAGACGGCGCCACAGGAGGCACAGGTCTCGTTCCCGGACCAGGTCGTCAGGGACCAGGGACTACTCCCCTACCTTGTTGGATTCACCAGATACGAGGGTTTCACCGATTGACGATCTGGTGTCATTCCAGGACGTGCTGTTACGTGGTGCGGCGAAATTGGGCATTACTTTGACGGTGCCCACTCCCAAGACATCAGTCATCTTCGAGACGCTACATCAGAAGCATTTGTCTCGACCGTGGATCTTTTTCTCACTACAGCGGTGACTAAGGCGGCACCCTCTAGACTACAGAAGAAGTACCGGGCTTCGGACTCGGACCCGGCCTTTCTGAGGGTGGAACCCCCTCCAGATTCGGTGATTGTGACGGCGGCGCGCAAACAGCATGCCACCACGCCTTCCTCCACGGTTCTACCAGATAAGGAATCTAGGTGGTTGGATTCATCTGGGAGAAAAGTTTGTGGGACTTCAGCGACCTCAATGAAGGCTGCTAGTGCCACCGCCTTGTTGGGTCGGTATGACAGAGCCCTTTGGGAATCTCTTCAGCAATTTGTGGAACTTCTACCGCGGGACAAGCGGGAAGACTTTCAAGAGGTGCTGAATGAAGGGATGTTGGTGGCGAATCAAGTCATCAGCGCTGCAGCTGACTCTTCACTGCTGGCGGCACATGGTTTCTGCCACGGAATTAACCAGCGGAGACATGCATGGCTGCGTCTCACGTCTCTGAAACCGGACGCTCAACAAAGGGTTGCCAACCTTCCATTCTCTGGCGAGACCCTGTTCGGGAAGCACGCTGACGATGAAATGGCCCGCATGAAGGCGGAGGCCGAAACTCTCCCAGCGGTGGGTTTGGAGAAACCCAAGGAGACAAAGAAGTCGTACCGTCCGTTCCAACGTCGGTTCGGTGGTCAAGGCAGAGGACGTGGCCAGTCTTCTGGGCAACAGCAGCAACAACAACAGCAGCAGTGCAGAAGACCGTTCCAAAAGCGCCAGAGGGGCAGAGGCGGCCATCAGTCGATGCCAGCGACTAAAGGCCAGGCCGGGTCTAGTCCCTGAGCACTTACTTCCCCTGCGACTGTTACCCGCTCCGGTGGGGGGAAGCATTCAATCTTTTCTGGCAGAGTGGAGAAAAATTACTCAGGACAAGTTGGTGCTGAATATTGTTTGCAATGGATACAGTATTTGGTTCACCAGCTCGCCTCCATCGATTCCTCCGGTCAGCTCACAGTATCAACTGCGTGAACTCCAGACGGAGGCCGATATCCTGTTAAGGAAAAGGGCGATAGAAGACGTACCTCTGTCTCAAAGAGGAAGAGGTCTGTACTCAAGGTTCTTTCTGGTTCGCAAAAAGGACAAGAACGAGTTCAGGCCCATTCTGGATTTGCGACAAGCAAACAAGTGGATTCGCAGAGAAAAGTTTTGCATGCTGTCGTTGCATCAGATTTATCCTCAGCTGCAACGGGGAGACTGGCTGTGTGCCATAGACCTCCAGGATGCCTACTTCCATGTGCCTATTGCACACAAACACAGGAAGTTCCTGCGGTTCTAAGTCGGCGCCAATCACTATCAATACACAGTACTGCCATTCGGACTGAAGTCTGCGCCGAGGACATTCTCAAAGTGCATGGCAGTGGTAGCCGGACACCTAAGGAAGAACAAGGTGTTTGTCTACCCGTACCTGGATGACTGGTTGATCAAGGCCTCCTCCTTCACGGAAGCGCAAGCACACTTCCAGAAGACGTGCGTTCTAATGAACAAGCTGGGGTTGCACATCAACATGTCCAAGTCTGTCCCGACCCCGGTCCAGTGCATTCAGTACTTGGGAGCCTCCATCGATACGCTGTCAGCAAGCGTGTCTCCTTCGGAGGAGCGACGGTTATCACTGCTTCGGAAGGCTCAGGCTCTTATGACCTCTCCGTCCACGACAGTGAGGACGGTGTCTTCTCTACTGGGATCGATGGCCTCTTGCATCTTCCTGACGCCACATGCGCGGCTGCACATGAGACCGCTGCAGGAGTGCTTGGAGGATCAGTGGGATCAGAAGAGAGGATCTTGGGACGACAAGATACGACTGTCTCTGCATGCTCTTCAGTCTCTGAAGTGGTGGTGTTCAGCGGAGAACCTCCTCAGAGAGGTTCCCTTCCACAAGGACATTCCCACACAGACTATCGTGACGGATGCGTCTCTCCACGGCTGGGGGGGCGCACTCCGGAGACTTACAGATTCAAGGAACGTGGTCCCTGTCGGACTCCACGTACCACATCAATTTCGTGGAACTCAGAGCTGTTCACTTGGCACTGAAGGCTTTTCACCCGTCCTTCCAGACCGACTCTCTGCTTGTACAGACGGACAATACGACCACGATGTATTACCTCAACAAGCAGGGGGGTTCGAGATCGCGCACCCTTTCGCAGGAGGCGCAGGCGATCTGGCACTGGCTTCTGGCTCGAGGGCTGACGATAACTGCTACACATCTGCCAGGTGTGCAGAATGTTCAGGCAGACGCACGGAGCAGACTGATTCAGGAAAACCACGAATGGGTCATAAACGACGAAGTGCTAGGAGAAGTCTTCGCAAGGTGGGGGACTCCAGACGTAGATCTGTTCGCCACCGCCGAAAACAGCAAATGCCGAAACTTCGCCTCCAGGTACTACCAGCCGGGGACGCTGGGGAATGCGTTATGGATCAACTGGTCGAACAGCTTTCTGTACGCTTTTACACCCATTCCCCTGATTCCGACGGTTCTCATCAAGCTGTCCCAGTCCAGGGTGCGGATGATACTGATTTCCCCGGAATGGCCCAGACAGTGGTGGTTCACGGACCTGCTTCACCGGTCTCTCCTTCCTCACATGCGGCTGCCGTGCAGGCCGGACCTTCTCACGAAGTTCGGGGGGCTGATGTTGCACCCCAACCTCTCGTCTTTGAGTTTGGCAGCATGGCTCCTGAAATAGTGCAATATGGCCATTTGAATCTCCCTGCAGATTGTATGGACATACTGAAGGAGTCTAAGAGACCTTCCACTAGGACTTCTTATTCGTACAAGTGGAAGAGGTTTTGTATCTGGTGCAAGTCCAAGAACTATGACCCAACGACATGTAAGGAAGATGTCATCCTTCCTTATCTTCTTCAGTTGGCGCAGTCTGGCCGGCCTTAATGTCCATTCTATTAAGGTTCATCTTGCTGCTTTGACTGCCTACAGGAAATGCCCTTCACAGACTTCCTTCTTCCAGATCCCTGTGATCAAAGACTTTTTGGAAGGCTTGAAGAAAGTATTCCCTCCTGTCAGGCTTCCTTCGCCTTCATGGGAATTGAATGTGGTGCTGTCCAGATTGATAAAGGATCCTTTTGAACCTATTCATAAGGCTTCGTTGCAGCACCTGTCCTGGAAGGCGGCGTTCCTCGTGGCCATTACATCGGCCCGCAGGGTGAGTGAAATTCAGGCGTTGTGTTGCCAAGAACCTTGTACTGTATTTCATGCTGCTAAGGTTGTTATGCGTACTCACCCTAAGTTTCTTCCCAAGGTTATTTCTGATTTTCATGTTAACCAGACCATAACTTTGCCTACGTTTTTCCAGAATCCTTCGTCTCCAGCGGAAAGGTCGTTGCATTCCCTGGATGTTAGGAGGGTATTGAAATTTTATCTGGATAAGACCAAAGATATTCGTAGGTCTGACCAATTGTTTATCAATTATGGATCAGTCAGGACGGGTCTTGCGACCTCTAAGCAGTCTATCTCTAGGTGGATTGTGTCCTGCATACAGCTATGTTACCAAAAAGCTAATAAGACCTTAGGAGGTGAGCCTAAGGCTCATTCCACCAGGGGCAAGGCTGCCACGACAGCCTTGCTCCGTAATGTTCCGATTGCAGAAATCTGCAATACATCCACTTGGAAGTCGGTTCATACCTTTGCTAAGCATTACTGCCTGGACACTGATGCCAGGGCAGACGCTCAGGTTGGACAGGCTTCGCTGCGAAATCTGTCGCACAATAGTGGTGTTAATTCTCTTTTCTCCACCGCCGCTTTGGTGTGGGGATGGGCTTGCCATTCTATTCACTAGATAATGACTATACACAGAGATCCCCTACTACAGAAGGAGTAGTTTCTGTCCTGTAACTCCAGTTCTGTAGTAGGGGTATCTCTGTTATAGTCATAGTGCCCTCCCGCCTCCCCGGTGGAGAGAAATGTTCCTTTAAGGAATGCGACAGGTCTGGCGTGTTACGCCTTCAAAAAGAACTGAAAGTAAGTTGGACCTGCTATGCATTCTGGGATACTGGGAGAAAGTTCTGGAAGGTTCTTTTAAAGGCACAGTATCCTATTTAAGCTACATAATGGCAGCCTATGGGGCTTGTCTGTCGATGCCTTCCTCTCTATCATTTCTGAGGGGTTTTGCAGTAAAAGCAAGGGAAATCTGGACAGGCTTTGCTGTTTGTGGATTTTTGGTGGAATTTCTAGTTGAAGTACTGGACAGTGTAGCCTGTGGATATAGGCTGCATTATTTGTCTTTAAATTTTCTCTTAAGTGTCTTTGCAGTGCTGCAATTTTCTGACAACTTAAAAGATTATTTTTGATTGCCGGGGTCCTCGCACATGGGCGGGACTATTCACTAGATTATGACTATAACCGAGATACCCCTACTACAGAACTGGAGTTACAGGACAGAAACTACTCCTTATGCGAAGCGCATCATGAAAGGGTATTGTAACAAAACTGCACCTCTTGCCAGTAGCTAAAACTGAAGTCAAAAGGTCACCAAATAGCTGATCTGTGTTAAGTTTATTTTTTATTTATTTATTTATTATTTATTTTAGGAGTTTTATATAGCGCTAGCCAGACTCGAGGGTATCTGGGCGCTTTACAGCAGTTATAGTACAGGAATTTCAAATAGTCAAGTACAGGAATGTCAAATAGTCATCGGTATTCATATCGGTTCGGAAATCCCGCCCTGTAGTGCAACATAGAGGCAAGGTAGTCCTGAGAACCTTGCAGAGTGCACGATTGTCTTGCGCAGAACCATTTCAAGGGGGGGGGGGGAGCATGTAGCGGGGAAAGGAAGCTTGGAGGAGGTAGATTATGGTGAAAAGTGTCATGGTGCTGCGGAATGCAGGCATGAGTCTTTTAATCGCTGGTTATCTGTTCGGGAAGCCACGTTTGAGGAAGAGGTCTTTTAGAAGTTTTTTTTATTTCACAAATGACGGGATAGTCCTAATGTCTGCTGGGATGGCGTTCCAAATTCTGGGTGCGTTTCCGGAGAAGGGTCATGCAGCGTTTTTTTTGTTTACGTGTTTTCATAGGAATGAGCAGGAGGGAGTTGTAACTCCTGAGGTTCCTAGCCTGGCCTGCCTTTTTTCGGTCTCGGCTAGCCGTGCGAAGCGCGTCTCCGCCGAGACCCTTTTGTCGGCATGTGTGCTTCCCAGGAGACAATCCTGGCCGCGCGCATCGCCTTGGAGGCGATTTGAAAGTGGCACGCGCCGACTGGCACGCGCCGCGCTCGGCCTGGCTGTCTCCTGGGAAGCGCAAACATACCCAGGCACACCTCCCCCTGCACGCATGCGGCCACACACACACACACACACACACACACACACACACACACACACACACACACACGAGCGCACATACACGCACGCAGACAGAGACTCCCCCCCCCCCCCCCTCCGTCGCACACAGAGACACACACACAGGAGCGCACACATACAGAGACACCCCCGCCGTCGCACACATACACACACACACACACACACACACACACACACACACACACACACACGCACACGCACACACACACTCACACACACGAGCGCCCCCCAAGGCCCACTTACCGCCAATCCGGTGTTCTGTCGCCTCTGCGGGGCTCTCCCTCCGGCATGGGAGCCCCGCGTCACGCACTGCTCTTCGGACCAGGAACTCCGTGGGCGCGGGCTTCACGCACAAGACTGAAGTCCTGCCCCCACGCTAGGTTTCGTTTTGGAATGCGCGCGCAGATTTTGCAGTCATCTCGCCTGATCCCCAACAGAAACAGACCGCGTGTGAACACAATGCCCTGTGCATGGAGAAATAGATATAACGTTCTTGCACAGGAAACTAATTATAATAAACGTATGAGTGAGAAATAAACTGGGCGAGCTGCATGGAGGCTGCATCGGGGTTTCTGTCCGTAAGTGGCTTTGCGTGCACATGCACAGACCTCGTTAGGTGGCCGAGGGGGCGCTGGACAGCTCAGGCAGTGCCCCGCCGGTCGGTGCAGCGCCGGCGCTCACCGGTGCAGCGCTCGAAACTTTCTTATTTTCTATTGATTTCCTTCTGTTGTCACGCAACGGCTTGCGAGCTCAGATTAAATCGCGCCAGTGCCAGAGTTTGACAGGAGGTTTGCAGGGCACGAAGAGTGCTGGCATTTCACTGATGCAAGAACAGCTGTAGAGTAAAATTAAAATGGCATTTGTGAAAACGCGCCCACTGCTTTTTATTTTATTCTACTGTACTTTCCTTTTATACATTATTGTCACCTGGTCTGTGCATGTTGGGTGGTCTTGTGTGGTTGTGAGCTGCATACAATACCTATTGCCGGGTTCTGACTACTAGTTTTGACTGAGCATTTCTAGAAGTTTAAACCTACAGGTTCGATCTTATGCTGTCTCCACCTCGAATTCCTTTCTCTCCGTGTCACTCCCTCTCTTTCGATTTCACCCTTCTTCTCTCCATTTCACTTTGCTGTCCTGCTAACTCCACCCTCTACTTCACCCCACCCCACTCTCTTCTCTCCTTACAACTCTCTCTCCATCTTAGCCACCTGTTTCCGTACGTCCCTTCACTTTCTCCACTTCCCTTTAATTTACCTCTCACCTCACCCTCCTCTTTCCACCTTTTCACACTTTTTCGCTCTCCTAACCTCGGGATCTTCTCGCTGTGGCTCAAGTTACTCTGACTATAATTCACACTTCTATTCCCACCTCACTCTTCTCTCTCCACCTCACCCTTCTCTCTCCACTTAACCCATCTCTCTCTTCCTAACCTTTTCTCTGTTCATCGCCCTCCTTTCACTCTTCTCTGTCCAATTTGCCCTCCTCTCTCCCCATCAGTTATCCTTTTGTTCTCACTACCCTCCGTCTTGCCTCCTCCTTATTAACCCAATTACCCTCTCATCTCTCTGCTCCGCCAGCACGTCTCCCCACCTCACCCTTCTCTCTGTTATCAGTTTAGGACATAAATAGGACAAGTACAATAATCAGGGCTTATGGAATTATGCAACAGGGGAGGACTAAATTATGCAGAGGTGTTGACCAAATTGTACTGTGTAATGCAGGGTAGTATTACTTCACTATTGTGTCATTTTTTGCACGTTATCCCTCAGTGTATAAATGTTTCTCCCCAGTAGTGACAAGTAAACCTATGTGAAGGGCCTTCCACTGTGCAACACATCACCGCATTTTTTAGTAACATTTGATCCTTTTATGAGTTTTTTTTAATTAAAAATTTCAAATGATGCTGTAAATGATGGATTATGTAGCTAATGTATCAAATCCATAAATATCTGCAAAATGCGGCTGCGCAAGTCCAGTGGCCCTGGTTGTAATCAATTTATGTCTATTCATATGACAAAATGAGAGAATTTGTTGGTAGAGAATAAATGCAGTCACTAGTAACCCAACGTGGAGTATGTTCTTTAAGTTCCTTCTACTTATGTCAGAGTTCTGCCTTCTGCGAGTACTTGGGGAGAATGAGAGTAGGCAGAACAGTGGCAGCACATATTTCCCGTGCTTTTCTTTACACTATAGGCACTTTTACTGCTCCTTCCCATTCTGTATTTTGTGTTGTATTAGTGAAACTTCACTTAAGAGTAAAAACCTTGCCATTGTCAGAATGTTATTGCTTAATATACTGCTGTAAGCAGGGCCACTGGAAATATGTGATTCTGAGGGTACGGAATCTTCCGCATAATTAGAGATTTGCCATATTTTTCACATAATTCATCATCTGCTACATACTTTGCTGCATATTTTGTCTTGAGACAAAATGTTTGTGGTTCAATCTGATCACAATAGGAACAGTAAAGATACATGAGGAGAAAATTACAAGTGTGCAAATTACAAAAGCAAATGTATAACAGCTGTGAGCCCGTGCCTAAGGTGCATCATCAGAGCTGTGTGAATAATAACTGTCAGCCCTGTGCGTGAGGTGCAGCTTCAGAGCTGTGTGAATAATAACAGCTGTGAGCAACAGCATACACTCTCACTGCTCACCAATTCAAAGTTTGCAAAAAATTTTATGCAACGCATTGTCATACACAATGCCAATAACTCAAACTTTAATGCTGCGAGACCTATTGCATTGTAAATGCTTGTTGTGTTTGGAGGCCAGGTATTCAGGTTTCCCTGTGTGGAGGGCTTTATGCGTGAGGCAGGCGGTTCTGAAGCTGGCACGCATCTCTATTGGGAGCCATTTTAGATCTTTGAGTGTGGGTGCAACGTGCTCAAATTTTCTGACTCCGTTGACCATTCTGGCTGCTGCGTTTACAGTTTTGAGGGGGGCTAGGTGGGATTTCGCTGTACCGGTGAGGATAGCATTTCCGTAGTAGAGTCTGGATAACACCAGGGATTGGGTGGCTTGTTTGAGGTCGTTGGGTGGGATGAAGGGTTTTATTTTGTTGAGAAGCTTCAGAATGAGGAAGGCACTCTTCACTGAGTTCTTGATTTGACTGACCATGTCAAGTTTTGGGTCTAGGGTAAATCCTAATGATTTGGTGGAGTTAGCCAGAGTGAGATTACAGTTAAGAGCATCGATTTCTTTAAGCCATTCCATGATTTGGGGGGTTTCTTCTTTGTTTGAGAAGAGGAGAATTTCAGTTTTGTCTTGGTTGAGTTTGAGGTGGTTCATGGATAGCCAATGCTGGACTTCTCTAAGAGTTTTGTTTAGTCTCGGAATATCTTCAAAGGAGGGCGTTTCCAGATAGATCTGGGTGTCGTCTGCATAGAGGTGAAAGGTGATGTTTGCTTTTTTGAGTATGGAGGTGAGGAGTTACATATAAATGTTGAATAGTTGAGGGGCGAACACTGATCCTTGGGGGACCCGTCTATTGACAGGATGAGAGTCAGACATGAAGGTTTTGATTTTTATCCTTTGGGAGTGGTTGTGTAAGAAGGAAGAGAACCACTGTATGACCACCTCGTCTGCTCCTACCCTGTCTTGGAGCCGCCTGCTCCTACCCTGTCTTGGAGAGCCTTGATGAGAAGGTTGTGATCCACCGTGTCAAAGGCTGCCGACAAGTCCAGGAGGATGAGTAGGCAGCATTTGTCGGTATCAAGAGATTTGTGAATGTCGTCCATGATGTTGAGGATCGTGGTCTTGGTGCTACAACCTTTTCTGAAATCCGATTGGTGGGGATGTAGAAGGTTGATGCTGTCCATGTGCTGAGTCAATTGAGAAAGAACGCACTTTTCAAGAATTTTGGCAAGGAGGGGTAGATTAGAGACCGGTCTGGGTAGAGGATCTAATGCGTGAGCTTTGGGTTTGGAGGTGGACATCAGATTGAGAATCTCGGTTTCTGGTATTGGGTTGAAAGATTTCCAGACTTTGCATTGGCTTTGGTTTCTGGGGGTGAGATTGTGCAGGAGGTGTTGGAGTTGATGTCTAGAGAGAGCTCAATCTTGATAATTTTGTCTGTGAAGAAGTTGGTGAAGTTGTTGCACAGGTCTTTAGAGGCCTGGCCTGTGGCAGCAGAGGGTTTAGATGTTTGTTTTCTGATGATATTAAAAAGTTCTTTGGGTCTGTTTTTCGCCTTTTCCAGGGCGGTGCTGAAAAAGGTGTTTTTTTCATTGATAATGTGTTTTTTCTATATCCTTCTGGTTGCTTTAAGTTGCTCGTGGAGGCTTGTAGAGGGGTTGTTCCTCCATCTTCGTTCTGCAGCTCTTAGTTGTCTTCTTTCAGCATTGATGTCCGAGTTGAACCAGGATCTAGACGTAGTATTTATGTTTTTTTAGTTTCAGGGGGGCTAATTGATCTAGGATGGAAGTCCTACTAGGGTTATAGTGAGTGGTGAGTTCCGTTGTAGAGAGATCATCTGTGGAGGTAGGCAGGAGTGAGGCTACCCTTTTTTCAAAGTCTGTCATGGAGATCCGACTAAGATTTCTCGTCCATTTGGGGGGGTCTTGGGTGGGGGGTTGATAAGAAATTGGTTGGGTAAAGTGAAATCCTATTTCACATTACTGACTGGTCTGACCATCACCTTATCCTTAAGGTGATGGTCAGGCCAGTCCACAGGTAGGATCTGGTCTATCATGATGGTGTCCTGTTGGGAGATGTTAAATTATAAATTGGGTCTTTTGACTGTAGGTTTAACCAACCGAAATGTGCTGTAAGTGAACTATCTGCCTACAAATGTTAATTTGGAGATGCTGAATATGCCTGTGTCCTCTGAGACCAGCCTTCCATTTTTTGTGGCTTTGTGAATAGTTGGGAATGGAGAACAGCCTGTTGTGGTGTTTATTTCAAGAAAAGGGGATACATAATATTTGAGATATTGCTATAAATGGAAGATAAGTAGAGTTTCCATGTTGAGGCTAGTATCTAAAGTCTAGTGGGGGATTAGGAACATTTAAGGCCACTGATGGTGGTGGGAGGGCATGTATGAAAGCGAACTGGAGCCGTGATTGCTACGTTATGAAAGTTATTTTGTATTTGAATATTCTGTGTGCTGTAGATTGCTTAAATACTTCTCATGATTTTGAGACTACACTATATTTTTTATTTATAGGATACTTACTCATATGTTAGATCTACTGCCCCAGCTGTGGCCTACGACAGCAAGCAGTACTACCAACCGCCTACAGCAACTGCAGCTGCAGTTGTAGCACAGTCTCAGCCATCTGTAGTAGAATCCTACTACCAGACAGGTAGGTTAATTACTCTAAATTGTATGTCTATTAATACCACCACTGTGTAGTTCACAAATCCATACTTGGATCAAGCTTCAGGAAGAGCATTTGAAAGCAAAGGTTCTAAACCTAGCAATGCATTTGCCAGGTATGGAATGTGCAATACCGCCTAAATCTACATGCAAAATTAACTTTACTAGAATTAAAGACAATTTAAGGGATGCTAAATAATAGCAGAGAGCATTGTCCTTTTTCCACTTGATCTCTTTGGATTTGTTTTCTTTTTAGGTCGAGCCTGGGCAGCGCATGTGCTGCTCTTCGAGGCATGCTGTATTTGAGTATGGACTTGAAGCCCTACCCAGTCTCTACCCATATTTGTCATTGTCCTTCATAAATGCTGGCTTCTGATGCATTACTAGGCATGTTAGTCCCTCCTTGGTAACGCCTTGTCTTCATTTGTAACCTCCCATGAGGACTGGCTCTTTTACTTCGATTGTTACAAAGTACGACTTTTCTAGTCTGTAAGCACCATTTTCTTTAAGGAGTTTGTCCCGCGACAGGCACAGCATGCTTTCCTGCAACATTCAGCGTGTCATGCATGGTTTTACTTTCCAAACCGTCCGGGACAAAGACTGCCTTTGTTTGAAATGAAATAGGTCTCGCATTTGCAAGAGTTTGAGCTAATTGCAATGTACATGACAATGCCTTTTATTTATGTTAATTATCAAAACCGATAAAGAAAAGGCATTGTCATTTACAATGCCAATAGCTTGAACTCTTGGAAATGCGAGACCTATTGCATTGCAAATGCTTGTTTGAAAACGAGACTATGATAAAATCAGTTAATCCTGCTCTGGGTGTCGGTGTTGATTAAATCCTGACCAAACCCATGCTTAGCCCACTGTTAATATGATGATGTATGTAGGGAACAGCAATTGCAATTTTTAAGTGCAACACCACAGTGAGTGGCTACTCTAACCAAGGACCTCTGAGATTGGGTCAGAATGAAATCCCTTTGGTCGACAGAAGGTGGTGGTGGGCATACTTGGTAGGTACCATCTTACCCCAGGCAAGTTAGAATTTAGCCACACCTTCTTCTCCCAATAGGTGTGAAAATGCCTGGGACTGTGGGGTATTAATCCGTTCGACCTGGATTCTGGCTTCCAGCCTGCTAAGTTTTGAATGTTCTGCAATGTTTTCACAAATTTTCATTCAGATGCGCACGTATCAGTTTGAGTTTAGTCGTTTAAAACCTGCAAATTGACATGCCTTGATTTTGTAGAGTAAACCTTCTACATTGTTTGTGATATTGCTAGGTATCCCTTAATGGC
Organism: Lissotriton helveticus; assembly: GCF_964261635.1. NCBI lineage: Eukaryota > Metazoa > Chordata > Amphibia > Caudata > Salamandridae > Lissotriton > Lissotriton helveticus. The sequence continues at coordinate 317,410,800 of NC_136059.1, read as the reverse complement.
TTTGTGCTGAACATGTTTTTTTTTACCTTTACAGAGTGCTCATCAGTAGAAGAGACTGTTACTATTTGTAACATTTTTAAACTTGTTTCCATAGTGAATAAACGTATGTTGCAATGGCATTTTATATACATTTATTAACCTTTTCAGTTGCTCCAAAAGCAGCGTACAGTCAAGGTGCTGCGCAGTATACGCAAGCTCAACCAACTCGACAAGTGACTGCCATAAAACCGGCGACCCCAAGTCCAGCTACAACTACATTTTCTATTTATCCAGTGTCTTCCACTGTGCAACCTGTAGCAGCTGCCGCTACTGTTGTGCCATCCTATACTCAAGGCGCTACATATGGTACAACAGCAGTCACTTACTCTGGTATGTGTTTTTTTTAAATTGGTTTTAGCACATCTTACCTCCTTCCTAGGAAACAGAAATATACATGCTTGGGTATGTGAATTTATGCATGCTGATGGCCATAATTGATAAACGATAATGGAAAGTGGGTTCAAGGCATGTTGTATGTCATAGCATACTTTTGTACAATATTTTGTGTACTTGAGATACATGTCATTTTAGAAACATTCTTCTTTAATGCTAAATACTGTTTCAATGCAGAATAATGCTTCTCTTCTTGTGGAGGAAGATACAGCACTTTGAGGACAGAATGGTCCATTCACATTTTGACATTTTACGTCTGAGTCTTTGTTTCCTTGCTGGAATTGCTTTGCCAGTATTAACGTTTTCATTGATATATGGGCATGTCGCCTTCTGTTTTGTGGATATATATTTACGAACACATGTAGGAACATTTCATTAAAATAATCTGTAATCGAAAATTGGAATTTAATGTGAAACATTAGCCTTTTTTTTTTACCACTGTGTATCTTGAAGGCCTGGGGGTAAAGAGTGCTACTCAAAAGGATGCTCTTTCTCGCAGGCAGGAAAGGCTCCTCTGGGTAGGGAACATTCCAGCCTGCAGCAAAGTCAGCTTGCAGGTAAGTACCAGTAGCAACGAGCTTAGGAAAGAATACCTGATAAATGTTGAGACTTTAGGGCTGAACTCGACCAGAAGTATAATGTGAAGGTTTTGTACTTTGAAGGACACAGTGTTGATATCCCAGACACTGAGTTAGTCAGAATAAAAACTGATTTTTCGTATTGAAATGGGATAAAGATTCCACTGCAGTCCCAGATTTTGTTTAAAAAAAACACTCTGCAAGAGGAAGACTTTACCTTCCCCAAGCCCTTCATTGCAGGACTCAAGTCCTAGCCATCAAGGTATGACCCACCTCCAACTCATTCCAGCGAACAATGACCTCAACCCCCTTAACCTATCATCAGAAAGCTTTGCCGTTTGATCACAACGTCACCTTTCAAGGGATCTTAGCGAGAGGTGCTGCCAAATCCATATGCTGCTAGAGAGATCACAGAGCAGGCCCCCTGTAGATTTTGAAACGTTGAAGCTTGGAGATGCTGCTAATCTGTTTCTTGCAGTTTATTAGTTGGTTGACACAACAAATTTGGATGACCTATTGATGTTGTCACAGCATATCAATGAGGAAGTCTTCATTGCTGCATTCAACTGGACTGGAGCAGGAAGTGTAGCCGAAAATACAGATTCTCACCCTGCTTGATAATTATAATTGTAAAGATTTTTCTATAGCGCATGGCTACTCTGAAGCATCCCACCGCTTGATATTTAAACCGAGGAAAAAGAGAAAAGGAGCCTGAAGTACAGAGGACCTACTTATCTAAATCTTAGGGAACAGTGCTGTTTTTAACTTTTTGCGAAATGCGAGCAGGTTAGGCTCTTGACGGAGTGGTAAGGGAAGAGCATTCCACAACTTAGCCGCATTTCGCGAAAAGAGACGGCCCCCTGTTCGGCCCCCTGTTCGGGCCCTGTTGGTCCTGGGGATTATTAGGTTTTGCTGGTTTGAGCGAAGATCCCTAGATGGTTTATATGGTCCGACCATATCATTTAGAATGGGAGGGCCCTTCCCATAAAGAGTTTTATGGACCAGACAAAGGGTCTTGAAGTGGACCCGCTCCTGTATTGGAAGCCAATGCAGGGTCCTTAACGAAGGTGCCGCTGATGTACGGCGGCTAGTACCAGTAAGTAACCTTGCTGCGGAGTTCTGGGCAATCTGGAGTTGTCGAGTGACTGAAGTGGGGGCTCCTAGATAAAGCGCATTCCCATAGTCCAGCCTTGATAGAATAAGCGACTGGACTATGGTTCTTTTGGCGGCTTCGGGTAGCTGGGGAAGGATTTTTCGAATTGTCTTCAGTAGGCCAAAACAGGTAGCCACTGTCTTTCTTGCCTGGGTTTTAAAAGACAGTTCCGTATCAAGCCAGAAGCCGAGGCTTTTTATCTCGGACTTTGGGGTGGGCCCGAGACCCATGCAGGGGGGCCACAAGGTTGAATTATTAAAAGTGGCTTTTTTCCCAAGTAACATCAGCTCGGTTTTCCCTCCATTCAATTTCAGATGGGACGCATCCATCCACTTCGCAACCGCCTCCAGGCAGCTGCAAAGATTAACCGGGAGGGGTTCCACCTGATTTAAGGAGACCACTAGCTGAGTATCATCAGCGTAGCTTACCAACTGGATACCAAAGGGGGCTACTACCTCTGCTAAGGGTGCCATGTACACATTGAACAGTGTGGGGCTAAGGGAAGAACCCTGTGGTACCCCACACTGTAATGGCACTGAGAGGGAGCAGCTGGTTTCTGAGAAAACCTTGAAAGCTCTGTCGCTGAGAAAAGACCCGAGCCACTTAAGAGCCTTGCCCGTGACTCCGATCCTCTCCAGCCGAGCTAGAAGGACACGGTGGTTAACCGTGTCGAAGGCGGCACTGAGGTCCAGGAGGATAATGGCCGCGCTGCCTCCTGCGTCCAAAATCCTCCTGGAGACCTCAACCACCCTCAACAGAGCTGTTTCGGTTCCCTGTCCCTTCCGGAATCCTGTTTGAGATGGGTGCAGCAAATCATAGGTCTCCAAATAAGATGCTAGTTGTTTATTCACCCATTTTTCGGTAAGCTTACTGATGCCGGGAAGAAGGGAAATGGGGCGATAGTTGGAAAAATCATCAGGATTAAGATTCGGTTTTTTCAACAGGGCTTTTACCATGGCTAACTTCCAGTCTTGTGGTACTATACCAGATTCCAGTGAAGTGTTAACTAGGTTAGATATGTGCTTACTGACATGGGGTAGAGCCAGTCTCAATATGGTCATGGGAGCAGGGTCAAGTGGGGAGCCGCTTTTTATAGAATTGAACAGAGGGGGTAAAAATTCGGCACTGAGTGGAAAGAAAGATGAGAGACAAGGTGAGATAGAATCAATATCACCTATCTGAGAAGGGTTTGGTTCAACCACCGGAAGGGGAGGAAGAGAGAAAATGATATTTTGGATTTTTGTGGCAAAAAAATTTGCTAGTTTATTGCAACGAACGCCAGATTCCTCAGGAGATAGTTCAGATGATGGCGGATCAGGGGCTTTTACCAGGGTTTTTACTATCTTGAACATCTCTCTAGGGGCATTGGCAGATTTCTCAATTTTTTCAGCATAAAAGATAGATTTGGCTATATTGAGGGCAGATTTATATTGCTTTATGGTGGATCTGTATTTATTTTTCTTCTCCTCGTCAAAATGTTTTCGCCACTGCCTTTCCTCCCGTTTGCATTCCTGTTTGAGGGACCTTAGGTCTGAATTGAACCAGGGCTGTTTATTAGTACCTTTTTTATTTGTAATACATTTTTTTGGGAGCACACTATCCAGTGATTGCTCAATCCATTGGTTGAAGTCTGTGTTTGCCTTATCGATGTTCTGATTGGCCAGCGGTTTGTTCTGCTTTAATGCTTCTATCCAATCATTGGACTCTAATTTCGTCCAGCGCCTACCTAAGGCTTTATGGGAGGGTTTAATGGGGCTGGATCTATTGATTTTCCATAACAAAGGGATTACCATGTGATCTTACCAAGGAATAGGGTATGGTTCAGCTGTGGTCAATTCTGCAACGTTGGAAAATATGGGGTCTAAGAGATTCCCTTTGGAGTGGGTAGGATGCCGGACAATCAAGTGTAGTTCGCAGGCAGCTAAATCTTTCATTAATTCCATAAAAATGGTATCCAGAGGATTGTTAAAATGGAGATTCAGGTCTCCTAACACTATAAAGTTAGAGACCGTACTGGCTAGCTCCAGAGTGGTTTCAATTAGCCCTTCTACAAATTGACCTATCGGGCCAGGTGGACGGTAAATTAGGAGGCCAGAGAGCGACAGTTCTGAAGATAGTGTAATGGAGAATTGTGTAGTCTCACAGTCTGGAATGGCACTGTCAATCAGGCGACAGGTTAGGTGTTCCCTATAAAGAATAGCGATCCCTCCGCCAGCCTTCCGTCCTCTGTCCCTGTGTTGGATCAGATAACCAGAGGGTAGGGCTCGGACAATGTCTGGTCCGGAAGTCGTTCCAAGCCACGTTTCGTCCACGTCCAGGTCTTCAATTAGTAAGGAGATTTCAGTAGCATGTTTTGGTAGAGAGCGGCAGTTAACCAATGCCATTTTTAAGATGGCCTCAGCTTTACTTTTTCTAGGGCCCTGTGTTGTTTTAATGGTAGCCTCAGTTGCCCTAAAGGAACAGTGTAGGAAGGTAGATCCCTGACTATGGTTGCCCCCCAACTTTTTGCCTGGTGTTTTGCTGGTTTTCTGACTTAGTTGACCTGAGGCCCTGCTATTCAGGACCTCAGGCCCACTGCTCTCTCTGTAAAATGGATTCCATGTACCTTAGGTACATATCTAAATTGGATACTGAGCCACCTTATCAGTCCCTGTACAGTGTACCTTAGGTACCCAGGGCATAGGTGTACCCAGGGCCTACCAGGGGCTGCAGCATGTATTATGCCACCCCTGGCTGGCCATCCAAATCTGACACAACTGGCTGCACGACAGCTGGGGCAAGGTGGTGTAATCACCCTCTGCTTTAGATATAGTATACCTATATCTAACCCTAAAATGGACACACAGATCTCCTATCAGTCACTCCTATGGCAGGCCTTAACAATCCTGGAGGCAGAGTGCTTGGAATCGTGTGAGATGGTGCTCTGGCATGAGCTGAGCCTGTCTGCGGCTTTCGGGATCCATCCCTTAGCCGTTTCCATGATATCGCATACCATATACTCTTAAGTGCATTATAATCCTCGCGGTTATATGCCAACTCTGGTATCGCTTTATCAAAACATGTCGAGTAAGGTGTCATACGAATTGGAATACTAACCCCTCGCCAATTCTGGCGACGGGGTTAGCATTCCACCCTTCTAGAGGGACACGACATGTATGTAACCCCTAACCCCGGTTAAAGTCAAACAGAGCCTCAGCTCCACAAAATGGATGCTGCCACCGAGACACAAGTCTGCCCTCCTGCTGCTGGGAGTCCTCCCAGAGCAGGAGATAAGGACAAAGGGTTTCCTGCCAGGGGCGGTGCCAGCACCGTCCCAGACAGGGTTTTGTGTATTGTAGGTAGGCAGGGCTTTAGAGGAAGGTGACTGCACGTGGCACCCCGGTGCTCACTGTGCATAGGCTGGCTGGAACCAGTTCCAGGGTCACTCCAGACCCTGTGCTGGGGAAAAGCCCGCCAAGGAAGTGGGTGTAACCACCCCCTCCTAGTCCCACCCCTAGGGCAGGACTTAGTCGCGTGCCAGCCCCTTTTTACAGGATAAAGGTAGGAACTGGCCCCCTTCCAAATCAGATCATCTTTGAATCCTGAAACTACTTTCCACGAAAGGAACTCAAGACTTCTTCCTAAGATTTCTCCCTTGTGACTAAGGAGTAGTCACCCTGCATCCGCAGGCACCATCTTAAGAACACTGCGGTCTGCTGCAAGTCTCTCCTCCGGATCAAGACTGCCCAGCTCGACGAGAACCGGCTTCCCTGGCACCTCTGACCTCTACCTGCATCATCAGTCACGCTGAGATTCGTGGGTGTGACGAGACCTCGAGGGACCGGCCATCTTCAAGACTGCACGACTTCTTTCCAGCAAGCCCGCCGAGTAATTTCCTGGTGAGTGCTTTGGGGTCCGAGAAGCCCCGACCCTGAGCAGCTCCAGCACCGAAGTGCAGCCTCCCAGCATCTCCACGATCTGCGTGGGGCCCTTCTGCTTTTTGCTGCTCACCGCGTTGTTTGGCTACTAGCCCGCTGGCTTGTGGCCTTCTGAACGACGCCCGACGACATTTCTGCTGCTGGTCTGGTTGCTCCAGGCTGGCCCTTGCTCCCTTCCAAAAGAGGAGCCCCCCGGACCCTCCTGGTCCACTCAAGACGCCATTTTGAGTCCACCGCGTGGGCTTGAATTAGCCAAGGCTTGTTGCCCAATCCTGGGTAACTTCGACGCCGACAGCTTCATCCATCGTGGGACAGCTCGCCTCTCCATCCTGGTCACCGACAACGCCTCCTGGTCCGTGAGATCTGCAGAGCCAGCGTCGCCCACTCACCTAGTCGAGGTGACTTCGCCCGGTGCCATCCTGGTGCCCACTTAATCACTGGCTAGTGATTCAAGAACTTGGTCCCCTCTGCTTTCAGGTTTCTTCTTCCTTGATCCAGGCTTGGATCCATCGAACTTTCCTTCACTGGTCGCCTGCCAGCAACTTCCTTCTTCCAGGCTCCTGGTCCGGCAACGAGATCCCCGACATCTTTTCAGACCTATGCAGCTGCAGCCCCTGGGCTAGGTAACTTCGGCACTTCGGTGTCCCAGCATAGCCTCACTATCCTAGGGTCAGGATCCACTGTCGTTTTCTTCCTACCAGGTCGGGTTCGCCCGTGAACACTAACTTTGCCTTTTCTAGCTTCCATAGACTTTGTCCCGCATCCCGCGTGAGAGTGCACACTCTGCACCCGAGTCCCCTAGGCCTCCTAGAAGTAATCTAACGATTCTATAGTCAAGTCCTAGCGATTCCAAAGCCTATTAGTACTGTACTTACCTGCTAGTAATTTCGCATTCCACTTTTAGAATATATGGTTTTTCGTGCCCCTCGGGCATTTGTGTATAACGTGCTAACTTAAGTATTTTCGTAAGAGTTTTGTTGTGTGCCTAGCACCCTGTCCTCATAAAGAGTACAGGGTTGTTGTGATTCTAATAAATACACTGTTTATTTTCATAACACTTGTGTGGTGTCCTTTCACTGGGTGTTCTATTTGCAAGAGAGGCAGCCAAGCGCAAGGTCCACATAGTGGCTGCAGGGAGATGGAAGTACCCTTTTTAAAGTAAGGAGTGCCAAACGTGTATATGTTAGTGGAAGTGGGGTTAGTGTTTCAGGGGTCCGGGACCGTGGGCCCGCCTGGGCGCAAACGGGCAGGACTCTGGCACGACTCCGGCGCACGTCCGGCGCGTCCGCTGCGCGGAGTCATGACCGTTCTTTTTATAGCGCTGCTAGAGCGCGCGATTCGCCTGGCCCCCAACCAATATGGCCGCCAAGATCGAATCCCAGCCCTCGGCGTCCATGCTCGGCCGAGGGCGGTCCGGGGTAGGGGAGGGGGGGGGGAAGAGCACAAAGCGCTTAGGAGCGCTGAGGGGGTCTCTAATCTCGGGCGCTTTTCGTTCAAGCGCTGTCGAGCACGCTAGTAAAATGCACAGTTTAAAATGCTTTGTAATCAAGCACGAGCAACAAACAAAATAAAAACACAAATTCTAAGGTGTTTCTATTATATCTTATTATATAATAATAATCTATTATTTATGCGCCAGAGAGACCTTGAAAGGCACAAAATGAGGCTCTAGACCGACACTCAAAAGCTGTAGGGCTAGTTCTATTACAAGCGTAGCATTTTTGAACCACCATCAGCGTGTGCATGAATCCTGTTAACCATTCCAGTTTAAGCCAGAACAGTAGTTACTGCGACATCAAAGGCCACCGCACCATTCCTGGAAAGCCCTTAAGAAAATAAAGCACATTGATTATGGTCTGCCTCTAAAACAGTGGCAGCTTATAAATGGTGAGTTCCCCCCCACTCCGCTCTCACAGTTAACTACCTGGGGTGGGGACGCATTACCAGATTCAACAGCAGTTCCATAGCCTGTACCCCTGCGTCCAACCCAAACGTGGAGGCTAGAAGCATCTGCAGGTGGATGCACACTAAATGACGTGCGATGGGAGCTGGAATTAACAGGTGGTTAAATGCATGGTCTGGTCATCTATGGTGGGAAGTTAGAAGCGCAGCTTGGTCGGTGACTTATGATATTCATAGCAGTTGCATGAGTTATGATTTGAGTAGCTGACCATCACTGCCAAATTTCTGATATTTTAGTATTTACTTTTTTCCAGCAATTTTCTACCCCCACTCCCTCCGCCCCAATGTGAATGGTACAGAATTTGCATTAGCTGGGCCATAATGTTAAATATTAGAAGCTGTAGATCATGAGTACAAACACACTGTAAAAGGATACCTCCTTCTAACTCTTCCCTTACATTTCTCCTTGCGCAAACTAATACAAGTGGAAGCCTAATCAACTTTTTAAATTAATTTTATTATTATTAAATGAGTAGAACAGCTGATAAGTGAGGCTGCAGTGTTTTAAGTATTCTCAGGTCGGTTTTTAAAGTGGCTATCTTGTTAATTGTTTGTATTTTTAGAAAATGTAATGATGCCTGTTTTTATTTTCAGGCGCGGCTTACTCTGGCTATGAAGCAGCAGTTTACTCTGCTGCATCAACCTATTATCAACAACAGCAACAACATCAGAAGCAAGCAGTAGCTGCTGCTGCTGCCGCAGCAAGCGCTGCATGGACAGGCAGTACCTTTACCAAGAAAACGCCATTCCAGAATAAGCAGCTCAAACCAAAACAACCTCCGAAACCACCCCAGATCCATTATTGTGCTGTTTGTAAGATCAGCTGTGCGGGACCTCAGGTAGCTACAAGTTTTTGCATCCTGTTATTATGAGGGATATAGAAAGTTTCAAAAGCAAGGTTAAAGCTTTTGATTTAGCAAGCTACATACGATCTGTTTCTAAAAATTCTCAAGACTCATTTAACAAAAACTATTTATTTTAATCTTTTATTGTTCGAGTTCCAATTTGCTTATTATTTGGAACATTTCTAAGCACTGTTCATCTACAGTTTTATGACATTTGTGTATGCCTTTGTTCCAACTAACCTGGATGTGCTACCATTCCTTATTGTTGTCCCTTAACACCAGAAAGTTAAACTTTGTTCAAGGTTTCACTGACTTGAGTGAATTAAAATTAATCCTGTTATGATCTGGCGAAAGAGCCAGTAGCTTTATACTTGTGCAGAGTTACTGCCATGTGTTAACCATCCTGGTTTACGAGATCCAGTGTTTCACAAAAACTTTAGTTTATTCCTACAAAACTAGGAATTTCATGGCTCCTTCTGAGTTGGTTATTAAAAGTTAAATGGCACCATCTTTTGATCTTAGAGATACAAGTACCTCATTGATCAGCACTTTAGAGTTGTGTGAAGACCGTGATATGTGGTATGAAAATATAGCTGCACCCTTTTTAGGATTTATGCTTCAAATAAAAAATATAGATTAAAAAAAATATATATATATATAATTTTCTACCGCCAGTTGGAGTAAATATATACTCTACTGACTGTTGGTAGTTAAAGTTAGGATCATGTTTCCATAGGAAGTGTTTTTTGATTTGCCTGTATCTTTGGCGCCGTTTGAATCTAAACAAAAGTTTCCAAAACAAGTGCCCCAGTGAATCTTGTTGTGGATGGCAAGTTTCGGGGTGATTCGTCAAGCGGGGGCCCAGAAGGAGTGAGGGGTCAAATGTGCGTGTTCCATATTAATTCCCATAGGACCTTTAGTCGAAAATGCAGCCCGAAGCATTTAAAGAAATTACACCAAATTTGGTGGAGAGGAAGATTTATTTACGCAGATCATGCTTTATTTGGTGTGAATCTGTTTAGTAGTTATGTAAGAAAATATAGATAGTGATATCTGTGACCGTGACGACTGCGAAAAATGACAAGCTTGTGGAGGGAAATATTTAGAGAAATGTTAACCACAGTGTAACTTCCGCTTGCTGTCTTGTGTTCCTGTCTTCGCCAGTGATTCTGGTCACTCTCTAAAAGCGCTTGGAGACCTGAAGGTGATTTTGCACTATATAAAATGCATGTAGCATAACATAACAGAGCTCTGATTACTGCAAACACTTTAACCAGGAAATTTTGACAGCCATCTTGAGACTCTCCTTCCGCCAAGTTCCACAATAAAAGTTTTAAAGAAAATAACCTGGAATACCCTGCCCCCAAGCCTTGGTCTTGTGGTGCCCCTTGAACTCCGCAAGGCCAAAAAAGCATTGCTTTTAAATTACTCCCCGGGGGGGCATACCTTCCTCAGGCCTATGAAAACCCGAGGACCGCCACCTCCCCAGGACATTTATCAATGTGCCACTGTGCCTCGGGGAATGCCACCTCCATGGGGCGCTAAATAGTTAACAATATGCAGGAACCCGCTCCCCCCCCCCCCCCCCAGCACCCCCTGACAGCTCCCACCAAGCAAAAGAAAGCCTAACTCTGCTTTCTGCAACCCGGAGCTGTACAACAGGTCCAGCTTGCAGAAAGCAAAGTTTTCGTCTGTTCCCCAGCATGCAAGTATGTATCCAGGGAAACGAATGAAAGCATTACTCTGACGGACAAGGAGCTGAGGACCTAGCTGGGACTGCAGGGGCCTTTAGGCTCCTAGGGGCAACGAGCTGATATGGCCGGTCCCCAGGTGATGGGGTCCCTGGGACTGAAATCTGCGGGGGGAGAGTGGCAGGGGGAGGAGCTGCTCGGGCCCCTCCCTAAAGTTAAAAAAACCCAACACTTGTGTGAAGTACAAATCATCCAGGTGTTTTCTCTGCATTTCCACCATGAGAAGTTATCTGTTATCTGTAATCTGTGATGGTGGTGTTTGTATCCTTGCTTTTCTCGAGCGCAATATCTCATGTAGCGTTGGTGGAGAAGGGGTTCTTGTCCTCTGTTACAGAGACCAGATATCGTGTTCTAAACTTTTAAAAACTATAAGTATGCAAACTTGCCTAGAAACCTCATCAATCTGGTGCCCCCCCATATACATTAGCGGTATGCAGTGTCTTCATGCACTCTTCTCAGGATTAAGGCCCCCCACCCCTCCATTACCCCTACCAGCGCATTTCCTGACAATTTTGAAGACTGGATCTTGATGCCTAGGAACACAATTGCATCTTCACCAAAGAAGCACTTCTGTAATGTACAGATCATTGAAGTGTTTTTCTCTGTAGCTCCACCTTCGAAAGTTATCTGCTGAAGGCGCTCGAGTAAAAACACAAGATCACTGGAGATATTTCCTTGGCGTCATGTACGCAGCGGTTGTGTAGGAGATGCACTATACATCTAACCAGTGAGGTAGCACTTAGTAATTAGCCAATAGAAAGTACTCCAGTTGGGTAGAGGTGTTGCACAAAACGGTGGCCGCCTCTTGGATAAATACGCAGGGCAGGATTCATTTTGGCACAAAGCTCATTCCATAGAAATTAAACCTCCACACTTTACAGTTAGAAAATAAAAACATTTAAATGATAAAATTCACAGAAAAAACCTAAGGTAACAGTGACTTTCTAGTTGGAAAATAGAATATAAAAAAAACTTTGAAATTCACTGGAAAAAAACAAAAGGTTACAGGGATGTTCTAGTTATGCTGACATTTCACTCCTACAAAACCAGACAAATTCCGGAGTTCTAGGTAACTGGAGTGACTATATTTTTCGCCCCTGTGATGAACTGCTTATGACCTCACATACTATATCACTCATGACATGGTCTGTAACACACTTACACCAGAAGGTAGCCATTACATGAGACTAAAACAGAGTTGTATCTACACTGACCATATAATGGCAAAACAGATTTATGCCCATAGACGCAGCCAAGGCAGCCAGTTCTTCATCACATAGTTTTACCACCTTCAGTGCAAAATCTAATTTGAAGAAGCTGTTTCAACAGTTTTCGCCTCAATTTTGCATTCAAAGCATTCCAAAGCCATTGGAACTATCGTGTTCGATGGCATGTGTGGCTGTAGATACACTTGCTCAGCAGCGGCTGCAGGTGATGTCTGGGAGTCCTGGAGGGGTCAACCCAGGGTGGACTCTGACTCTGGAGCGCTGGGGGACCTCGCTGGGATCGGTGTACCACTCTGACTGTAGGCGTCTGGTGCAGTGGTGCTTCCAGGCGTCGGGTTTCTTTGTCTTCAGCAGGCTTGGAGTCTTTCTTTGGTTATTCTTTTGAACAGAGCTGCTGTTCACAGGAGAGCCCTTCTTTGTTGAAGGCAGTCAGTCCTTCCAGGCGTTATGAAGGTTGCTGGCTTCAGGACAAGGCAATTCTTTGCACAGGATCTCTAGAAACTGCAGACTGCCCGGTTTGGCTGGGGCCAAGTCAGATCTTCTCTGCAGTATACTCTGCTGGGTGTCTTCTTTCGTGCCACTGTATTTAAGGGGCGTTTTAGGGGTCTTATGGTCAGTAGCTAATGACCTTAGGGTGACTACACCCTCATTGTACTCACCCCACTTGGAGGAGTGGGCACAATCCCTAACACTGATTGGAGAGTGCCTGCCTGTAGGAAGCTGGCTCTGTATATACTATACCAAAATGAGGTTTAGTGTGCACAGAGTCCAGAGGAACCCCAAAGGTAGGCAGACGTAAACGTAGATAGCACCTTACTCTCTATGTGTGGTAGTGTGGGCGAGCAGTAAGGCTTTATCAGAGGGTAGTGTTAAGCACTTGTTGTACACTCTTAATCAGCAAATGATTGCTCACACTCAAAGAACGAACTCCGACCAATTTGCTTTGTATAAAAATATTATTTAGTTATATTTATTTCTTCGAACCAAGCAAGCCTGGCACAGTAACAAAACAGTTTGGATTGCAGTTGTATATATACTTTGGTTACAGTAGGATTACTGGAAATGCAATACCTTAACATACTGTATATATACTTTATAATGACTTATCAATAGCAGGTCTTGTATTTTACTTTGCAGATCACTTTTCTTACACAGTATAGTATACCAGGATACTTTACTGGGACATTTCCTGTAAACAGGTAAGTAAATGCGTTTTGGTTATTTGTACACGGTTGTATAGACTTTTATAGATTTTCCAACTCACACTTAAACTTTTTCATAGAAAACAGACAATGTTATCCTATGGGAGGAAATAGTTATCGATTAGCAGGTAAGTACTTTGTGGCAGTTGGTTTTCTGGGGTTAGACTCGGAGGAGGGGGTGGGTCTCCCTGGGTAGAGGATGCACTCTCAAAGCATCCTCTGGTGCTCTAGGGCGGCCGGGTGCAGAGTTCTGAGGCCCATTGTTATCCAATGGAAGTAGGGGACCTCTGGTTGGGGCTGCTCAAGAGCAGGCCACAAAGTTGTGGGAGCAAAGCTGCTGGCCTTTAGCGCAGGGCAAATGGGGGTCAGGTTTTCACCAAAGGCACACCCTTGGCGCGACAAGGGGGGCTGGGTGCAGGCTGCGGTTTTGGCATAGACTGCCCTGTTCGTTTCGATGGGGATTCTCCGGTTTGTCGACGCACTGCAGACTCTGGGACGAAGGTCTTCTGGCAGCAACCACCACTTGGAGAGGTAAGTTTGGATGCTGGGGGTGGGCTAGACACAGTCTGTTGGGCCACCCAAGGCCGTGGGGTATCGGGTGCAGGGGTTTTTTTTTTAGGGTCGGATCTTCTTATCAGCTCCTTGTCACAGTTGGGGGGGGACCCTCCGGATTGAGGCTGCAGGCGTCGGCTGGAGGTTTGAGGCAGGTCAGGAATCACTGGATCTCTGGTCAGGATCGCCGGTTGGACCTCCTCATGGTGTTGGGCCACTCGGGCTGTGGGCGATGGGTGCAGAGTGGTGCAGACTCGCGGATTCCGCCAGAGCTGGGGGTGAACAAACCAGTGTTCACAGGAGATAAAGTCTTTTCTTTGGAAGGCAGGGAAGGTCCTCTGGGTTCTTGAGGTTGCTGGCTGCAGGACACACCGGAGGTTCTCTGCTGCAGGTTCGAGGTGTGGACAGGCCGGTAGGACTGGGGCCAAGTAAGTGGATGTCGTCCTCTTCTTAGCTTCGGCACAGTTGTTCGGTCCTTCTTCTTTTAGTCCTTTCTTGTCTGATGAGGTAAGGCTCAGGGGTTCCCCTAAATACTAGATTTAGGGGAGTTACAGGTAAGTAAAAGGCTGGGACCAATTAGTCCCTTCCTTGGGGTCAGTACACCCCCTCTTATGCCACCCTCCAGTGGGAGGGGGCATATGCCTCTGGTTGGCTGGGTCCCCCCCATCTTCAAGATGGTGGGCACTGAGAGTTGTGCTTCAGCTCTCCTCCCCCACCTGAGGGGTGGTGTTGGCAAAGCTGGGCACACCTCCCTTCCTCATTTGGTTTTCCTACCGGTTCTCCTGCCCAAAGTGGGTGTCAGAACCGGTGGGGACCAGTTGCTGGAAGCAGCAAAACGCCTTGGGAAGCTCACAAAGGCATCACACCTTTGAAGCTTCCCCTTCTTGGAGCTTACCCATCCTGTTGGAGGAGGCTTGGCATCTCATTCCATGATGTGCATTGTTTCAGACCCCAAGAACAGCAGGCTCTCTAACCAGGGGTCCAGAAACCTGTCTGGTGATGGCAGCTGGGGAGCAGCCACTCAGCCTAGACACTAGTGTTAGGTCATTTTTCAGGGGGTATCTTTAAGATGCCATCTGTGTGCATTTGTCATTAAATCCCACACTGCCATCAGTGTGGGTTTAATGTGCTGAGATGTTGGATACCAAACTTCTCAGTTTTCAGTAAGGCCGTTATGGTACTGTGGAGTTCGTAATGACAAACTCCTAGCACCATATACTCCCAATGGCAGCACTGCACTAACAAGGTCTAAGAATTAGACTAGACACTGTAGGGGCAAGGGGCTCATGCACCTGTCCCTTAACCACTGGTATGGTGCATGGCTAGAGGGGTGACTGATCTATGCCAGGGTAGTGGGTTGTAGGCGTGCCACACAGGGATGTGTGCAATGTCGACTCTTCACTTTGTTCTGCATCAAAACATGCAGCCTGCAAAGGCAGTGTGTAAGTGTAATGGTACAGGGCCTCTAAGGATGGCACAAGAAGTGCTGCAGCCCTTAGAGATCTTCCCTGGTCACTGAGCCCTGGGTACCTGTGGTACCATTTACCAGGGGTGACCTGTGGACATAGATGCCAATTTTGTTTTGTTTTTAACGCTCTAGACCTAATATGCATCCAGCTGCAAGAAGCTGAAATTGGAGTCTGTCAGTGGATTCCTCACCTTGTGAATATCCCCCTGCGTCAGCAACGTTCGGAAAATTCTTTTGTAGCACGCCGGCGTGGACGACGTCATAGGAGCACGGCATCGCGCGCGACTCCGACTGACGTCACTGACTCCTTAATAGGCCTACGTCGGCGTGATGACATCAGTTCCCTTTTTTCCGCGTCGACGCTAACTGTTTCGAGGGATCTTCTGTTGAGTTGATAGTAACTTTGTTACTATTGTGAGTTTTCTGTATCTCTTCGATGTTGCTGTCTTCTGTCGTGATGTCGTCGAAGAAGACTGGGTTTAAGCCGTGTGATTCATGCCAAAAGATGATGTCCATTACAGATCCACATGGTGACTGTCTGTGGTGTCTGGGTTTGGATCATGACGTCCAGGGTTGTCGATCCTGCTCCACATTCGACGCCGGCTCCAGCTCCACATTCGACGCCGGCTCCAGCTCCACATTCGACGCCGGCTCCAGCTCCACATTCGACGCCGGCTCCAGCTCCACATTCGACGCCGGCTCCAGCTCCACATTCGACGCCGGCTCCAGCTCCACATTCGACGCCGGCTCCGACGATGTCGATAGCGGATCCGACTATGTCGATAGCGGATCCGACTATGTCGATTCGAATGGAGTGGTCGAGGCGTAAAGCGCAGGACTTTTTGGAGGGGAAGAATTATGGGGAAGCTGAAATTGAAGAAGGTGAGCTTCAAGATCAGGAGGATTATTTTGACGATCTACGAGATGCAAGTGCTCTAGAACTGTCTGGTGATTGGGAGTTGGCCACGGTGTCTGATGCTCCTTCTAAAGATGTGGCTCCCTACCATGTGGTAATTAAAAAGGCTGCAGATCTGTTAAATATGACTTTGCCATCTATTGCGTATAAGTCGAACATTCTGACTGAAGTCCTCCATTCTCCTTCATCTGTGGTTGAGCCTATACTTCCTTTAACTGAGGCTCTAATGGATCCCATCTTGGAGGTATGGAATAGACCACTTACGGCTCCTGCAGTTTCTAAGGCCTTTGCAAGGCTTTATAGAGTGGTTCCTGGCGACCCTGAATTTTAGTCTACTCCTCCCTTACCAGAGAGTTTGGTAGTACAAGCTGCCTGCTCTAAAAGATCTGCAGGTGCTTTTCCCCAGGTACCTGGTGATAAGGATTCCAAAAAGCAGGACCAAAATGCAAAAAAATTATTTTCATCAGGCAGTATGTCCCTAAAATCTACAAATGCCACTTGTTTGCTGGGTCGATATATCCATGCTTTGATGGATACTGTTAAACAGCGGTCTCCTAAGCAGGAGGACAGGAAGAATTTTAATGAAGTGGTTTCTGACACGCAGGCTGCTGCTCCGCAGGTCATACAGAGTGGTATGGACACAGCGAATTCGGTGGCTAGATTTATGGGGTTTTCGATTGCCACCAGAAGAGCTGCCTGGCTGAAGACTTCTGAGTTCTCTGCCGATGTTCAGACTGCTTTAATGGATCTGCCCTTGGATGGCTCAGGCCTTTTCGGTAAAAAAGCTGATGCTGCATTGGAGAGGTTCTAGGACATCAGGGCTACAGCCAGCTCTTTAGGTTTGCAAACTAGAGGATCTGTGGGCAAAAGATATAGGGGCTTTGGTAGATCTTCTTTTCGTCCCTGCAAGCAATCACCGCAACAGCAGCAGCAACAAAATCCGTTGTATAAATCTTACAGGGGAAAACAGAGGTCGTCCTCGGACGTCGGGTCTCCTCCTCCTCTTCCTCTACCCCCCTACTGCAGCAAAGCAGCCCTAGATCCGCCCTTCTGGATCATGCGGGTCCTGTAGGGGGTCGGCTTACCTATTTTCTACGGGATTGGGAATCGGTCACGTCGGACCTTTGGGTTCTCAATCTCATGGAGAATGGGTATTCACTTCCCTTTCGGGAATTCCCTCCGAATTACCCTCCTTGCCAAGGGTTTTCCTCAGAGGACCACCTGCTACTTCTGCAGGAGGAAGTCCTGGCATTGTTGAGAAAGGGTGCGATAGAGGTGGTTCCGGAGCAAGAAAGGGGTCAGGGATGCTACTCCCGGTATTTCCTGATCCCCAAGAAGGATGGCAGACTTCGTCCAATCCTGGATCTCAGGATCTTGAACCTTTACCTGAGGCAGGAGAAGTTCAAGATGCTCACCCTTGCGCAGGTTCTTCAAGCGCTGCTGGAAGAAGACTGGATGGTGTTGATCGACTTGCAGCATGCATATTTTCACATCCCAATCCTGAAGTCGCACAGGAAGTATCTCCGTTTTACTGTGGGATCGCAGCATTACCAGCTTGTGGTCGTTCCGTTTGGTCTTACTACTGCGCCTCGAGTCTTTACCAAGGTGATGGCTGTGGTGGCAGCACATCTCAGAAGGTCAGGGATTCCAGTATTCCCGTATCTGGACGATTGGCTGATCAAAGCAGAATCTCCAGAGAAAGTGCTCCATCATCTGCAAGTCACAACCCAGTTGTTTTACAGATTGGGCTTTTCGATAAATGTGCCCACATCTCACCTGGTGCCCTCCCAGCGCAACCTGTTCATAGGTGCGGTAATGGATACCACTGTGTGTTGGGCATTCCCTCCTCCTCAAAGGATTCGTGACATTCAGGAAATGTATCCTTTATTTTTCAATGGAGCGGTCGTTCCAGTCCTGAAGGTCCTTTGCCTGCTCGGTCTGATGGCTTCCTGCATTCTGCTGGTCAACCATGCACGCTGGCACATGAGGGCACTCCAGTGGTGCCTCCGCAGGCAGTGGTATCAACACAACGGAGATCGCTGGGAGTCTGTGAGGATCTCAAGAGAAGCTGCAGCGGATCTGACTTGGTGGGGTGTGGAAGGCAATCTGTCTCAAGAAAAGCCTTTTCAACTTCCTCCGTCGGTGGCCACAGTGATAACTGATGCATCCCCCCTAGGGTGGGGTGCTCATCTGGGGGATCTGGAGGTCAAGGGTCTTTGGTCTCCAGAGGAAAGGTTGCTTCACATCAACCTTCTGGAGTTGCGGGCTATACGTCTAGCGCTCAAGGCCTTCCTCCCTTCGCGGCCGGTCGATTCAGGTCCCGACGGACAACACCACCGCGATGTGGTATGTCAACAAGCAGGGAGGAGTAAGGTCGCAGTGTCTCTCCAGAGAGGCTCTGCGTCTCTGGTCCAGGGTCAAGGATCATCAGATTTGTCTGATGGCAAATCATCTGGCCGGAGTTCTGAACGTGCGTGCAGACAGTCTGTCGGCAGTTCTCAGCCGACCACGAGTGGAGGCTTCATCCAGAGGTAGTTCGTCACGTCTTTCGGACGTGGGGAACTCCTAGGGTGGACCTGTTCGCCACTCACGAGAATGCTCACTTCCCGTCATTCTGCAGTCTCCAGTTTCAGATGCAGGGAGCCTTGGGGGACGCTCGGTTGTCTGATATTCTTCAGTTTGCACTTACGTTGGCTCAGCAAGGGTTTGCTGTGGCTACGGTCAAAGGTTATCTTTCAGCCTTGTCTGCTTTAATCTGCCTGCCAGATCAGCCGTCCTTATTTAAATCTCCTGTGGTTCTAAGGTTTCTGAAGGGTCTCGCAAATACATTTCCTACTTCTCCCTTTATTGTGCCTCAATGGGACTTGAATCTTGTGCTTACTTTTCTGATGGGTTATCCTTTCGGACCTTTGTACAAGTGTCCCATGAGACTTTTATCTTTTAAGACGGTCTTCCTGGTTGCAATTACCTCGGCAAGGAGGGTAAGTGAGCTTCAAGCTCTTCGTTCAAAGCCCCCATTCTTGACCATTCATGCTGAACGAATGGTTCTTAGGACCAGGGCTGCTTTTCTACCTAAGGTGGTTACTCCCTTCCATCTAGGACAGTCCATTACCCTACCTACCTTCTATCCTCCCCCTCACCCTTCCAAGGAGGAGGAGAGACTTCACCGCCTGGATCCTAAGAGGGCGGTGAGCTTTTATCTTGATAGGACAAGAGACTATCGAGTGGATGACCAGCTCTTTGTTGGATTTGCTGGCTGCAGAAAAGGAAGAGCTGTGCACAAGCGCACACTTTCAAGATGGATTATACTATGCATCAAGATCTGCTACTCCCTGGCGGGTAAGGAGCCTCCAGAGGGTATAAGAGCTCACTCCACTAGAGCAAAGTCTTCTACATCTGCTTTGTCTAGGGGTGTACCTGTAGATGACATTTGTAGAGCTGCGACTTGACCTTCCCTCCACACTTTCGCAAAGCATTACTGCTTAGATTCTGAAGTGAGGAGGGACGGCCACTTTGCGCGTTATCTCCTCCAGGATTTTCTGGTATAGGAGAGTGGACACCCTCCTCCGGGAGTGGGGACTGCTGTGGGACTCTATTCACAAGGTGAGGAATCCACTGGCAGATGTATCCATCAGAAGAACAAATTACTTACCTTTGGTAACGCTTTTTCTGGTGGATACAGTATCTGAGCTCGTATATGCTACAGGGAAACGTTTAGCTGCTAAAGATGTCAACCACTGGAAAATTGCAAATATACAAGGCCTACTAGCTAGGTACGACAGGACACACTGGGATGAAATGGAGCAACTGCTCCAAGACCTCCCGGGGAAACACTAGCTAAAGCTCAAGAATTGGTTCAGGAGGACAAGCGGATTTCCAACTCTTCAATCAGGTGTGCTCTAGAGGCTGCTGAAACCTCCGCTAGAGAGGCCAATACAAGCATTCCTCTTAGAAGGCATGCATGGCTTAAGATTTATGGGTTTAAAGCTCCAGTTCAACAGTACATCCAGAACATCCTCTTTGACAAGTAACTTCTTTTTGGTCCTGAGGTCTATCAAGCTCTTAAAAAAAATGAAAAATGACACAAAGTTGCAAAGTCCATGGGAGCGCTCCAGTCTCCTCCTTTTAGAGGCTCCCTTTGTTGCTCCTTTTTATCGGGGAGGGTCTAAAACTACATCCTCCGACTCGAATGCTTCCTCGTACAAAGGCAACACCCAATCCTCTCCCTTTAGAGCAGGGGTCTTCAAACTGTGGAGCGCGACCCCAGGGAGGCCGTGGAGCGATGCAAAGGGAGTCGCACAGTCCCAGTCACACTTCTGCCCAGGCCCAAGGGGTTCAGCCCCCTTCTTCACCCGTCCTGTGTCTCAGCCCGGGCTGCTGCAGTGCAACTCCAGCTGCTGGGGGCTCTACTGGGCAGTGTCTGGAGTCTTCTCTCCGGCGCGGGGGTCAGTTTTTCACTGGTCTTTAAAGACCATTTGCATATTTTCATGCCTTTGTAAACTGGTTACAGAGGCTTAGTGATTTTTCCTGGTTCCAGTACCCCATGGGTCCCCACTCTGCCTGTTCCTTACATTCGTTTTTTACATTTACTGCTGTAGTGTGAGAATGCATTTCATGAAAAGGAATATAAAGTAGGGTTGCCAAAAGAAAAATGCCTGCTGTGTGTTTAAAGATTCATGAAAGGGGGTGGTGATGGACAGAGCATCTGAATTAAGCAGAACACTCGTACCCCGTCAAAAGATCAGGGCTTGATCCATCACCGTTTTTTAGCTCACTGCACCATCCCAGTTCAGAACCTGGCTATATGCAAATTAGTCTGTCCCTGGCCCAGTGCATCATGGAAACAGGGCAGACCAAACTACCAAGCCAATTCTTTACTGGAAAGGAAACTAGCTTCCGGGGACCAGTTTCTGGCATTGCAGCCGTCTTCTGCCCGGCTTGCTTGAATCCTGATGGTGCAGTGAGCAAGAGACTCACATCTGAGCATACCCTGCCACTCCTATAGTGGCCAAAACGATTCATGAAAGGGGGTGGTGATTGACAGAGCATCTGAATTAAGCAGAACACTCATACCCCGTCAAAAGATCAGGGCTTGATACATCACCGTTTTTTAGCTCACTGCACCATCCCAGTTCAGAACCTGGCTATATGCAAATTCGTCTGTCCCTGGCCCAGTGCATCATGGGAACAGGGCAGACCAAACTACCAAGCCAATTCTTTACTGGAAAGGAAACAAGCTTCCGGGGACCGGTTTCTGGCATTGCAGCCGTCTTCGGCCCGTCTTGCTTGAATCCTGATGGTGCAGTGAGCAAGGGACTCGCATCTGAGCATACCCTGCCACTCCTATAGTGGCCAAAACGATTCATGAAAGGTGGTGGTGATGGACAGAGCATCTGAATTAAGCAGAACACTCATACCCCGTCAAAAGATCAGGGCTTGATCCATCACCGTTTTTTAGCTCACTGCACCATCCCAGTTCAGAACCTGGCTATATGCAAATTAGTCTGTCCTGGCCCAGTGCATCATGGGAACAGGGCAGACCAAACTACCAATTCAATTCTTTACTGGAAAGGAAACAAGCTTCGGGGACCGGTTTCTGGCATTGCAGCCGTCTTCGGCCCGTCTTGCTTGAATCCTGATGGTGCAGTGAGCAAGGGACTCGCATCTGAGCATACCCTGCCACTCCTATAGTGGCCAAAACGATTCATGAAAGGGGGTGGTGATGGACAGAGCATCTGAATAACGGTGATGGATCAAGCCCTGATCTTTTGACGGGGTATGAGTGTTCTGCTTAATTCAGATGCTCTGTCCATCACCACCCCCTTTCATGAATCGTTTTGGCCACTATAGGAGTGGCAGGGTATGCTCAGACATGAGTCCCTTGCTCACTGCATCATCAGGATTCAAGCAAGCCTTTCCTCAGGCGTCTTCCTGGCACGTCACGATTCTATACTGGAGCAATAAGGAACACACTTACGTGGGAAGTGCCTGTTACCTTTGAAGAAACAGGAGCGGCCGGTATGAGTGGCTTGGCTGCCCCCTGCACGCTATAGAACTAGTGTCCAAAATAGTGAAGTGACAGCTCCCGAGTGCAGCCCTGAGGAAACTGCTTTAATGCAACATAGCAGTGAAACATGTCGGCACTGGCAGCAGGTTGTGGTAGGCATGATTAACTACCAGCCTCTTTAAACAGCACACAATCACCGCCCTATGAATAAAATTGGGTAAGGGACGGATCCTTGTCTGTTTTTATGCACTCCGTTATTATTATTATTTTTTTGTGTATGTGTTGGTCACTAGCAGATATTTCTGCGCCTTCACTAGTTTGTCACTGTATATGTTGTTTGTTTTGGACACCTCTTTCCTTTCCACTTATTTTTCTTTAAGACGCAAGTGACAACCGATGATGAGACAGGGGCCTGTCTGGAAATTATATACCAGTTACCCCGATGGTGGTGTTTCCGTGAGGTGTCATTTGCGTCAATTCACATTTTTTGCTCTATTAGGAGCAGTGTCCAACGCAGGGTGTGGATTTATGGGTGACCATTGATATTCTGGTGCACCGTACGTGTGGGTTCTTGTGTGTTGCCCGGGAGAACAGGTTTTTATACGTTGGCGGAGAACAGTGCATTGTTTCTCTTATAAAAACAGATAAGAGATTGGTGGGGAGTGGGACTTTTTGAACACCCCCCCCCCTTGAGTCACTGATACAGACGTACGCCGTTGGAGTGGGTCTTTCTGTTGTTGTGTAGATTTTGAGTGGAGGGCGACCCGCTCCGTTATCCCTCTATGCTCCTATATTTCTTGAATCCAGAGATTCTGCGCCAACAATAGTCTTGTACTGCAGCCAGCGACCTCCAGAAAACCTGGGAGGACTGACTGCCTTCAACAAAGACCGTATCACCTGTGAACTGCAGCTCTGTTAAGAAGAAACACCAAAGAAAGACTACGAGCCTGCTGAGGAAAAAGCAACCCGATGCCAGGAACCACCACTGCACCCGTCGCCTACGGCCCGAGTTTGAGTAGGCCACCGGTCTCCGCTTGATCCCCCCCCCAGAATCCGAGTCCACTGGGGATTGACCCCTCCAGGACTCCCCGAAGTTGCCTGCAGCCTGTGCACAGACCCCCCCACCCCCTGCGAGTGGCCCGGTAAGGTGAAATCCGACCTCAAAAGACTCCCCTACATCCAGGTGCCTTAGAGAAGGGAACCCGAGGTGCACCTACGTCCCCGAGCTCTCCAACTTACCTGCCCAGCTGTTGGTTTCTCCTGGGAGTCTTCCTGGACTGAGTCTGCAGCTGAACCAAAAATCCCCATTGAAAACAGGGCACCCGACGCCAAACCAGCACCCTGCACCGCTTCAGGTGTACCTTTCGTGCTAAACAGGATCCCCTTTTGCCCTGAGTCTAACACTAGGAGCTTGGCTCCCACAACCAAGTGGCCTCGTCAGAAGCCACCAACCGGAGGCCCCCTACCCCTCCATTGAATAACATTGGGCCTCAGCACTCTGCACCCGGCCGCCCTAGTGCCCCTGAGGGTGTAACAAGAGTGCAACCATGACCCTGCGGGACCCCTGAGTCTACCCCCTGAACCTCAACTCCCACTACCAAATACTTACCGTAAAACCAATAACACTATTTTCCTCCATAGGATAACATTGACTGTTTTTCTTGGAAAAGTTTCCAAGTGTGGAGTTTGAAAACCTACAAACATTCTTTAAAATTGTACTTTTTAACAAAAACCATTTTACTTATCTGTTTACAGGAAAGGTCCCAGAGTAGTATCTAGGTATAATATTCTAGGTAAGAAAAGTAATCCAAAAAGTAACTTACCTGGTATTTTACTGAAAAGCCCATTCAAGTCTGACTGTATTTACAAAGTTAAAACAAAGTGCATATACAATTACAATTCATACTGCGTTACTACGGTAAAGTATTTATTGCTTACCTGTGCCAGGCTAGCTTGGTTCTAGAAAATAAAATAACTAAAAGAATATTTTTATACAAAAACAATTGGTCTGAAGTTCAGTCTTTGAGTGTGTGAATTGATTTGCTGACTGAGTGTGTACAACTAATGCTTAACACTGTCCTCTGATACTGCCTTACTGCTCGACCACACTACCACAAATAGAGAGTGAGTTGCTATCTAATTTTACCTCTGTCTACCTTTGGGGTTCCACTGAACTCTGTGCACACTATACCTCACTTTGGTATAGTATATACAGAACCAACCTCCTACACCGACTAATGGGTAATCGGCTTTATCCAACATGGTTGTTGCCTGAAGCATACCGTCAATCCTCCAAATGTTCCACCTCGCTCTCACAAACTGTCGCCAAACCACACAGTTACTCAGACAAGAAGTGCAATCGCTCCTACTAAAGGGTGCCATAGAACCAGTTCCATTACAGAACCAAGGTTCAGGGGTTTACTCCCTCTATTTTCTAATCCCAAAAAAGGATGGCTCCTTAAGACTGATTCTAGATCCCAGAATGTTATACTTCCATATGGTAACACTACAACAAATGCTTCCATTTTTACAACAAGGCTATTTTTATGTCCAAACTAGACTTAAAACGCATACTTTCACATTCCAATTCATCCAGCTCATTGCAAATACCTCAGATTAGTGAAGGCAAACACACACTACCAATTCAAAGTACTCCCGTTGGGGGTAACTACTACTCCCAGGGTCTTTACCAAATGCCTAGCAATAGTAGCAGCTCATCTCCGACGACAACGCATTCACGTCTTCCCGTACTTAGACTACTGGCTCATCAAAGCCAGCACGCACCACAAGTGTCTGCGACACACTCCAAACATGCTAAACCTACTCTGCCAATTTGGTTTCACAGTCAGTGCGCAAAAGTCTCACCTTTAGCCTTCACAGATGGTCTTATCTAAGAGCCGGTTTCTACACTCCCACAGCTCGAGCCTTTCCCACTGCAGCCAGAATTTACAACGTTCAACTTTGTGTAACAGTTTCGAGTCAATCACACCTTACCAGCCAGAACTTTTATGCAACTTCTAGGAATGATGGCATCATGTTTTGCAATAGTGCCCCATGCAAGACTATACATGTGTCCTCTACAAAAATGCTTAGCATGTCAGTGGAATTAGTCACAGGGTCAATTAACTGATCTAGTGTTGGTTGACCTCCACCCCCATCGCTCTCTGCAGTGGTGGGACCTACATAATGTATCAAAAGGGCGGCTGTTTATTCACTCTCTTCCACAGAGTTTGCCCATCTCTATTGTTACACAATCTAGGGTCTCTGGGGCAACCAGCACAAATGTCTCCACATCCGTTATCTAGAGCTTCTAGCTGTATTTCTAGCGCTGAAGGCTTTTCAGTCTCATCTCCTAGGCAAAGTTGCCCTAGTCCGCACGGACAATATGGCAGCTATGTACTATGTGCCAAAACAGGGGTGGGCACACACACTCCTACTTTCACACCTCTCTCAGAGCATTTGGAGCTGGGTAATCCATCACAAGATTCATCTTCTGGCAGAACACCTTCCAGGAGTTTACAATCAGATTACTGATCTCCTCAGCTGAAGGAGTCCGCAAATACACGAATGGGAACTCATTCCCAAGTTCTCCTTCCATACTTTCAACATTGGGGATTTCCAGAAATAGATCTGTTCGCTATAGTCGACAACTCAAAATGCTCAAACGTCGCCTCAAGGTTCCCACATCCTCTTTCCAAAGGCAATGCCCTATGGATCAATTTGTTTGTTGACTTCAGGCATGAGTACCAGTTATCAATCTAGTCCTTTTTTCGTTAATAAACTTGTATTGGTGATAAATGGTTACATTCCTACTATTGATTTGTGTTTTTACTGTGACAGATTTGTCGCTAGACAATTGGTCACCACTATATGCCAATTTTTCTTTTGGTTCTGTTTATTTATTCAGATCATGTGCATCTAAAGCCACACATGCTATCAAACGGATTAAGTTACTTACCCTGTATACATCTGTTCGTGTTATTCAGTGCTGTAGATTCACATTCGCCCTCAGTCCTTCCCAGACACTTGAGGCCATTGCAGTTACGTTTTACATACTTCTATTTGCATGTACATCTTTATTCTTACATTTTCCTTAGACCCTTCTCACTCGCCTGCGAAAAAACAATCTAACAAAGAAAGTAGTCAATGCCCTTGCGCAATATCACATATCGGAGTAGTCACTCTACTTTGTGAGTCGAAAGAAAAACAAGTTTCACAGCTTGGAACCCAACACAAGATGGCTGGCGTATGCAGAGCATGTAAATCTACAGCACTACATGCCTCAAATAGATGCTTACAGGGTAACAATTCTTATGCACTAAACCTTTCCCAGGGGCAGATGTCATGCTGGATTAACCCCAACTATGTTATTGCCACTTAAGAGCCCTTTTAAAATTTTTTATGGTAGCACTTTCCATCTGGATCCCGTTTCATTCAGCGTGTGCCGACCCAATATTGATTATGTAAGATGCTCGAAACTGAACACATTTTTCTTCTAGACTCACACAACCAAACTGGTTGACTTGAGTTAATATGAAAGTAAATGGAGATCTATCTAGCAATATCTTTATGAAGCACATCTTTTCTAGGCCATGCTCAAGACCTTCATCTCAACACTGCTTGCTGACATAGGTAAATCCGCAATATTGTCTTCAGGAAACATTACTGTGCTGCAATAAAAGCTGTATTGTTTGTCGCACAGTTCTATAGATACTATTTCCCTATTATTATTCCAGTAAATGACATCTATTACTTTAAAGGCTGTGATGCACCATTTCTCCAAGTAGTGGAAGGCGAGCATTTAGGTAAACATTTTATAGATTTATTCTTGGGCGCACAGACATGGTGGCGAGAAATGATCTGTAGCCCAATGTATGATTAGCTCCAGGTTACCATGAGGATGAACACAAGTTGCAGACCGATGGTAACCGATGATTCTCTGTTTATTCATTTACTGTAGTGGATCTTACCACTCCTTATCATTGGTCAAACTAGGCCTCTATGTGACTGTGCCCACCTGTAAAGGGAGACAGTAAAACTGTCACTCTAGTCATTCAGCAGGCATGAATTTGATCTGGGCTTGGGGAAGCTGCAGGACACCCACATTTTGTTTATTGGAAACCTACGAATGCTTTTATGAGACTTTAAAATGTGACATTCATTTAAAAACTGGCCGGTGTAATTTTCCACTAAAATCATTAAAGTAATGCAGGAAAGTAATGCTCTGTATAAATTGTATATAGTGCTTTATGTGATTTTTAATACTATTTTTTTTAAAATATCTTTACAGACTTACAAAGAACATTTAGAAGGGCAAAAACACAAGAAGAAAGAGGCAGCCTTAAAGGCGTCTCAGTCGACCACCACCAGTACCAGTGCAGCTGCTCGCGGGACACAGAATCAGCTGCGTTGTGAACTCTGTGATGTCTCCTGTACAGGAGCGGATGCATATGCCGCTCACATAAGAGGGGCTAAGCACCAGAAAGTAAGCCGAATTTTGTATATTTCTTTCAATAACCCCAAATTAGATCTATCAAAAAAAATCCCCTTTTAATTGTTGAACTTCCTGCACGTTGGAAATTAATTCCTAATACTTCATTACTACACTGTAAGCCAAGAATTGCTACTTAAGACTAGTCCTGAGTATCTTGCAAGAAACTGGTAAAAGATTTTTTGCATTAGTAATAATCTGGACAATTCAGTTTTAGACTGAGTGCTTAGAAAAAAATAGAAAACTAAAATGAGATTTCATCCAGAGGTAGTTAGTCCTTCAAAGATTTGTTTTCAAGGGCTATGCTTTGTCCTGCCCTGCAGCTGACTGTCCCATACTTCCACCATTGTTGATGCTGTGACTTTTAATACCAGCCTTTGCGCTTTTCAACCCAGTGACCTCGGATAATTGATGCCCAGTCTGAAGACTCTTTGAATCGGAGAGCCTTATTTTGATGCACCTCGTTTGGCGCTTTCTCCTTGCATCTCCACCAGAAATCCCTGCTGTACTACTGGCTTCGATGTGACTTTGCTGCTTTTTATGTTTTATTCCGAAAAATGACTGGACACCCCGTTATGCACAATTACTGTAGGAAGCTGGTTTTCTGTTGCGACTACCTCCCACCCCTTGCCAGATTTCTGTTGCACTTTGACTTGATGTTCCCTGGGACTCTGCCAATCATGTTCCCAGGGCCTGTGTTCTTTACCAAAACTGTACCTGGTCTGGGAGGTTGTCATTACGAACTCCACAGAACCGTAATTGCTTTACTGAATTCTGGGACGTTTGTTAACAAACTTCTCAGTATAATAAACCTGCACTGATGCCAGTGTGGGATTTATTAAGCAATGCACTCAGACAGCATCTTAGAGATGCCCTCTGAAAAACAACCAGCCTCTGGTGGTTTCCCTGACTGGTAAACACCAGCCTGCCACCACGAGACAAGTTTCTGGACCCCTGGGATGGGAACCTTTGCTCGCTGAGCCCAGAAACAAAACCTTCTCTGGGCGGAAGTGTTCACACCTCCCCCAGGTCAAGATTAGCCATTTGTGACTGGGAAGCTTTGAAGACCTTGCCGCCTTTGTAACGCAACCCCAGCCTATCCTGCTATCTGAAGCAGGCCTCCGTGATGTCTCCTCTCCTTTTCAGGCTGGAAAAATTAGAGCAGGCCAGAAGATGTGCCCGCCTCTGCCGACCCTACCCCTCTGGTGGGGTGAGGGGAGGTGAAGCCCTCTCTTCAGTGCCCACCATCTTGCAGATGGCATGTACTCTTGAATCAGGATTAGGGATTATGCCCACTCCCCCACATGGGGCGAGCACACCAAGAGTGTAGTCACCCTGAGGTCAGTAGCCCATTTGGGAGTCTCTGGTTTGCAAACACACTGCAGGCTCGGGGACGAAGGTCTTCTGGGTACGACCTTCACTTGGAGAGGTCCCTTGGAGCGACCCCATCCGCTGCAGCGCCTCCAACGCCAGTGCCTTGTGCCCTCTGTGGCCGCTCCTGTGGACTCCCCTACCTGGTGCCACGATCTCCGTCACCGCCGCCTCCTGGGTGCCCGTGCCCACCCCTCTGCCCTCTGTACCCTGACTGCCTGAGCCCCGCTTTCTTTTGTTCCCCGTGTGCCTGCCTCTCCTTTGCCCTACTGGTCTTGCCCTTGAGCGTGCCTGCCTTCCATTGGCATCGCTCTCGTGGTTTCTGCCGCTGTATTTTCCCACCGCTGCCTCCCCTGCGGCCCCGCCCCCCGTGCCCATTCGCTGCCCCTTTCCGCCTCCCGCCCAGCTGACCCTCCCTCCCCACCTCCCCCTCATATGGCGGCAGATGCGCTGCCGCGCCGCTGGTGCACCGAAGGCGCGCCTAAGGCAAGCCCGTCTGCGCCTGGACCGCGCCCAGCGCCAGAACCCCTGGCCCCTACGCCAGCGACAAAGCAAGACTCGACTACGACGCCCACACCCTCATCGCTCAATCACGGACGGACCTCCAACTGCTACAAAGCCACCGCCAAGCGCACCTACGGCCCATTCACCTGCCGAAACTGCACCTTCACCGACGACACCAAAGCACCGACAGCAACGGAATCCAACTGACTGCAATGCATCCTGCTCAACACCAGCTCCGCATGCTAGCAAGCCGTCGAGCTCTGGGACCTACTCACCACCACATCACCAGACATCGCCTTCCTGACCGAGACCTGGCTGAACGAAACCTCCGCCCCAGACATCGCAGTGGCCATCCCCGACTGATACAAGATCTCCCGCAGAGACCGCACCAACAGGGTCGGAGGAGGAATCGCCATCGTCCACAAGAACACCATCAAGGTCTCCACAAACACCGACGACACCCTCACCACCGCCGAACACCTGCACTTCAAGATCCACACGGACCCCAAGACCACCCTCAGAGGCACCCTCGTCTACAGACCACCCGGCCCGCGTCCCCAATTCTGCAAATCCATCGCCGACTTCGTCAGCACGCACGCTCTGACCTCCACCAACTACATCCTGCTCTGCGACCTGAACTACCATCTGGAGAACACCAACGACAACAACTCTTCCACCCTGGTCGACAACCTCGCCACCCTCGGAATGAAACAGATCGTCACCACCCCGACCCACATCGCTGACCACACGCTCGATGCAATCATCTCCTTCAGCCCCCACGTCACCTTTAGCCACGCCTCCGAAATCACCTGGACCGACCACCACTGCGTCCACTTCACCTTCCAGAAACCCGTCACCCACCACCACACCCTACAGATCCCCTGCCGACGCTGGGGCAAAGTCACCAAGGAACTACTAGAAACTCACCTCGCACTCAACCCACCAACCAGCCCCATCGACCCAGATGAGGGGGCCCGCACCCTCAAACTCTGGATGGAAGACTGCGCCAACACCATAGCACCTGCTAGGCTACCCAACAACATAGACACGAGCCAGCTGGTTCACTCCTGGCCGCCAAGTGCACCTGCCGAAAACTCAAACACCTGGCTCAGCGATAGAACGCTTGCCAACCGCGCAGCCCACAAAGACGCCATCCGCAACCATCACCACCTCATCAGGACCACCAAAAGAGCCTCATTCACAGACCGCCTCTTCAACAACGCCCACAACAACAAAGAGCTCTTCAACATCGTGAAAGAACTCTCCAGTCCCAACTCCTGCACCAACGACATCCCGCCTTCACAAGCCCTGTGCGACACCCTCGCTGCCTTTTTTCACCGCAAGATCACCGACATCCACGACAGCTTCAACCCCCGGCTGAACCCTACGGACCCCGCCACGACGAACACTCCGATCCCCACCCACCACGACATCCTGACCACCTGGACCGATGTCAGCACCGAAGACATAATCAAGACCATGAACACCATCCACTCAGGTTCCCCGTCTGATCCTCATTGCACCCCACCTGCGTAACATCATCAACCTCTCCTTCGGAACCGCCACCTTCCCTGAGAGCTGGAAGCACGCCGAGATCAACGCCCTGCTAAAAAAAAACTAAGGTGGACCCGAGCGACCTCAAGAACTTCCGGCCCATCTCCCTGCTTCCGTTCCCAGTGAAAGTCATCGAAAAGATCGTCCACTCCCAGCTCACCCGCTACCTAGAAGACAACAGCATCCTAGACCCCTCCCAGTCAGGCTTCTGCAGCAACCACAGCACCGAGACCTCCCTCATCGCGGCCACAGATGACATCAGAATCCTACTTGGCAACGGCGAGACGGCGGCCCTCATCCTCCTGGACCCCTCCGCCGCCTTCAACACCGTCTGCCACCACCCACGCCACACACGCCTCACACGCCTCTACGACGCAGGGATCCGAGACAAGGCCCTGGACTGGACCTCCTCCTTCCTCACCGACCGAACCCAGACAGTCCGCCTCCCCACCCCGTTCCGTTATGGAACCACCAAAACCATCTGCGGCATCCCGCAGGGATCCTCCCTCAGCCCGACGCTTTCAACGTCTACATGGCTCCCCTCGCTCGCATCGCCAGATGACACGACCTCAACATAATCTCCTACGCCGATGACACCCAACTGATCCTCTCCCTCACCAAGGACCCCCTTACTGCCAAATCCAACCTGCACCAGGGCATGAAGGCCATCGCCGACTGGATGGAGGCAAGCCGGCTCAAGCTGAACACAGACAAGACGGAGATCCTCATCCTTGGGCCAAACCCATCAGCCTGGTACGACTCCTGGTGGCCTGCATCACTGGGAACCCCCCCGGCACCTACCAGCCATGCACGCAACCTAGGGGTCATCCTTGACTCCAAGCTCAGCATGACCAACCAAGTCAACGCAGTCTCCTCCTCCTGCTTCCACACCTTCCGTATGCTCCGCAAGATCTACAGATGGATCCCTGCGGACACACAGAAAACTGTCACCCACGCCCTCGTCAGTAGCCGGTTCGACTACGGAAACACCCACTACGCCGGAGCCACGTCCAAACTCATCAACAGACACCAAAGAATCCAGAAAGCCTCCGCACGCCTGATCCTAGACGTCCCACGTCGAGACCACATTACCCGGCACCGGAGAGACCTGCACTGGCTCCCCGTCGACAAAAGAATCATATTCAAACTCATGATCCATGCACACAAAGCGCTCCACATGAGCAGCCCAGCCTACCTCAACAGCAGACTCTCCTTCCACGTGCCCAACAGGAAACTCCGCTCCGCCGACCTGTCCCTGGCCTCCATCCCACACATCCACAGAACCACTGCCTGGGGCCGATCATTCTCCTATCGCACCGCCAAATCCTGGATGCCCTCCCCCTCCCCCTCCACCTACGACAGACCGCAGACCTCCCGGCCTTCAGAAGACTGCTCAAGACCTGGCTCTTTGACCACTAGCAGCAGCCCCCCGCGCCTTGAGACACTAACAGGTAAGTAGTAATAAGCTTTATAAATGCCCTCATTGATTGAGTGAGAGGTAAGTTTGGATGCTGGGGGTTGGTTAGACGCTGCCGGTTGGGCCATCCAAGGCCTCGGGGCTTCGGGTGCAGGGGTGCCTTTTGGGGTCAGATCTTCTTGCCAGCTCCTGGTCCTGGTTGCGGGGCACCTTCTGGATTGAGGCTGTAGGTGTCTGCTGAAGGCTTGAGGCAGGTCAGGGATCACAGGATCTCTGGTCGGGATCGCCGGGGCGACCTCCTCATGGTGTTGGGCCACTCGAGCAAGGGCCGTCGACGTCTGGTGCAGTGTGGTGCAGACTCACGGATTTCACCGGAGCTGGAGTCTGTGGGTCAACAAATCCGGTGTTCACAAGAGACAATTTCTTTTCTGTGGAAATCAGGGCAGGTCCTCGGGGTTCTTGAAATTGCTGCCTGCAGGACACACCAGAGGTTTGCTGCTGCAGGTTTAAGGTGTAGACAGGCCGGTAGGGCTGGGGTCAAGTCAGTGGGCGTCCTCTTCTTCTTAGGTTCGCCACTTCTGTTAGCTTCCTCTTCTTCTTTTCTTGTCTGAGGAGGCAAGGTTCTTTGGTGCCACTAAATACTAGATATAGGGTCGTTACTGGTAAGTAAAAGGTTGAGACCAATGCGTCCCTTCCTTGGGGTGGGTGCACCACCTATTATGCCACCCTCCAGTAGGAGGGGGTCATATGGCTGCCCCCCCCCCCCCCCCCCCATCTAAAAGATGGCAGGTACTGAGAGTTGTGCTTGACCTCCCCTCCCTCACCAACTTCACTTTGTTTTCCCACCGATTCTCCCGCCCAAAGTGAGGGTCGGAACCGGTGGG
Organism: Lissotriton helveticus; assembly: GCF_964261635.1. Taxonomy (NCBI): domain Eukaryota; kingdom Metazoa; phylum Chordata; class Amphibia; order Caudata; family Salamandridae; genus Lissotriton; species Lissotriton helveticus. Next base: position 317,377,570 of record NC_136059.1, on the reverse strand, counting down.
GACCAGTTGCTAGGAGCACCAAAAGGCCTGAGGAATCTCACAAAGGCGGCAAGCCTTTGAAGCTTCCCCTTCTTGGACCTAGCCCATCCTGGGGAAGAAGGCATGGCACCTCTGCCTAGGATGTGCTTTGTTTCTGGACCCTGAGAGAGAGAGAGAGAGAGAGAGAGAGTCTCTCGACCCAGGGGTCCAGATATAGCGCGATCTTGTCCCAAAGGTATCTGGTATCGGAGCTGTTGCAAAGTCATCCTGTGCCCTGGGCACCCCCCAACTTTTTGCTGACTGGAACTGGTGGTAACTGACTCTGACTGACCCTGGGCTCTGTTTAACCAGGCCCAGGGCCAGTGCCAAGCCAAAAGGAACACATTAGAACACAGTTAAGACAACCAACATACACTAGGGTACACTATAGTATGGTAGGGTACCACTGTAGTTGGCATGACCTACCACCTAAGCCCCTAGTATGTAATAGGGCAGGGGATTGAAACTACCTAGAAGTCTCCAGTATCCTGGGGCATGGCAGTTTAGAGGTCAGCAGATTCTCTGCACCAGCATGTGTGCAGTGCTGAAGCCTGAGGTCAGTTTAAAAGCTGCACTGGTGGCCAGGACAGCTTTTTAAACCTTAAATTGTGCCCAAACTCGACTTTGGGGGTAGGGGCCCTTAAAAATTAAAAACCTACCATGTTTTTGTATATTAGGGACCCCCAGGGTCACCCCTAGGTATCCCAGGGGTGGGGGGTCAGTTATCTATAAGGAGCGCCCTTATAAAATGAGTTTTTAGAAGCCTGGGTAAAAAGAAATTTTACATTTCACTATCCACATTGTCTTAAAGAGGTGCTCAAATTCGACTTTGATGCTGGAAGAATTGGGTAAGGGTGATCTGCAATATTTCTGCAGATTCAGAACCCCTGAAGTCTCCCCTAGTTGCACAGGGGGTGGGGGTCCGGTAGAAATTAGGGAAATACTTATAAAATATGCTTTTATAAGCCCTGGTGCTACAAAAGTGGCGCAAGTCATTTTCCCCATTGCAAACCCCATGGCCCATAGGTTAACATGGTAGGAAGTGATTGATTAATAAATATTGATAGCAGAGGACTAGCCGGACCATTCAAAGACTTCCCAGAATGGCCGTAGTAAATCCAACAATATTATATTGTTGAATTTCTCCTAAAGTGTCCATAAAATAAGTTATGAGACTTTCTTGTTTGTAAGTCCAAATTCAGCCTTTCAGTGGTCTGCCCTGATTGGTCAGAGTTAAGTGGATTAGCCAGGCTGCTGAGAGGGCAGTTATCTGTTCTATAGGAATGCCAGGCCAGGAGGTGGCGTCGTAAACTACGCTCTTAAAAGGCAAGAGGGGAGGCCTGGGTTTTAGTCCACTATGACAGTCGTGACCCAGAGTCAGGACTAGGCTTAAGAAAGGTATTTGCCGATGTTACTGGGATGGTCCATGGAAATGAGATATCCCAGGGGGTGTGTTTACAGCTCTTACCTCCTTGCTGGAAAATCAGCCATTATGGATTTGGAAGGATGATGCACTCTGGGACAAACTAATGCCACACTCCACAGGATGTGGTCATAACTAGGAGGAGTTGCCCTGCTCTCATTGGTCAGCAGTGACCTGGTGCTTGACCCAGAGAATTTTTAATAAGTATCTGAGAGGGGCTGAGCCCTCCAGATCTGCTGCTTGAAACTGAATGAAGCAAGAAGTGCCCTGCTGAAGATTTTGCTGTGTGCAAGGAACTCTAAGGCATGACCTATGAAGACTGCACCATCTGAAACTACAGCCCTGTGGATTACCTTGCTGCCAAAGGACTCAAGAGTGTAAACTCCCTGCAAGCTACAGGTTAACAGAGCTCACCTGGACAGCCCCACAAAGAATTCAAAGCCTGGAGTACCAGTGGATTTGTAAGGGTTTTGTTCAAGTGGATTGCGGAATTGAAGTTTCACACTTTCAAGGACCCTCTCGGAGATTCCAGAACCTTGGATTATGTGTTGGATACTTTGGGACCCGCAAGCAGAACTCTAGGAAAGTGTTCTAACTGGACCCCGCTTGCTGAAGAAGGCGGCCAACTATAGTGGTGAGAATTCTTCAGAACTATTTATAAAGGTGTGTCCCTGACAGAGAAAACAAAAAGACTTAAAGGGCCGCTGTTGGTTTCTAAGCACTAGAAGGTGACTAATCTTTAAAAATTCATATATCGGGTTCCCTACAGTGGATTATTTTCGTTTTGGTGTCATTTAAAAGATAAAAATCTTACCTATTTTTATAAATTGGTGTTGGATTTTTATTTTGTGTTGTGTCTTAATTATTTACTGAAATGGTGTTTTTAAATGCTTTACATACCCGTCTTTGAAGTTAAGCCCGTCTGCTCGCAGCCACGTTACCAAGGGTTGAGCAAAGGAATAATTTTCTAAGACCTAGGCTGAGTCCTATCATGTGTTAGTGGCCTTATTGCCAGGGGCAGACCTACATTTGCCCCTACCAATAACCTACTTTCCAACAGGAGCGCATTACGTTAGCACAAGTTACATCACAAGGACACATTCATTTTTGTTAGTTACGGGGAAAATAAGTGAAATGCCCAGAATGACAGGATGTTGAGCGTCATTGACGAGATTCTAACCCGGTTCCCCAGATTTTAGATAGACTGCCCTAGCTCCTTAGGCCACATCCTCTTCATCTGGCATCAGTGTGGTGCTAAGAAGTTTGATAAACTTCCAAGATTTCAGTAAAGCTGTCATGGTGCTGTGGAGTTCGTAATTACCCCATTTACTCCCAGACCATATACTCTTTATAGTTTTACTGCGCTTACAATGACTTGGACACTGTAGGTGTACCGAGATCCTGCACCTGTGCCCTCATCAGTGCTATAGTGCACCCAGCTAGCGGGGCGGCTGACCTATGCCATTTTTGTTTGCTGTGCTATATGGGTATTTTACTTTGTATTAAACTTGTGTTGACCATTTGTGGCCCGCATAGCCTGATCCTCCATTCTTCCTTGTCCCCTCCGCCCTGATACAGCTTTACTTTGTAGGTGGCGGAGTTTCTCCGTCCCATTTAGTTTTCCCCTCGTGTAGGTCCCCCATCTCAATTAAATTATTCTATGACCCTTTTCAGGTGCTGTGGCAATATTCATTGACCTTTTGGGCACATTGGAGTCACCAGTCTAAGCTAATTCACACCACTCGACCAGTTTGAACTGTTCTGATGGGAGGCTGAGGTTAGAAGGCTGCAAATTTAGGACGTAATGTTTCTTGGTGATTGGAGGAGTGTACACTACCTTCACTGAGGAAGATTGGCTGATTGGCCCTGGCATCATAAGATGACCACCTGAGTGTTCCTGTACTGGAATTTGTGGTTCGAGGCATGTGGGCTGCTGAATTCATATATATAGCATAGATCGCCGCCTAGTGTTGGGTCCGGATGATTGCACATTGTTGTCCTGGAAGAGTCTTCGAAGTATCACGAGATAGGTGGCTCCTCCCCTGGACTACAGTGCGCATGGGCATCGACTCCATCCTCTCCATCCTCAGATTGTTTTTTTCCGCCATTGGGTTCAGATGTGATTTCGTTAACTCCGGTTCGGAATCGATCAAAACAAACTTTTTTCAGGCCAAAAGGCCTTCTTCGAACCGTCGGTATTGTTTGCGTTCGGTGCCCGACTTACTCCAACTCTTCGAGTCGGATATCCCGGGAGTCGTGTGACTTCGGGGATCGAGGCCCAGTCGACGCAGCAAGACTTTCGACGGCATGGAGCGGAGTCCGTTCAAGCACTGTCCCGTGTGTGGATCCAAGTACCCACACATCGACGTCCACCCGGTTTGCAACAAATGCCTGTCGCCGGACCACAACGAGGCCAACTGTATGGCCTGTTCCAGGTTTCGTTCGAAGAAAACCATCAAGCTTCGACGCGCGGCGCTCCTCGAGGCCCGGCGATCGGCTCCAGCACCAGTGGACATCTTAGTCAATGAAGAAACGGACGAGCAGCAAGTTCAACTTCAAGTTTCACCTCCATTGGTGGTCGTCGAGTCCGACTACGAAGCGGACGCAGAAGGCCAAGACGTGGAGGAAGTCATCAATGAGGTAGGGGACGACAAAGAGGCCTATGGGGCCATGGAAGATAGCTCGGAGGAAGAGCTATACCCCGTTCGTACTTTTACTAAGGCTCAGGTCGAGGGATCGCCACATGGCCTTACCCGAGACCCTACACCAATATCCACGGCCCCGCCTTCCGGCCCGGCCACGGACACTTCAGCGGAGCCGCCATTGTCAAAATCGAAACCGAAACTGAAACCATCGGTGTCGACGAAGACAAAGATGGCCGAGACGCCATCGAAACCGAAGACGGCTGCTCCCCAATCGACGCCGTCGTCTTCGGAGGCCTCGAAGCCAAAGAAAGATGTCGGCCCCTCAACGGCGCCGAAAGTGGTCAAGGAGCCCAGCTCACGAAAGGCCGTCGACTCGGTGTCGAGCAAGGCAGTCGACCCGAAGCCCAAGAAGGCAGTCGAGGCCGCTCAGGACAAGGCCGTCGAGCCGAAAGCCAAGAGGCCTGTCGACACTAAGCTACCAAGGGCGCGGAGCCGAAGTCTGGGACCTCAACGCTAAAGTTCAAGGTTGCCGATCCGAAGTCGTCGGCGTCAACGTCGGCGGCCGTGGTCAAAGATCGCAGCGCACCACTGAAGGATGCTCCTGCGCCTCAATCGGAGAAACAAAAGGCGTCGACGCTCGGGTCTTCCCCTGGAGGAGGACCGAGGCCATCGGTCGGGTCGACGAAACCATCCGCTTCCTTTACAAAGCAGGTCTCGGACTCCCTCAAACAACTTAAGAACAAGGCTTCTGTGTCGGAACCAAAGACACCTTCCGCAGCGAAGCAAGCTGTCGAAACGCCACAGGCTTCGACGCCGATACTCTTCACGTTACCACCTAAGGTGGCGCCGAAGGCCTTTGCTCCACGGTCGGTGCCCACGGACCCGGTGGTGTCGAAGTCGACTCCCCCGGCTGGAGGTTTGAACCGTCGACCACACTCAGAGCAGTCGGAGCAGTTTATCGATGCCGACACCGGGAAGCTGACGCTTTTGAAGAGGAAGATAACGGCGTCACAGCCCTTGGAGTCATTTAAGATTCCTCTAAAGCGCAAAAAACCTGCAGAGGACACACCTGTCTTAGTTGAGCCGAGAGTTCCACAGACAATAAGGGGTGCAACACCCTCACCCACCTATTCTGATGGAGAAGATGAGGAGGAGCAGGATGAGGAGTACAATTTTCCTACCAACACGGAGCCTGATGAGCAACAGGACTCATGGGTGGAGGCAGGTGATCAAGGGGATCAGCAAGCAAACCTTGACCCTCAGGTGTTCAACATCAAGACGTCTCCCACTGAGGATTCAACAGCATTTCATGCTTTGATTGAGAGGGCAGCTAAGAACCATGATGTTGATATGCATGCTGACCCTGTGGAGGCTGACTTCCTTTTTGACACTTTCTCCACTGCTGAAAAAACTGTGAAAACTCTTCCCATGCTAAAGGGGGTCCTCAGGCATGCTGTGGACATTTTTAAGGAGCCCACAAGGTCAAGGGTTGTTAACCCTCGGATTGAGAAGAAATACAGACCGGCACCTGGCGATCCAACATACATAAGGGGCCAGTTGCCGTTGGACTCTTTGGTGGTCTCTAATGCTCGAAAACGGGCGAACTCGCAAACCACGGGTGAAGCACCTCCGCCGGACAGAGTGAAAAGTGCTGGAGGCATCAGGGAAAAGAGTAGCAGCTCAGGCAGCCAACATCTAGCGTATCTCAAACACGCAGGCACTATTGGCCAGATACGACAGGGCACACTATGACACCCTAGAGACCCTGTTGCAACACCTGCCAGAACAGTTCAAGGAGGGAGCTGAGATGCTTGTCCAAGAGGGCAAGCTCATTTCCAACGCTGCTATAAAGTGTGCACTTGACGTTGCTGATACAGGAGCAAGGGCAATCAACACTAGCGTGATGTTGAGGCGTCAGGCTTGGCTCCGAATTTCCGGGTTCAAGCCTGAGATACAGACTACCATCCTCAACCAGCCGGTGAACCCAGACAGGTTATTTGGTCCAGAGGTAGATACCACCCTGGAAAAGATTAAAAAAGATACTGAGACTGCCAAGTCCATGGGGGCTCTCCAGTCCCAGCAGTTTCGAGGGAACACTTTTCGTCGCTCAGGCAATCGAGGTGTTACCAGAGGCCAGATGTCACAGCAGACGCAGTTCAACAAAGGTGGGGCGCAGTCATCCTACCCCAAGCAGAGTAGAGGAGGATACCAGGGAAACAGCTCCAAGGGCAGAGGCAGAGGCAACAACAGTTCCCGTTCCTCTGCCACCAACAAACAGTGCGTCCCTGTCACTGCCCCCCGACCATCCAACACCTGTCGGGGGGGAGACTACAGCAGTTCCTGTCAGTGTGGAAATCCCTCACCACGGACAGGTGGGTCAGGCAACTTATCCAGTTCGGCTATTGTTTAGAGCTAACAGCCACTCCACCCAACATGCCCCCAAAACACCGTCCTATGTCACAAGAGCATTTGCACTTATTACAGCAGGAGGTTCTTGCCATGCTGCAAAAAGGCGCAATAGAGCTCGTGCCAGTGGAAGAGGAAGGCACAGGAGTATATTCCCTGTACTTCTTAATCCCGAAAAAGGACGGGTCACTCAGACCGATTCTAGACCTACGGCCCCTGAACCAGTACATTCTCTCAGAACACTTCCACATGCTAACACTGCAACAGGTTCTTCCATTGCTAAACCAGGGAGACTTCCTCGCAACCTTAGACCTCAAGGATACTTACTTTCACATCCCACTCCACCCCTCCCACAGAAAATACCTCAGGTTCACCATCCAAAACGGGCATTACCAATTCAAGGTCCTTCCTTTCGGGGTGACCACAGCCCCCAGAGTGTTAACGAAATGTCTGGCGACAGTGGCGGCGCACCTCAGGAGACAAAACGTCCATGTCTACCCTTACCTGGACGACTGGCTTGTTCAAGCAAAGTCAGCCCAGCAGTGCGCGGCCGACATATCCCACACCATTCACCTTCTTCACAGTCTGGGGTTTTCACTAAACTATCCAAAGTCGCACCTCCAGCCAGCCCATGTGCGGCAGTATTTGGGCGTGACGATAGACACTTTGGCGGCTACGGCTCAGCCAAACCCAGTGAGGATAGGCAACATCCAGTCGCTAATCCTAAAGTTCAGACCGCAACACTCACTTCCTGCGAGAGTGTTCATGCAGTTGATAGGGATGATGGCCTCCTGCATCTTCATAGTCCCGCACGCGAGACTGCATATGCGTCCGCTTCAAGAGTGCTTGGCACGTCAGTGGAATCGGGCTCAAGGGCAATTGAAAGACCTAGTGTTGGTGACCCGTCGGGCATGCAACTCTCTGCATTGGTGGACTCCACACAACCTTTGCAAGGGCTGACCGTTTCAAGAGCCTGTGCCACAGATTATCCTGACGACGGACGCATCTCTCCAGGGGTAGGGAGCTCATGTGCTCCACTACACAGTGCAGGGACTATGGACGACGCAGCAAAAGAAGATGCACATCAACTACCTGGAACTGATGGCAATCTTCATGGGGCTCAAGTCATTCAAAGTACATCTGTGCAACAAAGTCGTGTTGATCCGGACGGACAACATGACGACCATGTACTACATCCAAAAGCAGGGAGGTACACACTCTCCACAGTTGTCTCATCTGGCTCAGAGCATGTGGAAGTGGGCCATTCAGAGGAACATCTTCCTCAAGGCGGAACACCTCCCGGGCGAAGACAATCAGATGGCGGATCTGCTCAGCAGGTACAGCCACCAGATGCACGAGTGGGAGTTACATCCATCAGTACTCCGCCCGTACTTCCAGCAGTGGGGTCATCCAGAGATAGACCTGTTTGCCACAAGGGAAAACGCAAAATGCCAAAGCTTTGCCGCCAGGTTCCCTTACCCAAAGTCGCAGGGCAATGCGATATGGATGAACTGGTCAGCCAGATTTGCGTACGCTTTTCCACCAGCACCTCTCATCCCGCTGGTGGCAAGAAAGCTCAAGCAACACTCGATGACGCTTGTAGGAGAGTAGGGTCTGCAATCCTATGATCACCCAGATTTTTGCTTTTTGCTTCACTGGTTTACTACTTTCCCTGGCTGTGGGCCTGCTAATCAGACCCACAGCCTAGCTGTTCTCTCTATTCCAAATTGTACCCAGGTACTGAATTGCCACTGGGCCCTCTCTGAGTCCCTGTACCCAGGGCTGAGGTGCACCCAGTAGTCTCCCAGGGGCTGCAGCATGTATTATGCCACCCCTGGGCTGACTAACTAAACAGACACAACTGGCTGCTTGAAAGCTGGGAGCAAGGTGGTGTAATCACCCTTTGCTTTAGATATAGTATACCTATATCTAAACCTAAATGGGCACACAGATCTCCTATCAGTCACTCCTATGGCAGGCCTTAACAATCCTGGAGGCAGAGTGCTTGGAATCGTGTGAGATAGTGCTCTGGCATGAGCTGAGCCTGTCTGCGGCTTTCGGGATCTATCCCTTAGCCGTTTCCATGATAACGCATACCATATACTCTTAAGTACCTTATAATCCTCGCGGTTATGGTAACTTTGGACTGACATTATCTAAACATGTCGTGTAAGGTGTCATACGATTTGGAATACTACCCCCTCGCCAGTTCTGGCGACGGGGGTAGCATTCCACCCCTCTAGAGGGAGAAGACATGTTGGTAACCTATAACCCCGGTTAAAGTCAGACATAGCCTCAGCTCCACAAGATGGATGCTGCCACCGAGACACAAGTCTGCCCTCCTGTTGCTGGGAGTCCTCCCAGCGCAGGAGGCAAGGACAAAGGGTTTCCTGTCAGGGGCGGTGCCAGCACCGTCCCAGACAGGATTTTGTGCATCCTAGGTAGGCAGGGCTTTAGAGGAAGGTGACTGCAAGTGGCACCCCGGTGCTCACTATGCATAGGCCGGCTTGAACCAGTTCCAGGGGCACACCAGCCCCATAGCTGGTGAAAAGCCCGCCAAAGGAGAGGGGTGTAACCACCCTCCTCCTAGTCCGACCCACAGGGCAGGACTTAGTCGCGTGCCAGCCCCCTTTTGCAGGATAAAGGTAGGAGCAGGCCCCCTTCCAAATTAGATCATCTTTGAATCCTGAAACTACTTTCCACGAAAGGAACTCAAGACTTCTTCCTAAGATTTCTCCCTTGTGACTAAGGAGTAGTCACCCTGCAGCAGCAGGCACCATCCAAGCATCGCGGTCTGCTGTAAGTCTCTCCTCCGGATCAAGACTGCCCAGCTCGACGAGAACCGGCTTCCCTGGCACCTCTGACCTCTACCTGCATCTTCAGCCCAGCTGAGACCCGTGGGTGTGACGAGACCTCGAGGGACCGGCCATCTTCAAGACTGCACGACGTTGCCCAGCACGACCACCGAGTGACCCTCGACTGAGTGCTTTGGGGTAAGAGAAGCCCCAACCCTGAGCAGCTCCAGCACCGAAGTCCAGCCCCCTTGCATCCACGAGATCTGCGTGGGGCCCTTCTGCTCTTTGCTGCTCACCGCGTTGTCCAGGTCACTTGCCCGTTGGCTAGTGGCCCTCTGACGACGAACTTCGACGACAAACCCCGCTGGTCTGGTTGCTCCAGACTGGACCTTGCTCCCCTCCAACAGAGGAGCACCCCGGACCCTCCTGGTCCACTCCAGACGCCATTTTAAGTCCACCGCGTGGGCTTGCATTTGCCAAGACTTGTTGCCCCAATCGTGGGTCCAGCGACGTCGACCGCAGATACCTTCGTGAGACAGCTCGCACCTCCATCCTGGTCGCCGACAACGCCTCCTGGTCCGAGAGACTGCAGAGCCCAGCAGCGCCCACTCACCTGGTCGAGGTGACTTCGTCCGGTGCCACTCTGGTGCCCACCTAAATCACTGGCTAGTGATTCAGAACTTGGTCCCCTCTGCTTACAGGTCTTCCTCTTCCCCGATCCAGGCTTGGATCCCCACGAACTTCTTCACTGGTCGCCTGCCAGCAACTTCTTTCTTCAGGCTCCTGGTTCGTCAACGAAGAAACCAGACGACACTTGAACCCTATGCAGCCGCAGCCCCTGGGCTAGGTAAACCGAGTACCCCGGTGCTCCAGCGTAGACCAACTCTCTAAGTGTCTAGATCCACTTTTTGACCTACCTAGTCGGGTTCGCCCGAGAACACTAACTTTGCTTTTACTAGCCTCCATAGACTTTTTCCCGCCTTACGCGTGAGAGTTCCCACTCTGCACACGACGTCCCTAGGCCTCCTGCTTGCAATCTGAAGGTTCAGTAGATTAGTCCTAGCGATCCTAAAGCCTATGAGAATAGTACTTACCTGCTAGTAATTTCGCATTCCACTTGTATAGTATATGGTTTTTCGTGCCCCTCGGGCATTTGTGTAAATTGTGCGACTTTCAGTATTTCTTTAAGAGTTTTGTTGTGTGCTTAGCTCCCTGTCTCATAAAGAGCCAGGGTAGTCTTGTTATAAATAAATATACGTTTATTTTCATAACAACTTGTGTGGTGTCCTTTCACTTGGTGTTCAAGGGGTATATGTGATGGTAAAACAGCTGGCTTAACACGCCCTCTAGAGTTTAGCCTAAAGACTGCACGTGTCCATGCTACTAGGATAGCTGGTCTATCAGGTTGACTTACAACCAAACATCAATAAGGGTTGTTGGAATGATACATAGTGATCACTAGAATAGTGAGCACTGCATATCAGGCCAACTTCTCACATTGGTGAGCAGCGGTTGGGATCTGAGCTTGCTGTTGTTTTACCACACGTATCCTAAGAATATCATTTGAAAGATCACATAAGTACTAAGGTACATATAACTTAGCTTAGAATACTCTGAGTTCTACTGAACCAGCTGTTGTAGCTCCTAGGGCCTAGCACACCCTAAACTACAACTCTAGCAAGGGATCAGTAGGTAAACAAATAGTGTAGGTAAGTGCACCACTTACACCTCACTAGAAAAGCATGTCTACCCATGGAGAGTCTACTGAGACTCCCCTTGGGTAGTCCCCTCCCCTTGTGGCTATTGACCCTCCACAGGTCAAATCAAGATATGCAGCTCTCAGTTTCCAGGAGATGAGACAAGTGTGCACCTCCAGGAAACTGAAACGGGGGTCTAACCCCAACATTCCCTTTCTGATAGGTCTCTTAGAGACATATGATGCTAGGAAAGCCTCTCATATAGATGGGAATATGCCAGCCTTAGAGGGTACCAGTGGTGATCCAGACCTCCTTGACACTGAAAATGCAGTTGAGGGGGAGCAAGAGGAACTCTCTGAGGATGAGGCAGACAAGGGTCCTGAGTTAGTCAGCAGACTCACTAGGGCCAACTTAGAACTACTTAGGGAAGGATATGGGGGACCCCCGGTACTAACCCTAATGAGGTCTAACATTGGAGTTAGAAGAGATAGATATCCTTCTAGGGACTCCAATAGATCTCTGCACTCTAATGCCTCTTCTCAGAGGAGAAGGATTTCTCCCCAGAGATTTACTTCCCCTCAGAGAATAGAGCATGAAGCAAGGATGAGACAGGCTAATCTGAGGATTGAAAGGGAAGAACTTGCCATGGCCAAAGAGAAGCTTGCCTTTGCTAGAGAGCAGCAGATGAGTGGGATAGTTCCCACTGGTGGCAGCAATCTCCCAAGAGATAAAGAGAGGAGTTTAGATACTAAACACCTGACTAAGATAGTGCCCCCCTTTAAACAAGGGGATGACATCCACAAGTGGATGGCTGCTCTGGAGAGGGCATGCACTGTCCAGTGCATCCCCCAGAGTCAGTGGGCAGCTATACTGTGGCTCTCCTTTGAAGGCAAAGGTAGAGATAAGCTCCTCACTACTAGAGTTGAGGATGCTAACAATTACCAGGTCCTGAAAAATACACTGGTTGATGGGTTTGGCTTAACCACTGAACAGTACAGGTTGCTGTTCAGAGACACCCAGAAAACTCAGTCTCCGGACTGGTCTGACTTTGTGGATTGTGCCAGCCTTTGGAAGGCTGGTTACTGGGTAGCAAGGTTACTGATTACACAGGGTTGTATAATCTTATGATGAGAGAACAGATTTTAAATAACTGTCAGAACCAGTTGTTGCACCAGCACCTTGTTGATTCAGATCTGACCTCTCCCCAAGAATTGGGAAAGAAGGCAGACAAATGGGTCAGAACAAGGATCAAGCAAAACCAGACTCAGAACCAGGGTGGCCAGAAGAAAGCAGACCAAAAGGGTAGTAACAAGAATGAACAAAATGACCAGAAGTCTTCAACAGGTCCCCAACAAACCAAAGAGGGTGGGGGTCAGGCTTCACAGCAGAAAAAGAAGACTCCAGAAGGCCAGTCAAAAAGGTGGTGCCAATACTGCAAAAGTAAATCTCACTGGTTTAGTGAGTGCACCAAAAGAGGAGGGCCAACTCCTACCACTACAGCCCCTAAGGCAACTGCACCCCCTAGTACAGTCAGTAGTGGTAGTGCACCTCCCAAGGGATTCGTTGGGTTAACCTTGGGAACTGAGGGGTCTGACAACCTAGTTGGCACACTCACTCAGGCTGTCCTTGTCTGTACAGGGGATATAGATATATCCCCTGATGCAAGTCCCAATACTTTGGGCAAATACAGGCAGACACCTTTAATAAATGGAAAGATGGCTCAGGCCTACAGGGACACTTGTGCCAGTAACACAATGGTGACACCTAACTTTGTGGACCCTGGACAGATCATGCTAGGTCCAGAGTACCTAGTGACCAAAACCAGCAATGTCACTACCCACCATAGTATGGCATTTGTTGATTTCTCCTGGGGAGGGGTAAGTGGCCCAAAGAAGGTTGTGGTTAGTTCAGACCTCCCAGTAGAATGTCTGTTGGGCAATGATTTGGAAACATCCCTATGGTCAGAAGTGGAGCAGAGGACTCACATGGAAATGTTAGGCTTGCCAGCACATGTGCTTGCTGTGAGTAGGTCACATGCCAAAAGATGCCCCACTGAACAGGTGCTGGATCCTGGAACAATGGACCAGACACCTCCCAAGAAAAGGAGCAGTAGGGTTAAGGCATTGCCTTCCCCCTTGCCCCAGGTTGAGGATCAAGACTGCACGTGTCCATGCTACTAGGATAGCTGGTCTATCAGGTTGACTTACAACCAAACATCAATAAGGGTTGTTGGAATGATACATAGTGATCACTAGAATAGTGAGCACTGCATATCAGGCCAACTTCTCACAACGCTCATCCTGGTTGCTCCAACGTGGGCACGCCAATCATGGTACACCACGTTTCTAGAACTCTCCGTGGTGCCGCATCAAAGGCTGCGCCTCACACCCAGGCTCTTGACGCAGAACCATGGCGACCTTCAGCATCCAGATCCGCAACAGCTCAATCTGGCGATGTGGCTCCTGAGGTCTTAGAGTTTGGCTACCTTAATCTGCCTCCTGAATGCATGGACATCAACCGGGAGGCAAGAAAGCCCACTACCCGAGCTTGCTATGCAGCAAAATGTAAGCGGTTTGTCATTTACTGTACTGAACACAATATCAACCCGCTAGATGCATCCATTCCTAATTTTATCTGCTATTTGTTACATCTTTACAAATGCAATCTAGCATATGCTTCCATTAGGATACACTTATCCGCCATAGCGGCTTATCTCCAAAACAGGCAGCATCTCTCTGTTTTCAGAGTGCCGGCCATTAAAGCCTTCCTGGAAGGGCTGAAGCGCGTCATCCCTCCCAGGACCCCGCCAGCTCCTGTGTGGAACCTCAACGTGGTCCTCACCAGGTTGATGGGCCCACCTTTTGAGCCTCTCCATTCCTGTGAGATTCAATTCTTAACATGGAAAGTAGCTTTTCTCATTGCCATTACTTCTCTACGGCGAGTTAGTGAGCTGCAGGCGCTCACTGTACAAGAGCCATTTATTCAAATTCATTCCAACAGGGTTGTGCTGCGCACTAACCCTAAGTTTCTTCCAAAGGTGGTGTCGCAGTTTCATGGCAATCAAACCATCGAACTGCCCGCATTCTTTCCAAACCCTGAAACATTAGCTGAAAGAATGCTCCACACACTTGATGTCAAAAGAGCGTTCATGTACTACATTGACAGAACAAAAGATTTCAGAAAGACACAACAGCTCTTTGTTGCCTTCTCAGCCCAGCACAAAGGCAACCCCATTTCCAAAGCAGGAATAGCCAGATGGATCGTTAAGTGCATTCAGATTTGCTATCACAAAGCTAAGCGCACTTTAACGGTCCCCCCCCAGGGCCCACTCCACACGCAAGTTGGGGGCCTCCATGGCGTTCCTAGGCAATATTCCTTTGGAGGACATTTGTAGAGCAGCCACATGGTCTACACCACATACGTTCACTAAACATTACTGTGTAGACGTGCATTCCAAACAGCAGGCAGCTGTAGGACAGGCTGTTCTTAGAACACTTTTTCAAACTTCTGCAACTGGCACGGGCAGCCGCCATTAGTGGAGGGACTGCTATGTATTCTATGCTATAGATATGAATTCAGCAGCCCACATGCCTCGAACTGAATATGCTACTTACCAGTATGCATCTGTTCTTGGCGTGTAGGGCTGCTGACATTCATATCGCCCGCCCTCCTCCCGGGCGCCCGTAGCGGTTGCAGACTTCTTCTTCTTACACTTACTCTTAGACATGGTCATCATTTACACTATTGCACTCCATCTTTGCCACAATGGCTAAAAACAATCTAAGGATGGAGTCGATGCCCATGCGCACTGTAGTCCAGGGGAGGAGCCACCTATCTCGTGATACTTCGAAGACTCTTCCAGGACAACAATGTGCAATCATCCGGAGCCAACACTAGGCGGCGATCTATGCTATAGATATGAATGTCAGCAGCCCTACACGCCAAGAACAGATGCATACTGATAAGTAGCATATTCATTTCAGTGCGTAACCAAAGCTCTCTGTGGACATCCCAACTAAAATTGATGGAAGCACATAAGGAGGGCTTGCAGGATTGTTTAGCTCACTGAAGGGAAACCTCACAGTTGTTGATTAAACAATTTCCAGCAGCAGATGGTACTGCTTTACCAGGTCTTGCAGTATACCTTCATTTCAACAGGGCACATGTCTGTGTAGCTGCACAGTCTCACTAAAGCTTTTTTATTGCATTTAACATACCGTTTCTCTTAATCAATTTGGCCATATATAAAGGATAAATGCAAGTTTTTGTATTGTAACGATTTTCCCATTTTCTTTAAAAAATATATTTCTAGCCCAAATCAAATGTAGGTGAGCCATGGCTTGTCCTCTTAAAATGTTGATCATGTGGAACTGGGACATAAATATTTATTTTCTGGGATATTCTTCTTTCAACAGGTGGTTAAGTTGCATACAAAACTTGGCAAACCCATTCCTTCAACTGAACCAAATGTTATAAGTCAATCTGGAATGTCTACAGCTGCTTCCAAATCAGCTTCATCAACCGTTGCAAGTGCTGTCACTGGTGGCCCCACTGCAAATACCTCTATTGCGACAAAAGTACTTACTACTACTGGTAGTACTGGTACCTCATTACTTAGTGCTGCAGCCAGCAGTACAGCACCTGGAAGCTCTGCAAACACCATCATCAAGAAGATTACTACTCCCAAAATAAACTTTGTTGGCAAGTAGATTTGCTTTTTACATTTCAGATTTTATTATTTTACCTTGATAACATATTGTAGTAATTCATTTCAAATGTTTCCTTTTTATTGAAGCAGAACTATATCCTAAATGAAATGATATTTTAATAGCCTGTGCCCTATATAGATAGACATATGAATAGATCATACTTTACTGAAGCAGGAATTTATAAAAAGTCTGGCTAGACATGCACAATTCTTGTAGACCACTTTTACTTCGTGTTGTGAAGGAATGGGACACAGTCAAGTAAGTATTGCCTTAAGAGTGGTCTTTTATTTCAATATTTAAAATGAGCTAATATAGAAGAACCGTATTATCTCATAGAGACTTTTTTTTTGATAAACAAATATTTATTCATTTTACAAAAGAAATACACCAGCCAGTCCGCACCGTATTGCATTGATCGAGGATTACAGTCACAAGTTCTCAATATCCAACATGTAGACATTAATAAAGCAGAAATGAGACGTAAACCATCGAACCCCTCCTAGTTAGACCTCCCCTCCCAACCATTTCCCCCAAATTCCGCGGTATTTCTTAGGGCAGCCACGAGCTGCATACATAATTTCCTCCTGTGTGGCTCACCAGTCCACTCCATTCTGCCAACGCCCCAAACTTGAGGGTTCCGGCATTTCCAAGAGGCCGCAATGTCTTTTAGCTACCACCATAGCTGTAGTAAAGAATTGTTTTTTGTTGTGTGACACGTCCAACCCATCAGTGATGCCCAGGTGTGAGAAAGTGCCATCTTTCTTGCATTGGTATGCCCCCACTTTTTTCTGACTGCTGATGTGCTTTGACTGAGTGTGCTCTGGGCTCCTGCCAACCAGGTACCCAGGGCCTGTGTTCCCTCCCTAAAACTGTGTTGAAACTAAAACCTAATAGGCATCTCTGGCCACCTGTCGGCCCCTAGTAAATGGTACCCAGGGCATGGTGACCAGAGAAAATCCCTAAGGGCTGCAGCACTTATTTTGCCTCCCTTAGGGGCCCTGTACCCTGGCACCCATACACTGCCTTTGCAGGCTGAGTACCTAAGTACAAAACTAAACAAAGAGTCGACATGGCACACATCCCTGTGTGCAATGCCCACAAAACCACTGCCCTGGCATACATCAGTTCGAGGCATGTGGGCTGCTAAATTCATATCTATTGCATAGATCGCCGCCTAGTGTTGGGTCCGGATGATTGCACATTGTTGTCCTGGAAGAGTCTTCGAAGTATCACGAGATAGGTGGCTCCTCCCCTGGACTACAGTGCACATGGGCATCGACTCCATCCCCAGATTGTTTTTAGCCATTGTGGCAGAGATGGAGTGAAATAGTGTAAAGGATGTCCATGCTAATGATTGAATGCAAGAGAGTATCTGCAGCCGCTACGGGCACCGGGGAGGAGGGTGGGCGATATGAATGTTAGCAGCCCTACACGCCAAGAACAGATGCATACTGGTAAGTAGCATATTCAGTTCGAGGCATGTGGGCTGCTAAATTCATATCTATTGCATAGAATACATAGCAGTCCCTCCATTAACGGCGGTTGCCCGTGCCAGCTGCTGGACTACAGTGCGCATGGGCATCGACTCCATCCCCAGATTGTTTTTTCCGCCATTGGGTTCGGATGTGATTTCGACGTCTCCTTGTCGGAATCGAAAAAAACGTACTTCTTAAGGCCAAAAGGCCTTCGTTACCTGCGTCGGTATTGTTAGCGTGCGGTCTCGAGCGTCATCCCACTCTTCGAGTCGGAATTCTGCGGAGTCGAGTAACTCTTCGGACATCGAGGCCCTCTCATCGCAGCAAGACCCCGACGATCTTACCATGGAACGGAGTCCGTTCAAGTTCTTCCCCGTCTGTGGGTCCAAGTACCCACATATCGACGTGCATCCAGTCTGTAACAAATGCCTCTCGCCAGACCACAACGAGGACAACTGCATGGCCTGCTCAAAATTCAGGTCCAAGAAAACGCTTAAGCTTCGGCGTGCCTCGAGGCCCGGCGAGCAGCTACGGCACCCGACGACATATTCGACGACCCCGCAGAAGAAGGCCGCAGCCATCATCTTCAGATTTCACCACCGTCGACGGAGGTCGAGGCCGATTCCGAAGAAGAAGTCGAAGGACTGGGCCAAGACCTTGAATACGTCGAGGAGGTAGGGGACGACGAAGAAGTTTATGGGGCCGCGGAAGATAGCTCGGAGGAAGAGCTATGCCCCGAAAGTTACATGATTCAGGCTCAGGTCACGGGATCGCCACTCTGCCTTACCCACGACCCTGCCCCGCTATCCCCGGCCCCGCCTTCTGGCCCGGCCACGGACACAACATCGGAGACGCCATTGCGCGTATCGAAACCGAAACCTTCGGAATCGACCACACCTAAGATGGCCGACGTCCCATCGAAACCGAAACCTACGGCTTCGACAACACCTAAAATGGCCGACGTCCCATAAAAAATCACAAAACCTGCTCCCCCATCGACTCCGTCGCCCTCAGGCCCTCCGAAGTCGAAGAAGGCTGTCGAGAGTCAACAGCGCCGCAGAAGGTGCCCAAGGACCGGTCCTCGAAGACGGTCGTCCATCATGGGTCGGGCACGGTTACACCGGCAATATCCAATAAAGCCGTCGATCCAAAGTCTGCACAGGCCCACGACACAGAGTCCGGAGGCACTACGCATCGGCACAAAGACAACAAATCTAAAGCAACGGCATCGGCGCCTAAGCCTGTAACGGAGGCACGGACCGTCGCTACCGAAGATTCGTCGGCGGCCTCCACTTCAACGCCAAAGGCCTCCGATAGTGCCGGACATGAGGCATCGGTTACCAAACCCTCCGCTTCCTTCCCAAAGCAGGTCGCTGACTCCCTCAAACGTATTCGGGAGAAGGCTTCCACGTCGACGACTCTTACGCCGTCGGGTCCAAAACAACTGGACGCACCTGCCAAGACTTGCACCAAGCTTCTGTACACACTGCCGCCGAAGGTGGCACCGAAGGCATTTGCACCCAAATCGGTGCCGAAGAGATCTGAAACGTCAGAACCTTCGACGCAAAGTGGCCGATTGGATCGACATCAAGCCTCAGAAGAACAATCTGAGCATTACATCGATGCAGTCACAGGGAAATTGACCCTCTATAAAAGAAAGATCACTTACCAACCATTGCAATCCTATGTCATTCCACTAAAAAAGAAAAGGCCAGCACATGACATTCCTGCCCTTGTGGAACCTATTCAACCTACACCAAGGAGGAGTCCGTCACCTTCCCCCAACCAGTCAGGGGGAGAGGATGACCAGGATGACCAGTACAATTTCCCGGACAACAATGACCCTGATGTACAACAGGACTCATATGACGACACTGGTGACCAGGAAGGCCATCAGGGGGTACAGGACCCACAGGTTTTTGGTGCACGTACATCCCCAACTGAAGATTCTGCGGCATTCAATGCCTTAATAGAGCGGGAAGCTGCAAATCATGATGTGGACATGCATGCTGACCCAGTGGAAGATTTCTTGTTTGACACTTTCTCTGTCTCAGAAAGAACAGTTAAGATACTTCCTATGCTGAAAGGTGTCCTTAAGCATGCCCCAGAGATCTTTAAGGAACCTACCAGGGTGAGAGTGGTGAACCCACGTATCGAAAAAAAATACAGACCGGCACCTGGGGGACCCTGCATATATTCGGGGACAGTTGCCTCTGGACTCGTTGGTCGTCGCCAATGCCCGAAAGAGGGCGAACTCCCAGACAACGGGTGAAGCTCCTCCCCCAGACAAGGAGTCGAAAGTGCTTGAGGCATCGGGCAAAAGAGTGGCTGCGCAGGCTGCCAATATCTGGCGTATATCAAACACACAGGCACTATTGGCACGATACGATAGGGCGCATTATGACACCCTAGAACAGCTCCTTCAACACCTACCTGATCAGTTTAAGGAGGGGGCCGAAATGCTCATACAGGAAGGGAAGCTCATCTCAAACGCTGCAATAAAGTGTGCACTTGATGTGGCAGATACAGCGGCTAGGGCGATTAACACTAGCGTCATGTTAAGGCGACAAGCATGGCTTCGCATATCAGGGTTTAAACCTGACATTCAGACAACAATACTCAACCAGCCCGTTAATCCTGACAGACTGTTTGGCCCAGACGTTGACACCACCCTCGAGAAAATTAAAAAGGACAATGAGACAGCTAAGTCCATGGGGGCGCTTCAGTCTCAACAATTCAGGGGGAGCACTTTTCGTCGCTCAGGTACACGTGGTGTTACCAGAGGACACTTGGGTCAACAGACACAATCACAAAGGGTGGCGCACAATCCTCGTACCCCAAGCAGGGTAGAGGGGGTT
The DNA here is from genome assembly GCF_964261635.1 of Lissotriton helveticus. NCBI lineage: Eukaryota > Metazoa > Chordata > Amphibia > Caudata > Salamandridae > Lissotriton > Lissotriton helveticus. The sequence goes on along the minus strand of NC_136059.1, from coordinate 317,357,544 downwards.
ACAGAGGTAATAGTGCCAAGGGCAGAGGCAGAGGAAACAACAACTCCCGTTCCTCTGCCGCCAACAAACAGTGACTCTCTGTCACTGCCCCCCGACCATACAACACCTGTCGGGGGGAGACTCCAGCAGTTCCTGCCAGTCTGGACATCCATCACCACAGACAGGTGGGTAAGACAGCTTATCCAGTACGGTTATTGTTTGGAGTTAACATCCACCCCGCCCAACATTCCCCCAAAACAACGTCCTATGTCGGCAGAGCACTTGCACTTATTGCAGCAGGAAGTAGTGGTGATGCTGCAAAAAGGCGCAATCAAGCTCGTACCAGTAGAGGAGGAAGGCACAGGGGTCTATTCCCTGTACTTCCTTATCCCAAAGAAGGACGGATCCCTCAGACCCATTCTGGATCTACGCCCCCTCAACCTGTATATACTGTCAGAACACTTTCACATGCTTACACTGCAGCAGATTCTTCCCCTGCTGAGCCAAGGGGACTTCCTAGCAACCTTGGACCTCAAGGATGCTTATTTTCACATACCCCTCCACCCATCCCACAGAAAATACCTCAGGTTCACCATCCAAAACAGGCACTATCAGTTCAAAGTCCTACCCTACGGAGTGACCACTGCCCCCAGAGTGTTTACGAAGTGTCTGGCGACAGTTGCGGCGCACCTCAGGAGACAGAACATACATGTCTACCCTTACCTAGACGACTGGCTCGTTCAAGCAAAGTCAGAACAACAGTGCGCCGCAGACATGTCCCATACCATTCGCCTCCTTCACAGTCTGGGGTTCTCGCTAAACTACCCAAAGTCGCACCTTCAACCAACCCATGTGCGGCAGTATCTGGGCGCGACAATAAATACCCTGACCGCTATGGCTCAGCCAAACCCGGTCAGGATCGACAACATTCAGTCGCTGATCCAGAGGTTCAGGCCCCAACACTCCCTACCAGCGAGAGTGTTCATGCAGTTGATAGGCATGATGGCCTCCTGCATCTTCATAGTCCTGCACGCAAGGTTGCACATGCGCCCGCTCCAAGAATGCTTGGCAAATCAGTGGACACAGGCTCAGGGACAACTGACAGACCTAGTGTTGGTGACCGGTCGGGCATACAACTCTCTGCATTGGTGGACTCCACACAACCTTTGCAAGGGACGACCGTTCCAGGAGCCTGTGCCACAGATTACCCTAACAACGGACGCATCTCTTCAAGGGTGGGGAGCTCATGTGCTCCACTACACGGTGCAGGGACTGTGGTCAACGCAGCAACAGAAGTTGCACATCAACTACCTGGAATTGATGGCAATCTTCATGGCGCTCAAGTCCTTCAAAGTACATCTGTGCAACAAGGTCGTGTTGATCCGGACGGACAACATGACAGCCATGTACTACATCCAAAAGCAGGGAGGTACTCACTCTCCACAGCTGTCTCATCTGGCTCAGAGCATGTGGAAGTGGGCCATTCAGAGGAACATCTTCCTCATGGCGGAACACCTCCCGGGCAAGGACAATCAAATGGCGGATCTGCTCAGCAGGTACAGCCATCAAATGCACGAGTGGGAGATACATCCATCAGTGCTCCACCCGTACTTCCAGCAGTGGGGTCATCCGGAGATAGACCTCTTTGCCACAAAGGAAAACGCAAAATGCCAAAGCTTTGCCGCCAGGTTCCCTCACCCGGAATCGCAGGGGAATGCGATATGGATGAACTGGTCAGGCAGATTTGTGTACGCTTTTCCCCCAGCGCCTCTCATTCCGCTGGTGGCAAGAAAGCTAAAGCAACACTCGATGACACTCATCCTGGTTGCTCCAACGTGGGCACGCCAACCATGGTACACCACGTTTCTAGAACTTTCCGTGGTACCGCATCAAAGGCTGCATCTATCTCCAAACCTCTTGACGCAGAACCATGGCGACATTCAGCATCCAGATCCGCAACAGCTCAACCTGGCGATCTGGCTCCTGAGGTCCTAGAGTTTGGCTACCTCAACCTGCCTCCTGAATGCATGGATATCATACGGGAGGCAAGGAAGCCCACTACCAGAGCTTGCTATGCAGCAAAATGGAAGCGGTTTGTCATTTACTGTACAGATAACAATATCAACCCGCTAGATGCATCCATTCCTAACATCATCTGCTATTTGTTACATCTTTACAAATGCAATCTAGCGTACGCTTCCATTCGGATACACTTATCCGCCATAGCGGCTTATCTCCAGAACAGGCAACATCTCTGTCTTCAGAGTGCCTGCCATTAAAGCATTCCTGTAGGGACTGAAACGAGTCATTCCTCCGAGAACACCACCAGCTCCAGTGTGGAACCTCAATGTGGTCCTCACTAGGCTGATGGGCCCACCTTTTGAGCCACTGCACTCCTGCGAAATTCAGTTCCTAACATGGAAGGTGGCTTTTCTCATTGCTATTACATCGCTCAGGCGTGTTAGTGAGCTGCAAGCGCTCACATTCCAGGAGCCATTCATACAAATTCATTCAAACAGGATAGTACTACGCACTAACCCAAAATTCCTTCCGAAGGTGGTGTCAGTTTCATATCAACCAAACTATTGACCTGCCCGCATTCTTTCAAAACCCACAAACAGTAGCGGAAAGAATGCTCCATACATTGGACGTTAGGAGGGCGTTGATGTACTACATTGACAGAACACAACACTTTAGGAAAACACAACAACTTTTTGTTGCCTTCTCAGCACAGCACAGCGGCAACCCTATTTCCAAAGCAGGAATAGCCAGGTGGATTGTTAAGTGCATTCAAATCTGTTATCAATAAGCTAAACGTACCTTAACAATACCCCCAAGGGCGCACTCCACACGCAAGTTGGGGGCCTCCATGGCTTTCCTGGGGAACATTCCTTTGGAAGACATTTGTAGAGCAGCCACGTGGGCCACACCGCACACATTTACCAAACATTACTGTGTCGATGTGCATTCCAAGCAGCAAGCAGCTGTAGGACAGGCTGTTCTCAAGACACTTTTTCAGACTTCTGCAGCTGGCACGGGCAACCGCCGTTAATGGAGGGACTGCTATGTATTCTATGCAATAGATATGAATTTAGCAGCCCACATGCCTCGAACTGAATATGCTACTTACCAGTATGCATCTGTTCTTGGCGTGTAGGGCTGCTAACATTCATATCGCCCACCCTCCTCCCCGGTGCCCGTAGCGGCTGCAGATACTCTCTTGCATTCAACCATTAGCATGGACATCCTTTACACTATTTCACTCCATCTCTGCCACAATGGCTAAAAACAATCTGGGGATGGAGTCGATGCCCATGTGCACTGTAGTCCAGGGGAGGAGCCACCTATCTCGTGATACTTCGAAGACTCTTCCAGGACAACAATGTGCAATCATCCGGACCCAACACTAGGCGGCGATCTATGCAATAGATATGAATGTTAGCAGCCCTACATGCCAAGAACAGATGCATACTGGTAAGTAGCATATTCATTCACCCCTCTAGCTGGGTGCCCTATGCCAGTGCTGTGGGCATAGGTACAGGAGCCCTGTGCCCCTACAGTACCCAGGGCCATTCCTGGGCACTGTAAGTGCAGTGATGCCATTAGGAGTATATGGTGCTGGGAGGTCGACATTACGAACTCCACAACACCATAATGGCTACACTGAAGACTGACAAGTTTGGTATCAAACTTCTCAGCACATTAAATCCACACTGATGCCAGTGTGGGACTTAATGAAAAATGCACCACAGAGAGCATCTTAGGGATGCCCCTAGAAACCTAACCCTAATCTACGTCTGGACTGAGAGGCTGCCTAGGCTGCCACACAGCAGACATGTTGCTGGTCCCCTGGGTGGAGAGCCCCCCGCTCTCCTGGGCCTGCAACAATGCGCATCTTGGGCGAGGTGCTAGTTCTCCTCCCCCAGGATGGCCAAGGGGAAGCTTCAAAGGCCTGCCACCTCAGCTTCTCCAGACCATTTGCTGTACCCAGCAACTGGCCCCCACCAGTCCTGACCCCCACTCTGGCGGGAAGACTGGCGTGAAAAACTACGTCAGGAAGGGGTGTGTGCCAGCCTGTGCCACCCCACCTCTCAGGTGGGGGAGACTAGGTGAAGCACGACCCCGGGCGCCGGCCATCTTGAAAATGAGGAGCCCTGCTCAATCACAGCTAGGCTCCTGCCCCCCTCCCACAGGAGAGGAGCAGGCTAGGGGGTGTACCCACCCCAGGACATGGACATATTGGTCCCTGCCCTTGCCCTACCTGTAACGCCCCTAAATTCAGTATTTAGGGGCTCCTTGAACCTTCCTTCCTCAGATCCCGAAAAGAATAAAGAAGATCAAGAAGAAGACCCGCCGTGCAGCTGCTAACAGGACAACAACAACTGACTTGGCCCCAGCCCTACCGGCCTGTCGATCCACAAACATGCTCCTGCCTTTTAAGTTGAGACCCCAGTGCTGGACCTAGGAGCCCAGTACTGGATTACAAAAGTAACGAGATCATACTTTACCTGCAACCTGAATTTTCTCCCCTTGGATAACATTGCCAGATTTCCCTTGAAAAGTTTCTAAGTGTGAACTTTTGAAATAGATAGTTATTCCTTAAAAATCACTGCAATAACTAAAACGTTTTTTTACTAAACTGTTTCCAGCTTAGACCCCAAGACTGAATCTAGGATCCAGTCTTGGGATTACAAAAGTAATCTATTAACTAATTACCTGCATTTATGTGGAAAGACCCATTGAGCTCAATGTTAAATTGTGTTTAGGTACAGGGGTTGCAGTAGGCAACACAATTCTATTGTGATTACACAGTTTATTGCCTTTCTGCAAAGTACTCATCTGAGATCACTCATATTGAGAAAAATATATTTTTACACCTGTTGGTTCAGAAAATAAAACCACTATGTTCGAGGCATATGGGCTGCAGATGGTACATTTATGAATAGATCGCCATCTGGTGGTGGGCTCGGATGATTGCACTTGTTTTTCTCTTGGAGAAGTCTTTGTCGTCACGGGATTGATGACTCCTCCTTTGGGTGTCAGTGCGCATGGGCATCGGCTCCATCCTTACATTGTTTTTTTCCGCCATCGGGTTCGGATGAGGATCGAAGCGCTCCGCATCGACTTTGACAAAGAAAGTTATATTCGGCTCTTATTCCCTTTCCAATTCGACGGTATTGTTATCGAATGCGGCTACACTTCCATTTCGACGTCAACAACATTTCCAACTGCTACATCGACGAGACCAAGAGGCCCATCTCGACGTAGTCCAGCCCGGAGTCCATGGAAAGGACTCCATTCAAAAAATGTCCAACGTGTGGTGCTAAGTTCCCACACAAGGACCTACACGAGGTGTGCAACCTCTGCTTGTCCACTGAACACGAATCCAGGGACTGTGAAGCCTGCGCGGCATTCTCCTCCAAGTCGACGATTAGAAACCGTCGAGCCCGAAGACACGAGGTATCGAGAATGCAGTCACAGGCAATCCCGGAGCTGTTCGAGGACCAGCACCCCGAAGAGGAGGACGAGGCGGGGTCAGAAGCGGACGAGTCCGACGTCGAGTAAATCGACGTTCATCAAACCGTGAGTGACGACGTCCCTTTACCAAAGAACAGACCCCGCACGGTGTCGACCCCGCCTTCGAGCCCGGTCAGACAACCGAAAAAAGTTTCAGACGCCCCGCCTTCGGGCCCGGCAACGAAACCGAAACACTCGGTCTCCCACCATGGTGGATCCGAAAAACGGCCCACCTCGACATCGACACCGAAGCTCCATACAAAGGAAAGCTCGAAGTCGAAACAGTCTATGTCGAAACCGAAACATGCTTCGACGTCGAAGACAACCTCGACACCAAAGACATCCTCGACACCGAAAACATCGGATTCGAATAAACTTTCGGTGCCTAAAACACAAATGGACAGTCAGAAGAAAAAACACCTTTCGGAACCAAAAACTTGGGTACCGACACAGGAGCATCAAACCGATCCCAAACAAAAGACTTTGTTTATTGATCCACAAACTGGCAATGTAGTGACAGAACTACCTAAAAAGAGGAAGAATGAACAGTTGGGACGACAAAACTCCTCCTCCTAAGAAGAGAACAATGGGGACGAATACAACTCCTCCCCTTTCTCCACAACCTAGAGACACACCCTCTTCTCCTCTTCCTCACACTAGGCCAACTACTCCTTTCACACCACGCCCATCTACACCTATAACAGATGTAGAAAGTGACACAGGAGAAGGAGAACATCCTAGGGATGATGAAGACACGATCCCAGAGGATGCAGACCCATGGGTAGATTATAATGTAGGGTCAGATAATGATAACGACCCTGAACTGTATCCCTCAAAACCTTCACCACCTGATGATAATACAGGTTTTGCACAACTAATTAATAGGGCAGCAAAATACCACAAGGTAGAGCTACATGCAGAACCTCAAATAGAGGATTTCCTGTTAGAAACACTACCTGCTGCACAAAGAACATCAGGAACACTACCAATGCTTAAGGGTCTCCTCAATCACACATTAGAAATATTCAAAGACTCGGTGAGGGCTACGGTATTAAACCCAAGAATTGATAAAAAATATAAGGCAGCTCCAAAAGACCCAATATTTATCAAGGGACAAATTCCTCTGGACTCACTAGTGGTCACAAACGCTCGTAAGAGAGCAAACTCTTTAACTACAGGAGAAGCTCCGCCTCCTGACAAAGAGTCTAAGCTAATAAATGCCTCCGGCAAGAGAGTGCTTTGAAAAGACGAGGGTCCTTAGCTTATCAAAATCAGTAAGAACTCAATAATATAGGCCATAATAGGAGACTATATTTGCCTCTGCCCAGCCGGGCAGGGTATTTATTTCAAAAGATAAGAACGTGATACCTGATTAGAAGGCACAATCCTGTACCAAACTTTGAGACAAACAAACATATAAGAGAGAAGGTTACACAGGCAAATTTGAGCAATGTTTGGCCACTTTTAACTCAGTGATTAAATCTCAAGTATTGCCAAAAACGCTAAACGCAGCAAGTTAAAACACAATAGTTACGCTGTGAAAGCGTTTACAACAGTCGACGTTTCGATCCCTTTTTGCTCTAATTGGTTGGGATCATCCTCAGGACTAAGGTTATGACAGCATTTGCCTGCCTGGATTACTTTTGAATCCACCCCGATTTGGATTAATTAAATTGGGACCGGAGGTCACGTCTTGCCATCTGCACTGATGGTAGAAGGGGGGTGGGTGGTTGTTTTTAAAAAACCTCTAAGCTGTTTGCAAGTAGTCGAAGTCTGCGCTGAGGGCCGGATTACTTCTCGGAGATTCCTTTGCATCAAAATAATGGGGATAGCCGAGGTCCAAACCGGTTCATCGGATGTTTATCTCGAAGAGCCGGAGGCTCCGTGCAATCGGGAGTCTGTAGACTTGGATACAATGTCCAATCCGTCTGCTGCTTGTGAGGGCCGGCAAGAGAGTAGCATCCCAAGCAGCAAACAGCTGGCGCATAGCTAATACGCAAGCGCTACTTGCACGGTATGACAGAGCTCATTATGATGAATTAGAAAAACTCATCACACATCTCCCTAAAGAACATCAAAAGAAGGCAGATCAACTCATACAAGAGGGAAAGATAACTAATACCTCCATTAAGTGCGCACTAGACGCAGCAGACACTGCAGCAAGATCCATAAACACAAGCATCATGCTAAGAAGACATGCATGGCTCCGAGTTTCAGGGTTCAAACAAGAGGTACAAACATCATTATTGAACCAACCTTTTGATGAGAAAACACTTTTCGGCTCAGGGACAGATGAAGCCTTAGAAAAGATGAAAAAAGATACGGAAACGGTTAAATCAATGGGAGCATTGCAACAGCCAACCCAAAGAGGTTCCTTTCGTAGATCCACCTATAGAGGAGGATCCAAAAATACAGGTACAAGCCAGCAACCAACCTCTTTTACACCGACATCACCCAGAGGTAATTCTAGAGGCAGTTACAGAGGTAACAACAACAAGGGTAGAGGTCGCGGAAACAACAACAACCGCAACTCTCCAACCCCCAAAGGAGTGACTTCATACAGCTCCCCCCAGACCATATAACACCGGTCGGGGGACGCCTATCACAGTTCCTACTTGTCTGGGAAAACATCACATCAGACAGGTGGGTGAGACAAATTATCCAACATGGTTATTGCCTGGAACTCGCAGCTACCCCACCAAACATCCCCCCCCAAACAGCGTCCAATGAGACAAGATCACCTAACACTGTTAAAACAAGAAGTACTATCCCTGCTAGAAAAGCATGCCATAGAGAAGGTTCCACAACGCCAACAAGGAACAGGAGTATACTCCCTATACTTCCTGATCCCCAAAAAAGACGGATCTCTAAGGCCAATACTAGACCTCAGACCTCTCAATGCATACATAAATTCGGAACATTTCCACATGGTCATGCTCCAACAAGTACTTCCTTTACTGAAGAAAGGGGACTTTCTTTCTACACTGGATCTAAAAGACGCTTACTTTCATATCCCCATTCACAAAACCCACAGGAAATACCTCAGGTTTGTGGTAGAAGGACAACATTATCAGTTCAAAGTCCTTCCGTTTGGTGTCACAACGGCACCAAGGGTGTTCACAAAATGCCTAGCAGTGGTTGCAGCTCACCTAAGAAGACAACAAATACATTTCTTCCCTTACTTGGACGACTGGCTAATAAAGGCCAAGTCACAAGAAGAATGTCTTCAGAACACACAAGACAATTCAGCTGCTGCACCAGCTAGGGTTTACGGTGAACTACACAAAGTCCCACCTGCAACCAAACAAGATTCAACAATATCTAGGGGCTACTATAGACACAGAAAAAGCCAAAGTATCCCCCAATCCAGCCAGGATCCAAACAATGCTTACGATCATTCAAAAATTTCAACCTCAACACTCACTAACAGCGCGAGTGTTCATGCAGCTATTAGGGATGATGTCATCCTGCATACTGCTAATACCATATGCCAAACTACAAATGCGTCCGCTGCAAGAATGCTTAGCGACACAGTGGAATCAGGCTCAAGGACAGATCTGGTGTTGGTAGACGACCGCACACACCGCTCTCTGAAGTGGTGGAACACAACCAACATTGCCAAGGGGCGGTCGTTCCTAGAACTAATTCCACAGGTGATAATAACAGCGGATGCATCGCTCACTGGATGGGGAGCGCATATGGAGAAATATACAGTACAAGGAAGATGGAGTGTGCAGGAAAAAAGACTGCACATCAATCATCTAGAACTACTAGCAGTGTTTCTAGCATTGAAAGCCTTTCAGATGCACGTTATCAACAAAGCAGTCCTGATCAGAACAGACAACATGACAGCAATGTATTATATTCAAAAACAGGGGGGGACGCACTCTCTCCAACTATCCAGACTAGCGCAGGAAATCTGGAGATGGGCCATTCCTCAAAACATCTATCTATTAGCCGAACACCTACCAGGAGTTCAAAATCAGATAGCAGACATCTTAAGCAGACAGTACACGAATGGGAACTGCACCACCAAATACTGCAGCCATTCTTCCAAAGATGGGGACAACCAGAGATAGATCTCTTTGCCACTAATCAGAACGCAAAATGCCAAAGCTTCGCATCCAGGTACCCTCACCACCTGTCACAGGGCAATGCGTTATGGATAAATTGGTCCAACAAATTTGCATACGCTTTTCCCCCCTCTCCCACTAATCCCATTAGTGGTCCGAAAGCTGCAACAACACTCAATGACCATGATACTAGTAGCACCCACGTGAGCACGACAGCCGTGGTTCACCACGCTCCTGCAACTCTCACAGGTGCCACACCAAAAGCTAAGAATTTTACCCATGCACCTTACACAGAACCATGGAGAAATAATGCACCCAGATCCCAAACAATTGAACCTAGCGATCTGGCTCCTGAAATCTTAGAATTTGGATACTTAGATCTTCCCCCAAACTGTATGGAGATCATTAAGCAAGCAAGACGTCCCACCACCAGAGCATGCTACGCAGCGAAGTGGAAAAGGTTTGCTGTATACTGCACCAGTAATAACATCAACCCTCTGGACGCATCAACAAAAGATATTATTTGCTATTTACTACACTTACAGCAATGTAATCTTGCGTACACATCTATCAGAGTACATCTAGCAGCTATAGCAGCGTACCTACAAAACAGGCAACACCTATCCCTGTTTAGAGTGCCAGCAATCAAAGCCTTCATGGAAGGCCTTAAAAGAGTCATTCCACCAAGATTGCCACCTTCCCCGGTCTGGAACCTCAACATAGTACTCACCAGACTAATGGGACCACCTTTCGAACCTATACATAGGTGTGAAATACAATTCCTTACATGGAAGGTGGCCTTCCTTATAGCCATTACCTCCCTCGGGAGAGTAAGCGAATTACAGGCATTGACAATACAAGAACCTTTCCTACAGTTACACCAGAATAAGGTGGTTCTTAGAACAAACCCAAAGTTCTTGCCTAAAGTAATTTCAGCATTTCACATCAATCAACCCGTGGAACTACCAGTCTTTTTCCCAAAACCACAGACGGTAGCAGAAAGGGCCCTACATACATTAGATGTCAAAATGGCAATATTGTACTACATAGAAAGGACACAAGATTTCAGGAAAACTAAACAACGATTTGTTGCGTTTTCCCCAACACATAAGGGCAATCCTATCTCTAAAGCGGGCATTGCCAGATGGATTGTAAGATGTATACAAATATGTTACATAAAAGCAAAGAGAACACTAGCTGTTCCTCCTAGAGGTCATTCTACACTTAAGCTAGGAGCATCTATGGCATTCTTAGGAAACATTCCACTAGATGACATATGCAGAGCAGCAACTTGGTCTACACCACACAACTTCACAAAACACTACTGTGTTGATGTGCAGGCTACACAACAAGCCAGAGTGGGCCAAGCTGTGTTAAAAACTCTATTTCAAACGGTTGCGACAGACACGGGTGACCACCGCTATGGAGGTAACTGCTGTATAATCTATTCATAAATGTACCATCTGCAGCCCATATGCCTCGAACGGAATATGCTACTTACCAATATGCATCTGTTCTTGGCATAGAGTGCTGCAGAGTGGTACATGCCCTCCCTGCCTCCCCGGAAACCTGTGTCTGTCCCAACATTATCTTATTTAGATACACTTACATGGGCATCTTTCTGTATTCTATTACACTACTCCATCTAACCCTACTATGGCAAAACAATCTAAGGATGGAGCCGATGCCCATGCGCACTGACACCCAAAGGAGGAGTCATCGATCCCGTGACGACAAAGACTTCTCCAAGAGAAAAACAAGTGCAATCATCCGAGCCCAACACCAGATGGCGATCGATTCATAAATGTACCACTCTGCAGCCCTCTATGCCAAGAACAGATGCATACTGGTAAGTAGCATATTCCATCTATTGATATAAAAATAATTGGCCTGGAGTTCAGTCTTTGAGTGTGTGAAATCTTTTGCTGACTGATTGTGTACAACAAATGCTTTACACTGTCCTCTGGTTCTGCCTTGGTGCTCGACCAAGCTACCACTTTTGAGAGTAAGGTCAGCCCTGACTTTAACCTCTGTTATACCTCTGGGGTTTGTGGACTCTATACACACTGTACCTTACTTTGGTCCAGTATATATAGAGGCACTTTCTCACACCAGTAGCGTGTGATCTGAAAGAGACACGTTAGTATTAGATTCCTTACCTTAGAATATCCCCAGGCGTCAGACTGGATCCGGAAACTTTTGCGTAGCAGTACCCTTGCGCGTCGGTAGGCGTCGTCTGCGGCTCAGCGTCCGTCGTGGGCGCCGTGATGACGTCGTCGGAGTACTTAGATGCCGCCTCCGCGTGCTGACGTCAGTTCTTCTTTTTTCCGCGCCAGCAAGCGCAGATCTGGAAAAAGCAGTAACCCTAGTCCATTTTTGACTAACTTTTTTGAATCACTTTTGATTGTTCTCAAAGTCTCTCGACTCCGAACGGTGCCGTAGGGATGCCCGGCTTCAAGCACTGTGACGATTGCGATTGCCTGATGTCGGTCACGGATCCTCACCGCGTGTGTTTATCTTGTTTGGCCGTCGACCACGACGACAAGGCCTGCTCCGACTGCCGGGCCCTCTCTTCGAAAGCCAGGCGGGAGCGGTCCCGCAGGCGCCTCGAGCTCCGACAGTCGGTCCCGCGCCGTGAGAGGTCCCGATCCCATGGGAGGTCGAGGGACAGGTCGTGGGCTCGGAGCCACCACAGCTCCGAGAGTAGGTCTCACTCTTCAGGGTCGAAGTCGTCAACAGGTAAGAGGCACAAGAAGTCCAAGCGGCGTCATCGCTCTTCGGACTCCCCCCGACGCTCGCACGATGCGGCCGGGGGTTCGGGTGACACCACCCACGCGGCTCCGTCGGAGTCGCGGGCGCCGCGTGCCGCTCCACACCCTCCGGTCCCTGGGCTGCACGCGTCACAGGAGGAGATTGAGCGCTTCCTCATGGCCATGAGGAAACTCTCTCCTCCGACGGGCTCCGCGGCGCCTCCGGGCCCAGTATACCCGTCTGGGGCCCCTAGCGGGTCGGCGGCTCCGGCCCAGACGCCACCGACGCCTTCGGGCCCGGCGCCGCAGGTCCCCACTATCCCGACGGCGCCGGCGCCTTCGGGCCCGGCGCCAAGGGGTTCAGTTGTTCCGGCGCCGCCGGCGCCTTTGGGCCCGACGCCGCTGGACCTCCTTCAGGATCTGGTTCGTCGCTGGTGGATCTTACGACCTCCCCGGCGTCGGACCCTCAGGTGTCGCCTCCGGCGCCGTCCTCGGGCGGCACCGTCCCCGGTCCTGCCTTCGTTCCTGTTCAGCCGTCGGGACGGCCCCGATGGGCGCCGCTCCAGACGTCATTTGGTGAATTTCACTTTTATGAACAGGCCCCATTAGTTGAGAACCCTGAGTTTCAGGAGATGGGTGATGAAGAGGACTGGGAGGGGTCTGAGGACCCTCTGACCAGAGAGTGTCAGTCTCAAGAGGACTGGACAGGAGACCTTGGGGAGGCCAGTGGCCTGGACACTTCTCCAGACACTGGTTTTGTCTCCCCTCCTACCGTGGCTTCGGAGGAGGGGGCAACTTATAGTGTGGTGCTGATGAGGGCTGCCAAGGCCTTGGGCCTTGAGCTCCCCGTCGCGGCCGTGAGGACTAATCTCCTCACTGAGGTCCTTAAACCGCAGTCCAGCTCGGCCGAGCCTCTGCTGCCCTTTAATGAGGCCTTGACCGACGTTCTTCTGGGCACTTGGTCCAAGCCTGCTACGGGTTCGCCCGTAGATAGGAACGTGGCCAGACGCCACCGCCCAGCCCCGGGCGACCGATGTTTCCTGTCCACCCACCCCACCCTCGAGAGCCTGGTCATCCAGGCCTCTAATTCCCAGACCGCATTCCCGTCCGCCCCGCCTGACAGGGAATCCAAGAGGTATGAGCAGTATGGAAAGAAGATATTCTCATCCCTTAGTCTGAGTCTGCGGTCTTCCAACACCGCATGCCTCTTGGGCCGTTACACCCACTCCCTGTGGGATACGGTCGCGGATGTGCTGCCAGAGTGTCCGTTGGAGGTACGGGCCAAACTCGGCCAAGCCCTTGTGGAGGGCTGGGACGCAGCCAAGTATTCCATTAGGTGTGGGCTGGATACCACCGACTCGCTAGGCAGAGCGATGGCAACGACGGTGGCGGTCAGACGCCACGCCTGGCTGAGGTGCGCCAACTTTTCGGCAGATGTCCAGAACACACTCATGGACATGCCGTTCGATGGCCGTCGCCTTTTTGGCGACAAAGCAGACAATGTGCTCGAGCGCTTTAAGGACTCCAGGGCTACGGCCAAGTCCTTGGGCCTCTCGGCCCCGCGCCAGCAATCGGCTGCTTATCACTCCTTTCGTGGCCACGGAAGGGGTGCACCCACACGTGCCGCTAGCCACGCTCTGCAGGGCAATACCCAACGCGGTGGCGGCCGTGGTAACCGCCGTCCGGGCGGTAGGGGTCAACGGCGAGGTCAGTCCACACCTTCCCCCGCAGCATCTGCCTCAAAACCCTCCTAGTACGTGCTTTCAGGCCCATGTGACGCCAGTGGGGGGCAGGGTTCGCCATCACCACCTCCACTGGCGCACTGTCACTTCGGACGGGTGGGTGCTGCAAATCGTCCGAAGGGGCTACTCCCTCCCCTTCGAGGCGACTCCTCCAGCCATGCCACCGCAGAACCACCGTGTATCGGGGGATCATTTGCGACTTCTGCAGGAGGAAGTTACGGCCCTCTTGGCCATTCGAGCGCGTTCCTGGGCCAGAAGTAGGGTGTGGTTGCTACTCCCACTACTTTCTGGTACCCAAGAAGGGCAAAGGGGGCCTACGCCCTATCTTGGATCTACGGAACGTTAACGGCTTCCTCCGGAAGGAGAAGTTCAAGATGCTGACACTGGCTCAGGTCCTAGCTGCCCTGGACCCAGGAGACTGGATGGTAGCTTTGGACTTGCAGGACGCTTATTTCCACATCCCCGTCCTGCCGGCCCACCGGCGCTACCTGCGGTTCACGGTTGGCCACGAGCACTTTCAGTTTACCGTGCTCCCCTTTGGCCTTACCAGCGCCCCACGGGTGTTCACAAAGGTGATGGCGGTGGTCGCAGCTCATCTGCGCAGGTTAGGGGTGTGAGAAGTTGGCCTGATATGCAGTGCTCACTATTCTAGTGATCACTATGTATCAGTCCAGACAACCCTTATTGATTGGTTGTAAGTCAACCTTATAGACCAGCTATCCTAGTAGCATGGATACGAGCATTCTAAGGCTAAGACTCTAGAGGGCGTGTTAAGCCAGCTGTTTTACCATCACATTACCCCTTAAACACCAAGTGAAAGGACACCACACAAGTTGTTATCAAAAATAAAGTATATTTATTTATAACAAGTCTACCCTGGCTCTTTATGAGACAGGGAGCTAAGCACACAACAAAACTCTTAAGAAAATACTGAAAGTCGCACATTTTACACAAATGCCCGAGGGGCACGAAAAACCATATACACAAGAAGTGGAATGCGAAATTACTAGTAGGTAAGTAATACTTTTCTAGACTGTAGAAACGCTAGGCCTACAATGCTGAACCCTTGGATTAGAAGCAGGAGGCCTAGGGACGCCGTGTGCAGAGTGGGAACCCTCACGCCTATGGATACTAGCAATTACAAAGTTACTGTTCTCGGGCGAACCCGACTAGCTGGGTCGAAAACAAGAGTGGATCCGAACACTTAGGGTGTTGGACTATGCTGGAGCACCGGAGTACTCAGTTTACCTAGCCCAGGGGCTGCGGCTGCATAGGGTTCAAGTTGCGTCGGAAACCCTCGTTGAAGAACCAGGAGCCTGAAGAAAGAAGTTGCTGGCAGGCGGCCAGTGAAGAAGTTCGTGGTGATCCAAGCCTGGATCAGGGAAGAAGAAGGACCTGAAAGCAGAGGGGACCAAGTTCTGAATCACTAGCCAGTGATTTAGGTGGGCACCAGGATGGCACCGGACGAAGTCACCTCGACCAGGTGAGTGGGCGCTGCTGGGCTCTGCAGTCTCTCGGACCAGGAGGCGTTGTCGGCGACCAGGATGGAGGTGCGAGCTGTCCTACGAAGGTGTCTGCTGTCGACGTCGCTGGACCCAGGATTGGGGCAACAAGTCTTGGCAAATGCAAGCCCACGCGGTGGACTTAAAATGGGGTCTGGAGTGGACCAGGAGGGTCCAAGGTGCTCCTCTGTTGGAGGGGAGCAAGGGCTAGTCTGGAGCAACCAGACCAGCGGTGTTTGTCGTCGTGAAGCGTCGTAAAAGGGCCACTAGCCAACGGGCAAGTGACCTGGACAACGCGGTGAGCAGCAAAGAGCAGAAGGGCCCCACGCAGATCTCGTGGATGCAGGGGGGCTGAACTTCGGTGCTGGAGCTGCTCAGGGTCGGGGCTTCTCTTACCCCAAAGCACTCGGTCGAGCGTCACTCGGTGGTCGTGCTGGACAAGCGTCGTGCAGTCTTTAAAGATGGCCGGTCCCTCGAGGTCTCGTCACAGCTGGGCTGATGATGTAGGTTGAGGTCAGAGGTGCCAGGGAAGCTGGTTCTCGTCGTGCTGGGCAGTCTTGATCCGGAGGAGAGACTTACAGCAGACCGCGATGCTTGGTTGGTGCCTGCTGCTGCAGGGTGACTACTCCTTAGTCACAAGGGAGAAATCTTAGGAAGAGTCTTGAGTTCCTCTCGTAGAAAGTCGGTTCAGGATTCAAAGATTGATCTAATTTGGAAGGGGGCCAGTTCCTACCTTTATCCTGAAAAAGGGGGTTGGAACGAGACTAAGTCCTGCCCTATGGGTGGGACTAGGAGGGGGGTGGTTACACCCCTCTCCTTTGGCGGGCTTTTCCCCAGCTCAGGGTCTGGTGTGCCCCTGGAACTGGTTCAAGCCGGCCTATGCATAGTGAGCACCGGGGTGCCACTTGCAGTCACCTTCCTCTAAAGCCCTGCCTACCTAGGATACACAAAATCCTGTCTGGGACGGTGCTGGCACCGCCCCTGACAGGAAACCCTTTGTCCTTGCCTCCTGCACTGGGAGGACTCCCAGCAACAGGAGGGCAGACTTGTGTCTCGTGGCAGCATCCATTTTGTGGAGCTAAGGCTCTGTCTGACTTTAACCGGGGTTACAGGTTACCAACATGTCGTGTCCCTCTAGAAGGGTGGAATGCTAACCCCGTCGCCAGAATTATTTATTTTATTTTATTTTGAAAGTTTTATATAGCGCGAACAAGATCTTTGCAGATATCAGAGCGCTTTACAAGGGCATGGGGGTAAAAAATACAAAGTAATAAAGCGTATATACAGAGTAATATATGAGGTAGTTAGGTACAAGGTGCTAGTTACATAGGTGGGATAAAGGACATGAGGTAGGTAACAGGTGAGGTAGTGTCGGTACACAGTGTATAGACAATTGCGTCAATAGTATAAAGTGCAATAATAAGGAGCATATACTTGCTTAAGCGTGTTTAGAATATTTAGAGTTTAAAGGAGGGTACAGTTGAGGTAGGTGTGAGCAGGGTGTATAGTCCCACAGGTGCGAGAGAATTGGCGAGGGGTTAGTATTCCAATTCGTATGACACCTTACTCGACATGTTTTGATAAAGCGATACCGGAGTTGGCATATAACCGCGAGGATTATAATGCACTTAAGAGTATATGGTATGCGTTATCATGGAAACTGCTAAGGGATAGATCCCGAAACCCGCAGACAGCCTCAGCTCATGCCAGAGCACCATCTCACATTATTCCAAGCACTCTGCCTTCAGGATTGTTAAGGCCTGCCATAGGAGTGACTGATAGGAATATATGTGTCCATTTTAGGGTTAGACATAGGAATACTATATCTAAAGCAAAGGGTGAGTACACCACTTTGCCCCAGCTGTCAAGCAGCCAGTTGTGTCTGTTTAGTTAGTCAGCCCAGGGGTGGCATAATACATGCTGCAGCCCCTGGGAGACTTCTGGGTGCACCTCAGCCCTGGGTACAGGGACTTAGAGAGGGCCCAGTGCCAATTCAGTACCTGGGTACAATTTGGAGTAGAGAGAACAGCTAGGCTGTGGGTCTGATTAGCAGGCCCACAGCCAGGAAAGTCGTAAACCAGTGAAGCAAAAAGCAAAAATCTGGGTGATCATAGGATTGCAGACCCTACTCTCCTACAAGGGGTTTCAGTCTTCCCCTACCTCGACGACTGGTTGTTGAAGGCGGGCTCGCCCCAGACAGTCGTCAGCCACCTCCAGACTACGGCAGATCTCCTGCACCAGCTGGGGTTCTCCATCAATGTGCCAAAGTCACACCTGTGTCCCTCTCAGAAGCTCCTCTTCATCGGAGCGGTTCTGGACTCGGCGCAGTTTCTGGTTTATCCACCCGAACAACGGGTCCGGGATATTCAGGCTCTGATTCCCATCTTTCAGCCGTTATCCCGGGTCTCGGTCAGGTTGACGCTGCGGCTTCTGGGGCTGATGGCCTCCTGCATCCTTCTGGTGCATCACGCCAGGTGGCGGATGCGGGCTCTGCAGTGGGACCTGAAGTTTCAGTGGGCCCAGCATCAGGGCAATCTGTCCGACCACGTGCTGATCTCGGAGGGCACTGTGCGACAGCTGCAGTGGTGGCTCACGGACCGCGATTGGGTCAGCGGCAGATCCCTCTCCCTTCCCCAACCGGAGCACGTAGTTGTGACGGACGCGTCCCTCCAGGGCTGGGGAGGCCACATGGGAGAGGCGGAGATCAGAGGCCTCTGGTCTCCGGCGGAGGCCCGGCTCCACATCAACTTGTTGGAGTTACGGGCGATTCGTCCCCTCTGTCCGGGGGATTGTAGTGCAGGTGTTCACGGACAACACCACCGCCATGTGGTACTGCAACAAACAGGGCGGGGTGGGGTCATGGACCCTTTGCCAGGAGGCTCTGCGCCTCTGGCAGTGGCTGGAACGCCAGGGCGTGACCCTGGTGGCTCAACACCTGGCGGGTTCTCTGAAAGCCAGGGCGGACGAGCTCAGCCGTCGGTGCATGATGGATCACGAATAGCGTCTGCACTCGGACGTGGCGCAAGGCCTCTTTCAGCGATGGGGAGAGCCTTGGTTAGATCTATTCGCCACCGAAGAGAATGCGCAATGTCATCAGTACTGCGCGTTGGAATTTCCAAGGCGGCACTCGCTCGGAGACGCTTTTCGTCGCGAGTGGAGTTGCGGTCTGTTGTACGCCTTTCCGCCTATACCGCTGCTGCCCAGAGTGCTGAAGAAGATCAGGCGCGACCGCGCCCAAGTCATCCTTGTGGCTCCGGACTGGGCACGAAGGTACTGGTATCCCGAGCTACTCAGTATGTCAGTCGATCCCCCCGGTTCGTCTGCCTCTTCAGGAGGACCTTCTGTCGCAGCAGCAGGGGACGGTCCTCCACCCGAACCTGTCCAGTCTCCACCTCCATGCTTGGAGATTGATCGGCGACAGTTGAGGCCATTTGACTTGCCTCCTGAAGTCTGTAACGTCATTCTGGTAGCCAGGCGTCCCTCCACAAAGTCTGTATACGCCTGCAGGTGAAACAGATTTGTGGCATGGTGCACAGCAAAGGCTGTGGATCCTCTTGCTGCCCCTCTTTCTGAGGTTCTTCTCTTCCTTCTTTCTCTTGCCCAGCAGGGCTCTGCTCTGGGCACTATCAAGGGCTACCTTTCTGCCCTTTCAGCCTTTCTCAGGCTACCTGATCAGCCTTCTTTGTTCAAGTCCCCTATTGTAAACAGATTTCTTAAGGGCATCACACACACGTTTCCTCCTGTTCCGTTTGTGATGCCTCAGTGGGACTTGAACCTGGTTCTTACATTTCTGATGTGCGCTCCCTTTGAGCCACTTCACAACTGTCCTCTTCGCCTTCTGACTTTGGAGACGGCTTTCCTGGTTGCCATCACCTCTGCCAGGAGAGTGAGTGAGCTCCAGGCTCTTTCTTGTACTCCACCTTTCCTTTGTCCATCCGGACAAAGTTGTGCTTCGTACCAAACCTTCTTTCCTGCCCAAGGTTGTCACGGCCTTCCACATCGGGCAGTCTATCACCTTGCCTACCTTCTTTCCACCACCGCATCCCTCTAAAGAGGAAGAGCGGCTCCACCGTCTGGACCCAAAACGTGCGCGCTCATTTTATTTGGATCGCACACGCCAGTTCCGGGTGGATGACTGTAGGAAGGTAGATCCCTGACTATGGTTGCCCCCAACTTTTTGCCTGGTGTTTTGCTGGTTTTCTGACTTAGTTGACCTGGGGCCCTGCTGTTCAGGACCTCAGGCCCACTGCTCTCTCTGTAAAATGGATTCCATGTACCTTAGGTACATATCTAAATTGGATACTGAGCCACCTTATCAGTCCCTGTACAGTGTACCTTAGGTACCCAGGGCATAGGTGTACCCAGGGCCTACCAGGGGCTGCAGCATGTATTATGCCACCCCTGGCTGGCCATCCAAATCTGACACAACTGGCTGCTTGACAGCTGGGGCAAGGTGGTGTAATCACCCTTTGCTTTAGATATAGTATACCTATATCTAACCCTAAAATGGACACACAGATCTCCTATCAGTCACTCCTATGGCAGGCCTTAACAATCCTGAAGGCAGAGTGCTTGGAATCGTGTGAGATGGTGCTCTGGCATGAGCTGAGCCTGTCTGCGGCTTTCGGGACCCATCCCTTAGCCGTTTCCATGATATCGCATACCATATACTCTTAAGTGCATTATAATCCTCGCGGTTAAATGCCAACTCTGGTATCGCTTTATCAAAACATGTCGAGTAAGGTGTCATACGAATTGGAATACTAACCCCTCGCCAATTCTGGCGACGGGGTTAGCATTCCACCCTTCTAGAGGGACACGACATGCATGTAACCTATAACCCGGTTAAAAGTCAGACAGAGCCTTAGCATCCACAAAATGGATGCTGCCACCGAGACACAAGTCTGCCCTCCTGCTGCTGGGAGTCCTCCCAGAGCAGGAGATAAGGACAAAGGGTTTCCTGCCAGGGGCGGTGCCAGCACCGTCCCAGACAGGGTTTTGTGTATTGTAGGTAGGCAGGGCTTCAGGGGAAGGTGACTGCACGTGGCACCCCGGTGCTCACTGTGCATAGGCTGGCTTAAACCAGTTCCAGGGACACTCCAGACCCTGTGCTGGGGAAAAGCCCGCCAAGGAAGTGGGTGTAACCACCCCCCTCCTGGTCCCACCCATAGGGCAGGACTTAGTCGCGTGCCAGCCCCCTTTTCCCAGATAAAGGTAGAGACTGGCCCCCTTCCAAAGCAGATCATCTTTGGAATCAAGATACCACTTTCCACGAAAGGACTTCACGATTTCTTCCTCAAGATTCTCCCTTGTGGCTAAGGAGTAGTCACCCTGCATCCGCAGGCACCATCTAAGAACACTGCGGTCTGCTGCACGTCCTTCCTCCGGAATCCGACTGCCCAGCTCGACGAGACCCGGCTTCCCTGGCACCTCTGACCTCTACCCACCTCTACAGCACAGCTGAGAACCGTGGGTGCGACGAGACCTCGAGGGACCGGCCATCGCCAAGACTGCACGACTTCTGCACAGCAAGCCCACCGAGTAATTTCCTGGTGAGTGCTTTGGGGTCCGAGAAGCCCCCACCCTGAGCAGCTCCAGCACCGAAGAGCAGCCCCCCAGCATCTCCACGATCGGCGTGGGGCCCTTCTGCTTTTTGCTGCTCACCGCGTTGTTTGGCTACTAGCCCGCTGGCTTGTGGCCTTCTGAACGACGCCCGACGACAACACTGCTGCTGGTCTGGTTGCTCCAGACTGGCCCCTTACTTCCCTCCATCGGAGAAGTACCCTGGACCCTCCTGGTCCGCCCAAGACACCATTTTAGGTCCACCGCGTGGGCCTTGCATTTGCCAAGACTTGTTGCCCAATCCTGGGTCCAGCGACGTCGACAGCAAGAACCTTCGTGGGACAGCTCGCACCTCCATCCTGGTCGCCGACAACGCCTCCTGGTCCGAGAGACTGCAGAGCCCAGCCGTGCCCACTCACCTGACTGCGGTGACTTCGCCCGGTGCCATCCTGGTGCCCACTTAATCACTGGCTAGTGATTCAAGAACTTGGTCCCCTCTGCTTTCAGGTTTCCTTCTTCCTTGATCCAGGCTTGGATCCATCGAACTTTCCTTCACTGGTCGCCTGCCAGCAACTTCTTCCTTCCAGGCTCCTGGTCCGGCAACGAGATTCCCGACGTCTTTTCAGACCTATGCAGCTGCAGCCCCTGGGCTAGGTAACTTCGGCACTTCGGTGTCCCAGCATAGCCTCACTATCCAAGGGTCAGGATCCACTGTCGTTTTCTCCCTACCAGGTCGGGTTCGCCCGTGAACACTAACTTTGTCTTTACTAGCTTCCATAGACTTTGTCCCGCATCCCGCGTGAGAGTGCGCCATCTGCACCCGAGTCCCCTAGGTCTCCTAGAAGTAATCTAACGATTCCCTAGTCAAGTCCTAGCGATTCCAAAGCCTATTAGTACTGTACTTACCTGCTAGTAATTTCGCATTCCACTTTTAGAGTATATGGTTTTTCGTGCCCCTCGGGCATTTGTGTATAAAGTGCTAACTTAAGTATTTTCATAAGAGTTTTGTTGTGTGCTTAGCACCCTGTCCTCATAAAGAGTACAGGGTTGTTGTGATCCTAATAAATACATTGTTTATTTTCATAACACTTGTGTGGTGTCCTTTCACTGGGTGTTCAAGGGGTAATGTGATGGTAAAACAGCTGGCTTAACACGCCCTCTAGAGTCTTAGCCTTAGACTGCTCGTATCCATGCTACTAGGATAGCTGGTCTATAAGGTTCACTTACAACCAATCATCAATAAGGGTTGTTTGGACTGATATATAGTGATCACTAGAATAGTGAGCACTGCACATCAGGCCAACTTCTCACAATGACCAACTCTTTGTTGGTTACGTGGGCGCTAAGAAGGGGAAAGCGGTGCACAAGAGGACCATCTCCCGGTGGATCATCTTGTGTATCCAGGCATGCTACTCTTTGGCTAGGGAGGAGCCCTCGGCTGGATTACGGGCTCATTCTACCCGAGCCACGGCGACTACCACTGCCCTAGGCAGGGGTGTGCCCTTACAAGACATCTGTCAGGCAGCTACGTGGGCATCGCTGCACATGTTTGCAAGACACTACTGCCTGGACAGCCAAGTCCAGAGGGATGGCTTCTTTGGCCGTTCTGTCCCCCAGGACTTTCTGGTGTGATTATTGGTTCGCAGACCCACCACCGGGGTTGGTATTGCTGGGGTATCTATTCTAATGTAAGGAATCTAATACTAACGTGTCTCTTTCAGATGCACAAGTTACTACTTGTTTAACGATATTTCTGTAAGAGACATTAGTTGGTATTAGATTCCTTACCGACCCACCCATCCTCCCTGTTCTGTAACCAATATCTAGGGTTAGGGTTGTCCCCTTTCAGGGCCCTAGTTTCAATGGCACCAGTGTTGGTTTTTAACATGGCTCTGCGTTTCTGGCGCGGAAAAGCTGTGTCTAAGAACGGACGTCGGCACGCGGAGGCGGCGTCTAAGTACTCCGACGATGTCATCACGGCGCCCACGCCGCCGACGGACGCGGAGCCGCAGACGACGCCTACCGACACGCAAGGGTACTGCTACGCAAAAGTTTCCGGATCCAGTCTGACGCCTGGGGATATTCTAAGGTAAGGAATCTAATACTAACTAATGTCTCTTACAGATATATCGTTACACAAGTAGTAACTTGTGCTTTAGGGTCGTGTGGAACCTCCCACCCCAGGACCTTCAGAGTTCATCTTCAATGCCCTGTCAAAACCTTGCCAAGAGGGGACAGGCCCAAACCATGTGGATGAAGTCAGCAGGGCCATATCCACACCTGGTACAGGCTGAGGACGGACTAAGCCCTGTGCGATAAAGGCGTGCAGGGGTGAGATACGCAGCGTGCAGATAATAGAACTGCACCAAGCACAGCCTAGCGGAGGCGGTGACCGTTCTGGGGGCCATAAGGGCATCATGCCAGTCTTCTTCCTCCAAGTGGCCCACCCATTGCGTCCGCAGTCGGTCCAAGGAAGTCGGGGTATTGTTAATCAGTGTACGGTAAATGTAGGAAGTGCCACCTTTCACCAAGTCCCCAAACATAATCTGGGCTTCAGGCGGGTTATGATATGGCAAACGTGTGCCTGTTGTGAGATGTGAGCGTAGGGCATTTCGCAGCAGGAGGTAGCGAAAAAAAATGCGAGTGGCGCAGTGAGTACCTGGTTCGGAGATCTTCAAAGGAACGAATAATGTCTCCCACTTAAACGTCCCCAAGCTGCAAAATGCCTATGAGGTCCCAAGCTTCGAAGCCCCGAAGCACAGTCCCCTCCTTGAGCCAGGTCCTGTGACACAAGGGTGTGCATTGGGTCAGTGTGTGTGTGTGTCCAGTTGGTGTGTAGCAATGCTGCCCGCCAGGCCAGTAACACCGAGAGTGTCTCCTCCGGAAGACTGGATGGAATCTGGTTCTGTTGGAAAGTGGATTATTGGTAGGGGCAAATGTAGGTCTGCCACTGGCAATAAGGCCACTACCACATGATAGGACCCAGCATAGGTCTTAAAAAAATATTCCTTTGCTCAACCCTTGGTAACGTGGCTGCGAGCAGACCGGCTTAACTTCAAAGACCGGTGTGTAACATATTTAAAAACAACATTTCAGTAAATACTTAAGACACAACACAAAATAAAAATCCCACACCAATTTATAAAAATAGGTAATGTTTGTATCTTTTAAATGACTCCAAAACGAAAAACATCCACTGTAGGGAACCAGAGATATGAATTTTAAAGATTAGTCACTTTCTAGTGCTTAGAAACCAACAGTGCCCCTTTTAGTCATTTTGTTTTATCTGTCAGGGACACACCTTTTTGTTCTGAAGAATTTTCTCACCACTGGTGGGCCGCCTTCTTCAGCAAGCGGGTCCAGTTAGAACACCTTCCTGGAGTTCTGCTTGCGGGTCCCAAAGTATCCAACACATAATCCAAGGTTCTGGAATCTCCGAGAGGGTCCTTGAAAGTGTGAAACTTCAATTCCGCAATCCACTTGAACAAAACCCTTACAAATCCACTGGTAATCCAGCTTTTGAATTCTTTGTGGGGCTGTTCAGGTGAGCCCTGTTAACCTGTAGCTTGCAGGGAGTTCCACTTTTGGTGCAGTCTTCAGAGGTCAGGCCTTGGAGTTCCTTGCACAGCAAAATCTTTTCAGCTGGGCACTTCTTGCTTCAGTAAGTTTCAAGCAGCAGATCTGGAGGGCTCTGCCCCTCTCAGATACGTATTCAAAATTCTCTGGGTCAATCACACGGTCTCTCCTAACCAATGAGAACAGGGCAACTCCTCATAGTTATGACCACATTCTGTAGAGTGTGGCATTAGTTTGTCCCAGAGTGCATCATTCTTCCAAATCCATAATGGCGGATTTTCCAGCAAGGAGGTAAGAATTGGCTAAACCCACCCCCTGGGATGGCTTATTTCCATGGACTCTCCCCCCTACCATCTGCACATACCTTCGTTAAGCTTAGCCCTGACTCGGGGTCAAGAGTGTCAGAGTGAAACTGAAACTCTGGCCTCCCCTCTGCCTTTGCAGAGGACGGTTTACGACTTTACCCCCTGGCCTGGTATTCCTATAGGCCAGCAAACTGCCCTCTCAGAAGAGGGGTTCTCTATCACCTCTTCAAAGCAGCCTGGCTAATCCCCTTAACTCTGACCAATTAGGGCAGACCACTCAAAGGCTGAATTTGGACTTACAAACAAGAAAGTCTTAACTTCTTGTATGTACACTTTAGGAGAAATTCAACAATATCATATTGTTGGATTTACTACTACCATTCTGGGAAGTCTTTGAATGGTCCGGCTAGTCCTCTCCTATCAATATTTATCAATCAATAACTTCCTACCATGTTAACCTATGGGCCATGGGGTTTGCAATGGGGAAAATGACTTGGGCCACTTTTCTAGCCCCAGGGCTTCTAAAACCATATTTTATAAGTATTTCCATAATTTCTACAGTTCCAACCCCCTGTGCAACTAGGGGAGGCTTCAGGGGTTCTGAATCTTCAGAAATCATGCAGATTTTCCATACCCAGTTCTTCTAGCATCAAAGTCGAATTTGAGCAGCTCTTTAATACAATGTGGGGAGTGTGATGTAAAATTAAACTTTACCCAGGCATATAAAAACTCATTTTATAAGGGTGTACCTTATAGCTAACTGACCCCCCACCCCTGGGATCCTAGGGGTGACCCTGGGGGTCCCTAATATGCAAAAACATGGTATGTTTTTTATTTTTAAGGCCCCTACCCCCAAAGTAGAGTTTGTGCACAATTTCAGGTTTAAAAGCTGTCCTGGCAACCAGTGCTGCTTTTAAACTGACCTCAGGCTTCAGCACTGCACATATGCTGGTGCAGAGAATCTGCTGGCCTCTAAACTGCCATACCCCAGGATACTGGAGACTTCTAGGTAGTTTCAATCCACTGCCCTATTACATACTAGGGGTGTATGAGGTAGGTCATGCCAATTACAGGCGTACCCCACCATACCATAGTGTATGTTGGCTTTCTTAACTGTATTCTAATGTGTTCCTTTTAGCTTGGCACTGGGCTTGGTTAAACAGAGCCCAGGGTCAGTCAGAGTCAGTTACCACCAGTTCCAGTCAGCAAAAAGTTTGGGGGGTGCCCAGGGCACAGGATGACTTTGCAACAGGTTCCAATATAGAAAGGATTGGATTCTAGCAAGGCCCAGCTCCCCCCCGTTAAAGCCTATAGGCCGGGGTGGACCACCCCCGTTGAACCAGTCATGTATGGAAATGAGTTGTGTGGCTTAGTATAGGTAAAGGTGAGTCATCCCCAAACCCCTGTCGAACGAGGGGATCCTGAAAGTACTGAGCGCCAGCCTGGACCTACCCCTTCCCCAAAAGAACTTGCTGGTTAAGCCGTCGAGTTCACGGAACCAGGCCCTGGGAAAGCACATGGGGGTGTTTTGAAGTGTAGGAGAGTGGGGTCTGCAATCCCATGGCCACCCCAGATTTTTGCTTTTTGCTTCACTGATTTACGACTTTCCCTGGCTGTGGGCCTGCTAATCAGACCCACAGCCTAGCTGTTCTCTCTCTAAATTACGACCATGTACCTTAGGTGCATTTTACCAATTGGTACTGGGCCACCTTATCAGTCCCTGTACAGTATACCTTGGGTATCCAGGGCATAGGTGTACCCAGGGCCTACCAGGGGTTGAAGCATGTATTATGCCACCCCTGGCTGGCCATCCAAACAGACACAACTGGCTGCACGACAGCTGGGGGCAAGGTGGTGTAATCACCCTTTGCTTTAGATATAGTATACCTATATCTAACCCTAAAATGGACACATATATTCCTATCAGTCACTCCTATGGCAGGCCTTATCAATCCTGAAGGCAGAGTGTTGGAATTATGTGAGATGGTGCTCTGGCATGAGCCGAGCCCGTTTGCAGCTTGCGGAACCAAGTCCTAATAGCTGTTCCATGATAACGCTATACCATATACTCTTAAGTGCATTATAATCCTCGCGGTTAAATGCTAACTTTGGCATAGCATTATCAAAACATGTCGAGTAAGGTGTCATACGAATTGGAATACTAACCCCTCGCCAATTCTGGCGACGGGGTTAGCATTCCACCCTTCTAGAGGGACACGACATGTATGTAACTGTGAACCCCGGTTAAAGTCAGACACAGCCTCAGCTCCACAAAATGGATGCTGCCACCGAGACACAAGTCTGCCCTCCTGTTGCTGGGAGTCCTTCCAGCAACGGAGGCCTGGACAAAGGGTTTCCTGTCAGGGGCGGTGCTAGCACCATCCCAGACAGGATTTTGTGTATCCCAGGTAGGCAGGGCTGAAAGGAAGGTGACTGCAAGTGGCACCCCGGTGCTCACTGTGCATAGCCCGGCTCAAACCAGTTCCAGGGGCACCCCAGCCCCTGAGCTGGGGGGAGACCGGACAAAGGAGAGGGGTGTAACCACCCCCCTCCTGGTCCCACCCATAGGGCAGGACCTAGTCGTGTGCCAGCCCCTTTTCTTAGAATAAAGGTAGGAGCAGGCCCCCTTCCCAAATTAGATAATCTTGAATCTTGAACTACTTTCCACGAAAGGAACTCTTGACTTTCTCTGAAGACTCTCCCTTGTGGCTAAGGAGTAGCCACCCTGCACCAGCAGGCACCATCGAAGCTCTTGCGGTTTGCTGCACGTCCATCCTCCGGATCAGGACTGCCCAGCTCGACGAGACCCGGTTTTCCCGCCATCTCTGACCTCTACCTACATCATCCAGCCCAGCTGAGATTCGTGGGTGTGACGAGACCCGTGGGACCGGCCATCTTCAAGACCTGCACGGCGCTTCACCAGCACGACTCCCGAGAGACCCTCGAGTAAGTGCACTGGGGTTTGAGAAGCCCTAACCCTGAGCAGCTCCAGCACCGAAGTCCAGCCCCCCAGCATCTACGAGATCTGCGTGGGGCCCTTCTGCTCTTTGCTGCTCACCGCGTTGTTTGGCTACTTGCCTGCTGGCTTGTAGCCCTCCTGACGACGAACCACGACATTTCCATCGCTAGTCTGGTTGCTCCAGACTGGCCCTTGCTCCCCTCCAACAGAGGAGCACCCCGGACCCTCCTGGTCCACTCCAGACGCCATCTTGAGTCCACCGCGTGGGCTTGCCTTTGCCAAGGCTTGTTGCTCCAATCCTGGTTTCAGCAGCGCCGACAGCAGAAACCTTCGTGGGACAGCTCGCACCTCCATCCTGGTCGCCGACAACGCCTCCTGGTCCAAGAGACTGCAGAGCCCAGCGTCGCCCACTCACCTGGTCGAGATGACTTCATCCGGTGCCATCCTGGTGCCCATCTGATCACTGGCTAGTGATCAAGAACTGACTCCCCTCTGCTTTCAGGTCATCTTCAACTTCGATCCAGGCTTGGGTCCCATCGAACTTCATCACTGGTCGCCTGCCAGCAACTTCTTCTTTCAGGCTCCATAGACTGTAACGAGGATTCCCGACGTCTTTTGAACCCTGTGCAGCCGCAGCCCCTGGGCTAGGTAACTCGAGCATTTCGGTGCTCCAACGTAGGTTCACTATCTAAGTGTCCAGATCCTTTTTCGTTTTCAGCCTAACTAGTCGGATTCGTCCAATAACACTAACTTTACGAAATCTAGCATCCATAGACTTCTTCCCGCGTGAGAGTGCACACTCTGCACCCGATCTCCCTAGGCCTCCTGCTCCTAACCTTAGGGTTCAGTAGTGTAATCCTAGCGATCCTGAAGCCTCTGGATCTTGTTACTCACCTGCTAGTATTTCGCATTCCACTTTTAGTGTATATCGTTTTTCGTGCCCCTCGGGCATTTGTGTAAATTGTGCAACTTGTAGTATTTTTGTAAGAGTTTTGTATTGTGCTTAGCTCCCTGACTCATAAAGAGTTCAGGGTAGACTTGTTATTAATAAATATCCTATATTTTTATAACCACTTGTGTGGTGTCCTTTCACTTGGTGTTCAAGGGGTATATGTGATGGTAAAACAGCTGGCTTAACACGCCGTCTAGAGTTTAGCCTAAAGGCTGCTCTTGTCCACGCTACTAGGATAGCTGGTCTAATAAGGTTGACTTACAACCAATCATCAATAAGGGTTGTTTGGAATGATACACAGTGATCACTAGAATAGTGAGCACTACATATCAGGCCAACTTCTCACATGAAGCACATAAAGAAAGTGGGGAAGCACCATCATCTTAAAAAGGCCTACCCTCCACATAGGGTTTAGGGGCAGCGACTGCCACCGCTGGAGGTCCTCCTTGACCCGTTTCACCAGAGGAGTGACATTGAGGGCCCAGCTGAGCTCAGGCAGCAAGGTCACCCAGATCCCCAGGTATTTGAATGATTGACGACGTAGAGGTATTTTGGACTGCCAGTCAAAGCAATCCCGTGAGAGGTGAAGGGGAACTTGGACCGATTTGTTGGGATTCAAACTGAGGCCTGTTCAAAGGACTGCAAGATACGTAAACAGTGGGGACCAGACCGGGCAGGTAGATAAGGACGTTGTCTGCGTAGAGGGCGATTTTATCCGGTTCAGCGCTGGGCCACTCCCATCCCCGCACCTGACCGCATCAAGGCCACCAAAGGCTCCATCACAAAGGCGAAAAGCAGGGGAGAAAGGGGACAGCCCTGCCTCGTCCCTCTACAGACCGAGAAGGGCTCCGACAGGACTCCGTTTACTAGAACACAAGCCCTCGGGAAAGCATATAGAACCTTGACCATGGCCCGAAAGCAGGGACCAAGTCCCATCTTGTCAAGAACATCTTGGAGAAAGCCCCAGTTCACCGAGTCTAAGGCCTACCAGGGGAAGCGCCAGGTATGGGGTGAGGAGGTGGAGACTGGCCAAGGCGGAGTGCAGTCTGCGAAGACAGTGCCGTGTGCCGCGAGAGGGCATAAACCCGCATTGGTCAGGGTGGACCAACTTAGACAGATGGGGTTTTAGGCGCTGGGCAAGGAGGGTGGCGAACAGTTTGACCTCCGTGTTGATGAGGGAAATGGGGCTGTAATCTGCGCACTGTTGTGAGGGGGGTTGGGATTTCGGAAGGACTACAATGGTGGCAATGTCTGTTTCTTGAGGGAAGGAGCCCTTCTCCACCGCCTCGCGAAATAACGCGTCCAGATGGGGGATGAGAACATCCCGGAATTGGGAATAGTATTCTTGAGGAAGGCCATCAGGGCCCGGTGTCTTGCCGGATGACACGAGCGATTGCGTCACAAATCTCCTTGCGGGAAATGGGGCGATCCAGATCGACTTGAGCAGCGGCGTCCACACATGGAAGGCGGACACCCTCCACGTCCATCAGATCCGTAAATGACAAGGATGGGCCTCGGGCCTCCTATAGCTTGTGGTAGTAGGCGGCAAAGGCGTGCGCCATTTCCAATGGGGCACGGCACAGTGACCCGTCTGGTGCCGCTATTTCAGGGATTATACGGTTCGCCCTTGGGTACGTAGTCAGGCGTTGAAGGAGCGAGACTTTCTTATCGCCCCATTCATACACCCTGGCCACCGAGGGGCGCCAGAGGAGCTTGGCCGCGTCCAGCGACAGCTGCTTGATCTCCAATCGGAGCTGGGTCAGAAGTCTTGTGTCAGAAGCATCAGGGGATCGGGCCGAGTCACGTTCGAGGCGCAGAGCCTGTGCCTCCCGCGTGGTAATCTGTTCCAGCAGAGCTTGTCGCTGGAGCTTGAGTTGACCCTTGGTAACCCCCCTAATCATGGCCTTGCCCACCTACCATAGGGTGCCTAGGGAGGACACAGAGCCCTCATTAGAAAGAAAGTACTGTTAACTCCTGCCTCACTACCTTCCTGAAACCCTTGTCTTGAAGAAACCAGGCATTGAACCTCCAAGTTTGTCGGACAGAGGCCGGGGGGGGGGGGGACGACCGTGCGGATCATCACTGGCGAGTGGTCAGAGATACCTCTCGGAAGAAGCGAGACATCTTGAATCAGCAGAGAGCCCGTCGAAGGAACAAAGATGGCGTCAATGCGTGCCTGTGTGTGGTGCGTCGCTGAGGTGTGCGTGAATTTTTTAGAATGAGGGTGCCATAATCGCCAGGCATCGCATAAACCTAGTGACGCGGACCAAGACCTGAGCTGTTTGGCCTGTGCAATTCTACCAGGGGATGGAAGGCCTGTCGTGTCAAGTTCGGGTGATGAGACCGCGTTGGTCACCCCCAAGAAATGTGGGACCAGGGTGCAGGGATGCCAGGAGGTCAACAGACTGAGCTAGGATCGTCGTCGGCGTCGAGGTAGAGTAAGGGGACACCAGGTTGAGCGGGTTGCTGTTTAGTGTGCCACTGAGGGCCATGAAAGTGCCCTGGGCATCAAGCGTCGTTCGGGCAGTCACCAGAGGAATTGAGCGTTTCACCAGGATCGCCACCCCTCGGGAACCCTTTGTAAAACCTGAGTGCCACACACTATCATAGCCGTACTGCGTTAAGAAGGGACAACGATTACCCAGCAGGTGGGTCTCTTGTAAAAGTAAGATGTCCGCCCCTGAGCGCTGCGCATATCTGAGGACAGCCATGCATTTAAAGCGGTCCAGGAGACCATTAACGTTCCATGACATGATGCGCAGGGGGGCGTTTATCAATGGTGTCGGACATGGCGCTTGGGTTGTCAGTGGGACTGCAAGTCTGAAAGGGGAGGCCCAGTCTATCTGCCCTATCGGGTGTACGTAAGGGTGCTTCATGAATGCTGGTGTGGTAGAACTAAAACACCCAAAACACAAAAACAGGTCAGTCGGAGCCTCCGAAGGGAGATCTGTATGTCTAACGGGGTACAAATCCGGTTGCTAAAGGAAAGCTGGTGTAGGAAAGCTGGTGTCGCGACACTAAAGAAAAGGATAAGAACCAAAAATAAAATTGAAACCTGGGACAACGGTCCCACCCCATGAACCCCTCTCCCACCCCCACCCCCACCCTACAGTTCAGGAACAGAAGCATCTGTCGCCCTAACAATAAACTAGTGGGTAACAACCAAACTAAAATGTTTGGGAATGGGAAAGTGTGGAGGACCACTCCTCGTGTCCGGGTATGTGTATACAAGTCCATCGGGAAAGTAAGAAATGTTCTGGGTTAGAGCACCATCTCCGGCCGCGGAGCTAGGCTCGGCGGGCAGAGATCCGTTCAAGCAGGGTCATGCAGGAGCATGGGGCTACGGGAGAGGTCCGATTCCGGAAGGTTGATCGCAGAGGGCCCGGGCGAAGCACCCCCGCCATCCAGGCAGCCAGAGGAGCCGGAGCGCCTCCCAGTCGAGTGTCCCCCGGAGAGAGACACTGGTTGCTGTGAGTGTCCTGGCAGGGAGGCTGAGCTGGCCCTTCTATGCCCACGGCGCCTGCGGGAGCAGTTACGCTGAGGTTGAGGAGCAAAAGGAGCGGGGAGATAAAGACCGCCCCCCCTGAGTCTAGCGCCCGATCCCCGGCCCGCAGAGGGCGTTCCTCTGTCGCCCAAGTCCAGGCCGCCGTTGGGTCGTCAAAGAACAATGTGTTGTTTGCGAATACCACACGCAGGCGGGCCGGGAAGAGGAGCCGGTATTGAATCTTGAGTGCCCTCAGCTTCTGCTTGACGTCCCCAAATGAGCGGTGCTGGACCTCGCGGGTGTAGTCTGGGAAGATAATGTTCGAGGCATGTGGGCTGCTGAATTCATATCTAAGCATAGATCGCCGCCTAGTGTTGGGTCCGGATGATTGCATATTGTTGTCCTGGAAGAGTCTTCGAAGTATCACGAGATAGGTGGCTCCTCCCTCGGACTACAGTGCGCATGGGCATCCTCTCCATCCTCAGATTGTTTTTTTCCGCCATTGGCTTCGGATGTACTTTCTTGACTCAAGTTCGGAATCGATATAAAACTTTTTTCACACGGCCAAAAGGCCTTCGGGGCGTCGGTATTGTCTTTTGTTCGGTTCCACGTACTTTCTCCAGTTCTTCGAGCCGGACGTCGAAGGCCGCTTGCCTTTTTCGACACCAAAGGCCCCATCAACAATCGAACGGAGCCCGTTCAAACTACGCCCCGTTTGCAACTCTAAATACCCTCACATTGATGTGCACCCGGTGTGTATTAAATGCCGATCACCGGACTACGAGGCCAGCTGCATGGCCTGTTCTCGGTTCAGGTCGAAGAAAACACTTCGGCATGCCGCGAGACAGTCGGCGCGGAAAACGGCGCCCGACCCAGAGAACATCTTCGAGGCTGAAGACGACGAGGGCGTCTAACGAGAGGATCCTGAACAGCAGTCGGATCCTGCGTCGGAACAGAACTCTAACTATGATGAAGACGAAGAAGACTACGTCCATGATGAAGACGTCGTTGAGGTAGGAGACGACGCACAGGACATCGGTGCCGTTGATGACGACTCAAGCGATGAGCAAGGCCCAACCGCAGTCGCGGGGCCCGATAATGACCCTGTACCTTCAAAGGCTCAGGTCGAGGCATCGCCGGAAGGCCTTAGCCAAGATCTTAATCTACATTCTATAGCCCCGCGTCAAGGCCCGGCTAAGAATATTTCTAAGGAGCCATCGGTCGATCAACCACAATCAGCGGTTAAACCGAAACCAACAGACGCTAAACCGAAGCTGCTAAAGACAGTCATCGGATCGACTACCTCGGATTCATCGGATCCAATCAGATTGAAGAGTGTCATCGACCCCTCGGGGTCACAAGGAGGTGTCGACCCGAAGATCGGGGCTTCGAAGCCTGCATCTAAGATCAAGCACGTCGCACTGACGCAGTCAACGTCGCCGTCCAAAGATGGCGACACTAACAAGGGACTCAAGGCTCAGAAGACTCTCGATCCGAAGCTTCCAGCCTCCAAGCCACTGCTGGTCAAGGCCTTCGAGTCGAAGACCAAAATCGACCCAAAAGAGCATGTCAAGTCGAAGCAAAAGAGCGTGCCTGCTGCGCACCAAGAGCTCGAGTCGACGCATGGCCACAAACAAACTAGTGGTAAAACAAAGTCTGTCGGATCGAAGGCGGCGCCACCCTCGAAGCGGGTCGGTCCGTCTCCAATGCTTACGCCACCAATTAAGTACGGACTGCCCCCGACCGAACGCCCTAAGGCATTCCAGACACAAAAAAGCACCGACACAGCCACAAAGGTGTCGGTAGCCTCAAGAACTCAGCCCATAGAAGAGGACGTTGTGTTCCAAGCGCCATCCTATGATAATCAGTCAAAACTATTCATCGACTCAGATTCTGGAAGACTCACTATTTATAAAAGAAAAATCATTCCAGAGAATCCTATGGAGTCATACAAGATCCCACTCAAAAAGAAAAGGGACTCTGCCACCTCACCTGTTCTTTTTGAACCTGTAGAGTCCTATCGACAGGAATACACCTATTCTCCCACACGTACCAATGAAGATGTGGGGGGAAGGATACAATGAGGAAGAATTTACTTATCCTATTGACACAGATCAAGAGGAGTCTCAACCCTGGACTGACCCTGTTGACCCTGGTGAGCCACACACCACGCCTGACACTCAGTCCTATACAGTCAAAACCTCGCCTACTGAAGATACTGCTGTGTTTAACGCATTGCTTGAAAGGGCAGCTACTAACCATGATGTAGAAATGCACACTGACCCGGTAGAGGAAGACTTTTTGTTTGACACTTTCTCAACTTCAGAAAGATCAGTGAGGACATTGCCTATGCTAAAGGGTGTCCTTAAACACGCTGGTGACATTTTCAAAGAAACAACAAGGGCAAGGGTTGTAAACCCAAGAATTGAAAGGAAATACCGGCCTGCGCCTGTAGACCCTACGTATATCAAAGGCCAGCTCCCATTGGACTCCTTAGTGGTGGCTATTGCTCGTAAGAGAGCAAACTCTCAGACAAGTGGTGATGCTCCTCCTCCGGACAAAGAATCCAAAATCTTGGAAGCTTCTGGCAAACGAGTAGCAGCTCAAGCGGCAAATATTTGGAGAATCTCAAATACACAGGCCCTATTAGCCAGATATGATAGGGCTCATTAAGACACGTTAGAGTAGCTACTACAACACCTGCCTGATGCTTATAAGGAGGGCGCGGAAATGCTGATACAGGAGGGGAAGCGGATTTCAAATGCGTCCATCAAGTGTGCGCTAGATGCAGCAGACAAGGCAGCTAGGGCCATAAACACAAGTGTGATGCTTAGAAGGCATGCCTGGCTCCGCATCTCTGGTTTCAAGCCAGAGATCCAAACAACTATACTCAATCAGCCGGTTAACCCTGACTTTCTATTTGGTCCCGATGTAGACACAACACTAGAAAAAATTAAAAAGGACACTGACAGCAAAATCCATGGGAGCTCTGCAGTCACAACAGTTCAGGGGCGGTTCCTTTCGTCGCTCCGGTAACAGGGGAGCCTCTAGAGGTCAAGCATCACAGCAAGCCCAATACAACAAGGGAGGAACACAGACCACCTATAACAAAAACAATAGGGGTTGATACTGTGGGAACAGCACCAAGGACAGAGGACGTGGAAATAATAATGCCAGGTCCTCAGCCACCAATAAACAGTGACGTCTTGTCATTGCCCCCAGACCATATAACACCGGTCGGGGGAAGACTTCAGCAGTTCCTGCCAGTCTGGGAAGGCATTACCACAGACAGGTGGGTGAGACAACTTATACAATACGGCTATTGTCTAGAGCTAACCTCCACTCCACCCAACATACCCCCAAGGCACCATCCTATGTCCGCAGAGCACATGCACTTATTGCAGCAAGAAGTCATCTGCATGCTGGAAAAAGGGGCCATAGAACTCGTGCCTTTAGAACAACAGGGTACAGGGGTGTACTCACTGTACTTCTTAATCCCAAAGAAGGACGGATCTCTCAGGCCCATTCTAGACCTCAGACCCCTGAAACAATAAATCTTGTCAGAACATTTTCACATGCTCACTTTGCTGCAAGTTCTACCATTGCTCAGTCAGGGAGATTTCCTAGCAACCCTAGACCTAAAGGACGCATATTTCCACATTCCAATTCACCCAGGACACAGGAAATATCTCAGGTTCACCATAAACAACCAGCATTACCAGTTCAAGGTCCTGCCTTTCGGGGTCACTACAGCCCCCAGAGTGTTTACCAAGTGCTTAGCGACAGTAGCTGCGCACCTTCGGAAACAACACATCCATGTCTATCCTTACCTGGACGACTGGCTTATCCAAGCGAAGTCAGACCAGGAGTGTGCCAGCACATGTCCCGCACGATCCACCTCCTACACAGTCTAACATTTTCACTCAATTACCCAAAATCTCATATTCAACCCTCACATGTACAACAGTACCTAGGAGCGGAAATAAACACTCTGGCAGCAACAGCACAGCCAAACTCAGCACGAATCAACACATTGCAATTACTGATTCAGAAATTCAAACCCCAACACTCACTCCCAGAGTAAGTGTTTATGCAGCTGATAGGATGGCCTCCTGCATCTTCATAGTCCCTCACGCGAGGCTACACATGCGTCCGCTTCAGGAGTGCTTGGCACGACAGTGGAATCAGGCTCGGGGACATCTAAAAGACCTAGTGTTGGTGACCGGTCGTGCATACAACTCTCTGCATTGGTGGAACACACAAAACCTTTGCAGGGGGCGACCATTCCAAGAGCCTGTACCACAGATAGTGCTGACGACGGACGCATCTCTCCAGGGCTGGGGAGCGCATGTCCTCCATTATACAGTACAGGGACTATGGACGACGCAGCAGCAGAAGATGCACATCAACCTGCTGGAACTGATGGCAATCTTCATGGCGATGAAGGCGTTCAAATTGCATTTGTGCAACAAAGTGTTGCTGATCCGGACGGACAACATGACTGCCATGTATTACATCCAGAAGCAGGGAGGGACACACTCTCCACAGTTATCACACCTAGCCCAGCATGTGGAAGTGGGCCATTCAAAGAAACATGTTTCTCATGGCGGAACACCTCCCAGGCAAGGACAACCAGATAGCAGACCTGCTCAGCAGGCACAGCCATCAGATGCACGAGTGGGAGATACATCCCTCGGTGCTACAACCGTATTTCCAACAGTGGGGTCATCCAGAGATAGACCTATTCGCCACAAAGGAAAACGCAAAATGCCAAACCTTCGCCGCCAGGTTCCCACACCCGCAGTCTCAGGGCAGTGCGATATGGATGAACTGGTCAGGCAGATTTGCGTTCGCTTTTCCTCCGGCACCGCTCATACCGCTGGTAGCGCGCAAACTGCGGCAGCACTCAATGACACTCATCCTAGTTGCTCCAACATGGGCAAGGCAGGCATGGTACACCACGTTCCTGGAACTTTCAGTGGTGCCTCACCAACGACTGAAACTCACACCCAGTCTCCTCACTCAGAGCCGTGGAGACATTCAGCACCCAAATCCGCAACAGTTGAGCCTTGCAATATGGCTCCTGAGGTCATAGAGTTTGGCTACCTGACCTGCCCCCTGACTGTATGAACATTATCAAGGAGGCTAGAAGACCTACAACCAGGGCGTGCTATGCGGCAAAATGGAAGCGATTTGTCATTTATTGTTCCAATAATAACATAAATCCGCTGGATGCATAAACGCAAAACATTATATGTTATTTGTTGCATCTACACAGATGCAATCTGGCATATAGTTCCATCAGGATACATTTAGCTGCAATGGCAGCTTATCTTCAAAACAGACAGCACCTTTCCCTTTTCAAAGTGCCTGCCATTAAAGCTTTTATGGAGGGACTCAAAAGAGTAATTCCTCCCAGACACCCGCCTTCACCTGTCTGGAATCTAAAATAGTTCTCACCAGACTAATGGGACCACCTTTTGAACCTCTTCACTCTTGTGACATACAATTTCTAACATGGAAAGTGGCCTTTCTCGTGGCGATCACATCGCTAAGGAGAGTTAGTGAGCTGCAAGCCCTAACTATTCAGGAGCCTTTCATACAGATTCATGCTAATAGGGTAGTGCTGCGTACCAACCCGAAATTCATGCCTAAGGTGGTGTCACAGTTCCACATTAACCAAACAATAGAACTGCCAGTATTCTTCCCAAATCCAGATTCAGTGGCAGACCGAGCACTGCACACACTAGATGTTAAAAGAGCTCTCCTGTATTACATTGACAGGACAAAAGATTTCAGAAAAACTAAGCAACTGTTTGTTGCCTTCTCTCCACAGCACAAAGGCAACCCCATTTCCAAATCAGGTATAGCCATATGGATTGTTTAGTGCATACAAATCTGTTATCAAAAAGCTAAACGCACATTAACAGTTCCCCCAAGAGCGCATTCCACACGCAAGCTAGGGGCATCCATGGCTTTCCTAGGTAACATTCCTCTAGAGGATATCTGTAGAGCAGCCACATGGACCACCATACATACATTCACCAAACACTACTGCGTGGATGTACACTCCAACAGCAAGCTGCTGTAGGTCAGGCTGTTCTCAGGACTCTTTTTCAGACTGCTGCAGCTGGCACGGGCAACCACCGCTAAGGAGGAAACTGCTATTTATTCTATGCATAGATATGAATTCAGCAGCCCACATGCCTCGAACGGAATATGCTACTTACCAGTATGGAT
Source organism: Lissotriton helveticus (assembly GCF_964261635.1). NCBI lineage: Eukaryota > Metazoa > Chordata > Amphibia > Caudata > Salamandridae > Lissotriton > Lissotriton helveticus. The sequence goes on along the minus strand of NC_136059.1, from coordinate 317,318,903 downwards.
CTGTTCTTGGCATGTAGGGCTGCTGACATTCATATCGCCCGCCCTCCTCCCCGGTGCCTGTCGCAGCTGTAGCACTCGGAATTATTCTCAGGCATGGTCATCACTTACTGTATCATACTCCATCTCTGCCACAATGGCGAAAAACAATCGGAGGATGGAGAGGATGCCCATGATCACTGTAGTCCAGGGGAGGAGCCACCCATCTCGTGATACTTCGAAGACTCTTCCAGGACAACAATGTGCGTTCATCCGGACCCAACACTAGGCGGCTATCTATGCTTAGATATGAATGTCAGCAGCCCTACATGCCAAGAACAGATGCATACTGGTAAGTAGCATATTCCTTTTTTTAAAATAAGATTGTTACATTGTACCTGTATTAATTTCGTACATCATCATGACCCAAAAAACTTCAATAACAATCAAAAATACAAATACAAAATAAATTCAGAATATCTGCTGAGAGGCTACACAGGTGGTCATTAACATTAATGCATTAGTCCATAATTACTCGAAATACGATCTCCAAACTTTATCAAACTTCCTCATTTTTCCAATTTGATATGCATATACTGATTCACTCTTATTTACATTCTTCATTTTTTGAAACCAAGAATGGAAAACTGGGACCAGTATTGTTTTCCAATTCTGTAAGATCAAAGACCTTGCCACTGCCATTGCGATAAACAGTTTAACCATCTGATCTGTCAGTTCAAGATCGGGGTTGTAACCATACAGCATTAATCTAACATTGTAAATAACCTGGATCTCACAGTAGGTTTGTAAGATCTCATTCCAAAATGGAGGAATTTTAGAGCAGTGAACAATGATGTGAGACCAGTTAGCTAAAGTACATTGCTGACATCTAAAACAATTAGCAGAAGTGTTAGTATACATTTTAGCAGTGACAGCCGGATTATAGTATAGAAGCCATTTACTAAAGAATATAATTCTTCTCCAATTTGAACCACGCAGTGCTTCAAAATTAAGTCTATTTAGTTTCTTCCAAGTAATAACAGAAAGAGCATGGTTTTCTTGTTCCTGACATTTTTTAATGGCCTTCAAGCTCCAATCCTGCTCAATTTGACGAGTTAGACAGCGTTTCCATTCCCATGGCTTCCTGGTCCGTACTACCAAGAACAAATCGTCCCATAATTGGTTAGAAGAACAGATATCTTGAGGGTCTAACTGTCTCAGCAGCTTATAAATCAAGTTATACGAACCCATTAACAGAAAGTTTCCCCGAATTAAATATTGCATTTCTTCAGGAATTATCCAATTTCCCTCCTTTAAAAAATCTAATAAGGTGTTAAACCCAGCACGATTCCAGAGCGTTACGATATATGATCCAATATTGGTCCCTGTATACATAAAAACTTACATTATGGGAGTTCTGGAGTTAAACTGCGGGAGAGAATATCTTTTAATAATACCATCTCGCCGTTTAAAAAACCAGTTCATTATCTTATAGCGAGCACGTTTTGGAGGTTTAGGAATTTGTAATGGAGAGGGAATTTGAGCCTCGAGACATATTTGATCAGTAAAAAATTTTTACTGGGAAGATCATGATAGCACAATTTTCGTAGCGCAGCCGATGTTGCTTGCGGGCTTCAGCCAAGACAATGTCGCGGTCTTTGAAGTTGAGAATCCGCATGATGAAAGGGCCAAAGACCTGTGGGCCCTCTCAAACCACCAAACCCAACAGTGACCATCACCACAGACTCATCCCAGAGGGGATGGCGAGCACACATGAACCAGCTCAAGGTGAGGGGTCTGTGGACTAGATGCGATCAGGCACATCAACTACCTGGAACTAAAGACTGTATTCCTTGCCCTAAAAGCCTTCCAGAAACAACTGTACAATCAGAGAGTGTTGATACAAACCGACAACACAACGATGTTCTACATCAACAAACCGGGGGGGGACCCAATCAGTCGCACTATCCAACCCAGCGCAGGGATATGGAGATGGGCCATCCCACTAGAAATAGACCTCCTGGCAATACACCTACCAGGAAAGGACAACGTGGAGGCAGACTGGGTCAGCAGACAGATATCTCAATGCACAGGAAACGCAAAAGCTATTCAAGAAGTGGGGGGGACACCAAAAATAGCCATGCCCCCCCCCCCCCCGATACACAGGGTACTTAGCAAATGCAGAACCAGCAATATGACACTAATTCAGGTGGCACCACAGTGGGCCAGGCAGTCCTGGTTCTCACAAATAGTGAAGATGGCGTAGGGACCACCTCCCAAGTTCGCAAAAAGAAGATTTACTCTCCATGCAAAACGGGGAGGTACTTCACCCAGAGCCAGAGAGCCTCTGCCTAGCTGCATGGCTCCTGAAGATGTAGAGTTTGCACACCTAAAACTCCCAGAGAGCACACTGCGGGTGCTACGGGAGGCAAGGAGACCTACCATACGGAGGTGCTATGTGGCAAAATGGAAAAGATTCACGCAATGATGCATAAGGGAAAGACTACACAAGAAAATGATCAAGGAATCAACTGTGCTGAAATATTTAACACACCTGCAAAAAACAAACCTAAGCTCTACCTCGCTGAGAGTGCACTTAGCAGCGATAGTAGCCTACACAAGAGGTCAGATGGGAAAGAGCTTCTTTACATCCCAAGTAGTAAAGAGATTCCTGGAGGGGGCTAAAATGATCGCCCCTCCACTCTTCCCCCCACCCCCCCTAAAAAAAGAATGCCGCCACCGGCATGGAACCTTAATTTAGTTCTAACGGAGCTTATGAAAGCGCCTTTTGAACCCATCCATAAGGCCTCACTACAAATGCTCACAATGAAGACCGCCTTTCTAGTAACAATCAACCCGCAACGCAGGGTAAGCGAGCTACAAGCTCTGACGCTACAGGAACCCTACATTCAAATACACAATGACAGGGTGGTAATGAGAACGGACCCATACTTTATGCCAAAGGTGGTGTCAAGGTTATACATGTTCCAAACAATACAGATACTAAGCTTCTTTCAGAAACCATCCACAAGCGCGGAGAGAGTACTGCACACTCTGGACGCTAGAAGGGCAGTAATGCATTACATAGAACGAAAGTGCAGTTTCTGCCACAAGCATGCAGGTCAAGAACTACGAGGAGGGGCACACGCCCACTCTACAAGGAAAAAGGGAGCAACAATAGCCTTCCTGGCTAACACACCCATTCAAGACTTATGCCTGGCGGCAACATGGGCCTCAGTGCACACATTCACTAAGCACTACTGTGTGGATATACAAAAGAACAAGGAAGCACAAGTAGGACAGAGAGTGCTTCAACATATATTCAACAAACAACACTCCTCTTCCACCCAGCCGCCACAAACATAACAAACCGCTACAAAGTTTATGCACAACATAGTGAATCCAGAAAGATTCACGCTGCAAAACGATTAGTTTCTTACCTGTCTGTGTTGTTTTCCAGCTTGAAGATCTTTCTGGATTGACTAGCGAACCGACCCAACTCCGCCAGAACGATGAGGCAGGAGGAGGAGAGAATACAAAGACAATATACAATCAGACTCTTTAAAGAGACAAATCTGGAGTTCCTTTAAATTAGGAAAGAACTTGAGAAGATTGGAAAAGGATGAACAAACATGACACAAAAACAAGAAGAAAAGAATCCGAAGATGGCCCCCAAAGGGGGAGCTTCTGCAGGAAGCGTGCCGACGTCACAGGAAGGACACCAAATGGTGGGACGTCGACGCCCACCTGGGCTACGGAAAAAAAAAACTGAAAAAATACTGCGATTCCGGACCCAACCACTAAACCGCGGAATAATGCACTGCATAGTGAATCCAGAAAGATCTTCAAGCTGCAAAACCACCCCGACAGGTAAACTATTCGTTTTCGGGCCAGGGGAGGGACAATTTCATCCAGTGTGTCCTCGAAACAGGGGACACATTTAAAATTAAGTAATACGATGGTCAAACGGTGCTCTGCTTTTGTCAGGACTTGCAATAATATTACTTCACAAAACCTTTCCTTCAGCTTCAATCTGGATACAGTTGCCAGGCTATCTGGGTCAGACCAGAACCCCTCCATCCCAATCCTCCCCAGTAGCTCTTTTAGTACTCTAAACCAGGGAATCTGACTGATCATCAGAGACTTTAATAGCTCAGAGAGGGGCTACCGGTATGGCAAAAGTTCATCCGCAGTCCTCAGCCTGTGCCAAAACATCAGGAGTTTATAGCTTACTTTGTGTGCCAGCTACCTTTGCGCAAGACGCAAGTATAGAGGCACCAACGGGGTGCTAGCAGGTAAATCTACCAGGGATCTGAGGAAGCAATTTTCGATTGTGGACAGGCAATTTGTCAAATCGGTATAAGTTACATTTAACACCAGCCCTCGCTCGTTACAAAATGTGATGAAATAATTTAAAAGCTGCTGTAATCCCTGCGGCTATTTTGAGATTAAAAGTGTATCATCTGCAAAAAAAGAGCAGGCTTTCTGTTTCTGCCGATTTTAGGGGCATCTGTCTAAAAAAAAAAAAAAAAAAAAAAGAATAAAACGTGTGGGGGCAAGGACACAGCCCTGCCTTACTCCACTCTATACCGGGAAGGGATCTGTGACTTGATTGCTCTCACCCCGCCCCCCCCTTGACCTGTGCTGTGTTGGATGAATGTAATCTAAATAAAACATCTAAAAGATTCATTGGTATGCCCTGCTCCTTTAGGACACTCCAGAGGTTTGCACTCATGACTAGGTCAAAGGCAGACCGTAAGTCTACGAAAACCACGTAAAGCTTTCCTCCCTTAACTTGCACTTCCTTCCAGTAAATGCACAACAGACGGAAGGTTTTGTCCAGGGTGCTAGTTTTGGCCCGAAATCCTGCTTGAAGGTCACTCAGGATATTGGACTCTGTAATCCAATCCTGTATCTGGCCTAGGATTTGCTCACAAAAGATCTCCTGCAGGGAGTCGATAAGACTAATTCGCCTATAGCTGCATGGCCTCGCTCTGTCCCCCTTTTTAGGTCTCGCCTTTTCCATTCCGAAGGATTGGGAAATGGCGAGAATTCAAGTGCTCGAAATCCTCGTGAAACCACAGCTTTTTTCGTGCGGTTTTCATAGAGTTCACGTGGCCACAGGCACGCGCTTTTGGCCCATTAAACTTTCATGGCCATCTGTTCTCCAATGTCCCTCCCACCCTTCCTTTGATCTTGCAGCGAGTTCTTACAGGCTAATGGCCCTCCCCCAGCACAGAACGCGCATCGCGGCCGCACAGCACATCAAAGGGCTTCTCCCAGCGTGTGCTGTGCGGCTTCTCCTCCCCTAATTATGTGGCCGGCCGTACTTTCAGTTTCCCGGCCGCTCTTGTTGGGTATTCTTAGCTTTTACTGTGACAGTTTTTTCATCACTTCTTCCCTCGTGCTCTAAATGGCTTTCTTTTTTTTTAATTATTCACTCTGTGTTTTGCTTTTACCTTTTCTCGCTATTTGTCTTATATTTCTTTTCAACGCCTTATTAACTCTACTTTGCTCGCACTGTCTCTTGCTTTTTTTTATCTCACACAGAACAAGGCAACATTGGCTGTTATTTTTTCACATCACTTCTTCCCTCTCTCTCTCCCCCATTCTCTTTCTCTCCCTCTCTCTCTCTCTCTCACCCTCTCCCCCTCTCTAATTCTCTCTCTCCTTCATTCTCTCTTCCCCCTTCATTCTCTTTCGCTTTCTTCTCTCCGCCGTGTTTCTTTCCTGTCCTCTGCCTCTCTCCACGGGTCTCTTTGTTCTTGCTGTCTGTCTCTTTCCTCTGTCTCTTCACCACCTTTTATTGTTTCCCCTTCTTGTCTTATTCTTCTCTTATCTCCGACTACCGTCATGTTGTTTCTGACTGTCCTTTGCCTCCTTTCCTGCCTTTCTCCGTCCTTCTTTTCTACACCACTCGACTCGTTTCCGTCACCCCCCCCTTTCGTATGTATCTCAAGCCGTTCTTTAGGTGTTCCTCTGCTCGCTCTCTAGTTCTTCTTCTCTCTTTGCTTCTCTTCTTTGCTTCTCTTCCGTTTGTGTTCCTCTGCCCAGTGTTTTATCTCCCTCCCTGTCCTTCTCTCTGCTTGCATTGCTCTGCTGTCTTTTTTTTTCTTCTCTCCATCACTGGCCATCCTTCTGTTTTCCTCTCCACTCTCTGTTTCTCTTTTCTCTTATTCGGCCCCTATTTCTTCTGTCTTTCTTCATGCTTTTGTTCTTTGTGGCCTTCTGCTCTCCGCCTCTCTGTCCTTCTCTAGTCCTCTGCTCTCCCTTCTCTTTTCTTTGTATTTCTCGATCCTTCCCTTCCCCTCTCTCTTTCCTGCCTCGTTCTGTCCTTCTGCTGTCTCGTTTATTCTCTGCCCTCCTTTTGTTCTCGACCTCTTTTTTGCTTTCTCTCTTATTTTATTTATTTTGTATTTGATTTATTTCACTCTGCTTCCCTTCATCCTTCTCTCTCCGTCCTTTGTTACCCTCCCTCTCTTCACCCTGGTTTCTGCTCCGCCTTTTAACTGCTCCCTGTAAACGCACAGTCCCGGTCCTGTTTTCAATACTCTGTTTAAACCTCGCGCCCCTCTCTTCACCCTGTGTGCCCCCTCCATGGTTCATTCCCGCTCTCTTTCAGCCCCTCCTCCCCTCTGTCCGGCCTCTCCTGTTCTCCCCTCACAGTCCCCCCTGCCCCCCTCCTCTGGCCCCCTCCACCCGCTCCCTCCTCTTCGACCCTGCTCAGTTCCTCCTCGGTTCTTGCTCAGCCCCCACCCCCATTCTGCCCTCCCCTCCTCCCAGCGCTGCAAGGGTTACATTCCTTTCCAGCTGAGCTGGCAGAGCGATCCCGGGCAGAGCCGTCAGATTCGCGGTGGGAGCGGGGAGGGGGCTGAGAGCTATTCTCATGGGCACGGAGGGGGGCACAGAAACTTCATTATCTGCCTCCTTCTATTGCGAGACCTATTGCATTTCCAATGCTTGTTATAAATTGGGACGACCTCTGCATTTTTCCACGTGGGAGGGATAGGGGTACCTCGGAGGAATGAGTTAGTTAGTAAATTTATATAGGATTGCCAGAGTGCTACATCCTCCTTATAGAGATCATTGGGGATTCTCTCTGGTCCGGGGGCACGGGCCGAAATGCAAGAGCGAATTGCTACTTGCGTTTCTTCTATAGAAAAAGAGAGGCCTTCAACCTCATTACCCTCATTACTGAGCCTTTTACTTGGCCCCTGGAGTTCTTCCTCGACTGTAGCATCCCTTCAGACCCCCCAGGATTTTGCGGCATAGATTTGCAAATTTTGCGGCACAAAAATGGAAATTTAGCTGCATTATTGCGGCACTTCATTTTACTTGAAATCATTCCTGTTCAGCCTTAAATCAATGTAAACTGATTTAGCAGAGTTTTCCACTGTGAAATAGGCATGTTTAAAGTCTTTGTTGCTCTACAGAAGCAAAGCTCCAATCTGCACCTCGTGAGAGAGGTCCCTATTTCTCCCTGGGGTGTTCTAGCACCCATGTATTCACCCCTGCTGAGGCACCGCTGCCTCCTGGACCCGTCCAGAATGTGCTACACCTGTGGGCCAAGAGAAGTGTTTGCACCAGGGCCAGAGTGAGTTTTCTTCTATACCAATCTGCACGTCCCCATCTGCACATGACTTAGGTTTGGAATGAAGTCTGCAATTAAATAACAGCAGAGGTTTGTGTGCAGGGTTTTAAGTAGGATGAAAAAACTGGGGGGTCTGTCATAGGGGCGTGGCAGATGTAATTAAGGGCCTGGCTTAAAACACTTAAGCTAAAAATCTGAACTTAGTATAGTGTGCTGCCCCGAAGGGCCTTTTGCTGCTTCTGTCCATTCATCCAGATATATAACACAATATGGCCTTGCAATTGATGACCTGCATATGTCTGCACTCCAGCGCTCCCTTCTGATAGTTATTCTGCTGCAGAAGGCTCCCATGGCTGGAAACTGACTGCTCTCTCATTAATCGAAATGGGAATTTGTAATACAAACGTCGCCTCTCACAGCTTGGCCAGAAGCAAGCAGATATTGGACGGCGGCAAGTAGTGACGTGTGCGCGCACAGCCAATTAAAGGCCATTGTTTGTTTTGCTGTCTACTGGTAGACACTATTTTGTAAATATCGCAGCCAAAATTGTATATATTGCGGCCATTGTGCTAGTCAGATGATTTCTCGATGTTTGCCTGAATCGTGTAATATTGGAGAGTCAGATAAATATATGAGAGAAAGAGGCACCCCGACCATGTGAGCTGTGGTATGCAACCCTGACACCCAGCACTACCCATGCAACTGAAAAGTATTCAAGTCGCTCATCCTCACTATGATGAGAAAGAGAGAACCCCTCACTGTTCCACTTACAGTGCCAACGTCTGTCTTCCCCAAAGCAAGGGTTTACGGCTTCACGCCCTGTGTCAATGTTACATTGTGAATGTATGTGATCAAGCATACAGTGCAAGACTATACTTCATTCAATGGCCTTGGGAGGAATGGGGCCCCATCTGAAGGGTTTGGGACCCCTGAAGAGTTGCCCCCCTCATGTTACTCCCTTGCCCAGTCCTTTGGGCCTTTCAGATGTGCTGAACTTTGTCAATCTCCCATAGTCACTGAACAGAGCAGTCCACCTTCTGACAGCAGCAGGTCAGACTAATACCCCCTAAGCCGAGGGGGTGGGGAGAGGTATTTCTCCCAGTGCCTAAAAATGAATGTCTTTCTGTAATGCAACAAGTGCTCATGTAAAGGGCTCGGATACCTTCGTGGTGAGTTTGCGCTAATTAAAACTGCACCAACAAAAAAAAACCTTCAATCAAATTCAAACGAAACAGGAAAAAATATGTTTCGTTGTTATTGATACCCTAGTAATCTAGCCTGCAAGAAGCCAATTAATTTTTAAACGCACGGATAATATCCAACTTCTGTTACATAGCCTTTGATAGGTGCATGAATATACAAGGGCATTTATTAGCAGACAAGTATGGCAGATTGACCCGAGCCTTGTAAATGGGAACGTTGCTTTGGTCCTTATGCCTTTTTAATTTTGCAATAAAATTATTTAAGTGGTTTCCTGTGGTGTAGAAAGTAAAATGTATGTGCATATACAGTAAGTATGCTGTTGAGGTAATGCGAACGGCCGCAGCTAATGCTGCAAACTGCAGGAAACTTGAACACAACTAAGTCATGCCAATCCGGAAAAACTCAAAAGACTTCTATATACGTATATGAATATAAAACTACAAATCAAGCTTGGTTTGTGTTCTTGACACTACCGCAATAAGGCCTAATTACGTAGGTTTTCTGACAAATGGTCATCCTAATAAGCTATGGAAGCAAAATTTGGTAATGGCAAAAGATGGCGAATAGCACCACATAGCGGTTTGTGTTTGAAGATTAACTGTTAAGCATTCATCTTTTTTGGCTCTAGTAATTTATTTGGTTCGACTTGAAACATAAGTGTTTATGTGCGTGAAAGAGCAGCTGCCAAAATATTAACCAGTTGAGGACTAGTGTCAGCGTTAATTTCGCTCTAATAAACGACTCCCCGATACTCTTTAGAAGTCTGTAATCTAGAAAGAGCTGGTGAGCTATGATGTATAGAACAGGATTGTGTTTGTAAGCATCGACTTCAACTGTCGAATTAATTTGCTGCAGGTCAGATGATAGGATTAGTTAAAGGTCGCAATGTGGTTTGACTAAAAATTGCTTCAGAAGGGACCACTAACAAAACAGTATTTTCGCGTATTCCCTAATGCCGGCTGCAGTAGGAAGAAGGTAGGTATTACAGCTGTATGCGCCACGTAGTGACGTATGCGCGTACAGCCAATAAAATGTTATCATTTCTTTTGCTGTCTGCCGGAAACCTTTTTTCGCGGCCAAAACAGTAAATATCGCGGTAATCGCGCTCCTCTGCTGATTTCGCGATTATTTTGCAAATCGCGAAATCGCGAAAAGCTGGAGGGTCTGTCCCTTGTCTCATAAAGAGAGCCAAAGTATGTGTTCGAGGCATGTGGGCTGCTGAATTCATATCTGTGCATAGATCGCCGCCTAGTGTTGGGTCCAGATGATTGCACGTTGTTGTCCTGGAAGAGTCTTCGAAGTATCACAAGATAGGTGGCTCCTCCCTCGGACTACAGTGCGCATGGGCATCCTCTCCATCCCCAGATTGTTTTTTTCCGCCATTGGGTTCGGATGTACCTTCCTACTCTCCAAGTTCGGAAACCAGAAAACTTCTCAAAAGGCCAAAAGGCCTTCGGATCAGTCAGTATTGTTCAAGCGCTTGGTGCCGATACACTTTTTACAACTCGGTTGCACTCCAGTCGTCGAATCGGGCCGTGAGACCTTCTCGACACCACGTGGACCGACAGTCGATGGAACAAAGTCCGTTCAAGTACTGCCCTCAGTGCAACTCGAAGTTCCCGCACACAGACAAGCATCCAGTGTGCAACAAATGCCTATCTCCAGATCACAATGAAGATAGTTGCCTAGCCTGTGCCCAGTTCAGATCAAAAAAGACTATTCGGAATCGACGGGCGGCGAGGCAAGAAATGCAACGATTGGCGCCAGAGCCCGAGAACATCTTCGGGGATGAAGAAGATCTAGCGAGCGGCGAAGACTCCGAACGAGACGACGGACAATACTCTGAGCCCGACTCCGAATATTACCCCGAAGAGGGAGAACTAATAGTCGATCTCGAGGACTATCATCAGGACATCGTAGCAGTTGAAGACGACTCCGATGACGGCGAGGGGCGAACCGTGAGTACACCGCCCCATATAGACACTACACCTCTATCAGAGACCCAGGTCGAGGCATCGCCAGCAGGCCTTAGCCGAGACCAACAACCTCGTTCTACAGCCCCGCAATTCCGCCCGGCTAAGAACATATCAAAAGACCCTCTGAGACACGTCACACAACATCGGTTCCATCGAAACTGAAACTAGTCGACAATACAGTCTTCGGACCGAATTACGTCGCCCCGAAGGTATCGAAGCCGAAAGGCGTCGAACCGAAGGCCACAGTACCACTGCAACCTTTGAAACCAAAGACCGTCGAGTCGACATCGAAGAACAAAAGACTCGAGTCGAGCTCCAAGTCTAAGGCCGTCGAGTCAACCTCGAAGCCAAAACACGTCGATTCGACACCAAAACAAAAGCACGTCGAATCGACACCCAAAAAACACATCGAATCGAGCAAATCGGCCTCAGGTATCAACAAAGGGAAAAAAACGGTCGACGACAGGACAAGGCCTACGCCCAAAGCTACCGTCGAACCGAAACCGAAGGTGGACGAAAAGAAACCGGTCGAGCCGAAGCCCATCGAACAGAAAAAGGGCGTCGACCCGAAACAACAGGCTCCAAAACAACATAAAGACACTGTTGAACCGACAAAACCGCTCGGTCCGAAAAAGGTTGTGAAGCCAGCAAAGGACGTTCAACCAACAAAACCTGTTGAAAAACAACCAAAAGTGATCCAACCACCTAAAACGGTCGAAGCCCCAAAAACCGTCGACCCTAAGAAACAAAAAACAAAGGTTGTAACACCAAAACCAAGGACTGTGGAAGAGGAGCTTCTTCACCCAGATCCCTCCACAGAGAACCAGTCAAAAATCTACATTCGTCCAATTACTGGTAAAGTGACTGTGTATACTAAAAAGAAAAGGCCTCTAACCAACTGAAGACTTTTCAAGAATCCCCCTAAAGAAAAAGACTGTGCTACCTCTCCTATACTCTTTGAACCTATCACTCCTGCTATGCCTACTACTCCTTATACCCCAACCTCACCAACACGCTCTGATTACAACCCTGATGAAGATCAGGACGCAGATGTAGGTTTTGGTTACCCACAAAACCCAAATACAGAGCCAGACACACAGCCATGGGGTGGAGGAGGGGAACCGGACACTGAAGGGATCCTGCCCATTACAGACCCTGCAGTATACCCTACTAAACCATCACCCACAGAGGATACAGTTGCATTTAATTCTCTGTTAGATAGAGCAGCATTCTACCACAACGTAGACGTGCACTCTGATGCTATTGAGGAGGACTTCCTCTTTGATACACTCACAACATCTGAAAGACACGTTAAAACACTCCCAATGCTAAAAGGGGTATTAAAACATGCAGGTGACTTTTTTAAAGACACTGCTAGAGCCAGGGTCATAAACCCTAGAATTGCGAAAAAATACAGGGCTGCACCTACAGATCCTACATACATCAAAGGGCAGCTACCCCTAGATTCCTTAGTGGTATCAAACGCACGTAAGCGTGCAAACTCACAAACTACTGGTGAGGCTGCACCTCCAGACAAGGAATCTAAAATATTTGAGGCATCAGGCAAAAGAGTGGCGGCTCAGGCAGCAAACTCCTGGAGAATAGCCAATACACAGGCCTTGCTAGCCAGATATGATAGGGCGCACTACGACAGTTTAGAAGAAATTCTCCAACACTTACCTGATCCCTACAAACAACAGGCAGATGAACTTATACAAGAGGGTAAGCTCATCACCAATGCATCCATTAAGTGTGCACTGGACGCGGCAGACACAGCTGCCAGATCCATCAATACCAGCGTGCTAATAAGGCGACACGCATAGCTTCGTATATCAGGCTTTGAGAATTAAGAATTGTAGATTGGACTTCATCAGCCAGTCAACCCAGACTTTTTATTTGGTCCAGCAGTCGATTCAATTCTGGCCAAAATGAAAAAGAATGCAGAAACTGCAAAATCTATGGAAGCTCTTCAGTCCCAACAACACCGGGGCTCCTTTCGTCGCTCCAATTATAGAGGATGAGCGCGAGGAACATCACAGCAATCCTCCAGCTACAAAAGTAACACACAATCCATATATAACAAAAACACCAGCAGAGGTGGTTATAGAGGAAATAATACCAAGGGCAGAGGTGGAGGCAATGCAAATAGATCCTCCACTAACACAAAGCAGTGACTTTTTGACACTCCCCACAGACCATACAACACCAGTCGGGGGAAGAATGCAACAATTTCTACAAGTCTGGTTAAATATCACCACAGACCAGTGGGTCAGGCAAATTATCCAACATGGCTATTGCCTAGAGCTCACCTCAACTCCGCCCAACATACCACCCGTGCACCGTCCTATGTCACAGGAACATATAACATTACTTCAGCAAGAGGTCATCAGTATGCTGCAAAAGGGGGCCATAGAACCAGTCCCACTGCAACATCAGGGAACAGGAGTATACTCCCTATACTCCCTATACTTCCTAATTCCAAAGAAGGACGGGTCTCTCAGACCATTATTGGACCTCAGGCCCCACAACCTCTACATTCTGTCAGAGCATTTTCATAGGCTCACTCTCCAGCAAGTCTTACCACTGCTTCGCCAGGGAGACTTCCTAGCAACCTTAGACCTCAAAGACGCATTCTTTCATATACCAATACACCCTGCTCACAGAAAGTATTTGAGGTTCACCATTCAAGGGCAACACTACCAATTCAAGGTCCTGCCATTTGGAGTGACAACAGCTCCAAGGGTGTTCACCAAATGTCTAGCTACAGTGGCAGCACATCTCAGAAGGCAACACATACATGTGTATCCTTATCTGGACGACTGGCTAATACATGCGCCAACAGCCCACCAATGTGCCGACTACATATCAAAGACTATACACCTACTGCACAGTTTAGGATTCTCGCTAAACTACCCAAAGTCACATCTAACACCCTCCCACGTCCAACAGTACCTGGGAGCAACAATAAATACACTAGCAGGAAAAGCATATCCCAACACAGCACGGGTCCAGGGAATGCAAACGCTGATACAAAAGTTCAGACCCCAACACTCACTACCAGCTCGAGTGTTTATGCAGCTAATAGGCATGATGGCCTCGTGCATATTCATAGTCCCTCACGCCAGACTACATATGCGTCCGCTCCAAGAATGCCTAGCAAGGCAGTGGAACCAGGCTCAAGGGCAATTAAAAGACCTAGTGTTGGTGACCAGTCGTGCATACAACTCTCTGCATTGGTGGAATCCACAAAAGGTCGACTGTTCCAAGAGCCTGTCCCACAAATAGTGTTAACACCGGACGCATCCCTACTAGGATGGGGAGCCCATGTCCTACACTACACAGTACAGGGACTCTGGACTGTACAGCAAAAGAAAATGCATATCAACCTCCTAGAGTTGATGGCCATCTTTCTAGCCCTAAAAGCTTTCGTGACACACTTACGCAACAAAGCTGTACTGATCCGGACGGACATGACAGCTATGTATTACATTCAAAAACAGGGAGGAACACACTCGCCACAGCTGTCGCACATAGCTCAAGCAATGTGGAAATGGGCTATTCAGAGGAACATTTTCCTCATGGCAGAACACCTCCCAGGCAAGGACAACCAAGTGGCCGACCTGCTAAGCGGGCACAGCCAACAGAAGCACGAATGGGAAATTCACCCCAAAGTCCTCGAACCATTCATCCGGAAGTGGGGACACCCGTAAATAGATCTGTTTGCAACAAGCAAACGCAAAATGCCAGTACTTTGCCGCCAGGTTCCCACATCCGCAGTCGCAAGGCAATGCGATATGGATGAACTGGTCAGGCAAATTTGCGTACGCTTTTCCCCCAGCTCCACTAATACTGCTGGTGGCACGCAAAATGTGCCAACATTCACTAACACTGATCCTAGTTGCTCCCACGTGGGCGAGGCAACCATGGTACACAACGTTCCTAGAACTGTCAGTGGTGCCTCATCAAAGACTGCGACTAACACCCAGTCTTCTAACGCAGAACCATGGCGAAATCCAACACCCAGATCCCCAACAGCTGAACCTAGCGATCTGGCTCCTGAAATCCTAGAATTTGGATACCTCAACTTGCCTCCAGACTGCATGAATATTATCAAAGAGGCAAGGAAACCCACTACCAGAGCATGCTATGCAGTAAAGTGGAAAAGTTTCGTCATTTACTGTAACAACAAGTTCGAGGCATGTGGGCTGCTAAATTCATATCTTTTGCATAGATCGCCGCCTAGTGTTGGGTCCGGATGATCGCACATTGTTGTCCTGGAAGAGTCTTCGAAGTATCCTGAGATAGGTGGCTCCTCCCCTGGACTACAGTGCGCATGGGCATCGGCTCCATCCCCAGATTGTTTTTTTCCGCTATTGGGTTCGGATGCGGTCTCGACGTCTCTCTGTCGGAACCGAGAATACTTACTTCTTTAAGGTCAAAAGACCTTCGTTACCTACGTCGGTATTGTTTGCGTGCGGTCTCGAGTTTCTCCCGTCTCTTTGAGGCGGAATCTGCGGAGTCGAGTTACTCTTCGGACATGGAGGCCTTCTCATCGCAGCAAGACCACGACTTTTTCAACATGGACCGGAGCCCGTTTAAATACTGTCCCGTCTGTGGGTCCAAATACCCACATATCGACGTGCACCCGGTCTGCAATAAATGCCTCTCGCCGGACCATAATGAGGAGAACTGCATGGCCTGCTCCAAGTTCCGGTCAAAGAAAACGCTCAAGCTTCGGCGCGCGGTGCGCCTCGAGGCCCTGCGGGCGGCCCCGGCACCCGATAACATCTTCGACGGCCCAGAAGAAGAGAGCCTAAGCCATCATCTTCAAATCTCACCTCCTGGGTCGAAGCCGATCCCGAAGAAGACGACGGGGTCATGGAACAAGACCTTGAATACGTCGACGAGGTAGGGGACGACGAAGAAGTTTATGGGGCCGCGGAAGATAGCTCAGGGGATGAGCTATGCCCCGACAGTTATACGGATCAGGCTCAGGTCACGGGATCGCCTCTCGGCCTTACCCAAGACCCTGCACCGCAAGCCACGGCCCCGCCTTCAGGCCCGGCCACGGACATACCTGCGGGGGCTACGCAGCCCGTATCGAATACCGAAACTGAAACCAACTGTATCGACTGCACCTAAAATGGCCGACGCCAAATCGAAACCGAAACTACCGGATTCGAGTGCACCTAAGATGGCGGACGTTCCATCTAAAACGCCAAAGCCTGTTACCTCATCGGCTCCGTCGACCTCCGGGCCACCGAAGTCGAAGAAGACTGTCGACTCAACAGTGCCGAAGTTATCGGCGGGGATGCGTCCTCAAAGAAGGTCGTCCGTCAAGGGTCAACCGGAGCGGCGCAGACGAAGTCCGCAAAAGTTGTCGACAAACACTCGGTGCCGACAGGGGCACCGTTAGACGGACGCATGGTCGAGGCGGAGTCTACGAAATCCCTCGGATCCAAGAGCGGAGGCTCGACTCATAGGTCCAAGGACTCCGTGTCTAAAGCTGCGGCATCGACGTCTAAGCCTCCAAAAGAGCCCCAGAAAGTCGGGGCGGCGGCCCGTTGGCGGCCTCCTCGTCGGCGCCAGGTGCCTCGGCGAGTGGCGCATCACAAATCGCTAGTTCATTGCAACGGATTCGTGAGAAGGCTACTGCGACATCGGCTTCCGCGCCGTCGCACCGAAAGACACTAGACGTGCCTGCAAAGCCTACTGCCAAGCTTTTATACATTCTGCCGCCGAAGGAAGCCCCGAAAGCCTTTGCACCAAAGACGGCGCCAAAGACATCAGAATCTTCCACGTCTGGCGGACTATCGGGTCGACAACACGACTCAGGAGAGGAATCTGAGCGTTATATCGACGCAGACACTGGCAATTTGACCCTTTATAAGCGGAAAATCACTTCCCTGCCAGTGGACTCCTACATTATTCCACTAAAAAAGAAAAGGCCTACACAGGACATTCCTGCCCTGGTTGAACCTATCCAGCCTCCGCCTAGGAGAAGTCCAACACCTTCCCCTGACCACTCTGGGGGAGAGGAGGAGGGACTGGATGACCAGTACAGTTTCCCCATCAATGACCCTGATGCACAACAGGATTCTTATGATGACGCCGGTGACCAGGGAAACCAACCTGTGGGGCAAGACCCACAGCTTTTCAGTGCACGGGCATCCCCAACAGAGGATTCTGCAGGATTTCATGCACTAATCGAACGGGCAGCTGCTAATCATGACGTGGACATGCATGCTGACCCAGTGGAGGAAGATTTTCTATTTGACACTTTCTCTGTCTCTGAAAGAACAGTCAAGACACTTCCTATGCTAAAGGGGGTCCTTAAACATGCTGCAGAGATCTTTAAGGAGCCTACCAGAGCGAGAGTGGTCAACCCACACATCGAGAAGAAATACAGGCCGGCACCTGCAGACCCCGCATATATTCGGGGACAGTTGCCTCTTGACTCTCTTGTGGTCGCAAATGCCCGCAAACGGGCGAACTCCCAAACGACTGGTGAAGCTCCTCCCCCAGACAAGGAGTCTAAAGTGCTTGAGGCAGGGGGCAAAAGAATAGCTGCGCAGGCTGCCAATTTCTGGCGTATAGCAAATACACAGGCGCTATTGGCACGTTATGATAGGGCGCATTACGATACCCTAGAGCAACTTTTACAACACCTGCCTACGCAGTTTCAAGAGGGTACCAAACTGCTCATAGAGGAGGGAAAACTCATCTCCAACGCAGCAATAAAGTGTGCACTTGATGCCGCAGACACAGCAGCTAGGGCTATTAACACTAGCGTCATGCTAAGACGACAAGCGTGGCTACGCATATCAGGGTTTAAACCAGACATTCAAACAACCATACTCAACCAGCCCGTCAATCCTGATAGACTGTTTGGTCCTGATGTTGACACCACCCTCGAA
Source organism: Lissotriton helveticus (assembly GCF_964261635.1). Classification (NCBI taxonomy): domain Eukaryota; kingdom Metazoa; phylum Chordata; class Amphibia; order Caudata; family Salamandridae; genus Lissotriton; species Lissotriton helveticus. The sequence goes on along the minus strand of NC_136059.1, from coordinate 317,301,240 downwards.
AAGATTAAGAAAGACAACGAAACAGCTAAGTCTATGGGGGCCCTTCAGTCACAACAATTCCGGGGCAACACTTTTCGTCGCTCAGGTGCACGTGGGGTTACCCGAGGACAGATGGGTCAACAATCACAGTTCACTAGAGGTGGAGCACAGTCCTCGTACCCCAAGCAGAATAAAGGGGGTTATCGAGGAAACAGCACCAGGGGCCGTGGCAGAGGAAACAACAACTCCCGTTCCTCTGCCCCAAACAAACAGTGACTCTCTGTCACTGCCCCCGACCATTTAACACCTGTCGGGGGGAGACTCCAGCAGTTCCTGCCAGTCTGGACAAACATCACCACAGACAGGTGGGTAAGACAGCTTATCCAGTACGGTTATTGTTTGGAGTTAACCTCCACTCCACCCAACATTCCACCAAGGCAACGACCTATGTCCGCAGAGCACTTGCACTTATTGCAGCAAGAAGTAGTGGTGATGCTGCAAAAAGGCGCAATCGAGCTCGTGCCAGTGGAGGAGGAAGGCACAGGGGTCTATTCCCTGTACTTCCTTATTCCAAAGAAGGACGGATCCCTCAGACCCATTCTAGATCTGCGCCCCCTCAACCTTTATATTCTGTCAGAACATTTCCATATGCTTACACTGCAACAGATTCTTCCCTTGCTGAACCAAGGGGACTTCCTAGCAACCTTAGACCTCAAGGATGCTTATTTCCACATACCACTACACCCGTCCCACAGAAAGTATCTCAGGTTCACTATCCAAGGCCAGCATTATCAGTTCAAAGTCCTACCCTTCGGAGTGACCACCGCCCCCAGAGTGTTTACCAAGTGTCTGGCGACGGTAGCGGCGCACCTCAGGAGGCAGAACATACATGTCTACCCCTACCTAGACGACTGGCTCATCCAAGCCAAGTCAGAACAACAGTGCGCCGCGGACGTGTCAACCACCATTCACCTCCTTCACAATCTGGGCTTCTCGTTGAACTACCCAAAGTCGCACCTTCAACCAGCACATGTGCGGCAGTTTCTGGGTGCGACAATAAATACTTTGACTGCTATGGCTCAGCCAAACAAGGTCAGGATAGACAGCATACAGTCTCTAATCCAAAGGTTCAGACCACAACACTCGCTTCCAGCGCGAGTGTTCATGCAGTTGATAGGCATGATGGCCTCCTGCATCTTCATAGTCCCTCACGCAAGGTTACATATGCGTCCGCTCCAGGAGCGCTTAGCAAATCAGTGGACACAGGCTCGGGGACAACTGACAGACCTAGTGTTGGTTACCGGTCGGGCGTTCAGCTCTCTGCATTGGTGGAATCCACACAACCTTTGCAAGGGCCGACCGTTCCAGGAGCCAGTGCCGCAGATTATCCTGACAACGGACGCATCTCTCCAGGGATGGGGAGCTCATGTGCTCACTTACACAGTGCAGGGACTATGGACGACGCAGCAACAGAAGATGCACATCAACTATTTAGAACTGATGGCAATCTTCATGGCGCTCAAATCCTTCAATGTACATCTGTGCAACAAGGTAGTGTTAGTCCGGACGGACAACATGACAGCGATGTACTACATTCAAAAACAGGGAGGCACCCACTCGCCACAGCTGTCTCATCTGGCTCAGAGCATGTGGAAGTGGGCCATTCAAAGGAACATTTTCCTCATGGCAGAACACCTCCCGGGCAAGGACAATCAGATGGCGGATCTGCTCAGCAGATACAGCCATCAAATGCACGAGTGGGAGTTACATCTATCAGTACTCCGCCCGTACTTCCAGCAGTGGGGTCATCCAGAGATAGACCTGTTTGCCACAAGCGAAAACGCAAAATGCCAACACTTTGCCGCCAGGTTCCCTCACCCACAGTCGCAGGGGAATGCGATATGGATGAACTGGTCAGGCAAATTTGCGTACGCTTTTCCACCAGCACCTCTAATACCGCTGGTGGCAAGAAAGCTAAGGCAGCACTCGATGACACTCATCCTAGTTGCTCCAACGTGGGCACGCCAACCATGGTACACCACGTTTCTGGAACTCTCAGTGGTGCCGCATCAAAGGCTGCGCCTAACACCCAGGCTCTTGACGCAGAACCAGGAGACATTCAGCATCCAGATCCGCAACAGCTCAACCTAGCGATCTGGCTCCTGAAGTCCTAGAGTTTGGCTACCTTCAACTACCTCCAGAATGCATGGACATCATCAAGGAGGCAAGGAAGCCCACTACCAGAGCATGCTATGCTGCAAAATGGAAGCGTTTCGTCCTTCACTGTACAGCCAATAACATAAACCCACTAGATGCATCTATCCCCAACATCATTTGCTATCTGTTACATCTTTACAAGTGCAATCTAGCGTACACTTCCATTCGGATCCATCTATCCGCCATAGCAGCTTATCTTCAGAACAGGCAACATCTCTCTGTCTTCAGAGTGCCTGCCATTAAAGCCTTCCTTGAAGGTCTGAAACGAGTCATTCCCCCAAGAACACCGCCAGCTCCGGTGTGGAACCTCAATGTGGTCCTCACCAGGCTGATGGGACCACCTTTTGAGCCACTGCACTCGTGTGAACTCCAGTTCCTAACATGGAAAGTGGCTTTCCTTATTGCTATTACGTCACTAAGACGTGTCAGTGAGCTGAAAGCGCTCACAATCCAAGAGCCGTTCATACAAATTCATCCAAATGAATTACGCTTGTCACCAGTTACGCCTACTGTATGTAATGTAATTATAATGTATTCCTATATATACTGTATACTGTTAATGTGATCTCTCTCTGGCCTTCTTGCCATCCTGCCATCTCTCCCCTGCCCCGGCAGCTGCCTTCCTTCCTTCCTATTTTATTTCAGGCTGTCCCGTTCCAGTCCCTTCCCTTTTGCCTGAATAAATCCTTTTTGACTCGGATACATCGGATCCTGCCTCTTATTTATTGAGCTATCTGTTATTGTTAATAAAGTCAAAAATAGTCCCGGTATTATTTATTTATATACCACAGTACTACGCACTAACCCCAAATTCCTTCCGAAGGTGGTGTCACAGTTTCATCTCAACCAAACTATTTACCTGCCCGCATTCTTCCAAAACCCACAAACGGTGGCGGAAAGAATGCTCCATACTTTGGACGTTAGGAGGGCGTTGATGTACTATATTGACAGGACACAACACTTTAGGAAAACAAAACAACTTTTTGTTGCCTTCTCGCCACAGCACAAAGGCAACCCTATTTCCAAAGCAGGAATAGCCAGGTGGATTGTTAAGTGCATCCAAATCTGTTATCAAAAAGCTAAACGTACCTTAACAATACCCCCAAGGGCGCACTCCACACGCAAATTGGGGGCATCCATGGCTTTCCTGGGGAACATTCCTTTAGAAGACATTTGCAGAGCAGCCACATGGGTTACACCGCATACCTTTACAAAACACTACTGTGTTGATGTGCATTCCAAGCAGCAAGCAGCTGTGGGACAGGCTGTTCTCAAGACACTTTTTCAGGTTTCTGCAGCTGGCACGGGCAACCGCCGCTAATGGAGGGACTGCTATATATTCTATGCAAAAGATATGAATTTAGCAGCCCACATGCCTCGAACTGAATATGCTACTTACCAGTATGCATCTGTTCTTGGCATATAGGGCTGCTAACATTCATATCGCCCACCCTCCTCCCCGGTGCCTGTCGCAGCTGCAGATATACTCTTGCATTCAATCATTAGCATGGACATCCTTTACACTTTTCACTCCATCTCTGCCACAATGGCTAAAAACAATCTGGGGATGGAGCCGATGCCCATGCGCACTGTAGTCCAGGGGAGGAGCCACCTATCTCAGGATACTTCGAAGACTCTTCCAGGACAACAATGTGCGATCATCCGGACCCAACACTAGGCGGCGATCTATGCAAAAGATATGAATGTTAACAGCCCTACATGCCAAGAACAGATGCATACTGGTAAGTAGCATATTCATTACATTAACCCGCTTGATGCTTCCACTCAAAACATCATTTGCTACCTATTGCACCTCCAACGGTGCATTTTAGCTTTTTCTTCCATCAGAATACACCTGGCTGCGTTAGCAGCATACCTGCAAAACAGGCAACACCTTTCACTATTTAGGGTTCCAGCAATTAAAGCATTCATGGAAGGACTTAAACGCGTAATTCCTCCAAGACACCCACCTTCACCAGTCTGGAATCTAAACGTTGTTTTAACCAGACTAATGGGACCACCCTTTGAGTCACTGCACTCATGCGAACTACAATTTCTTACTTGGAAAGTGGCTTTCCTTATTGCCATTACTTCGCTTCAAAGAGTTAGTGAGCTACAAGCCCTAACTATTCAAGAGCCATTCATCCAGGTACATGCAAATAGAGTAGTTCTTAGAACAAACCCTAAGTTCATGCCAAAGGTGGTATCCCATTTCCATATAAATCAGACTATAGAACTGCCAGTGTTCTTTCAGAGCCCACAAACAGAAGCTGAAAGGGCCTTGCATACCCTTGATGTCAAAAGAGCTCTGCTATATTACATAGACAGAACTAAACATTTCGCAAGACAAAACAATTGTTTGTTGCCTTCTCACCACAACACAAGGGTAACCCTATTTCAAAATCAGGTATAGCTAGATGGATAGTTATGTGCATACAAATATGTTATTTAAAAGCAAAACGCACCTTAACAGTCCCCCCTAGAGCGCATTCCACACGTAAGCTAGGGGCATCCATGGCTTTCCTGGGAAATATTCTTTTACACGAAATTTGCAGAGCAGCCACATGGTCAACCACACATACATTTACAAAACACTATTGTATAGATGTACATTCAAAACAGCAAGCTGCTGTAGGACAGGCTGTTCTCAAAACTCTTTTCCAGACTGCTGCAGCCGACACAGGTAGCCACCGCTAAGGGAGATACTGCTATACATTCTATGCACAGATATGAATTCAGCAGCCCACATGCCTTGAACGGAATATGCTACTTACCAGTATGCATCTGTTCTTGGCATGTAGGGCTGCTGACATTCATATCACCCACCCGCCTCCCCGGTGCCTGTTGCAGCTGCAGCATTCACTCTTTGCATGGACATCTCTTACTGTACTATACTCCATCTCTGGCGAAAAATAATCTGGGGATGGAGAGGATGCCCATGCGCACTGTAGTCCGAGGGAGGAGCCACCTATCTCGTGATACTTCGAAGACTCTTCCAGGACAACAACGTGCAATCATCCGGACCCAACACTAGGCGGCGATCTATGCACAGATATGAATGTTAGCAGCCCTACATGCCAAGAACAGATGCATACTGGTAAGTAGCATATTCCTTCCCTCTCCTCTGGCTGTACTGTGAATTCTAGGGCTCTCCCTTTCCCCTTAAGCCAATATGCTGCTTTACTCCAGAAGCTCTTTGAATCCTTCACTGACCGTGCATTCCGTAAAGCAGACTAGAGGGAGCCCTCCTACTCCTTCGCAGATTCGATGTCCTGCTTGTACTTAGCTCTGCAGGTCACTATCTCAATACGTGATTTTTGCTTTACTGCCCTTATGAGCGCCTCCTTGCTGAGCCTGCAATCCTTATTGTACCATGCACCCTGATGAACTGATCGCTGGTGTATGCTCCTGTTGTCCTTCTTTTGAGGATTTCCCGTGTGGCCTAGCAATTCCCTTTTCTCTTTGTATAGAAGCTCATGACTGGAGCCTAATATCACCTCACATTCTCAGTAGAAGAGCTAGCACATTTCTCAAGTAGCAGGCGAACCTTCCTCTTGACTGCACCTAGTGCCGCAGGTGAGCCTCTACCCAGTCCCATCTAATTGCCCTCTGGTTATTGGTAATTGTTAGATTACCTAAATCTGGGCAGCCCATTTTAGCAGGCCCAGCAGTGCCCTTCTTAGTAAAGGTAAGCTCTACAGCATTGTGGTCACTATCAACCCGTTTGACCACTGCCATATCTGTAACTGAGTGCCAGGGATTTAGAGATACTAGGCAGTAAACTATCCTGCTTTCGTGGCCTAGCCTATTGAAGGTGAGATCCCCATTTGGGTCAGAAGTTGTCCTTCCATTCGTGGCTCTCAAGTCATGCTGCATTGTGAGTGCCATCATCTGGACTCCTCTTGGTTCACCTTACTAGGGGAAGATCTAACTGATGAATAGGACAGAGAATTGCAAATTCCTCAGTCACATCTGGGGGAATCTGGGCAAGCGGTTCAAAAGTACAATTAAAATCGCCCTCCAATAGTACAGGGATGTTATCTGTATAATTTGACAGGGCAAGATCCAGGATGTGCAATGTTAGTTTCCGCCTGGGCCCTCTGCACTCTGTTATAGACATTACACATCCTAATTTTTGATCCATTATAAAAAGTAAGCTTTAGTGCAAGTATATCCTGAGAGTCCACGTGCAGGAGTTTAACTTTACACCCTAGGCCTATTTTGACCCGTTCTGCTAGCCCTCCCGAGGGTCTCCCCAGCTCTTTTCTTGTGGCATTAATGGCATAGTTGGAAAAACCACTTTTGTGCGTATATTGGAGGCCTTCTGCACCCCCCAGAGATGGAACAGTCACAGCCCCGTTTCCCACAAAGAGAGCGATCTCGCTGTTCACCTCAGTCTCGGTAACTACAACACACGATGAAGGGATTACTATTGGGGAGGGACTAGTGTGTGGTGTCACCGGGGGACTTAGGGATCCTCGCCTGTTTGCAAGTGTTGTCTGCGTCTCACACAAAGGTCAACTGTGCCCTCTGAAAACACCCCTGTTGGTGCTAGCCCATTTGTTGGAAAAAGCACTCTAGTACAGGTTTCAGCAGTAGGTGTCAATAGGGGTCTGGGGGTGCTCCAGCAGGGCTCTATATCTGATAGAGATATAGAGTTTTCTGGGGGGGACTGTATGTGAATCAATCAATAGTAGTCCAGTAATAATACCAGCATCATGGAAGCTAACCTCCATCATATCCCACATTGACCTCTGCGTAGGACGTCTTCTTACTGATTTTCTATCATCCCTAATGATTGAGTAGCATTGTCGGGTAAACCTGAACCAATGAATGACCTTATTCTTGAGCGACTCCTGGTTTTCTAAGCTCCTGGAAGGGAGTTTGGAAACTTCTGTGTGGTAGATCTCCGCAGAGATTTCCCATGTCCTAGGTCTCACATAGACACCATTTCATACAGTCCCCCTGACTGGGGCCCTCCCATGGTCTCGCATATATGTGTTTCCTTCGTCCAGAATCACCTCTCCTCTATTTATGTACCTACCTTGTGTGGGGCCCGGTGGGTTTCTTTGGGTTACAATCCCCAGTGATGTATGGCAAGGACTGGGTATATCCTGTTCGCATAGGGTCTCGGGTGCGATTTGACTTTCTGTTTGCCATACTACAAGCTTCTGCTCCATTAGCAGCCCTATTCTGTGAAGATGGCTTAGTTTCTAGTGCCAACCGAAGCCCAATGTCGGCCCTTTCCAACAAAGTGGCGACCTTCACTTTGAGGGAGGATACCTCATCTCTCAATGATTAAATCAAATCTTTTAATGACTGGATTACGCAACCGCGATTTTGCATGTCTGTACACAGTCTGTAGGATCAACACCACCCTCCTCCTCCCCCACCCCTTCTTCCTCTACTTCGAGGGCATCAAATCTATTTTGGCACTCAATGTTAAAGGTTGATGTTATACTGTGTACTCTTTAAATCAACTTCAGTTTGAGTGGCTGTTACAGCCGCCGCCACTCCAGGAAAGTCAGTATTTAGGGCTTTACTACGCCTTTTATTATGCTTTTTGAATATCAGTGGGATCTGCTTAACTGGTTTTTCTGCTGGGGTTGGTTCAGGTGAGGCAGCCGTCTTTAATCCAGGGGGTCCAGCGTCTAGGGCCTTGCCTCGCCTTTTGTTGTGCTTTTTAAACATTGATGGGATCTGCTTTGCTACCTCACCTAAACCGCCCCCAGCTAAACAAATAGCAATCATTAAACCAGAGGTGTTTGCAGCACCAATAGGGCTACCACCGAAGGATGAAGGGCTTGGTGGGTCAGAACTGACTATGTCCTGGCATTCTGCTAGGATGTTCTCAATCCTATCTATTGTCTCATAGCAAACCATACTAGATGGCCTGTTCATACCCAGTGGCCAGGATACAACCAGAAGGGTAGATCGAGAACAAGAGACAAGGGCCCACCTCCCCCACAAAAACACAAAGCAAAGGACTAGAAACAATGTAGCAGTTATGGCGTACTTATATAGGAGGAAGATTCACTACTAGAGCAGTGTAGCACAAAGTGCAAGGTGCTAGGGGCTAGGAGTTAAATTCAAAGTGTCTAGTGCAAAGTAAAAAAGAGCTACACTCAGGCTACAATACGAATTTAAAATTCACAAAAAGAAATATATTAAGAACAGGTTAAAAACAAGAATTGTCACTGGATATTCGCCGTAGCATCAATGAGCTTGTTTAATAAAAATTTAGACACAATTTAGCTGAACCGTAAAATCATAAAAACTCATCAAAAGAAGCTGGAAAAGTTTATAAAATATGGGTAAAGGTAGACAAGTTTCGGTATCTTATTCCTCACAGCTGCCACTTTTGCAGCGTGAATCCATCTGGATTCACTATGCTGTGCATTATCCGCCATTTCGTGGTTGGGTCCGGAATTGTTGTATTTTCTTTTTTTTCCAGCCCATGTAGGGTGGGCGTCGACGTACTACCATTTGGTGTCCTCTGTGACGTCGGCGCACTTCCGGCTGAAGCTCCCTCCTGTGGTCGCCATCTTCAGATTATTTTTTCTGTCGTTGGGTCAACAAAGGAGCTCCAGATCTTTGGAGGCAGAATCACTGGAAAACCTATGAAAATCACCAGGAAAACTTAATGACCAGAGGACCAGTCAAGTAACTGGGTCGACGAAGGAGAAGAACCAATCCTTCGACATGCCATGGACTATGCACAGACAGGGGGGCCCCCTGAGCACGGTGATGGTAAAGACACCATTCAAATTTTGCGAAAACTGCAGACACAAGTGCACTCAGAAGGACCAGCATCCAGTCTGCAACCTCTGCCTTCCGCTCAACCACCTAAGCGTGGACTGCAACGCCTGCACGGTTTTCACGCCAAAGACACTTCGGGTGAGAGAGAGACAGCGGATGGCGAAGCACGCCTTGCAGGGACAGGGAGAACCTCTATCGCCCGAGACTTGGGCGTCTCCAGTGAAGAAGAGGATAACATGGCGATGTTATCCTCTTCTTCACTGGAGAGGCCCAAGACTCAGCGGACGTTGAGGTCGAAAACAGGAAGGAGGTAAGAGTGGTCGACCCCTCGACGGACACTCTGAGAAATGAGTCCAAATCCTCCGAAAAAGGGGCACTGCCGTCGAAGTCCTTGACGCTAGCAGCCGCACTCAAAGATAAACAGCCTAGCAAATCCTTGGCTAAGGACTCCCAGCCGGCAAAAAGCCTGGAAAAAGCAAGTATGTCGTAAGCGGTTCCAGAATAGGAACACTCGAAGTCAAGGCAAGAATCCCAAAAGCAAGGCCCATCATCCAAGCCCATGACCGCGACATCCGCGAAACTGAGGCCAGAGAATCTTGATGCCGAACAAATGTCTGAGATGAACAGGAAAAGGAGAAGACTCGAGGCCGAAATTGCGAGTATACTCCAGAGAAAGAACGATCTCGATGACAAAATGAGCAAGTACATGATCCCATCGAAACCCGTGCTCGAGGTGGAAGCAGAGAGCGGCGCAGAGGAACTCCATCCTCCGAACACTCCACAACCCGCCAAAGAGCAGGCAGAAGAAGACCTGTATTACTATGTCGAGGAGGAAGAGGAATCGTACCAGGCCTCGACAATTTTCGGAGTCTCAAGATCTTCTGTGGCAGGATCTCGACGCCGAATCGCCGGAAGAGGGCGTAGAGTCCTACCCTTCAAGGCCTTCGCCACCAGACGACATTGGAATGTACAGCCCAGTCATAAAGAGGGCGGCAGAGACATACAAGGTGAAGCTGGAGGAGTCCTGCTGGAAACACTGTCACCAACACAGACAAAGAGCTAGTTCTTACCAATGGTTCCTAGTGTGCTAGACTAGGGAAGGGAGGCGTTCAAAGAACCAGCTATATGTAGATCGGTCACCCCAAGGTGTGAGAAGAAATACAAACACTCCTCACAGGACCCCATGTACAGCAGGGGGGTCAGTACCACCTGACTCAATTATCGCAGCCACGGCCAGAAAGCGAGCCAACATCCCCACAAATACAGAACTACCTCGTGACCAGGAAAGCAAGAGGATGGACCTGACTGGGAGGAAGATGGAAAGGAGTGCAGATACACAGTGGCGTATCGCAAACTCCAATGCCCTCATCAATAGACACGCGTATCAACACTGGGAGGAGGTCTGAGAACTATTACAGCAGCTACCAGACCAATACCAGAAGAGTGCCAGCCACCTGGTAGAGGAGGGGAAAAACATAGCTAATACATGTTTGAAATCCGCAGCGGAAACATCAAGTAGACAAATGATGATAGGGGTAACGGAGAGAAGACATGCCTGGCTCTGTATTTCTGGCTTCAAACCCGAAGTTCAGAGTAACATCCTCAGCACACCCTTTAATGGTGAACAACTGTTCGGCAGCACAGTCGACAAACTTAAACCAACTGAAAAAGGAAAATAAGACTGCAAGGTCAATGGATTCAGGGGGAGGAGAAGGGGTGTAACTCAAAGAAGGCCAGCAGGCAGGGGTAACAACCATCCAGCCACATCTTGCCAATCCTTCAACTAAGGTTTCCAAGGGGGCAACCAGGGTCAACAGCAGGGACAGCAACAGCATTCGTGGGCGCACAGAGGACGAGGTAGCCCACCCAGAGGAGGCCAACAGCCCCCAAGTGACTCCACAAAAAATTCAACACACACCCAGCCAACATCAACAGGGGCCTGTAATATAACAAAAAAAACAAGTTTGTCAGTTCCTCCAACATGCAACACCAGTAGGAGGCAGGATAACCGACTTCCTTCAGGAATGGAGGGAGATTACCACAGACAAGTGGATACTAAACATCATAAAACACGGCTATTGTATAGAACTACAAGGACCCCCCCTCCCACACAGAAAGCCAAACGGAAAGATTCACTCAAGAAGAGAACTATCACAATTGTTACCGGAAACAAAGGAACTTCTAGACAAACGAGCCATAGAAAGGGTACCAGCACATCAGAGAAGGAAGGGGGTCTACCCCACTTACTTTCTCGTTCCAAAGGTGGACAAGACGCTACGTCCTATCCTGGACTTAAGGTACCGAAACAAGTACATAAGACTCAAAAATTCAAAATGACAGCTCGACCAGAAGTAATTCCCAGGATACAAGGGGATTACATGACAACAATTGATCTAAAGCAGGGGTCTCCAACCGGTCGATCGCGAGCTACCGGTAGCTCGCAGAGGCCCTGTGAGTAGCTCGCGCCGCTAGCTGCTCAATTTAGTAGCCTTTCAGTGTTGTTTGGGCTCTTTAGGCTGTTTTGATGCTCCGTTGCCCGCTCTCCCCCAAACCAGCTGCTCAGATTGGCTTTGAGCTTAGCTGAGGCGGGGCAGGCCGACGAGGATGACGTCGTTGGTCATGATTTGTCTTGTGACCATTCTATGCGCCCCCTGCCTTTCCCTTATTAGCACCACACTGCATTGTTGTGTGTCACGAGTGCGAAGGCAGGGTGCTAATGTGTCGTAGGAGCAGCAGGCGTGGCTGGGCAGAGCAGCTGGTTTGCTGGTCGCGCTATCTGCCGTTTTCAGCAGCAGCACAGCCTGCCACCTAATTTTCATCAATATCCAGAGCAGCAGGTAAGCCATGGGTGCACGCCTGGCCTGGGGCCTAGACGGGCGAGAACAGCAGAGTAAGTCACCACATGTGAGCACAATTACACGCGTGTGCACCGTTGGATGTTGGAATAGTTGGGGCTAGAGGTGGGAATACTGTCAAAACTGCGCGCTAATAGTGCGAGCACAATTAGTGGTGAAATCAATTAGAGGTGCGAGCACCATTGGATGTTGGAATAGTTGGCGCTAGAAGAGTAAATACTATCAGAGCTGCGAGCGCTAGTACTGTGAGCACAATTAGAGGTGTGAGCACTACTGGATGTTGATGAGCATAATTAGAGGCGCGAATACCGTTGGATGTTGGAATAGGTAGCCCTAGAGCTGTGACCCCCGTTACTGTGAGCACTACTGGATGTCAGTGAGCGATAGAGGTGTGGACACAATTAGAGGCGTGAGCACTATTGGGCGTGAGAATAGTGAGCAGTAGTACATCATATCAGAGCTGTGAGCGCTAGAGGAGTTAAGACACTTCGAGACTTGAGCGCTGATGGGCGTGACAATAGTGAGCGGTAGTACATCCTATCAGAGCTGTGGGCGCTAGGGATGTGGATGCAATTAGAGGCGGGAGCACTATTGGGTGTGAGAATAGTGAGTGGTAGTACATCCTATAAGAGCTGTGAGCACTAAAGGTGTGGACACAATTCGAAGAGTGAGTGCTACTAGATGGGGGTGCCGCTCGCTAGCCGTTTGGGTGTGCGTGGAGAAAGCCGCTGCTTCTTGCCCTTTGCCCTGGGATACTTGCAAGAATACTGTGGAAGGACTGTGAAGGACTACGAAGCTTCCCCTACCTGGTTGCACCTTGTGAGGACGGGCGCGGGACTGCGAGGTCCAGCATCCTCAGCGGTTTGACATTCCCCGCAGCTGGAGCCTCTTCCTGCCCCGCCTCCCTGTTGCTTATTACGGCTCGCGGCCCCCGCTTCGCGGGCGCCGCTCGCTAGCCGTTTGTGTGTGCATGGAGAAAGCCGCTGCTTCTTGCCCTTTGCCCTGGGATACTTGCAAGAACACTGTGGAAGGACTGGGAAGGACTACGAAGCTTCCCCTACCTGGTTGCACCTTGTGAGGACGGGCGCGGGACTGCGAGGTCCAGCATCCTCCGCGGTTTGACATTCCCCGCAGCTGGAGCCTCTTCCTGCCCCGTCTCCTCCCATATAACCCAACCCATACCCGCGCATCGCGGGACGCGCGCGGGAGAAGCGCGGGCCAAGCCCGGGCCAAGGGCGGGCCCGTTGGAGACCGTTGGAGACCGTTGGAGACCGGGCCGGGCACCCCCTCTAAAAATTACCATCGTTCACGACTAGCTCCTAAACTGTATGTACTTTCTTCCTGTCCTAAATCATTGCTAGGGTTGTTTTTAATTCTGACTGTTTGTCTATCATAACTTTAGTACACTTTGAAGCTTTTACTATGTCTACACGAGGAAGCAGAAGCAAAACTGCTGCTAGGGAGGGGCAACTTATAGGTCCCATAGTCCCATAGATAGTTTCATTAATAGAGCTAACTCATTTATAGATCAGGGTATTTCTCTCATGGAACGTAGAGTGTCCCAAGACTTGGCTACCGCAAAAGATCCTCTATGGTCCATCTGGCAGATGCAAGAACACCTGATCAGCTTAGGAACCCTGGACGAAGCGAAGCCTGTGGTCAAAGGCATAGCTTACCAAACAGTCGATTTATCGGCTTCACAACTTTCTGATTTTCAATTAACTCTGGACCTAGAAAAGACCCCAGATTTAGCAATCCAAATCACCACAGAAGAGATAAGGCAGTCAAGAGGGAGGAGAGAGGGTGCAATAAGGAAAAAAAAACAGCAGCCCCAACTAACCACAAAACTAAAAAGACTAACAAAGCTCTCAACAAGACAGGAGAGAAAAGTTCTTGTACCCCGACGACAGGAGATCAGGATGCTCATACGGTGATTATACATCAAACACCACATGATATCCCGGCCCCTATTAGTTTAGAAACTGTAACTGACCCATCAACAATAAACGAGGCAGATGATAATTCTAACACCCAACTGCTAACAAAAATTGGGTAACTTTTTAAGCTATTAACACCACTAGAAGTCAGACTGTCCCAAATAGAAAAAACATTAGCAGAATTGACAATCTCTGTAAAAGCTAACCCAAACCAAGGGGCACAAAAGATCGGGGTGGTAAGCAGCCCTTCTCTAATCTTATTGTCCAAAACAAAAAATCAGTCCCCCTAGGACCAGCAGCTAAACCAATTCAAACTACAGCTGCAAAAAGTAATATAATAGAGAAGCCATTAACCCCTTCGCTGCTGGCCCGTTTCCGCCGCTGTGCGGTAAACAAACGAACAGGGCGGGCCGTGACGAACCCCAGCCGTCATCAGCACACGAGCACCGCGGAGCGTGACGGCTGGGGTTTGTCACCAGCATGCAAGGGGTTAAATAAAACCCCAAATACCACCTCAAACATTAATTTGGAACATAATAATACTGGTCCAAAAATACCAGCAACACAATTGAACAGAGGGTGGGACAGAGGACCTCCTGATGGCAGATTTTCCGTTAATTTGCCACCTGAAGCTAGTCCTTTTGTAGTCGTAATGACCGGAGTACCAGAATTGGCGGATCAAAATTCAGAACCAATCTGGTCCCTAAAGAACAAGGCCCAACACTGGCTTAGTATGAACCGGCCACTTCCGCCCTATTGTTCAAGTAAGATCTTGATGGTAAGAAGAGCCCCTTGGGTAGGGCATGGCAGGAAATCAATACAGGGAGATTGCGTCCTTATTACTTTTGAAGATCCCAGAGTGGTTGACCATATTTGTTCATGGGAACACCCTAGTATAACGGGTGGAATAGGAACAAAGCGCCTTTCTTTCTTTTACCCACCGAGATATCGTAATGGTCCCCATTATGATGGATCCTGGCATACATTGGGCCCTCGATATCGGGGTGGAGAAAGGGAAGAGTGGGGAGGACATCATCAGAGGGATTCCTACAGAGAGCCACCGTGTTGGGAGGGCTGGAGTGGTATTCCAATGATGAACAGATACAGCGGTCTTGAGTCAGTTGATCATCATTGGTCGAAGACCCCCCCTAGGCCCAAGCCAGCGGAGCCAGAGCTTAATCCTAAACCCCAAATAGTTGATGTTCCCAACAAGGACCCCCAAGCTTTGGGCGTTGTTTTTTGGAACATCGCCGGCCTTCGCCCCAAGATCGAAGATGGGAGCGCCATGAGCTTCTTGGGAAGACAACAAATTATTTGCCTCCAGGAGACATGGTCGTCGACAGAATTCACCTCCTGGGATTTAGGACTTATTTTTCTCCAGCTTTGGCAGGAAGCATGGGCAGGCCCAAGGGAGGATTGACCATCTACATAGCAAACACCATCCAGAAATTAAAAGTAACTATCGTTGAACTGGACGTAAATTTCCAGCTTCTCTCCCTCTCCTTACCCAATAACGAGACCGTCCTGCTTATTAATTTCTATAATAACTTAGAGGAAGGAGAATTCCTGAGGGTGGTATCTAACATTTTATGAGAAACTCTCCCATTTCAGACAAGCTAAAGGAGGTAAAGGCGCTGTATATTTCCTATGGGGGCGAGGGGGGATTTTAACTTACATCCCTGCCCACATGATGGAAAAAACTGCAGTGGGATGGTGAATGAGCAGGACATCTCCCTCACTCACTTCAGCCATACGAAGTTGGGTACAGCCATGAACGATCTGTTATCAGACCTGGACCTCCTAATAGTCAACAACCCAACTCCTAATACTAACCAGTTACAATCAACATACTTGGGGAGGGGATATCAATCAACAGTTGACTATATCCTCCTATCGGACGGTTTGTCAAATAGAGCCAAGCATTTTGAGGTTCTAGAAAATATACTAAATGACCATTCGGCCCTTAGGATAGAACTTTATTTAATGCACCAACAATCCCTCCCTCTGACTATAGCAAAAGCTCTGAGCCAGAACAAACTACATATAGCTCAGTTAAACGGGTACACCTTAAAATGGGGGAAGATAAATCCTGGGCAAATTACTGAAGAGCTGATCAAATCAGCCTACCCCCACATTATAAAATGCTTAGATCTAACAGTAACAGAGGAGGAAGTTCTTAGCAACTTTTCTATAATACTAGCCACCATTAAGGGCCTTCTGACAGCAAAGCCAAAAGTAGAAACATCAACTAAGAAAGGCTGGTTCAAGCATCGCTGTACTCTGGCACATTCCAAGCTAAAAGAGATTCACAGCTAATTGCTAGACTTAGAAAAGAGTATTCGTCTGTGCGTAAGCAGAGAAAGGCCGAATTAAAACAGGCTCTGTGGGACGAATTACACAAAAGTGCCTTAGATAAAAAATATTGAGGCCTTTTGGAGGGTAGTCCAGTCCCCATTTCTAGCTGATGAAAACCTTCCTAAGATTGAAGTGGCCATAGAAGAAGGAGTTTGGGTATCCCATTTCTCTAAAATCTTTCAGAAAGAATCACATATAGCAGGACCAGACGTAACTCATACAGCGGTCGTATATCCTATTTCCATAGAATTTGATATTTCTGAGGTGCTTCTGGCACTAAAAGTAAGTAAAAATGGTAAAGCACCAGGGCCCGATGGAGTCCCGGAGGACATTTTTAATATATAATGCGGACCTCTGGGCCCCTATACTTACTAGGGTATGTATGGCAGCCGCAAAAAAGGGGTTGTTGGATTCTTGGACCAAGTCCATCATGGTCCCAATATTTAAAAAGGGAGACCGCCAGGACCCTACCAGTTATCGCCCTATCTCACTGCTGGACCCGCTGGGCAAGGTAGCTGGCAGGGTTATCCTTGAGCGACTCCAGCAGTGGGTAGAGGAAAGGGGTGTTTTGTCCGACCTACAATTTGGCTTCCGGGAAGGTTTTGGCACAGTAGAACAGGCCCTAAATCTATCTATGATCCTGGGTAAATATATCCACGCAAAACAGGACAGGCTCTACATGGTGTATGTGGATTTGTCCGCTGCTTTTGATTGCGTGTCCCATTCAAAGCTCTGGTCAGTTCTGGCACAAATGGGAGTGGATCCCCCCCTTTTAGATTTTTTGAGGGAGTTATACTCCAAAGCTTCCGCGAGAGTCCGCTTTGGTTTGAAGGGTGAGTTGTCCGCACACTTTGGAGTGGAGCGTGGAGTTAGGCAGGGATGTGTCCTGGCCCCCTTTCTTTTCTCCTTGTATACAAACAGCTTGGAGGTGGAGCTCTTAAGGGGGGCTCGGGACCTCCCGCAAGCAAAACAACACCTAATTCCCGCTCTGCTCTATGCGGACGACGCGGTCATACTGGCGCGTACCCCGTGTGAACTACAGATGGCTCTATCCAGGTATGCGGATTATATGGGTAGTCTTGACCTCCATATAAACATTAAGAAGACCTTTGTAATGGTGGCAGGCAAAGGGAGAAAACGGCCTAAGGATATATACCTTAACAACCAAAAACTTGAAGTGACGGCTCAGTATCCTTACCTAGGTATTACAATAGATGAAAAACTTAACTGGAAAGCTGCAGTCGAGTCTAGAAAGCACTGTTTTAAGAGAGCAATAGCTGCCCTGATAACTTTCTCACAAAAATTGGGCAAAAGGTCGCCTGTGGAACTACTAAAAATCTACAACGCTAAATGTCAGACAATAGCACTGTATGGGGCTGGCGTCTGGGGGCATGTGGATGTTAGTGCTCTACAGGTGGCAGAAAACTCCTTTTTAAGAAGATTCCTCCTCGCAGCACCTAGACGAATCTCTACATACGCATGCCACTTAGAACTAGGCATACCACATATAGAGGACCTGGTAAAAATTCAACCACTGCTACTGTGGCAGCGTATTTGGACCTCTGATAAAAACATGTTCACCAAAGGAATTGTGGCAGATTCAATGGCATTAGAACATTCGATGAAAATCAGATGGCTTCTCTATATTAGAAATGTTCTCACTGACCTAGGCTTAGAGACATACTATATAACACCAGCAAAGATCAGTGAGATATCTAAGAAGGATCTGAAAGTAATGGCTCTGAGCCATTTAGATGGACTAAGGCTCGCTAGCGAAATAGGGAAAGCCTCTGTCCTCCATGCAACCATGGTTCAGACCACCATCATGATTCAGCCCTACTTAACACTGGATATTACTATCTTTGACCGATTTCTAATAACAAGATTTAGATTAAATCTTTTTCACCGGTTAGTAGTCTTTCCCACGAGGAATACTTGGGAGCCAATTTTAGGACCTTGTCCTTGCGACGACAAATCAGTGCAGACTACCATGCACACTGTACTGTTTTGCAAGTTTTATCATGCTCATCGCAAATTTTGGCTGCTATCTTTGTTAAAGTCTTGGGGCATTAGACAGTGCCGCCCTGCCATGTTGCGCCTTCAGCTTTTAGAGTCTGAATCCACCTGTTCTCATGTTGTCAATTTCCTGAAATGCATTTTTAGCCATAGGAAAAACTTGTGAGGAATACGTCTAAAACATAGAATGACGATGTTAATGAAATGTGCAGTGACTGACTTTTAATTATTTTTTATAGGAATTCAGTTTTATTGTGTAATCTATCTTTTTACTTTGTAACAATATGAATAATGTTGCTTTTATGGATTACTATTATGAAATACCGAATAAAGAAAGAATTGACATACTAGATTGTAGTATGGTGAGCATTCGAGGCGTGAGCGGTATGTTTGGGGGTCTGAGCGCCATAGGTGTGTGTATTATTAGTGGTGTACGTACTACTGGATGTTGAAGATCTGAGAACCATCACAACTGTTAATGCTTTAGATGTGAGTAATATTAGAGTTTCAAGTGCTATTGGATTGTAGACCCGGGAGTGAGCACTAGAGGTATTAGTACAATTACAGCTGCAAGTGCTAGAGATGTGTGCATTCTCAGTCGTCTTGGTGATAGTGTTGTGAGCTTTTAGTAGTGTAAGCAGTATGGCATGTAAAACTGAGTGCTCGAGACGCGAGCACTATTGCAACTATTCGTGCTATTGGTGTGAGGTCTGTTTGTAGTGTAAGCACAATGGCATGTTAAAACAGAGCTAGAGATGTGAGCAGGGGTTTGAGTGGTGGGCTTGTGAATGACAGCTCTGTATGTGAAAGTGCTAATGAAAGCTATACGTGAGTGCTAGAGACGGCAGCGCAAACTAGACCTGAAGGTATCGGAGCGCTTTACATGAACACCAGTTACGTTACAAACAGACACATTAATTTTCGTTAGTCACTGCGAGATTCAGTGATTTGCCCAGCCCCAGAATCACAGAACGTTGAGCGCCCATGCTCAGAATCGAACCTGGTTCCCCACCTCAGAGTTCGCCCGCCCTAGCCATTAGGCCACATTCTCTCCCCATCTTTAAAATGGCTACACTTTATATCTTGTATTGTCTGGTTCTGGTTATTAGTAGGTGTGTGCAAAATACACATAATTTCCATTCACGCAATTGGGTGACATTTTGGAAAAACTTACTAGGTCCAATCACGCAAAATGCTTAAATGCCAAATTAATTAAGAAGCGCTCTATAGTACTTTATTCTGGGGGGGCATATTTAGCAAACTTTCACACAGCATAGCAGCCACCTTGCTGCGCTAATATAAAGGGCAGGAATGGACAGGCATTTAAGAGGGTAATCCCAAGAGAATGGATAATTAATATTGTTTAGGAAGGTGATATTGTGTGGTGTGGGTGATATCATCACCATAAGCCTGAGGTCACAGGGCTATGTCACAAAAGTCTGCAGCTGTTATGGAATATTACCTGGAGTAGTTTTGTGTTAATTAGAAAAGAGCCCAATGTTTGCTACAAATGTAGGAGCACCCAATCAAATTTTTATTTGCAAAACCTTCATCTTTGTGAATTTGGCGCTTGGTGTGGTACAATTTTAAGTCCTCTTCCTATTCATTGAAGACGACTAAAGACCATACAAGCCAATAACCAATTATTCAAATCGCAGGTCATTTGTGAAAAGCAGTCGTCCTGTGTTCATAATTAAACATAGCTAAGGTGAGTTAATTATCTAACTTTCCAACTGTGCTGTTTCATTTACCAGCATGGCTTCTACTCACAAATGGTCTGCAATACAACATTATTAAAGGTGTCCACGTGGTATTCTTGCCTGTTATGGATTAGGGATGTTGACACATGCAAAGTCTTTTCTTTCAGTGTTATTGTGTCCAAAACAAAGTATGGGCTCTGAAGAAATAGGCTTAACGTCAATGAAACTGGGTGGGGGAGGTCTCTCGGAAAAATGTGCGAGTTGCTTGGGGTTTAGTACCTCACGACGATTTTCATTGACCAGAAGTAGCTCTCACTACACAAAAGGTTGGAGACACCTGATCTAAAGGATGCTTACCTGCACATTCTATGAACAGAAACACAAACACTTACTAAGGTTCGTGGTAAAGGATACACACTACCAGTTCACAGTGCTAGGATAGGATAGGATAGGATAGTGCTAGGATAGGGGGTGTACTCACCCCAGGACAGGCACCCATTGGTCCTTGCCCTTACCCTACCTGTAAAGCCCCTAAAATTAGTATTTAGGGGCAGCCTGAACCTTCCTTCAGCAGATCCCGATTTGAAATCAAGAAAGAAGAACAAGGACGACGACCTGCCGTGCAGCTGCTAACAAGAGGACGACACCAACTGACTTGGGCCCAGCCATACAGGCCTGTTGATCCTTGAACCTGCTCCTGCTAAATCCTGGTGTCTCCTGCGGACAGCAACCTTGAAAACCCCGGAGGACCTGCCTGCCTTGAACCTCTTAAAGATGGGGACTCCCATGCGCAGTGGTTCTGCTCAAACAGCAATACCCCTGGTGCCAGCCAGGAACTGCGAATTCAGCACACTCTGCACTCGCCCGGCCTGTGCCTGAGAGGACAAAGACCCTGAGGACGTCCCCCCGGCGATTGTGACCTGGAATCCAGTGCCCAAGGATCCTCCTCAACAACTCAAACAACGCCTGCAGCCTCACAGCAAGGGACCTCTCCAACCGCGACCAGCAGAGGGTAAGATTTCCCGACGTCAAAAGACACCCCTGTACCCGGCGCCCCACAGCCCCCTGTACCCACCTCCTGGGTGCCTACCTATCCTCCAAGATCCCAACTTACCTCTCGAAGTGTTGGTCGCTCCTGAAGAATCTCCGTCCCCGAGCCTGCAGCCTTTGTTCATCTCCCAAGATTAACATTGAGCGCCTGACTGCTCAAAAGCACCCTGCACCCAGCCGCCAGAGAGCCCCTGGCAGTGCAACCTTTGTCCTAACCTACTCCCCCAGTTGCCCTGAGCAAGTGACCAGGAGCCACAGCCGCGTGGCCTGCTTGCCAGCAGCCAGCAAACGAAGGCCCCCTACCTCTCATTGTATAACATTGGGCCTAACTACCTCTGCACCCGGCTGCCCCTGTGCTGCTGAGGGTGTACCAACTGTATCTACCTGACCCTGGGTGACCCCTGAGTCTGCCCAGAACCTTAACTCTGGCAGTCGACTTCTTACCCTAAAGCCGATAACTCACTTTTCTTCCATAGTGTAACATTGACTGATTTCACTTGGAAATTCTTCTAAGTGTGGAGTTTTGAAACTTTAAAATATTCATCTAAAACCAGCCGAACAACGAATTCCGATTTACTCACCTGTTATCAGGAGACAACCCAGTGCTGCATTTGTTAGCCCAGCACTGACCCTGAAAAGTAATTTTAACCGTACTTACCAGTATTTTCAAAAACTAGATTTTCAAAAACTACAAATATTCCTTAAAAATTGCCTATGACTTAAACGCATTATTTCAATTGTTTACAGGAGATGCACCAGGGCTGGATCTAGGATCCAACCCTGAGTAAGAAAAAGTAACGATAACACTACTTACCTCCTAAGTGATTTCCTCCCATAGGATAACATTGGTGATTCTATGTGAAAAAGTTTGTCAACTTTCAAAATACAATAATATTCCTTAAAAATCATTACTGTAACCAAAACGCTTTTACTTAACTGTTTACAGGAAATGTCCCAGGACTGAATCTAGGATCCAGTCCTGTGGTTAGAAAAGTAATCCATAAAGTAACCAATTACATTTATCTAGAAATTCCCATTAAGCTCAATATTGCATTGTGTTTGAAATTGCGTTGCCTATTGCAACAACTGTAACTATTGTGGAAAAGTAAATTTTGCCATGTTCTGTGTCCCTACGCCTCATCCATCATATGTTATGTGTGCATGACCAATATGCATATGTTATTCCCCATGTCCGATTAATGACGCAATTCCAGTTGTGTCCATCTCTAGTATGCTATTTTCCAGTCCTCGTGAATACTACGAATATCAGGCCTATGTAAAGTTACGTTGCCACGTTTCCCAGTGTGCACGTTATTCCATTATAAAGTCCCCGTTTCCAGGCCTCAACAGGGCCCGGACATCAGATTCAGCTCCTGTCTCCTGAAAGCCTCGCTGAGGAGCGATCCAGCCCCCACCTGTATCCTCGACCCTTCACTTATTTCCTGCCTCGCAGTGCCCGGTGCAGCCCGGCTCTGCCTCTGAGTCTGCCAAAAGTATGTTATAGTTCCAGTTATCAGTTCAGTCCTCCTTCTCTGCATTCCTAAGCTACTGAACTGCATCAATAGTTTCCGTCATTGTCTAGCCTTCACGTCTCCACGTTAGAGAAATACTGTATTTAAATGGTCATTTAATATTCTTCATCACGCACTACATGTAGAATAATGCATGGTCCAGTCTTAGAATCAAGTTAGCTTTTCCCCTCATGACTTCTAGTTTATATCAACATGTTCCCTAAACATCAGATACTAGATAGGGTTTAGGTACATGTCGCTCCGACCCTCCAGACTTTAGTCTCTGCTCCTAGCACAGAGTTCATAGCCCCCAGCTTCTCCTAGTAATACGTCATTGCCAGTTTACGCGCACCACCAGGTTAGAGGTCCCGGCTCCTTAGGTAGCCCCCTCCAATGTTTCCGCCCCATTCATGACATATTCTGTTACGTTTGCATCACATGTTTATGTATACTCCCAGTTACACCTACTTTTACTGTTATCTCTCGCGACTGCTACGCGTCACGCCTTCTGCTCCACCCACTGCTACGCCTACTGCAATGTAATGCTATGTGTTCGCGCTATGTATATATGCCTGTGTTTTGTTATTGAATATTAGCGCGCTCATCCCAGACCCAGCCCCGGCAGCTGCCGGGCCTTATTGTCCTATTCCTATGCAGGTTGTCCTGATCCTGTCCTTATGCTGTAATAAACCTGCAGAAACTCCTACTACCTCGAATCTTGACTCTTATTTATTGAGCTATCTGTTATGCTATATGCCTAGTCAAAAATAGGGTATTATTTATTTATTTACCACATAATGGCGCCCGAATAGGGACTTGCCCTTTCCCCACGCGTCGGTGAAGCCACGCCGACCCCCTGACCCTCTGCAGTCGTGACGGAACCATACCGTGCACTGGCAGATATTTCTGCTCCAAGTATCCCTCAGGCCCACGGAGGAGACGGAGGAGGCGGTCCAGCATCCGAACGAGACGGTGGAGGAACGCGGCGAGTCCCGACCAGAGCCCAAGCCGAGAGTCCAAGGTCCGAGGTATCCGGAGGCCCACCCGTAACTGAAGTCCGAAGTTCGTCGTCCGTCGTCCAGTCCAGTCCGAGGCCTTCCGTTCCGTGCTGCCCGGTGAGTACCATTGCTGGGGTAGTATCTAGACAGGACCAATCTAAATTGACTCCTGGTCCGTGGGTTGGTGGTGCCCAGACTCACAAACGAAGTGTTCACCTAGGTGGATACGGGTCTTGATGCGTCCCTTTATGGGACCGGTATGTTCCGTACTGTTATAGCAGTGCATCTAGTAACTCTAGTCTGTTCCGTTCTCGAGAAAATTCTTGTATTTCTGTTCTCAGTATTTCAGGTAATATTCTGTTCGAACTGTTATTTATAATGTTCTTTATGTATTTTAATGTTGTGGTATGAGTGTGATGTGATTTCGTGTTTTCATTGTATATTGTATTGTGTCCAGATTACAGTTCAGTCATGCCTATATTTTCCAAGTTACGTCAGTTAAAAACTAAAAAGGGTCTGCTGGAAGCAGCAGTTCCTGTTCCGCCTAGGGACAGTCCAGGTCACTTTATGTATCAGAAACATGGCATAAGCGCCATATTGTATCTAGATTTATGGGTAGAGTATACCAAACAGTTAGAAGAAAAGTATAGATGGCCCGTATCGGGTACATGGGATGCCGAATGTATCATGCGAGTAGAAGAAGCATTATGGAAAAAGAAAGCCAGACAGTCACAGAAAGATGCCATCGAGTTATGGCGTAAAGAAGCTCATAAAAGAACTGAAAAGGAAGTCAGAAAGTCGGAGTTAAGTAGAGAATCCCAGGAACGAGCCCAAGAAAGAGAATTAATCGAGATAGGTGAACAAGTCAAAGCCGAACAGTCAGACAGACAGAGGCATGCCCTCATTAAGGGTATGTATCCTCTTCTTGCCGAAGGTTTGCCAAAAGCGACCCCAGAGGCATCCAGTAATTTCCCGCCACCATTAGTTCCGACCAAGCTACGTCACAAACCGACCGCAGCTGATATTTTTATTTCGTCCTACTTGGACGACACAGTCCCAGAATATGCAAATCCTGTTCGCGCTCCGCCAGTCCCTGTAAATCAGGCACTTCCCGCTCTTCCAGACACCGGAGTACCTGTTACGGTACCCCCGGTCCAGCCCGTCATACAAGTCCAGCCTACATTTCCATTTCCCACTCTGCCAGGACGTAGAGCCTCAGTAGACGACTCCAGTTTAGGGGCCGCAGGAGGAGGTCCTCCTCAAACCCCGCCGCCACACAAGCGTTTAACGTTAGCCGAATTACATGCACAAGCGTCACAGCGTACGCCTAGGTATCAGTCTGTTGCAGAAATAAGAAAATCCCTTGCCGAATGTTGCTATGATCCAGTCCCAGGCGAGGATAATATGGTTTTATATTCATTCCGCGTAAGAAAGGTGGCCGAGTATTTAGTCACCTTACCGAATATGAAAGAAGATCTAGACAGAATATATCGTTTCATCCGTACAGGGGATGATCCAGAAAGTATTAGCGAGACTATGTCTCAAAGGAAAGCCGAGATCCAGCTCATGATATTAAAGTTCCTGATCAATTGTCTAATAAGAGAACAAGATTACCCGTCTAAAGATTCCGCCGAAATGAGAATCCTGACAAGGTGGAGTGATAATATAGCCGAGGGTAAGCACAAGACCGTCGGTGCTATGGAGAGTATGTACAAGAAAATTCGTAAAGAAATAATAAAGATACACGAACAACGTAAAGCAGCACAAGTAAGTGAGAAAGAAAGTAACTCTGATACTGAAGAGGTAGACGACGAGAATCCCGCCAGAATAGCGTATGTAGGAAAATCTAGATTTGCAGATCGCCATTTACGCCTAGAACCCAAGTCTATTTTTCATCATTCAGCACCAGAACAAGGTTCTCTAGAACAAGTATTTCAAGCTACCGATCACATTCTGAAATCACGAATCGGTTATAGTGAGTTAAGTACTATGCATGAACAAGAACTAGCTCGATCAGCAGTCCGATGGATTACTGATTCTACCACTTTTCCAGACGAAATAGTGGCACAAATGTTTCTGAAACTGCCCCCAGCCGAGCAGCGACTGGTGGGTATGTATATGATTCAGCACCTCATTACTCTGTATGAGGGTCAACACTCTGATCCAGGTCCGTTACATGATATTCTGAACGAGTTACTCCAGTATAGATGGAGAGGTCTAGGTACCGATTTAATCAGTATCATTCTAGAACAGCGCCACAAATATAGAACATTCTTGAACCCGCATTTTGTTCATGTCTCACCCCCAGAAAATAAATCATTTTACATAGACAGACAGAATCCGTTACGAGAAGTCCACCCAGTCCAAGGGACGGGTGGCGAAATGCAACGAGTGTTTGTATACACTCCAATATCAAAGATGGAACTTCTTGAAATGAAGAAATTAATTCCCTGTCATGACAAAGATCCAGCGGGGTTCCATCGAGAATTAAAAGACATGCTCCGTATGGGAGAATACACTTACCCAGATATCATTAAAATGTTAAAGGTCCTGTTACCCGCAGGGGTGTATGAAAAGTTAAAGGAAAAAGAATGGGAGGTGGGAGAGAAAAAGATCGATTGGACAGCTCTAGAAGCTGAAGACAAGGCACGAGTACCAGGTACCGGTCTTGGAGATAAATGTAAAGAATTACCAGAATTATTGATTCAAGTTTTACCCAGATTATTGACAACGAGAAAAGAAGACTGGGATGCAATCTCAGCCTGTAAACAGAAGCAAGATGAAGATATTAGTGATTTTTATTCTAGGTTTGAAAAATGTTTCAGTATTAACAGTGGTCTCAAGACAAGTAGTGAGTCATACCCTCACCTTTTCGTTACTAAATTAGTCGAGAATTCGAGTCCACAAATTAAAAACCGAGTTCTGAAAGTCGAAAGCACCTGGCAAGCAAACACTCCGTCCCAGATGCTCCAGATGCTTCAGTATCACCAGAATAGAATCAGGGAAGAGCAAGAACACGAGAGAAAACGTATGAAAGACACAAAAATGAAAGTACTAGTCGCACAATCTGTTCCTCAAGACAGTCAGAAGAGGGGTCCGAATCAAGTCAGTCATCCTGCAGCTCCCGTTAAAGGGAACTGCAATTATTGTAAACAGCCAGGTCATTTTATAAACGAGTGTGCAGTTCTGAAACACAATATAGCTACTGGTAAGACTAAAGAAAGACCACGTCCGCCTAGACAAGAACAAGTTTCACAGACTCCTCAGTTACAGAATGCACCACAGACAGTTACAGTACCGCAGCCTATTGCTGCAACACAGCATGTTACATCGCAGATGTACCAGTATGCACAGTCCGAGTATCCAGAGTACCAGCCATATTCATGAAACAGCCTAGAGAGGGAGGTAGGCTTGCCTCTCATCGAGATACCTGTAGATCAAGAAGGTCCTTATGTTCACAGTCAAGTATTAGGGAAAGACAGAAAGTTTTTGATCGATACAGGGGCAAGTAGGACCACAATTAGTCATGCCGAAGTTCCAGGGGCTCCGCTCTCAGGCTCAAGAAATGTTTCCCTTGGATTTTCAGGAAAGCCAATAGTTAATGAGATATCTAAGCCAGTTACTCTAGAAGTAGGTCCATTGTCCCGCACTACTGATCTGTTACTTACTAAGTCATGTCCAGAAAATCTGTTAGGCATTAAGACACTGAAAGAATTAGGTGCAGTCATTTGCTGTTCCCCAGAGGGAATACGTCTGTTCCTACGTGACTTCAAGGGTCACTATGTACTACGAGATTTTGATTCGAGATTGTCTAATGTTCCACAGCACTTATGGGCGCAAGGTCCAACTGATGTAGGTTATATGCAAATCACACCCTATTGTGTGACTCTCAAACCAGGTGTAGTGTTACCCCGAATCAGACAGTACAGATTGCCACCTGAGGCTGTAGCAGCCTTATCCAAAATTATTGACGAGCTCATGGCTCAAGGAGTAGTTGTAGAAACTGACTCCAATGTATGTAATTCTCCGATCATTCCAGTCATGAAACGTACTGATCCAAATGCACCCCCAGTATATCGATTAGTGATTGATTTACGAGAACTTAATAAATGTATTATTCCTCAGTACCCAGTTGTCCCAGACATTTCTTCCCTGTTAACAGCCATTGATTCTGAAGCCACGTTTTTCACTGTCATAGACCTCAAGAATGCATTTTTTAGTGTTCCAATTCATCCAGACAGCCAGTTTCTTTTCGGATTTTGTTTTAATGGAAGGAGCTATATGTTCACACGCGCTCCTCAAGGTTTCACAGAAAGCCCTAGTATTTACAGTCAAGCACTCAAGAGACAACTAGACAACATTCACATGCCAACTGACACTGCCCTGCTCCAGTATGTCGATGATCTACTGATCACAGCCCGTTCTGAACGTGATTGCGAGCGAGCGTCACTGACGGTTCTGTATTTCCTAGCCGAGATGGGGCACAAGGTGTCACCTTCGAAGCTTCAATTCTGTGTCCAGCAAGTGGTATACTTAGGACACTTGCTGTCCAAGAGGGGTAGGCAGTTGACACCCGACCGTATCCAGTTAATAGCGAGTCTTCCCCAGCCCAGAACCCAGAAGGAGGTACGTGCCTTTATCGGCCTTACTTCTTATTGTAGACAATGGATTCCCCAGTATGCATTTCTAGCCAAGCCACTGATACAGTTAACGACACAGGAGGCAGCCGTATCGACTGTCCTCCCTTGGACATCTGACCATACACTTCGTTTCAACGAGTTAAAGAAAGCCCTATGCCAAGCTCCAGTTCTAGCTACACCGAACTACAGTAAGCCTTTTACACTTTTCGTTACTGAACGTGAAGGTACAGCATTATCTGTTCTTACACAAGATCAAGCAGGACAATACAAGCCCTGTGCTTATTTTTCTAGCACATTAGATCCAGTCGCCCAGGCGTTGCCTGTGTGCCTCAAGTCAGTTGCAGCCACAGCACTAGCTATCAGACAAAGTGATTCCATAGTTTTAGGACATTCCCTGACAGTACAAGTCCCACATTCCGTGGAAGTTCTTTTGAACCGAACACAAACTCAGCACTTGACAATTGCACGTTTAACAGGTTATGAATTGACACTGTTCCAGCCACACATAGAAATTAGACGCTGCAACGTCCTGAATCCTGCTACACTGTTACCATCAGTTAGTTCAAATTCTGACCCACATGACTGTGTGGAAGTAATTAACATTACGACAAAGCCAAGACAAGACCTGACAGACATTCCGTTACCAGATCCTGACCTGACACTTTATGTGGATGGTTCATGTATGAGAACTAGTACAGGAGAACTAGTCGCCGCGTATGCAGTGACTACTGACACCGAAGTTATTGAAACACACCGTATTGATACCCTGTCCGCTCAAGCAGCAGAGCTAGTCGCTCTGACACAAGCCTGTATACACGCCAAGAACCTGAAAGTTAATGTTTACACAGATTCACGTTACGCATTCGGAGTTGTACACGACTTCGGAGTGCTCTGGCAGGAGAGAGGTTTCATGACTTCTCATGGAACCAAGATTCAGCATGGTCTCCTTATTCAAGCCCTGTTAGATGCCATACATTTACCGACATCCATTGCTATCATGAAATGCAAAGCACATACGAAAATTACTGACATTATTTCCCAAGGTAATGATCTAGCAGATCGCACAGCCAAGCTTACAGCACAGACTCCAGACATTCCAGTTAACATGACACATACTCCAGATCCGACTACATGCATGACAGTTAAGGACCCTACTCAAGATGTCATAGATATCCAGTTACATGCTACTCCCGAAGAAATCAAGAAATGGTCTGAACAAGGAGGGGTCCAGACAGATCAAGGATGGTTAACGAAGGGTAGAGCCACATGGTTTCTCCCCGACTCTATGGTTCAAGTCATTATCAATACCGCACATAGTCCAGCACATTTAGGAGAAAAAGCTATGTTAGACAGTATCCAGAATATTTGGTTCAATAAGCATTTACGAGCTGCAGCCAAACAGAAAGTCCGTACCTGTATGATATGTTGTCAGTTTAATCCAGGTAAAAGTGTCTCGGTGGAACAAGGTGGTTTCCAGCCCCCTGACCACCCTTTTGAGGTCCTCCAGATGGATTATATTCAAATGGAGCGATGTCGAGGTTTCAAGTATGTCCTTGTAGTAGTATGCGCTTTGTCCAGGTGGACAGAAGCATATCCAGTCCCAGATTACACAGCCGCGACCACTGCCAAGCAGTTGGTTCGTGAATTTTTCCCTAGATATGGACTCCCTAGAGTCGTATATTCTGATAACGGTCAGCCATTCTCCTCAGAGTTAATGAAGCACGTTTCCCTGTTGTTAGGGTACCAGTGGAAGTTCCATTGTGTACGCCATCCTGAAGCAGCCGGTTTAGTCGAGAGACATAATCAGACCCTGAAAATCCGTATTGCAAAAGTTTGTAAAGAAAAAGGTGTGGACTGGCTAGTAGCTCTGCCAGTCGCTTTGTTTTATATGCGCATGGTCGCACATTCCAGATCAGGTCTGTCCCCGTATGAGGTCGTATTCGGCCGCCCCCCTAACATGTGGGGTACTCCTAGACCCCGAAGTATTACCGATGTTTCATGTAATATGCTGACAGATTACCTAGCTTCCTTGATGTCTGCCCTCAACTCATGTCGTTCACAGGTTGCTGCCGCCTTTCCAGACAACACCGAGGTGGCACCGCATGAAATCGTTCCAGGTTCCCTTGTGATGGTCCGCAATTTTGACAGATCAAGTCCGCTGGAGCCTCGTTGGAAAGAGCCACGTCAGGTCCTCTTGACCACCCGCACTGCCGTCAAGCTGGAAGGCAGGAAGGGGTGGGTCCATCTTTCTCATGTAAAACTTTTCAATGGATTGAAACCAGTCTCCAAGAACATTTCCAAGGATTCCCAAGATTCTAAAGACTGCCAAAACATTGTTTTAAAGGACTGTCCCGCAAAAGACATTACTACAACCCCTCCCTGGTTAGAGAACTCCGCAGCAGGAGTATAAGTTAAAGCTCAGGTCTAGCAAAATAAGTCAGTCAGTTTGATTGTATAAGTCCTCCCCTAGGTGAAACGGTTAGACTGTTTCTGACATGTATAAAATAGACCCCCATAGTGAGAGAGTCAGTCAAAGTTCAATCAGATGTATCGTTTTTCTAAGTTTCATATTATTCATCAGCATTATGATTTCCTGCATCAGCTATGCGTTCTATCTGTATTTTCCAGTTCCTCATGTAAATATGTCTGCTAATGCTACAGTAGAGCACACGTTTAGTGATCTGCCTCCTCACGAATATTCTTACCGCCTCGCTATGCGCAACAACTCATTTATCCGTATGTTACATTACTCACACCAGACCAGCAATGCCACTAATTGTTGGGTGTGTGGTCGACTCCCCCCTTTCCAGACACCGAAGGGAGTTCTGCCACTCTTTCCTTATCCTTTTTCACATAATGGTTCGTGTGGAGCATGGTCCACGTTAACGTCATCCGCAACAGATATGTCTTTTCTTAACAGTACATGTTTTCCAGATAAGCAAGGTTTCCCCCACAGAACAGGTTTAGATCTAGAAAATGAAGTTTATAATTTAGGTAATTATTCGTCGAATTTCATGGTCCTGAATGTTCAGTCTGATACTACTCCAGACTCACCTGCTATTTCAGTACTACCAGTCAAAGGCGAATTATGTGTCCGTAGTTATGGTTCTGTACATGTAGGACATAGTGAATGTACTACTGTTATCAAGTATAATGACAGTGGGAAATCTGTTTTCAAAGCTTCACGTCATTCTTATTTCGTTTGTGGTCAAACCGCATATGTTCGTCTGCCCCTCGATTGGGAGGGAACCTGTTACATTGCCTTCCTACTGCCACCTGTTTTCCTAGCCCCACCTGACTACCATAGGAATTCCTTCCTAGTACATACTAGACACAAGAGAAATCTCCCGATTGTCGATTATACTGAAACCGCCGCAGAACAATTCATTGATATAGATAAAGGTGTTTTCCCTTATTTAGGTACAGTTGTAAATAGTAAACTAATCCGTAGGTTAACAAGAACCCTTGAAGCAGTAGTAGATGAGACTGCCTCCGCTCTAGGTAACTTAACTGAAGAGCAATCCTTTATGAGAATTGTCGTTTTACAGAATCGTCTCGTCCTTGACGTCATACTGGCCGATAGGGGCGGGGCCTGTAGAGTTCTCGGATCTAGTTGCTGCATTTTTATTCCAAATAACGCGCCGTCTGTTTATTCAGCTATAACCAGACTCCATAAAATTGCCCATCTGTTACATCAAGACCCAGGCACCTGGACATGGTCCGGTTGGTTCTGGAATATAATTTCCGCATGGGGATGGAAAGTCCTGTCCTTTCTAAGTATAGCAGTAGCGATCATATTTAGCTGCTGCCTCTGTATACAATGTGGCCCTGCGATTTGCAGCATGTGTGCTACCTCTTGTATTCCTAGTCCTAAGCCCCGTTCTAAATCCTGTTCCAAGACAATTCGAGACGAGCAAATGGTACTGTATGAAATGATAGACGGTATCATGAATATTGATGTTTCCTGATGGAAACGTAGTGACAAGGAGGGAATGTGGAAAAGTAAATTTTGCCATGTTCTGTGTCCCTACGCCTCATCCATCATATGTTATGTGTGCATGACCAATATGCATATGTTATTCCCCATGTCCGATTAATGACGCAATTCCAGTTGTGTCCATCTCTAGTATGCTATTTTCCAGTCCTCGTGAATACTACGAATATCAGGCCTATGTAAAGTTACGTTGCCACGTTTCCCAGTGTGCACGTTATTCCATTATAAAGTCCCCGTTTCCAGGCCTCAACAGGGCCCGGACATCAGATTCAGCTCCTGTCTCCTGAAAGCCTCGCTGAGGAGCGATCCAGCCCCCACCTGTATCCTCGACCCTTCACTTATTTCCTGCCTCGCAGTGCCCGGTGCAGCCCGGCTCTGCCTCTGAGTCTGCCAAAAGTATGTTATAGTTCCAGTTATCAGTTCAGTCCTCCTTCTCTGCATTCCTAAGCTACTGAACTGCATCAATAGTTTCCGTCATTGTCTAGCCTTCACGTCTCCACGTTAGAGAAATACTGTATTTAAATGGTCATTTAATATTCTTCATCACGCACTACATGTAGAATAATGCATGGTCCAGTCTTAGAATCAAGTTAGCTTTTCCCCTCATGACTTCTAGTTTATATCAACATGTTCCCTAAACATCAGATACTAGATAGGGTTTAGGTACATGTCGCTCCGACCCTCCAGACTTTAGTCTCTGCTCCTAGCACAGAGTTCATAGCCCCCAGCTTCTCCTAGTAATACGTCATTGCCAGTTTACGCGCACCACCAGGTTAGAGGTCCCGGCTCCTTAGGTAGCCCCCTCCAATGTTTCCGCCCCATTCATGACATATTCTGTTACGTTTGCATCACATGTTTATGTATACTCCCAGTTACACCTACTTTTACTGTTATCTCTCGCGACTGCTACGCGTCACGCCTTCTGCTCCACCCACTGCTACGCCTACTACAATGTAATGCTATGTGTTCGCGCTATGTATATATGCCTGTGTTTTGTTATTGAATATTAGCGCGCTCATCCCAGACCCAGCCCCGGCAGCTGCCGGGCCTTATTGTCCTATTCCTATGCAGGTTGTCCTGATCCTGTCCTTATGCTGTAATAAACCTGCAGAAACTCCTACTACCTCGAATCTTGACTCTTATTTATTGAGCTATCTGTTATGCTATATGCCTAGTCAAAAATAGGGTATTATTTATTTATTTACCACACTATTGTAATCAAACAGTCGATTGCCTATTTGAAAAGTATTTAACTAAAGTAACTCATTCTGAGAGTCTATTTAGATACCTTGTTGGTTCTAAAGTAAAACAACTATATATTTTGATAACAACCAATTGGCCTAGAGTTCAGTTCTTGAGTGTGTGTGACCATTTACTGATGGAGTGTGTACAACAAATGCTTTACACTGTTCTCTGATACTGCCTTACTGCTCGACCAGGCAATCACTTTAGAGAGTAATGTTACATCTAAATTAAGCCTCTGCCAAACCTCTGTGGACTCTATACACACTGTACCTTACTTTGGCCCAGTATGTATGTATGTATGTATGTGTATGTATGTATGTGTGTATATATATGTGTGTATATATATATATATATATATATATATATATATATATATATATATATATATATATATAGCCACTTTCTTACAGCACCCCTGCACCTGACGCCCCACGGCCTTGGGTGGCCCAAACGACGGTGCCTAACCAACCCCCAAGATTCCAGCTTACCTCTGGTTGCACCCAGAAGACCCTCGTCCCCAAGCCTGCAGTGCTTATGCTAACCGGGGACTCCCCATTGAAAGCTACAGGCTTTCTACACCAAAACCGCATTCTGCACCCAGCTGCCCCAGTTCCGCTGAGGGTGCTTTTTTTGTGCTGGCCTAATCCCCCAGGTTCGAGGCATGTGGGCTGCTGAATTCATATCTGTGCATAGATCGCCGCCTAGTGTTGGGTCCGGATGATTGCACGTTGTTGTCCTGGAAGAGTCTTCGAAGTATCACAAGATAGGTGGCTCCTCCCCTGGACTACAGTGCGCATGGGCATCCTCTCCATCCTTAGATTGTTTTTTTCCGCCATTGGGTTCGGATGTACTTTCCTTTACTCGAAGTTCGGAATCGAAACTACACTTTCTAGAGGAGCATGACTCCGACTACTACATCGACGAGGAAGAAGACATTGTCGAGGTAGGGGACGACGTCCAAGGGATTGGAGCCGTAGAGGACGACTCCAGTGATGAAACGGGCCCAACCGTGAGTACGGCGGCCTATACGTTTACCTCCATGGTTCCACAGGCTCAGGTCGAGGCATCTCCACAAAACCTTAGCCAAGATCTCAAAAGACATTCTATAGCCCCGCAATACAGCCCGGCTAAGAATATTGCTAAAGAGCCATCGGATCAACGAACTCCGAGATTGGCGATATCAAAACCAAAAGTGGTGGAACACAAAACGAAACCGAAACTGATCGACTACACGGTCTTCGGACCACACTACGTCGATCCATCGGAGTCGAGACCGAAGAAACTCGTCGACAATACGGTCTTCGGGCCAAACTATGTCGAACCATCGGCGTCGAACACAACGGTCGTCGAGCCGAAAACCAGCGCCCCTACATCTACTCCAAAACAAAAGGGCGTCAAACCGAAAACATCGGCGCCGACGGCCGACAACACAAAAAAGGGACTCGATCCAAAGAAGGTTGTCAACCCCA
Source organism: Lissotriton helveticus (assembly GCF_964261635.1). NCBI lineage: Eukaryota > Metazoa > Chordata > Amphibia > Caudata > Salamandridae > Lissotriton > Lissotriton helveticus. Next base: position 317,266,515 of record NC_136059.1, on the reverse strand, counting down.
AGCAAAAAGGCGACAAATCAATTGTTCTGCAAAAAAAAACGATCGAGCCGAAGAAAATCGAGCCTAAAAAGAGCATCGAACAAACATCAAAGGGCGTCGATCTGAAGCCACCGGTTCCGAAATCGACACAAGGACACAAGGCCATAATCGAAACTAAAAAAGACTGTCGAAAAAACTTCGGCTCCGAAAAAACAGGCACTACCGAAACAAACTGTAGTACCACACAAAAACATCGGACTGATTTTTGGCCTCCCACCTTCTTCGAAAACAAAAGCGGTCGACCCAAAAAGCGGCATCGAACCAAAACAAACCAAGCAAAAGACATTGGCAAAAACACACAACTGCTGAACAGGAAGTCTTACATCCAGACCCTGAATCAGTTGAACAATCAAAACTTTACATTGACCCTAACTCTGGGAAACTCACTCTCTATAAAAGGAAGATCAGACCAGAGACTGAGAATGAGACTTACACTATACCACTCAAAAAGAAAAGGGACTGTAATACATCACCTATTCTATTTGAGCCTATTCAGCCAACTAGGCCTAACCCATACTCATATACACCCACACACTCGGATGAAGAGGTGGATGAGGAAGATGATCAGGAATACAGCTACCCAGTAGACACTGACCAGGACAGTCACACTCAACCATGGGCTGACCCAGTACATCCCGGTGACTCTCAACCCATTCCTGATACACCTGCATACCCTGCTAGGCCTTCTCCTACAGAGGACACAGCTGCTTTTAATTCATTAATTGAAAGAGCAGCAAACCATCACAATGTGGACATGCATGCAGACCCTGTGGAGGAGGATTTCCTCTTTGCCACTTTTGCCACATCAGAAAGAACTGTTAAGACACCACCTATGTTAAAGGGGGTACTTAAACATGCAGGAGACATATTTAAGGATACCACTAGGGCAAGGGCTATTAACCCAAGAATTGAAAGGAAATACAGGCCAGCGCCACTAGACCCTACATATATTAAGGGACAACTGCCTTTAGATTATTTAGTGGTGGCGAATGCACGTAAACGTGCAAACTCTCAAACAACTGGGGAAGCTTCACCTCCCGACAATGAATCAAAGATCTTTGAGGCATCAGGGAAAAGGGTAGCCGCACAGGCGGCTAACATATGGAGAATATCTAACACGCAAGCCCTGTTAGCTAGGTATGACAGGGCACACTATGATACCTTAGAAACACTCCTACAGCATTTACCGGACGCTTACAAAGAACAGGCTGAACAATTAGTACAAGAGGGAAAGCTAATCACTAACGCCTCCATTAAATGTGCCTTAGATGTAGCAGATACAGCTGCCAGGTCTATTAACACCAGTGTTATGATCAGGAGACATGCGTGGCTACGCATTTCTGGTTTTAAAAACGAAGTCCAGTCCACTTTGTTAAACCAGCCAGTTAACCCTAACTACTTATTTGGCCCAGGAGTAGATACAATACTGGACAAAATGAAAAAAGACACTGAGACGGCTAAGTCTATGGGAGCCCTTCAGTCACAACAACATAGAGGCTCCTTTCGTCGCTCAAATTACAGGGGGGCTGCCAGAGGCAACTCATCACAGCAGACCACAAACTACAAGGGAAACACACAAACCACCTATAATAAAAACAATAGAGGTGGATACCGCGGAAATAACAACAAAGGCAGAGGACGAGGGAACAACACCAGATCCTCTACCAATAAAAAAAAAAGTGACTACTCAGCGCTACCCCCTAACACCGGTCGGGGGACGATTACAACAATTCCTACCAGTCTGGCAAAACATCACTACAGACAAGTGGGTAAGGCAAATTATCCGAGATGGCTAATGCCTAGAGCTAACCTCCACACTACCCAACATACCTCCAAAACACCGTCCTATGTCTGTAGAACACCTCCACTTATTGCAGCAAGAAGTCATCAGCATGCTGCAAAAAGGGGCCATAGAACTAGTGCCATTAGAACATCAAGGTACAGGGGTATATTCACTATACTTCCGCATCCCCAAAAAGGACGGGTCTCTCAGACCAATATTGAACCTCAGACCCCTAAATCATCACATCTTATCGGAGCATTTTCATATGCTCACTCTACAACAAGTGTTACCACTGTTGCAGCAAGGAGACTTCCTCGCAACCGTGGACCTCAAAGACGCATATTTCCATATTCAGATACATCCTGCTCACAGGAAGTATCTCAAGATCACGCAACTGAATCAACATTACCAATTCAAAGTCCTTCCATTTGGTGTAACAGCTCCAAGAGTGTTCACAAAATGCCTAGCGACAGTGCTTCACATATGAGAAGACAACATATTCACGTCTCTCCGTACCTGGACGACTGGCTAATAAAAGCAAAATCAGCCCAGCAGTGTGCCAGCCACATGTCAAAAACGATTCAACTACTGCACAGCCTCGGCTTCACGTTGAACTACCAAAAATATCACCTTCAGCCATCCCATGTACAGCAGTACCTGGGAGCAACAATAAATACTCTGACAGCAAAAGCATACGCAAACGCTGCAAGAATAAACAGTATGCAGCTACTAATCCAAAAGTTCAAGCCCCAACACTCGCTCTCTGCCCGACTGTTTATGCAACTCATAGGCATGATGGCTTAGTGCATCTTCATAGTCCCTCACGCCAGACTACACATGCGTCCGCTACAAGAGTGCTTAGCACGGCAGTGGAACCAGGCTCAAGGACAATTGAAAGACCTAGTGTTGGTGACCAGTCGTGCATACAGCTCTCTGCATTGGTGGAATCCACAAAACCTTTGCAAGGGACGACTGTTCCAAGAGCCTGTACCATAAATAGTGTTGACGACGGACGCATCTCTGATAGGATGGGGAGCCCATGTCCTTCAGTACACAGTGCAGGGCCTGTGGACAGCACAACAAAAGAAAATGCACATCAACTTGCTAGAAATGATAACAATTTTTCTGTCAATGAAAGCGTTCATAGTACATTTATGCAACAAAGCTGTGTTGATCCGGACGGACAACATGACAGCAATGTACTACATACAGAAACAGGGATCAACACACTCTCCACAGCTATCACATCTAGCACAAAGCATGTGGAAGTGAGCCATCCAAAGAAACATTTTTCTCATGGCGGAACACCTCCCAGGCAAGGACAACCAAGTAGCGGATCTGCTCAGCAGACAAAGCCAACAGCTGCACGAGTGGGAGATTCATCCCACAGTGCTCCAACCATACTTCCAACAGTGGGTACAACCAGAGATAGACCTGTTCGCCACAAGGGAAAACGCAAAATGCCAGTACTTTGCCGCCAGGTTTCCACATCCGCAGTCTCAGGGCAATGCGATATGGATGAACTGGTCAGGCAGATTTGCGTACGCTTTTCCCCCAGCACCGTTAATACCGCTAGTGGCACGCAAGCATTCACTGACACTAATCCTGGTTGCTCCAACATGGGCGAGGCAACCATGGTACACAACGTTCCTAGAACTTTCCGTGGTGCCTCATCAAAGACTGCGGCTAACACCCACTCTACTCACTCAGAGCCATGGAGACATACAGCACCTAGATCCGCAACAACTCAACCTTGCAATCTGGCTCCTGAAGTCTTAGAGTTTGGGTACCTAAACTTACCTCCTGACTGTATGAACATTATCAAGGAGGCAAGAAAACCTACAACCAGAGCTTGTTACGCTGCAAAGTGGAAGCGTTTTGTCATTTACTGCAATAACAGTGACATAAACCCACTAGATGCTTCAACGCAAAATATCATTTGCTATCTTTTGCACCTACATCGTTGCAATCTAGCTTACTCATCTATAAGAATACACTTAGCTGCCATTGCAGCTTATCTTCAGAACAGACAGCATCTTTCGCTATTCAGAGTACCTGCAATTAAGGCATTCATGGAGGGACTCAAGAGAATAATCCCCCCAAAACACCCACCTTCACCTGTCTGGAACCTAAACATCGTTTTAACCAGACTAATGGGACCACCATTTGAACCATTGCATTCAATCAATCAATCAATCAATCAATCAAAGACATTTATAGAGCGCACTACTTACCCGGAGGGTCTCAAGGCGCTAGGGGGGGGGGGGGGGTGCTGCTACTGCTCGAACAGCCAGGTCTTGAGCTTCTTCCTGAAGGAGAGGTGGTCTTGGGTCAGGCGCAGGTCGGACGGGAGGGAGTTCCAGGTCTTGGCGGCCAGGTAGGAGAAGGACCTTCCTCCTGTTGTCGCTCTTCGGATGCGGGGGACGGCGGCGAGGGCGTGGTTGGTCGATCGGAGGTGGCGTTTGGGAGCGTAGAAGTTGAGGCGGTTGTTGAGGTAGCTCGGGCCTTGGTCGTGTAGGGCTTTGTGTGCGTTGGTGAGGAGACGGAAGGTGATTTTTTTGTTGACGGGGAGCCAGTGCAGGTCTCTTAGATGTCCGGAGATGTGGCTGCGTCGGGGGATGTCGAGGATGAGTCTGGCTGAGGCGTTCTGGATCCGCTGGAGTCTCTTCTGTAGCTTGGCTGTGGTTCCGGCGTAGAGGGCGTTGCCGTAGTCCAGTCGGCTGGTAACGAGGGCCTGGGTGACCGTCTTCCTGGTCTCAGTGGGGATCCACCGGAAGATCTTCCGTAGCATGCGCAGGATGTGAAAACAGGACGCGGAGACGGCGTTGACTTGTCTGGTCATGGAGAGGGAGGAGTCCAGGATGAAGCCCAGGTTGCGTGCGTGGTCCGTCGGTTTGGGTGCGGTGCCCAGGGCGGGGGGCCACCAGGAGTCGTCCCAGGCGGAGGGCGAGGAGCCCAGGATGAGAACTTCCGTCTTGTCTGAGTTCAGTTTCAGGCGGCTGGTTGTCATCCACTCGGCTACGTCTTTCATCCCTTCGTGAAGGTTGGCTCTGGCGTAGGCGGGGTCGTTGGTGAGGGAGAGAATCAGCTGGGCGTCGTCAGCGTAGGAGATGATGTTGAGGCTGTGTTGGCGTGCGATGGCCGCGAGGGGGCTCATGTAGACGTTGAAGAGGGTGGGGCTCAGCGAGGATCCTTGAGGGACGCCGCAGATGACTCCGGTGGCCTCTGACTTGTACGGTGGTAGACGGACTCTCTGTGTTCTTCCGTCGGAAGGAGATGATCCATTCCAGTGCCTTCTCATGGATTCCGACGTTGCTGAGGCGCTGCACTAGGGTGCGGTGGCAGACAGTGTTGAATGCCGCGGAGAGGTCTAGGAGGATGAGGGCCGCTGTTTCTCCGTTGTCCATCAGGGCTCGGATGTCATCGGTGGCAGCGATGAGGGCGGTCTCGGTGCTGGTTGGCTCGGAAGCCAGACTGTGAGGGGTCGAGGGATCCATTCGTCTCGAGGAAGGCGGACAGCTGTTTGTTGACGGTCTTCTCGATGACTTTGGCTGGAAACGGGAGGAGCGAGATGGGGCGGTAATTCTTGAGTTCGGTGGGGTCCGCTGTAGGTTTCTTGAGTAGGGCGCTGAGTTCGGCGTGCTTCCAGCTCTCCGGGAAGGTGGCGGTGTCGAAGGAGGTGGTGATGATGTCCCGCAGGTGGGGTGCGATGACAGCGTCGGCCTTGTTGAAGACGTGGTGAGGGCAGGGGTCGGTTGGAGATCCGGAGTGGATGGAGTTCATCATGCGGACGGTGTCTTCGGTGCTGATCGGAGTCCAGGCGCGGAGGGTGGTGGTGGGGGGCGGTGGTTCGGTCGTGGCGTGTGTCGGTTGAGTGCTGAAGCTGTTTTGTATGTCCGCGATCTTGTTGTGGAAGTAGGAGGCGAGGGAGTTGCAGAGGTCTTGCGAAGGGGTGATGTCGTTGTTTCCGGCGTTGGGGTTGGAGAGCTCTTTCACGATGTTGAAGAGTTCCTTGCAGTTGTGTGCGTTGTTGTCCAGCCGGTCCTTGAATGCAGTTTTCTTGGTGGCGCGGATCAGTTGGTGGTGCTCCTGGGTGGCAAGCTTGAGGGGGGTCATGCTGTCCGGAGTTGGTTCCCTTCTCCAGGCTTTCTCGAGGGCTCGGCAGTTCTTCTTGGAGCTCATGAGTTCGTCGGTGAACCATGGGGCCTTCTTGCTGCCGGGTCTGCTGGGCGGGGTCCTCAGTGGGGCGAGTTCGTCCGCGCAGTTGCTGATACACTTTGTGAGGTTGTCGGCGGCCTGGCTGGGGTTCGCTGAGCTGGCGGGAGGGTGCTGGCTCAGGGAAGCAGCGAGCTGGTCGGATGTGATCTTGTTCCAGCTTCTTCGAGCAACCTGTTGCTGGTGGTGGTGGATCGTCGTTCTTTTGAAGGTGAAGTGGACGCAGCTGTGGTCCGTCCAGTGGAGTCCGGTGGTGTGGCTGAAGGTGATGTCTCTGCTGGATGAGAAGACGGCGTCGAGTGTGTGTCCGGCGAGGTGGGTGGGGGTGGACACCAGCTGCTTGAGACCGAGGTTGTCGAGCAGGGTGATGGTGTTGCGGTCGTTGTTGTTCTCCAGGTGGAAGTTGATGTCCCCCAGGAGGATGTAGTCGGCGGAGGGGAGGGCATGCGGGCTGATGAAGTCGGCGATGTCCTCGCTGAATTGTGTGCTTGGTCCCGGGGGTCGGTAGATCAGGGTGCCTCTGAGGGTGGTTTTGGGGTCCGTGTGGATCTGGAAGCGCAGGTGTTCGGCGGTTGTCAGGGTGTCGTCGGTGTTGGTCTTGATGCGGATGGTGTCCCTGTAGATGATGGCGAGGCCTCCTCCAGTCTGGTTGTCGCGGTCTCTTCGGGTGATCTTGTAACCCTCTGGGATGGCGATGGCGATGTCGGGCGCTGAGGAGTCGTTCATCCAGGTTTCCGTGAGGAAGGCGACGTCAGGGGCTGTGGTGTCGAGGAGGTTCCAGAGTTCGATGGCGTGTCTGTGGACGGAGCGGGTGTTGAGGAGGATGCACTTGAGGTGGTTGCTGCTGGTGTTCGGCTTGGTGGGTGTTGGTGCAGGACAGGTCCGGATGCAGGTGAACTTGCAGGCGTGGCATCTGAAGGGTCCGTGCGTTCGTCTCGGGGTGGCTCGGTAGCATCCCGGGATACGCCCGGTGTTGAGTGCGTTGAGGGTGGCGGCGTCGTAGGTTCGGCGGGTGGGCTGGTGTCTGCGGGAACCAGGGGTCCTGGCACTGGGCGCGGTCCAGGCGCAGACGGGCTTACCTTTGGCGCACCTTCGGCGCTCAATCGGTGCTCCCGCTGCGCGCGTCCGCTGCGCGGTCGCTCCGGGGGCGTCATAAGAAGGGAGCCGGTAGGGAGGGTCTGCGGGGAGGCGGGAGCGGGCCGACCAATCGGCTGGCGAGGGGCGGGGCCGCGGGCTGGCAGCGGCGGGAAAAACGAAGTCTGGCTTGGTGGGCGGCCCTGCGGCGTCTGGGGCAGCGGCGGGAAAACAGGAGGCAGAGGCTTGGAGGGCGGCCCTGCGGCGTCTGGGGCAGCGGCGGGAAAACAGGAGGCAGAGGCTTGGAGGGCAGCCCTGCGGCGTCTGGGGCAGCGGCAGAGAAACCAGGTAGGCAGCGGGCAGTAGGTAGGCAGAGGGGGCGACCAGGCCAGAGGCGCAGTGGTCGCTCCCTTGGAAGGGTCTGGGTCCCCTTAAGAAGGGAGCCGGTAGGGAGGGTCTGCGGGGAGGCGGGAGCGGGCCGACCAATCGGCTGGCGGGGGGGCGCGGGCTGGCAGCGGCGGGAAAAATGAAGTCGGGCTTGGTGGGCGGCCCTGCGGCGTCTGGGGCAGCGGCGGGAAAACAGAAGGTAGAGGCTTGGAGGGCGGCCCTGCGGCGTCTGGGGCAGCGGCAGAGAAACCAGGTAGACAGCGGGCAGTAGGTAGGCAGAGGGGGCGACCAGGCCAGAGGCGCAGTGGTCATGTCATGTGAATTACAATTTTTAACATGGACGTTGGCATTTCTAGTAGCAATTACTTCACTTAGAAGAGTTAGTGAGCTACAAGCCGTAACTATTCAAGAGCCATTCATCCAAATACATGCAAATAGGGTAGTTCTTAGAACAAACCCTAAGTCCATGCCCAATGTGGTATCCCATTTTAATATCAATCAAACAATAGAACTGCCAGTGTTCTTTCCAAATCCACAGTCAGTACCTGAAAGGGCTCTACACACACTAGATGTCAAGAGAGCACTTCTATACTACATTGATAGAACTAAGGATTTTCGAAAGACTAAACAGTTGTTTGTTGCCTTCTCACCACAACACAAAGGCAACCCCATTTCAAAATCTGGGTTAGCCAGATGGATAGTTAAGTGCATCCAAATATGTTATCTAAAAGCAAAACGCACTTTAACAGTTCCACCAAGAGCGCATTCTACACGCAAACTGGGGGCATCCATGGCTTTCCTAGGAAACATTCCTCTAGAGGAAATATGTAGAGCAGCCACATGGTCTACCATACATACTTTCACAAAACACTGTTGTGTAGATGTACATTCCAAACAGAAAGCAGCTGTACGGCAGTCTGTTCTAAAAACTCTTTTTCAGACTGTTGCAGCTGGCACAGGTAGCCACCGCTAGGGAGAGACTGCTGTACATTCTATGCACAGATATGAATACAGCAGCCCACATGCCTCGAACGAAATATGCTACTTACCAGTATGCATCTGTTCTTGGCATGTAGGGCTGCTGACATTCATATCACCCAACCTCCTTCCGGTGCCTGTCGCAGCTGTAGCATTCATTATTACTTTCTTACTTTCTTGCATGGACATCTCTTACTGTACCATACTCCATCTCTGCCACAATGGCGAAAAACAATCTGAGGATGGAGAGGATGCCCATGCGCACTGTAGTCCAGGGGAGGAGCCACCTATCTCGTGATACTTCGAAGACTCTTCCAGGACAACAACGTGCAATCATCCGGACCCAACACTAGGCCGCGATCTATGCACAGATATGAATGTCAGCAGCCCTACATGCCAAGAACAGATGCATACTGGTAAGTAGCATATTCCTTTCCCTGATCTTAAAATCCAGGAGCTTTGCTTCCACAGCTCAGTGGCCTGCTAGTCAGCAGCCACCATCCGGAGGCCCCTTATAACATTGGGCCTTAGCACTCTGCCCCCAGCCGCTCTAGTGCCACTGAGGGTGTAACGAGTGCATCCTTGACCCTGGGGGACCCCCGAGTCTAACCCCAGAACACCAACTCCCACAACAAAGTACCTTTAAGCCAATAACACTATTTTCCTCCCTAGGAGAACATTGGCTGTTTTATATGACAAGTATCTAAGTGTGGAGTTGGAAAACCTAAAGAAACTCTTTTAAATTGTACTAACTAACAAAAACTCTTTTACTTACCTTTTTTCAGGAAATGTCCCAGTGCAGTATCCACAATACAATAAGGGGTTTTCCATCTGTAACCCAAAAAGCATCTGGGAACGATATACATCAATACAAAAAGTGACGCTATGGAACTAATTCATACAAATCATTATTCAACATAGGTTTATCAATTACCCATCTGACCTGACACAATTCTTCTAGAGAAAATCAATTCAGTTTTCTATATATATCATTTAAATCCTGAAACCTTAACAAATCAATAACATCCACAGGATATGTAGTCTTCTTTTTACAGTGTGTTTTATTCACTCAAATATTTTGTGTATTTTTTTTTTTTACTTTACACACTTCTTTTATATAGATACTCTTCTTTTGTGTTATGCAAATCTAAAATTACAATATTTACACATCCCACACACAATTTACATAACCCTCTACAAAAAAACAATTTTCGGGGGGAAAATGAAAAAATAAATAAAACATTTACATATTGTTTCAAAATAGCCCCTATTCTTTAAATGGATGCTCTGTATCTTATTATCTAAAGAGCATTCCTCAGTCTTACAGGTACACCTTACTCATGCAGTATCTAAGATATTGATTATTTGTCTCGTATTTTGAACTGCTGTTTATTAGTTGTCACCGAATTGTAATTCAAAGAGTGTCCGTTTTCAAGGTTGTCGACGCGTTTCAGCCCCTTTAAATTCTGGGCCTCATCAGGACTATGGCTTTTGCATACACATTAAAAATATGCTGCACCTATTCAATCAAAAAAATTCTATTAATTATCTACATATCCATATGTTATTTATCTAATTAGGAGTAAATCATACAGGACCTATATGTACCTCTCGTGCATTACCTATATATGTACGATATTACAAACATTACAAATTCCACTATATCTTGGAATGGCAGCAAATAAGACTCCGTATATCACCTTTGTGTACAAACTCTTATCTCAATAGTGCTCCCAAACAACAACCAAAGTGCAGCGATCATGGTGTGTGCCAATATCCCCGTCCGATAGATACTGGTAATACACATACCGATATGTTGGTTAATGTTCCCAAATGGAAGTCGGGAGTTGCGACTAAATATATATATATTTTAAGGGTAGTGGCCTTTCCACTGTCCTTCTAAAGGGTGAAATGGCAACCGTTGTTCACCTTGGCAGAGACAAATGAAAGAGAGAAAGCGGGTACACAATGAATTACTACAATAACAGGCAGAATGACTCAGCCAGATAGAGCTTTGTATCCGGGCTAAACAAATATGCCCAATCACAAACCTCTAACATGCATATTCTAACTGGCCAGAGGACTCACTTTTGTATTCTTAGCGTAATCCTCGCCATCTGTGCTGCCTCGGTCACAGGGACTATGTTCCACACTTCTATGGAGGACCGGTACTAATCCGAGTTCTAAAAAACAAAGACTGAGGCATAAGCGTAAATGATGTATTCTCTCCTCTTCTTAAGGGCGCTCATAAAGAATGCACATCAAAGGTACTGGCACTTCTCTCAAACCCGCTCTTACCTAGAATGCAAATTTCCAGCGCCGCTATGCTCTCGTGCTCTCGCTCTTGCCCGACTAACAATCTCCTCTTCCGTGTGACTGCCGGTCACGTAGGATAGGTAACACGGAAATAGTCAGCTAATGAAACGCGACAAAAGACTACATATCTGCGTTTCGAATACAAGGCACCGTCAAAGTGTCGGTGCAGCGATTCCCATTTTAAATAATGTTCCTAATAAACTAAACTATTTTGGACCTTTAACATTCTGTATGCCTAGAATAATTCCACAATAAGGACTCTCCCATCCCCATTATAAATACCAAGTATTGCAGCTACAGCTCAAGTTGGAATTCCAAATCTGTTCCAAAACAGATAAAAAAAATAATGAATGGACACCCAAAGTCATACAAGCCGCCATTCCTCACATTCTAGCACCTAAGACAGATGCTGTACTTGTAACAAAGACCACATCAATTCTTTCATATAAACCAAATTAATAACATACAATAGAAATACAATTAAAAATCAGTTAGCTATATTTTTCTCCTACTTGACCTTATCATATATTGACCTCGTGCGTTCTATATTTCTATTAAAGCCCACATCTCATCTTTATCATTGAGACCATCTCTAGCTGTATTGTATTTTTCAATAAATCTGGCCTCAAGTTTATTTAGTTTTCTCTGAAGATCTTCTCCCACAGCATTGGATATCACATTCAGAACTGACCAATGGATGTCCGACTCTGAATGACCCATATCTAGGTAGTGTTGCACTAATGGAGCCCCATGTACCTTACACTTAATCCTAGATCTATGTTGCAGTACTCGTTTTTTTATTGTTTGAGTCGTTTGCCCAATATAGAATTTTTTACATGGGCATTTATAGAATACACTGTGTTTTGGAATTACAGTTAGAAAACACTTTCTGAATGTGGATCTGCCCATTTATATCAATTTCTTTGGTGTCTGTTGTAAAACTGCACGCTGTACATGATTGGCAGCGATAATGCCCAATCACTGGGGGAAGACCCAACAGACTTCGCAAGTCCTTGGTTGTTGATTTATTGTGGGTATTAGCTCTGACTAACTGCTGTCTGATGTTTTTACCCTTTTTGAATGCAAATAAAGTTTTTTCCCGCCCCAGCGGTTCTATCAGTAACCAGTTTTTTTGGATTATTTTTTTCACCTTATTTGCTTTGGGATCAAACGCGAGGACGCATGTAAGAGGGGTTTCCTTATTCCGTTCTCTCGGTGTTAAGAGTGTTTCCCTTGGCGTGTACCACGCCATCTTAACAGAGCATTTAACTAATCTTTTGGGGTACCCTCGCGCCACTAGTTTGTCATTCAAATACCGGCATTATGAAAATAGTCTTCTTTGTGGGTACAGTTCCTCCTGATACGGAGGAACTGACCGTAGGGCAAGTTTTCTTTTAACGTTCTAGGATGGCTGCTTTGAAAATGTAATAGGGTATTGCGGTCTGTTGGCTTAGTATATAAGCCAACTGCTAATTCCCCATTATCCTGATGTACATAGACATCTAGGAAATTTAATTTCTCCTGATTTTTAGAAATTGTAAAGTTGAACTCAGTCGTTCTTTGATTCAACCACATGTGAAAATCATTAAGTTGTAATTCATCCCCCAACCCAGATGCAAAAAACATCGTCTATATAACAACACCAATAGCTCACTTGAGATTTAAAAGGATTGGTGTCGCCTTAGATCCATTTCGTTTCAAATTCAGACATCACCAGATTGGCAATTTCTGGGGAGAAACTACAACCCATTGCAACCCCCGAAACTTGGCGGTACAAAGTGTCTTTAAAATTAAAGAAGTTGTTTTTCAGACACAAATATGCCAATGACACAATAAAGTCAGTCGGTACTTGATGAGGACGTGTTCTACTCGCAAGTGCTTGTTTCATTACTGCGAATGCCTCATCCTGAGGGATATTAGTGTATAACAATTCAATATCGACACTAACCATTGTTTAGTTGAATCAAACAATAGTCCTTCTATTTGAGCTATGAAGTCCATCGTATCTCGTACGTAGGATCTCGTTTCTTTGACTAGGGGTAGCAAAAAAGTGTCTATATATATTTGGCTAGTGGCTCCATAAGTGAGCCACATGTAGACACAATTGGTCTCCCTGGTGGTTTTATGGTGGACTTGTGTATTTTTGGTAAGACGTAGATATTTGGTATTTTGCTAGAAACACTGTTAAAAATTCATATTCATTTTGGCAAATCCAACCTCCCTCAAGTCCGTCACTTGTTATTTCTTGTATTTCTGATTGTAATTCTCGTGCGGGATTGTGCTCTAAAACCCGATAATGTATATGGTTAGACAATTGACAATATACCTATTCCTCGTATTCATCCCTGTCCCACAGCACAATTCCACCCCCCTTATCTGCAGGTTTTATTAGTATTGCAGAATTCTCTGAAAGACTCTTAAGTGCCAATTTTTCTTGTTTACTGAGGTTGGTGTTATAATATATTTTTTGTTTCTGGAGACGGTCTAATTCTCTCAAAATTTGTTCCTCAAACACCAGAATTTGTGTTGGTAACATCATACTTTCTGGGATGAAGGTTGATTTATTCCGCAATCCACTAATGTTGATCTGCTCTGGTATTTTATCTCGGAAAAATGCTTTTAAACGCACTTTCCTCAAATTGTACAACTTCAGTCTTTGTATCTACTGCATTTTGTAGATTGGTAGGTACAAATGACAGACCCCGTGTAAGACCTTCTAATTCAGTTTCTGTGAGTGTTTACTGAGATAGATTATAAATAGGTACTGTCTCTATATTAGTCATCTCGTTTGTCCTATCAATTCTTAACGTCTGTAAGTCCTCTTCCGTGTCCGGAAGGGTTCTTGTTCTTGGTTCTGGTAGATTATCGGTGGTGGGAATTGTCCTTGTGGGGGGTAATGTCCGGGTGGCGGCAGGTATTGTCCCTGTTGAGGGAAGTACCCCCCTTGTTGGTTGTGTCCTCTCCATACTTCACCCTCCCCCTCTGCCTCAGCCAAAAAAAGGTTGTTGTACTCTCGGGATTTGGAGATATGGATGGTAACCCCCACTAGATCCTCAGATTCAGGATGTGTCAGAAAATGTTATGAATTTATTTCTGGATCTGCCTCTGTATAGTAAATTCAGAGAACTTGGATTATTGTTAGCATAGAAATCGTCTTTCAGATAGGGATATATCTCGTCCTGTTTGAAGTTTTTTATGTCTCGTGCGACTTTGGAGATTTTCACATTTGCTGTATGTGTTTCAAAATCAGCTATTGTCTTTTGAACAGATTACAATAATGTTTTTGAGTCTTTTATGGTACTGTCACTCAAAATTTCGTGTTCCAAACTTTCGATCTCCTTCAGCTCTTGCTCATATAATCTAAATGCAGTTTCCACTGATAATGCCATCCAAGTATTTTGTTCCCACCCCTCCGAATTTACCAAGGTATATTTTGCAGTATCCAGGCATACTGCACTGTGTAAGATAAGTAATCTCAAAAGTAACTTACCTGTAATTTTACTACAACTCCTTGCAAAGTAGATGTACTGTATTCTGAAAGGCATTACATTATCAGTAACACTACTGTAATCCAAGAACATTTACAATTGCAATTCAAACTATTTACAAACTGCATTACTACTCTAAAGTATTTATCGCTTACCTGTGCCTGGCTTGCTTGTTTCTCGAAAACAAAAACTAAAATAATATTGTTTTACTAAAACAATTGGTCTGAAGATTTGTGTTTGGGTGTGTGACTTAATTTGCTGAATGAGTGGGTACAACAAGTGCTTAACACTGTTGTCTGATAAAGCCTTACTGCTCGACCACACTACCACAAATAGAGAGTGAGGTGCGATCTACTTTACCTCTGCCTACCCTTTGGGTTCCACTGGACTCTGCACACTATACCTCACTTTGGTATAGTATATACAGAGCCAGCTTCCTACACCGATGTAGTAAAAGCCAAGAATCTTGGTTGCTACATCGACAACAAGTTAAACTATGGTGTGCGTGTTCGGGCAGTAGCCTCATCTGCCTCATTCACTCTAGATGATAAAAATCTTTTTTAACCCGGCATCCTCCCCCCCACCTCTATTCCTTAATAAAGACTCACTGTACTAGTTTTATCAAAGCTAGACTATTGCAGTAGCCTCCACTTCAATCTTCAGGAACAACACATCAGCAGTCTCCAAATGTTGCAAAATGCTGCTGCCAGATTAGTGCTAGAACTGCCCAAGTTCCATGCAATTTCTCAGTGAATTCGGAAGCTTCACTGGCTTCTGGTGCAAAGGTATGTAAATATTTAAAGCTCGTGTGTTGCTTATTAAGCTCTACACAATACAGGTCCTGAATTTCTGAGGCACATCTTTCAGTGGTAGGTTCCAAACAGACCCCTTCGCTCCTTGGGAACAAATACACTCACAATGCCCAGAGTTAGGAAGTCAAACATATCATGGCCATCCCCTCCCTGCTTCAGTTCAGTAAAGAATTTAAAATATGGCTTTTTAACAACTAGGATTTTGTTAAATAATGAGTGTTCTGGTTTTGAATTCCGGTTCAGCTAGCGCCAGGACACCCATGGGTATTCGTGCGCTATATAAATTGCATTAACACATCTCAACACCTGTAAAATCTCATTATAGAGACTTCCCAGGTCTACCTCAATTATGCCTTTATGATGAATAAAAGAAGGTTTAGCACACACTCCAGTACACACCCAAAAATTACTCTGACTCTAAATTGCGTAAATTATGGTGTTGCTTTCTGGATGCTTATATATTGTATTGATCGGTACTTATGTTTACACATATTTACATGTTACTTTTTTTGGAAAACAAATAAGTAATTGACCAGTTGAGTTATCTTTCTTGCAATTCTTGTCAGTAATTTGAATCTAAAAGTACTTCTAATTCTACTTCGTAGGTGGCAACAAACTGCAGACTACTGGAAATAAAATGGAGGAAGTAAAACCATCATCAAATGTTAAACCCATCTCTACCCTGTCTTCAGTGCAGACAGCAGAATCTAAATCAGACCCTGTGTCTGAGTCACTGCAACAAGCAACTCTTGCTGCTCTACAGAGTGATGTGCAGCCTGTGGGCCATGATTATGTTGAAGAGGTACTGAATTTCCTTTCAGTGTTCTAAATCTTAATAATCCAGTTTGGTCCGTTTATTTCTAGTACATTTTGTAGTATGTTTGCTTTTGCATTATTTGTTGCAGAGTATGAGTTTAATGATCAAGGTGGTTTAAAAATGGCTTGGTCCTGCGATATGGCTGCTGCCCGAGTTACTTTCCTCTCCATAAGTGATAAACTGGCCTTTGTCCACCCCACAAATGCATAATGGAGACTCTAGAAGGCAAGATCTAAACGCCCACTTTCAGCAACGCCGTATCACTAGGTTGAACCAATGCTCAGAAGTCTCTAGTTTGAGTTACTTATTCTGAGGGTCCTTGTGATAGCTCTGTTCATTCTACCATTTGTTCTTTAGCTAAAGAGATGCGATAGGCAATCTTTCTTGAAAATTAATCCATATAGGTGCCCAGTGGTTGCTTGGAATCAGACATCATTGGTAACTGAGCATTAAATGTGGAATTACTGGTAATTGGGCATTCCAGAATTGGAAGTTGTGAGAAAGTGCCATCTTTCTTGCATTGGTATGCCCCCACATTTTGCTGAACTGCTTTGACTGAGTGCCCTGGGCACCTGGTTGGCAGGAGATCTGGCGACACCTGACCTGCCTCAAGCCTCCAGCCGACGCCTGCAGCCTAAATCCAGAAGGCCCCCCTAACCGCAACTATGCGCTGCTAAGAAGATCCGACCCCAAAAGGCACCCCTGCACCCGACGCCCCACGGCCTTGTGTGCCCAAACAGACAGTGCCTAACCAACCCCTAATTTCCCAAGTTACCTCTCAAAGTGGTGGTCGCACCCAGAAGACCTTCGTCCCTAAGCCTGCAGTGCCTTTGCGAACTGGTGGTTCCCCATTGAAAACAGGGCGCCCGATGTCGAAACAGTACCCTGCAACCTGCTGCCCTAGTGCCGCTGAGGGTGCACCTTTGGTGGTACTTTGTGTTCGAGGCATATGAGCTGCAGATTGTACACTATGCATTAGATCGACACCTGGTGTTGGGCTCGGATGATTGCAGGTTGTTGTCTTCTTGGAAGACGTCTTTGTAGTCACGAGATGGGTGACTCCTCCCTTGGACAATACTGCGCATGGGCATCGGCTCCATCCTTAGATTGGGTTCGGATGAAAGTTTCTCCGCTCTGACCAAAAAAAGACTTTTCAGCAACTTTGAAGCGCAGAACTTACACAAACTTCCAACAACTACCTTCGACATCGACTACAATACTTTTCGACGCCATCGTTTCCATTCTGGTCATCGAAGTGGGCCGTTAGGCCTATCGACGCCGTGCGGCCTACACCACATGGAAAGAACTCTGTTCAAGAGATGCCCGGTATGTCAAGCAAAATTTCCACATAGCGACCCCCACGAGGTCTGCAACCTCTGCCTATCGCCGGAACAAGACGAGTCGACCTGCACAGCTTGTGCATCCTTCTGATCGAAGAAAACCATCCGGGATCGGAGAGCACATCGACACGAAATTAGGAGATCAGCTCCAGTACCGGAAGACATCTTCGAGGAAGAGGTTCCCCTCGTTCCCGAAGAAGACTTACCTGATCTCCAGATCGTATCGGAGGCAGATGACTCAGATGACTCCATTCCATCGGGTCAGCGCGTGAGTACTCCTGCACCACATATTTTGCCCAAACCGAAGACAAAGGTCAGCACTCCGCCCAAAGGGCCCAGTCGAGACCGAATACCTGCTTCGAAAGCCCCGCTTTCAAGCCCGGCTCCGAAGAAAACAGCTAAGCCTTCTGGTGCCTCGACACAGAGCAAGCCTCTTCCATCTGCACCGAAAAATAAAGACCCTTCGGCGCCGAAGCCAAAAGACCCTTTGGCGCCGAAGCCAAAAGACCCTTTGGCGCCGAAGCCAAAAGACCCTTTGGCGCCGAAGCCAAAAGACCCTTTGGCGCCGAAGCCAAAAGACCCTTTGGCGCCGAAGCCAAAAGACCCTTTGGCGCCGAAGCCAAAAGACCCTTTGGCGCCGAAGCCAAAAGACCCTTTGGCGCCGAAGCCAAAAGACCCTTTGGCGCCGAAGCCAAAAGACCCTTTGGCGCCGAAGCCAAAAGACCCTTCGGCGCCGAAGCCAAAAGACCCTTCGGCGCCGAAGCCAAAAGACCCTTCGGCGCCGAAGCCAAAAGACCCTTCGGCGCCGAAGCCAAAAGACCCTTCGGCGCCGAAGCCAAAAGACCCTTCGGCGCCGAAGCCAAAAGACCCTTCGGCGCCGAAGCCAGAAGACCCTTCGGCGCCGAAGCCTAAACCAGCACAGGCACCGAAGCATAAAGACGTACCGGTACCGAAAGAAGCACCAGCTCCAAAGCAGTCTACTTCTACACCTTCGACGCCGAAGAACTCAAAGGCTGATTCAGAGGTGCCCAAATCCTCGAACATGCCTACAAAGCCGATTACAACACCTTTGGCACCAAAAAGTATGCCACAGGACGTTATAACACCTCTGAAGGCTAAAGACACACGGCAACCTCCTCTGGAACCGAAAAAATCGACGCCAAAGAAGGTTGTAGAGCAGGAAGAACTTTTTAGACCAGAGCCTCGACAAAAGAAAATCTACATAGACCCAAGAACAGGTCATGTAGGTGCTACACCTCACAAGAAGAGACCAGCAGATGCACCACCCATACCTGTGGTCCCTGCCAAAAAGGACTGTGCAACATATCTAGGCTTTCCTGTTTTCAGTTTCTATTTTTGGTAAATTCTGGTGGGGTTTTTTCAGTGTTTTCAATATCTTAAAAAACAGTTTTTATCAGTGGCTACATATTTTCGTGCCACTAAAAACAACAGAAAAAGTTTTTTTTCCGGTGTTTATGGAACGTTTTGCTTTTATTATTGCTTGCTTTCTGCACTGAAAGAACATGGTATATAGACAGTGTACTTATCGTGTATATGAGGTCCAAATAGATTTTTGCAAATTAATCTTATTGTAGTACACCATACAATACTTCTTCAGTGAGTCTTTGGGTCATGTGCGCTCGCTCTTTCCTTCCCATGTAAACTTCTGTGAAAAGGCCCTCTCAGCATTCTTAGCCCATTGGGCTGAGAACCATCAGCTAAGGGACACAGTTGGGATGACTCTTTCTTTGATGCCACATAAAGCACGAAATTATAAATATTTGCGTTTTAGTTCCTGTGCATTAGAAACCAGTGCAACAGAATGGACTAAAAAGTCAATAGCATCCCTCATTAACTCTTAAGATTGTAAAGATGCTTTCAGCATAGCATCTAACAAGTGGCAAGGATCTACTATAGGGAATCACTTCAGCTCGGGTATCAATTTTGACAGGTCATCACACAACTTTTTTATATACGTAGCTGAATCACTGCAAATACAAACAATATCACTACAATCTTTGTTGAACTTGGAAAGAACCTTTTTTGCAGAGCATTACAAGTGACACTGCGTTCCATGTTTTCCAAAAGTCTGGTGTCATGTTTTCACCACTATCCCAGATGCTTGGTGATATATAAGCTTGCAACTATACCTTGCATTGAATGTTTAAAGCCTGAGGTGTTGGCAATTCACCTACTATCAATACTGGTCCACTAGAAACTATGGTCTGATATATTAAGGGTTTTTACCCATTCTCTGTGGGTAAATGTGATGACACATATTAGGAAAGATTTGTATGAAACCAGCCACTTTACCTATAGGTGAAAGAATCAAATGCAGCCAAAATATCAAATATGAGTTTGATATTTCCTGATTCTCTATAGTTTATAAAATAATTAAACTAGACCTAAAACATGAAACTAAACCCTGCATCTTTAGACCAAAGGCCACAAAACTGAAAAAGTAAAAGGAAGAAGAAACAATATTTTAGCAGCATCACTAAAGAACAAAACTCAAGCAGAATAATGTTAGCCAGTCTTTCTTACTGCTACTTGTATAACAAAGTTACATTGTATTGACCCCTTCAGGAAGAAAAAAATGACTCTTTCACTCTCTTTTTCCTTTCTTTGAATGGCATTTAGTTTGTGGTTGTCCAGGTGTTTTTTCAGTGTTTATAAGTTTTTACCGGTGAGGGCTATATTTCTTTCAGGGGGGTTTTATCAGTTATTATAGGTTTAAACCTAAAACCCCACAGCCTAAACATATCCTATGCTCCCTTCCTCTCCTACACCTTTCTTTCCTTCTTCTCCTGATCCTCCTCACATATCACCTCAAATCTCTCCTGTACATTCTCCATTATCATCAATCAATCAATCAAAGACATTTATAGAGCGCACTACATACCCGTAGGGTCTCAAGGCGCTGGGGGTAGGGGGGTGCCGCTACTGCTCGAACAGCCAGGTCTTCAGCTTCTTCCTGAAGGAGAGGTGGTCTTGGGTCAGGCGTAGGTCGGTCGGGAGGGAGTTCCAGGTCTTGGCGGCCAGGTAGGAGAAGGACCTTCCTCCTGTAGTCGCTCTTCGGATGCGGGGGACGGCGGCGAGGGCGTGGTTGGCTGATCGGAGGTGGCGTTTGGGAGCGTAGAAGTTGATTCGGCTGTTGAGGTAGCTCGGGCCTTGGTCGTGTAGGGCTTTGTGTGCGTGGGTGAGGAGGCGGAAGGTGATTCTTTTGTTGACGGGGAGCCAGTGTAGTTCTCTCAGATGTCCGGAGATGTGGCTGGTTCGTGGGATGTCGAGGATGAGTCTGGCTGAGGCGTTCTGGATCCGCTGGAGTCTCTTCTGGAGCTTGGCGGTGGTACCGGCGTAGAGGGCGTT
This sequence comes from Lissotriton helveticus, assembly GCF_964261635.1. Taxonomy (NCBI): domain Eukaryota; kingdom Metazoa; phylum Chordata; class Amphibia; order Caudata; family Salamandridae; genus Lissotriton; species Lissotriton helveticus. The sequence goes on along the minus strand of NC_136059.1, from coordinate 317,245,897 downwards.
GCAGTAGTCCAGTCGGCTAGTGACGAGGGCCTGGGTGACGGTCTTCCTGGTCTCGGTGGGGATCCACCAGAAGATCTTCCGTAGCATGCGTAGGATGTTGAAGCACGCCGAGGAGACGTTGTTGACTTGCCTGGTCATGGAGAGGGAGGAGTCCAGGATGAAGCCCAGGTTGCGTGCATGGTCTGTCGGTTTGGGTGCGGTGCCCAGGGCGGGGGCCACCAGGAGTCGTTCCAGGCGGAGGGTGAAGAGCCCAGGATGAGGACCTCCGTCTTGTCTGAGTTCAGTTTCAGGCGGCTGGTCGTCATCCATACGGCTAGCTCTTTCATCCCTTCGTGCAGGTTGGCTCTGGCGGCGGCGGGGTCGTTGGTCAGGGAGAGGATCAGCTGGGTGTCGTCGGCGTAGGAGATTATGCTGAGGTTGTGTTGGCGTGCGATGGCCGCTAGGGGGCTCATGTAGACGTTGAAGAGGGTAGGGCTCAGCGAGGATCCTTGAGGGACGCCGCAGATGACTTCGGTGGCCTCTGACTTGTACGGTGGTAGGCGGACTCTCTGTGTTCTTCCGTCGAGAAAGGAGATGATCCATTCCAGAGCCTTGTCCTGGATTCCGACGTTGCCGAGGCGCTATACTAGGGTGCGGTGGCAGACAGTGTCGAATGCCGCGGAGAGGTCTAGGAGGATGAGGGCCGCTGTTTCTCCGTTGTCCATCAGGGCTCGGATGTCATCGGTGGCGGCGATGAGGGCGGTCTCGGTGCTGTGGTTGGCTCGGAAGCCAGACTGTGAGGGGTCGAGGGATCCATTCGTCTCGAGGAAGGCGGCCAGCTGCTTGTTGACGGTCTTCTCGATGACTTTGGCTGGGAACGGGAGGAGCGAGATGGGGCGGTAGTTCTTGAGTTCGGTGGGGTCCGCTGTGGGTTTCTTGAGTAGAGCGCTGAGTTCGGCGTGCTTCCAGCCCTCAGGGAAGGTGGCGGTGTCGAAGGATGTGTTGATGATGTCTCGCAGGTGGGGTGCGATGACAGCGTCGGCCTTGTTGAAGACGTGGTGAGGGCAGGGGTCGGTCGGCGATCCGGACAGCAGAATGATGATAAATACAATTTGGGTGGAAGGGAGGACATGCAAGGCCCTGATTCATACCAGGTAGATGAGGGTGTATGGGATTTTTCAAACCCAAAAAATGTACCTACATGGGATTTTACAAACCCACACAATGTGCCTGACATCCCCGAACCTCAGTCATACCCATCAAAGACTTCCCCTCCAGAAGATACCATTGGTTTTGGTCAGCTGCTAAACGGAGCTGCTGTTTACCATGGAGTCTCTATGCATTCCGATAGCATAGAAGATTTTCTCCTAGATAACTTTGACGAGTCTCAGCGGTCTGCTCAAATTCTTCCCATGATCAAGGGGGTTATAAAACACGCTCCAGAGGTATTTAAAGACCCTGTACGTTCTAGAATATTAAACCCTAGAATCGAGAAGAAATATAGACCAGCACCCACAGATCCTGTCTACATTAAAGGACATCTGCCACTAGGCTCATTAGTTGTGGCCAATGCTAGGAAGAGGGCAAACTCTCAAACTTCTGGCAAAGCACCCCCACCTGACAAAGAATCAAAAGTAATTGACGCGTCAGGTAAGAGAATAGCTGCACAAGCAACAAACATCTGGCGTATAGCAAATACACAAGCCCTCTTCTCCCGTTACGATAGGGTTCATTATGACCAATTACAAAAACTACTTGAACACCTAGCAGATCAGTACAAAGATCAAGCAAATGACCTTCTACAGGAAGGCAAGTTAATATCCAATGCCTCAATAAAATGCGCGCTAGATGTCGCAGACACAGCATCTAGAGCTGTAAACACCAGTGTCATACTCTGGAGACATGCGTGCAGACCACCATTTTAAACCAACCATTTAATCAGAACCAGTTGTTTGGCCCAGAAGTAGACACTACGTGGGAAAAAATGAACAAAGATATGGACACCGCAAAGTCTATGGGGGCTTTACAGTCCACACCAGCTAGAAGCTTCTTTCGTCACTCCTCGTACAGAGGAGGCTCCAAACACACTGGAGCTGAGACTACAACATCTTTCAAATCCCAAACATCCTCTAATAAGGGATACTTTAGAGGAGGATAAAGAGGCAATAATAACAAAGGAAGAGGTCGCGGTAACAATAACAACCGATCCTCTTCCGCCACAAAACAGTGACTTCCCTCTGCTCCCCCCACAGCATTCCACTCCTGTAGGGGGCAGATTAACACAGTTACTACCTGTCTGGAACTCCATTACAACAGACAAGTGGGTAAGACAGACTATCCAACATGGCTACTGCCTGGAACTTACAGCAACCCCTCCACACATACCTCCCAGGCAGTGTCCAATATCTACAAACCATCTCACTGTTTCAACAGGAGGTTCTATCACTTCTACAAAAAGATGCTATTCAGATAGTTCCTTTAGAAGAACAAGGAACAGGGGTTTACTCGCTGTACTTTCTAATTCCCAAAAAGGACGGAACACTAAGGCCAATTCTAGACCTCAGGCCCCTCAACCATTACATACAATCAGATCATTTTCATATGATCACTCTGCAACAAGTGCTTCCACTGCTGCAACAAGGCGACTTCCTTACAACACTAGATCTAAAGGACGCCTACTTCCATATCCCCATACATCCTGCCCACAGAAAGTATCTAAGGTTTGTACTGGAAGGACAACACTACCAGTTCAAAGTCCTCCGATTCGCAGTGACAACCGCTCCAAGAGTATTCACAAAATGTCTAGCAGTGGTAGCAGCACATCTCAGAAGACAACAGATACATGTCTTCCTTATCTAAACGACTGGCTCATAAAAGCTGTCATTCAATCAGTGTGTCCAACACACACATCACACAATTCAAACATTGCACGACTTAGCGTTTACAATAAACTACACCAAGTCGCACCTGCAGCCTTCGCATGTACATCAGTATCTAGGGGCTACAATAAACACGTCTACAGCTCTAGCGTATCCCAGTCCAGCAAGGATACAGAGCATTCAAGCCTTAGTCACAGCTTTTCAACACCAACAATCTCTGCAAGCCAGGGTGTTTATGAGACTAATAGGCATGATGGCATCTTGCATCTTCATAGTACCACACGCAAGATTGCAAATGCGCCCATTACAAGAATGCCTAGCACAACAGTGGAACCAAGCTCAAGGTCAACTAACAGACCTGGTGTTGGTGACAGCTGCACGCATCGCTCTCTGCAGTGGTGGAACACCAAAAACTTGACAAAGGGGCAGCCGTTCCTCGAGCCTGTTCCACAAGTAGTGCTCACAACAGACTCATCCCTCACAGGGTGGGGAGCCCATCTCTTACATCACACAACTCGGGCCAATGGACCAATCAACAAAAGCTGCTGCATATCAACCATCTAGAGCTGCTAGCAATATTCTTAGCACTCAACACTTTTCAACTTCAAGTACAAAACAAAGCTGTCCTAATCCGGACGGACAATATGACAGCCATGTACTATATACAAAAACAGGGGGGGGGCACACTCTCTGCAATTGTCCCAACTTGCACAGATCATTTGGAGATGGGACATTCCTCAAAACATTTATCTATTAGCGGAACACCTTCCAGGAGTTCACAATCAGATCGCAGATCTGTTAAGTCGGCAGTCACAACAAATTCACAAATGGGAACTACATCCACAAGTTCTTCAGCCATTCTTCCAAAGGTGGGGGCACCCACAAATAGATCTGTTTGCCACACACGAAAACGCAAAATGCCCAGCCTTCGCCGCCAGGTTTCCACACCCACTGTCCGAAGGCAATGCGATATGGATGAACTGGTCATGCAGATTTGCGTACGCTTTTCCGCCTCTCCCACTCATTCCATTAGTAGTGCGCAAGCTCAGACAACAATCTCTCACACTGGTCCTAGTAGCCCCCACATGGGCACGCCAACCGTGGTTCACCACACTACTAGATCTTTCTCTAGTTCCACATCAAAAGCTACGGCTCACACCCTCCCTGTTCACAGGACCATGGAGAAATCCGACACCCAGACCCAAACCAACTGAATTTGGCGATCTGGCTCCTGAAGTCTTAGAGTTTGGTTATCTAAACCTACTACCAGACTGTATGAATATCATTAAAGAGGCTAGGAGACCCACAACCAGAGCGTGTTATGCTGCTAAATGGAAAAGATTTGCCATTTATTGCAAAAATAATCAAATTGATCCCCTGGATGCTTCCATCCAAAATATCATTTGCTACCTTTTACATTTACAAAAGTCTAATTTGGCATATTCTTTCATACGCCTGCACCTTGCAGCAATTGCAGCCTATTTACAAAACAGGCAACATCTGTCTCTCTTCAGAGTACCTGCAATCAAAGCATTCATGGAAGGATTAAAAAGAATAATCCCACCCAGATTGCCACCTCCTGTGTTTAAACTCAATCTTGCCCTTACAAGACTAATGGGGGCCCCCTTTCGAGCCGCTACATAAATGTGAACTGCAATTCCTAACATGGAAAACAGCTTTCCTTGTTGCCATTACTTCTCTCAGAAGAGTAAGTGAGATACAAGCTTTCACTATACAAGAACCATTTTTTCAAATACATCCCAACAAAGTGGTTCTTAGATCTAATCCAAAATTTCTTCCAAAGGTTATCACTCCTTTTCACCTTAATCAATCCGTAGAGTTACCAGTGTTTTTCCAAAACCCAGACTCTGTAGCGGAAAGGGCTTTACACACATTAGATGTTAAGAGGGCTCTCTTATGCTATATAGATAGAACTAAATCCTTCGAAAGACAAAACAACTGTTTGTATCTTTTTCTCCTCCACACAAAGGCAACCCCATCTCAAAGGATGGGATTGCAAGGTGGATTGTAAAGTGTATACAAATATGCTATATTAAAGCTAAACGTACATTAACAGTCCCTCCTAGAGCGCACTCTACTCGCAAACTAGGAGCCTCTATGGCTTTCTTAGGAAACATACGGCAGCAACATGGTCTACACCACACACATTCACCAAACACTATTGTGTGGATGTGTAAGCCAAGCAGCAAGCTGCCGTAGGCCAAGCTGTCCTTAGAACTCTTTCAAACGACTGCAACAGATACAGGTGACCACCGCTAAGGGAGACACTGCTGCACAATCAATGCATAGTGTACAATCTGCAGCTCCTATGCCTCAAATGGAAAATGATACTTACCAGTATGCATCTGTTCTTGGCATGTAGAGCTGCGGAGTTGTACACGCCCTCCCGCCTCCCCAGGACTTGTTTCCATTCCGGTTTTTCATCTTACTTAGATGCACACGCATGGACATCCTTCTTTCTTTACTTCTACTAGCTCCATCATTTCCCATCATGGCGAAAAACAATCGAAGGATGGAGCCGATGCCCATGCGCAGTATTTTACAAGGGAGGAGTCACCTATCTAGTGACTACAAAGACTTCTTCTAAGAAGACGACAACCTGCAATCATCCGAGCCCAATACCAGGTGGCGATCTAATGCATAGTGTACAACTCTGCAGCTCTACATGCCAAGAACAGAAGCATACTGGGAAGTAGCATTTTCCTTCCCCATTTGCCCTGAGCTAAAGTCCCAGGAGCTTTGCTCCCATAACCCAGTGGCCTGCTTGCCAGCAGCCACGAAGCGGAGGCCCCCTATGCCCTTTGGATAACATTGGGACTCAGCACTCTGCACCCAGCAGCCCTAGTGCCGCTGAGGGTGTAACGAGGGTGCATCGTTGACCCTGGGGGAACCCTTGTTTCTAACGCCAGAAGCTTAACTCGCAAGACCTATGTTCGAGGCATATGAGCTGCAGATTACACACTGTTGCATAGATCGCCATTGTAGGAGAGTGGGGTCTGCAATCCCATGGCCACCCCAGATTTTTGCTTTTTGCTTCACTGATTTACGACTTTCCCTGGCTGTGGGCCTGCTAATCAGACCCACAGCCTAGCTGTTCTCTCTCTAAATTACAACCATGTACCTTAGGTGCATTTTACCAATTGGTACTGGGCCACCTTATCAGTCCCTGTACAGTATACCTTAGGTATCCAGGGCATAGGTGTACCCAGGGCCTACCAGGGGCTGAAGCATGTATTATGCCACCCCTGGCTGGCCATCCAAACAGACACAACTGGCTGCACGACAGCTGGGGCAAGGTGGTGTAATCACCCTTTGCTTTAGATATAGTATACCTATATCTAACCCTAAAATGGACACATATATTCCTATCAGTCACTCCTATGGCAGGCCTTATCAATCCTGAAGGCAGAGTGCTTGGAATTATGTGAGATGGTGCTCTGGCATGAGCCGAGCCCGTTTGCAGCTTGCGGAACCAAGTCCTAATAGCTGTTCCATGATAACGCTATACCATATACTCTTAAGTGCATTATAATTCTCGCGGTTAAATGCTAACTTTGGCATAGCATTATCAAAACATGTTGAGTAAGGTGTCATACGAATTGGAATACTAACCCCTCGCCAATTCTGGCGACGGGGTTAGCATTCCACCCTTCTAGAGGGACACGACATGTATGTAACTGTGAAGCCCGGTTAAAGTCAGACACAGCCTCAGCTCCACAAAATGGATGCTGCCACCGAGACACAAGTCTGCCCTCCTGCTGCTGGGAGTCCTTCCAGCAACGGAGGCCTGGACAAAGGGTTTCCTGTCAGGGGAGGTGCTAGCACCATCCCAGACAGGATTTTGTGTATCCCAGGTAGGCAGGGCTGAAAGGAAGGTGACTGCAAGTGGCACCCCGGTGCTCACTGTGCATAGCCCGGCTCAAACCAGTTCCAGGGGCACCCCAGCCCCTGAGCTGGGGGGAGACCGGACAAAGGAGAGGGGTGTAACCACCCCCCTCCTGGTCCCACCCATGGGGCAGGACCTAGTCGTGTGCCAGCCCCTTTTCTTAGAATAAAGGTAGGAGTGGGCCCCCTTCCCAAATTAGATAATCTTGAATCTTGAACTACTTTCCACGAAAGGAACTCTTGACTTTCTCTGAAGACTCTCCCTTGTGGCTAAGGAGTAGCCACCCTGCACCAGCAGGCACCATTGAAGCTCTTGCGGTTTGCTGCACGTCCATCCTCCGGATCAAGACTGCCCAGCTCGACGAGACCCGGTTTTCCCGCCATCTCTGACCTCTACCTACATCATCCAGCCCAGCTGAGATTTGTGGGTGTGACGAGACCTGTGGGACCGGCCATCTTCAAGACCTGCATGACGCTTCACCAGCACGACCCCCGAGAGACCCCCGAGTAAGTGCACTGGGGTTTGAGAAGCCCTAACCCTGAGCAGCTCCAGCACCGAAGTCCAGCCCCCCAGCATCCATGAGATCTGCGTGGGGCCCTTCTGCTCTTTGCTGCTCACCGCGTTGTCCGGCTACTTGCCTGCTGGCTTGTGGCCCTCCTGACGACGAACCACGACACTTCCATTGCTGGTCTGGTTGCTCCAGACTGGCCCTTGCTCCCCTCCAACAGAGGAGCACCCCGGACCCTCCTGGTCCACTCCAGACGCCATCTTGAGTCCACCGTGTGGGCTTGCCTTTGCCAAGGCTTGTTGCTCCAATCCTGGTTTCAGCAGCGCCGACAGCAGACACCTTCGTGGGACAGCTCGCACCTCCATCCTGGTCGCCGACAACGCCTCCTGGTCCGAGAGACTGCAGAGCCCAGCGTCGCCCACTCACCTGGTCGAGGTGACTTCATCCGGTGCCATCCTGGAGCCCATCTGATCACTGGCTAGTGATCAAGAACTGAGTCCCCTCTGCTTTCAGGTCATCTTCAACTTCGATCAAGGCTTGGGTCCCATCGAACTTCATCACTGGTCGCCTGCCAGCAACTTCTTCTTTCAGGATCCATAGACTGTAACGAGGATTCCCGACGTCTTTTGAACCCTATGCAGCCGCAGCCCCTGGGCTAGGTAACTCGAGCATTTCGGTGCTCCAACGTAGGTTCACTATCTAAGTGTCCAGATCCTTTTTCGTTTTCAGCCTAACTAGTCGGATTCGTCCGATAACACTAACTTTACGAAATCTAGCATCCATAGACTTCTTCCCGCGTGAGAGTGCACACTCTGCACCCGATCTCCCTAGGCCTCCTGCTCCTAACCTTAGGGTTCAGTAGTGTAATCCTAGCGATCCTGAAGCCTCTGGATCTTGTTACTTACCTGCTAGTATTTCGCATTCCACTTTTAGTGTATATGGTTTTTCGTGCCCCTCGGGCATTTGTGTAAATTGTGCAACTTATAGTATTTTCGTAAGAGTTTTGTATTGTGCTTAGCTCCCTGACTCATAAAGAGTTCAGGGTAGACTTGTTATTAATAAATATCCTATATTTTTATAACAACTTGTGTGGTGTCCTTTCACTTGGTGTTCAAGGGGTATATGTGATGGTAAAACAGCTGGCTTAACACGCCCTCCAGAGTTTAGCCTAAAGACTGCTCTTGTCCACGCTACTAGGATAGCTGGTCTAATAAGGTTGACTTACAACCAATCATCAATAAGGGTTGTGTGGAATGATACACAGTGATCACTAGAATAGTGAGCACTACATATCAGGCCAACTTCTCACAGCCATCTAGTGTTGGGCCTGGATGTTTGCACTTATTTTGTCCTGAAAAGTTCTTTGGAAGTCACGAGATAGGTGACACCTCCTTTGGATCAAATTTCGCATGGGCATCGGCTCCATCCTCAGATTGTTTTTTTCCGCCATCGGGGCTCGGATGTGTTTCCTGCGCTTCGGTTTGGAATAGAGTTTCTTTCGGCGCGCAATCCCTCACCTGTTTCGACGGTATTGTCTTGAACGCGTTTCCCTCTCGACGCGAGTCTTCACAACTTCGAAGTCTTCGATTTTGGTAGTCAACGAAGGATTTCGGGCCTACCCAGGCCTTATCTTGTAGCTCATGGAAAGGACGCCATTCAAGAAGTGTCCTCAATGTGTGTCGACGTTTTCCCACATCAATCTACATAAGGTGTGCAACCTTTGCCCCTCACCAGAGCACGAGGCGAGGGACTGTACAGCTTGCGCTTCATTCCGCTCCAAAAAGACAATTCGGGACCGACGAGCTCGAAGGACCATGGCTCGCTCGTCATTTTCGATCCCTGACGACCTCTCAAGAGGGCATCGACATGCCAGAACAGCAGCGGGCCGAAGAAGGCGTCGGCTACTCCGTAGCCGAGGACTCCGATGTCGAGGACATCACTCCTGGACAGCAGGTCGTGAGTATACACGTCGACCCCACCCTTCCTCGACACCCTCTCCTTCGGGCCCGGGTGCACACCGTGAGACTGCTTCCCATTCCCCGCCTTCGTGCCCAGTAAAGAAGCCTACAAAGCCTTCAGGCGACTCTGGCTCAAGTTAGCCTACCCCCGGTGCCGACACACACTTACCGGCACTGAAAAAGAAGCCATCTTCTTCGTCATCCACGCCGACCGCTGCTTCCACATCCAAGCACTCTGCGCCGAAGACTGGCACCGGCTCATCTGCGCCGAAAACACACTCTGAGCTGACCAAAAACCCGCCAGCTAAGAACCCCGACGCCCATGCTTCGGAGCCGAAAAAGTCATTGGAACTGAAAAAACAACACGTTCCGCCAGCAAAGACACTGCCAAAGGTCACAGTTTGAAACCAAAAGAACCTAGAACAGCTACCGAGTAGGTGCTGAAAAAGCCCCGGAACCAAAGGCTTCGACACCGAAGGATCTCCCTTATACAAAGGAACTTTTTCGACCAGATCCTACACAAGACTCTTGTAAAGGATCCTAAGACTGGTCAATTGGTTCTTAGCTCCAAGAAGAGACCACTTGATGCGCCTGGACCGGCTCCTCCTCCTAAAAAGAGACATTGCAACCTCTCCATTAAGGATCCTCCTCCTCCTAGTCCTCCTCCTCCTCTTCTTCCTCCTCCTCCTCTGGAATCCCTAGTCCTCTTACTCCTCCCCAGGAAAACCATAGTCCTCCTCCTCCTCCTCCTCCTCCTCTGGAAACCCTAGTCCTCCTCCTCCTCCTCCTCCTCCTCCTCTGGAAACCCTAGTCCTCCTCCTCCTCCTCCTCCTCTGGAAACCCTAGTCCTCCTCCTCCTCCTCTGGAAACCCTAGTCCTCCTCCTCATCCTCCTCTGGAAACCCTAGTCCTCCTCCACCTCCTCCTCTGGAAACCCTAGTCCTCCTCCTCTGGAAACCCTAGTCCTCCTCCTCCTCCTCTTGAAACCCTAGTCCTCCTCCTCTTGAAACCCTAGTCCTCCTCCTCTTGAAACCCTAGTCCTCCTCCTCCTCCTCCGGAAACCCTAGTCCTCCTCCTCCTCCTCCTCTGGAAACCCTAGTCCTCCTCCTCCTCCTCCTCTGGAAACCCTAGTCCTCCTCCACCTCCTCCTCTGGAAACCCTAGTCGTCCTCCTCTGGAAACCCTAGTCCTCCACCTCCACCTCCTCCTCTGGAAACCCTAGTCGTCCTCCTCTGGAAACCCTAGTACTCCTCCTCCACCTCTGGAAACCCTAGTCGTCCTCCTCTGGAAACCCTAGTCCTCCTCCTCCTCTGGAAACCCTAGTCCTTCTCCTCCTCCTCCTCCTCCTCCTCTGGAAACCCTAGTCCTCCTCCTCCTCCTCCTCCTCCTCCCCCCCCTGCCCCTTCTCTGGAAACCCTAGTCGTCCTCCTCCGGAAACCCTAGTCTTCCTCCTCCTCCTCCTCCTCCTCCTCCTCCTCTGGAAACCCTAGTCGTCCTCCTCCTCCTCCTCCTCCGGAAACCCTAGTCCTCCTCCTCCTCCTCCCCCTCCCCCCCCACCCCTCCTCTCCCCCCCACCCCTCCTCTCCCCCCCCACCCCTCCTCTGGAAACTCTAGTCGTTGTCGTCCTCCTCCTCCTCCTCCTCCTCTGGAAACTCTAGTCCTCCTCCTCTGGAAACTCTAGTCCTCCTCCTCTGGAAACTCTAGTCCTCCTCCTCCTCCTCCTCCTCTAGTCGTCCTCCTCCTCCTCTAGTCGTCCTCCTCCTCCTCTAGTCGTCGTCCTCCTCTTCCTCCTCCTCTAGTCCTTCTCCTCCTCCTCCTCCTCCTTCTCCCCCTCCTCTAGTCCTCCTCCTCCTCCTCTAGTCGTCGTCCTCCTCCTCCTCCTCCTCCTCCTCCTCCTCCTCTAGTCCTCCTCCTCTAGTCCTCCTCCTCTAGTCGTCCTCCTCTAGTCGTCCTCCTCTAGTCCTCCTCCTCTAGTCGTCCTCCTCCTCTAGTCGTCCTCCTCCTCCTCCTCCTCCGGAAACTCTAGTCGTCCTCGTCCTCCTCCTCCTCCGGAAACTCTAGTCGTCCTCCTCCTCCTCTTCCTCCTCCTCCGGAAACTCTAGTCGTCCTCCTCCTCCTTCTCCTCCTACCCCCCCCCCCCCCCACCCCTCCTCTTCCCCGCCCCCCCCCCCCCCCCACCCCTCCTCTGGAAACCCTAGTCCTCCTTCTCCTCCTCCTCCTCCTCCTCTGGAAACTCTAGTCCTCCTCCTCTGGAAACTCTAGTCCTCCTCCTCCTCCTCCTCCCCCTCTAGTCGTCCTCCTCCTCCTCCTCCTCCCCCTCTAGTCGTCCTCCTCCTCCTCCTCCTCCTCCTCCTCTAGTCGTCGTCCTCCTCTAGTCGTCGTCCTCCTCCTCCTCCTCCTCCTCCTCTGGAAACTCTAGTCGTCCTCCTCCTCCTCTGGAACCTCTAGTCGTCCTCCTCCTCCTCCTCCTCCTCCTCTGGAACCTCTAGTCGTCGTCCTCCTCCTCCTCCTCCTCCTCCTCCTCCTCCTCCTCTGGAAACTCTAGTCCTCCTCCTCCTCCTCCACCTCTGGAAACCCTAGTCCTCCTCCTCCTCCTCCTCCACCTCTGGAAACCCTAGTCCTCCTCCTCCTCCTCCTCCTCCTCTGGAAACTCTAGTCGTCGTCCTCCTCCTCCTCCTCTGGAAACTCTAGTCGTCGTCGTCCTCCTCCTCCTCCTCCTCCTCTGGAAACTCTAGTCCTCCTCCTCCTCCTCCTCCTCCTCCTCCACCTCTGGAAACCCTAGTCCTCCTCCTCCTCCTCCTCCTCCTCCTCCTCCTCCTCCTCCTCTGGAAACCCTAGTCCTCCTCCTCCTCCTCCTCCTCCTCCTCCTCCTCCTCCTCCTCCTCCTCCTCCTCTCCTCCTCCTCCTCCTCCTCCTCCTCCTCTGGAAACCCTAGTCCTCCTCCTACTCCTCCTCCTCCTCCTCCGGAAACCCTAGTCGTCGTCCTCCTCCTCCGGAACCTCTATTCGTCGTCGTCCTCCTCCGGAACCTCTATTCGTCGTCCTCCTCCGGAAACTCTAGTCGTCCTCCTCCTCCTCCTCCTCCTCTGGAAACTCTAGTCGTCCTCCTCCTCTTCCTCCTCCTCCGGAAACTCTAGTCCTCCTCCTCCTCCTCCTCCTCCAGAAACTCTAGTCGTAGTCCTCCTCCTCCTCCGGAAACTCTAGTCGTAGTCCTCCTCCTCTTCCTCCTCCGGAAACTCTAGTCCTCCTCCTCCTCCTCCTCTGGAAACTCTAGTCCTCCTCCTCCTCCTCCTCCTCTGGAAACTTCCTCCTCCTCTGGAAACTCTAGTCCTCCTCCTCCTCCGGAAACTCTAGTCCTCCTCCTCCTCTGGAAACTCTAGTCCTCCTCCTCCTCCTCTGGAAACTCTAGTCCTCCTCCTCCTCCTCCTCTGGAAACTTCCTCCTCCTCTGGAAACTCTAGTCCTCCTCCTCCTCCTCCTCTGGAAACTCTAGTCCTCCTCCTCCTCCTCCTCTGGAAACTTCCTCCTCCTCTGGAAACTCTAGTCCTCCTCCTCCTCTGAAAACTCTAGTCCTCCTCCTCCTCCTCCTCTGGAAACTCTAGTCCTCCTCCTCCTCCTCCTCTGGAAACTCTAGTCCTCCTCCTCCTCCTCCTCTGGAAACTTCCTCCTCCTCTGGAAACTCTAGTCCTCCTCCTCCTCCTCCGGAAACTCTAGTCCTCCTCCTCCTCCTCCTCTGGAAACTCTAGTCCTCCTCTTCCTCCGGAAACTCTAGTCCTCCTCCTCCTCTGGAAACTCTAGTCCTCCTCCTCCTCTGGAAACTCTAGTCCTCCTCCTCCTCCTCTGGAAACTCTAGTCCTCCTCCTCCTCCTCCTCTGGAAACTTCCTCCTCCTCTGGAAACTCTAGTCCTCCTCCTCCTCCTCTGAAAACTCTAGTCCTACTCCTCCTCCTCCTCTGGAAACTCTAGTCCTCCTCCTCCTCCTCCTCTGGAAACTCTAGTCCTCCTCCTCCTCCTCCTCTGGAAACTTCCTCCTCCTCTGGAAACTCTAGTCCTCCTCCTCCTCCTCTGGAAACTCTAGTCCTCCTCCTCCTCCTCTGGAAACTCTAGTCCTCCTCCTCCTCCTCCTCTGGAAACTCTAGTCCTCCTCCTCCTCCGGAAACTTCCTCCTCCTCTGGAAACTCTAGTCCTCCTCCTCCTCCGGAAACTCTAGTCCTCCTCCTCCTCTGGAAACTCTAGTCCTCCTCCTCCTCTGGAAACTCTAGTCCTCCTCCTCCTCCTCTGGAAACTCTAGTCCTCCTCCTCCTCCTCCTCTGGAAACTTCCTCCTCCTCTGGAAACTCTAGTCCTCCTCCTCCTCTGAAAACTCTAGTCCTCCTCCTCCTCCTCCTCTGGAAACTCTAGTCCTCCTCCTCCTCCTCCTCTGGAAACTCTAGTCCTCCTCCTCTGGAAACTTCCTCCTCCTCTGGAAACTCTAGTCCTCCTCCTCCTCCTCCGGAAACTCTAGTCCTCCTCCTCTGGAAACTCTAGTCCTCCTCCTCTTCCTCCTCTGGAAACTCTAGTCCTCCTCCTCCTCCTCCTCTGGAAACTCTAGTCCTCCTCTTCCTCCGGAAACTCTAGTCCTCCTCCTCTGGAAACTCTAGTCCTCCTCCTCCTCTGGAAACTCTAGTCCTCCTCCTCCTCCGGAAACTCTAGTCCTCCTCCTCCTCCTCCTCTGGAAACTTCCTCCTCCTCTGGAAACTCTAGTCCTCCTCCTCCTCCTCTGAAAACTCTAGTCCTCCTCCTCCTCCTCCTCTGGAAACTCTAGTCCTCCTCCTCCTCCTCCTCTGGAAACTCTAGTCCTCCTCCTCCTCCTCCTCTGGAAACTTCCTCCTCCTCTGGAAACTCTAGTCCTCCTCCTCCTCTGGAAACTCTAGTCCTCCTCCTCCTCCTCTGGAAACTCTAGTCCTCCTCCTCCTCCTCCTCTGGAAACTCTAGTCCTCCTCCTCCTCCTCCTCTGGAAACTTCCTCCTCCTCTGGAAACTCTAGTCCTCCTCCTCCTCCGGAAACTCTAGTCCTCCTCCTCCTCTGGAAACTCTAGTCCTCCTCCTCCTCTGGAAACTCTAGTCCTCCTCCTCCTCCTCCTCTGGAAACTCTAGTCCTCCTCCTCCTCCTCCTCTGGAAACTCTAGTCCTCCCCCTCCTCCTCCTCTGGAAACTTCCTCCTCCTCTGGAAACTCTAGTCCTCCTCCTCCTCCTCCGGAAACTCTAGTCCTCCTCCTCTGGAAACTCTAGTCCTCCTCCTCTTCCTCCTCTGGAAACTCTAGTCCTCCTCCTCTTCCTCCTCTGGAAACTCTAGTCCTCCTCCTCCTCCTCCTCTGGAAACTCTAGTCCTCCTCTTCCTCCGGAAACTCTAGTCCTCCTCCTCCTCTGGAAACTCTAGTCCTCCTCCTCCTCTGGAAACTCTAGTCCTCCTCCTCCTCCTCTGGAAACTCTAGTCCTCCTCCTCCTCCTCCTCTGGAAACTTCCTCCTCCTCTGGAAACTCTAGTCCTCCTCCTCCTCCTCTGAAAACTCTAGTCCTCCTCCTCCTCCTCCTCTGTTAACTCTAGTCCTCCTCTCCTCCTCTGGAAACTCTAGTCTCTCCTCCTCCTCCTCTGGAAACTTCCTCCTCCTCTGGAAACTCTAGTCCTCCTCCTCCTCCTCTGGAAACTCTAGTCCTCCTCCTCCTCCTCTGGAAACTCTAGTCCTCCTCCTCCTCCTCCTCTGGAAACTCTAGTCCTCCTCCTCCTCCTCCTCCTCTGGAAACTTCCTCCTCCTCTGGAAACTCTAGTCCTCCTCCTCCTCCGGAAACTCTAGTCCTCCTCCTCCTCTGGAAACTCTAGTCCTCCTCCTCCTCTGGAAACTCTAGTCCTCCTCCTCCTCCTCTGGAAACTCTAGTCCTCCTCCTCCTCCTCCTCTGGAAACTTCCTCCTCCTCTGGAAACTCTAGTCCTCCTCCTCCTCTGAAACTCTAGTCCTCCTCCTCCTCTGGAAACTCTAGTCCTCCTCCTCCTCCTCTGGAAACTCTAGTCCTCCTCCTCCTCCTCCTCTGGAAACTTCCTCCTCCTCTGGAAACTCTAGTCCTCCTCCTCCTCTGAAAACTCTAGTCCTCCTCCTCCTCCTCCTCTGGAAACTCTAGTCCTCCTCCTCCTCCTCCTCTGGAAACTCTAGTCCTCCTCCTCCTCCTCCTCCTCTGGAAACTTAGTCCTCCTCCTCCTCCTCTGGAAACTCTAGTCCTCCTCCTCCTCCTCCGGAAACTCTAGTCCTCCTCCTCCTCCTCCTCTGGAAACTCTAGTCCTCCTCCTCTTCCTCCTCTGGAAACTCCAGTCCTCCTCCTCCTCCTCTGGAAACTCTAGTCCTCCTCTTCCTCCGCTGGAAACTCTAGTCCTCCTCCTCCTCTGGAAACTCTAGTCCTCCTCCTCCTCTGGAAACTCTAGTCCTCCTCCTCCTCCTCTGGAAACTCTAGTCCTCCTCCTCCCTCCTCCTCTGGAAACTCTAGTCCTCCTCCTCCTCCTCTGGAAACTCTAGTCTCCTCCTCCTCCTCTGGAAACTCTAGTCCTCCTCCTCCTCTGGAAACTCTAGTCCTCCTCCTCCTCCTCTGGAAACTCTAGTCCTCCTCCTCCTCCTCTGGAAACTCTAGTCCTCCTCCTCCTCCTCTGGAAACTCTAGTCCTCCTCCTCCTCCTCCTCTGGAAACTTCCTCCTCCTCTGGAAACTCTAGTCCTCCTCCTCCTCCTCTGGAAACTCTAGTCCTCCTCCTCCTCCTCTGGAAACTCTAGTCCTCCTCCTCCTCCTCCTCTGGAAACTCTAGTCCTCCTCCTCCTCCTCCTCTGGAAACTCTAGTCCTCCTCCTCCTCCTCTGGAAACTCTAGTCCTCCTCCTCCTCCTCTGGAAAACTCTAGTCCTCCTCCTCCTCCTCCTCTGGAAACTCTAGTCCTCCTCCTCCTCCTCCTCTGGAAACTCTAGTCCTCCTCCTCCTCCTCTGGAAACTCTAGTCCTCCTCCTCCTCCTCCTCTGGAAACTCTAGTCCTCCCTCCCTCCCCTCCTCTGGAAACTCTAGTCCTCCTCCTCCTCCTCTGGAAACTCTAGTCCTCCTCCTCCTCCTCTGGAAACTCTAGTCCTCCTCCTCCTCCTCTGGAAACTCTAGTCCTCCTCCTCCTCTCTCTGGAAATCTAGTCTACTCCTCCTCCTCTGGAAACTCTAGTCCTCCTCCTCCTCTGGAAACTCTAGTCCTCCTCCTCCTCCTCTGGAAACTCTAGTCCTCCTCCTCCTCTCTGGAAACTCTAGTCCTCCTCCTCCTCCTCCTCCTCCTCTGGAAACTCTAGTCCTCCTCCTCCTCTGGAAACTCTAGTCCTCCCTCCTCCTCTGAAAACTCTAGTCCTCCTCCTCCTCCTCTGGAAACTCTAGTCCTCCTCCTCCTCCTCCTCTGGAAACTTCCTCCTCCTCTGGAAACTCTAGTTCCCTCCTCCTCCTCCTCCGGAAACTCTAGTCCTCCTCCTCCTCTGGAAACTCTAGTCCTCCTCCTCCTCCTCCTCTGGAAACTCTAGTCCTCCTCCTCCTCCTCCTCTGGAAACTCTAGTCCTCCCTCTCCTCCATACTCGTACAGCTCCTGTTCCTC